>NC_138866.1:82739327-83339327 GCF_965194805.1 Balaenoptera borealis
CTGAAAGTTAGGCGATAGAAAAAGGTATTTCATAAAACAGAAATGAAAAGAAAGCAGGGGTAGCAATACTCATATCAGACCAAACTTTAAAACAAAGCCTATAACAAAAGGGCATTATATAATGATATAATACAAGAAGAGAATGGTACACTTGTTAACATACAGGCACTCAATACAGGAGCACCTAAATATATAAAGCAAATTCTAATAGATATAAATGGGATAAATTGACAATAATACATTAATAGTAGAAGACTTTAACACTTCACTTACTATAATGGACATATCATTCAGACATAAAATCAATGAGGCAACAGTGGTCTTATGATACAATAGACCAGTTGGATTTAATAGGTATCTACAGGACAGTACATCCAAAAACAGCAGAATACACATTCTTTTCAAATGCACATGGTAGGCCACATGCTAGACCACAAAACAAGTCTCAACACGTTTAAGATGATAGAAAGTATATCAAGCATTTTTTCTGACCACAACAGAAAAAATGAAACTAGATATCAATTACAAAAAGAAAAATGGGAAAAGAACAAACATATGAAGACTAAACACCATGCTACTAAAAAAACCAATGGGTCAATGAAGAAATCAAAGAGGAAATCAGAAAATACTTTAAGACAAATGAACATGGAAACACAACACTCCAAAATCTATAGGATGCAGCAAAAGAATTTCCAAGAGGGAAGTTCATAGAGATACAGGCCTTTATCAAGAAACAAGAAAAATCTCAAATAAACAACATAACCTACCACCTAAAAGAATTAGAAAAAAAAGAACAAACAAGGCCCAAAGTCAGCAGAAGGAAGGATATAATAAAGGATTTATAAATTGAAGGATTTATTTCAAAGAGGAAATAAATAAAATAGAGACCCAAAAAATAGAAAATATCAATGAAAACAGGAGCTGTCTTCTTTTGTAAAGGTAAACAAAATTTATAAAACTTTAGCCACACTCACCAAGGAGAAAAGAGGAGAGGACCCAAATAAAATAAGAAATAAAACAGAAGAAAAGCAACTGATACCACAAAGATACAAAAAATCAGAATAGAATACTATGACCAATTATATGCCAACAAATTGGACAACCTAGAAGAAATGGACAAATTTCTAGAAACACACAGCCTGCCAAGACTGATTCACAAAGAAACAGATAATTTGAACAAACCTGTCACTAGTAGTGAAATTGAATTTGTAATTTAAAAAAAACTTCCCAGCAAACAAAAGTCCAGGACCAGATAGCTTCATGGGTAAATTCTACCAAACATACAAAGAAGAATTAATACCCATCCTTCTCAAACTATTCCAAAAAAATTGAAGAGGATGAAACACTCCCAAATTCATTCTACAAGGCCACCATTACCCTGATACCAAAACCAGACAAAGATACTACAAAAAAAGAAACTTACAGGTCAATATCTTTGATAAATATAGATGCAAAAATCCTCAATGAAATATTATCAAACCAAATCCAACAATATACAAAAAGGATCATACAACATGATCAAGTAGGATTTATCCCAGGGATTCAAGGATGGTTCAATATCTGCAAATCAATCAATGAGAAACACCACACTAACAAAAGAAAAGATAAAATTACATGATTATCTCAATAGACACAGAAAAAGCATTTGACAAAATTCATCATTCATTCATGAAAAAACTCTCATCCAAGTGGCTCTAGAGGGAACATATCTCAACATAATAAAGGCCATTTATGACAAACCCATAGCTAACATCATACTCAACAGAGAAAAGTTAAAAGCCTTTCCTCTAAATTAAAGAACAAGATAAGGATGCCCACTCTTGACACTTCTATTTAACATAGTATCATAAGTACTAGCCACAGCAATCAGACAATAAAAAGAAATAAAAGGCACAGAAATTGAAAGGGAAGAAGTAAAATTGTCACTATTTGCAGATGACATGATACTTTAATACAGAAAACCCTAAAGTCTCTACCCAAAAGCCATTAGAACTAATAAATGAATTCAGCAAGGTAGCATGATACAAGATTAATATACAGAAATCTGTTGCTTTTCCATACACTAATAATGAACTATCAGAAAAAAAAGTTTTCCCTTTTTAAACCAATCTCTTTTAAAATCACATCAAAAAGAATAAAATACCTAGGAATAAATTTAATGAAGGAGGTTGAAGACCTATACTCTGAAAACTATAAAACATTGATAAAGGAAATTGAAGATGATACAAAGAAATGGAAAAATATCCTGTGCTCTTGGATTAGAAGAATTAATATTGTTAAAATGTCCATATTACCCATAGCAATCTACAGATTTGATGCAATCCCTATCAAAATACCCATGACATTTCACACAACTGGAACAAATAATCCTAAAATTCAGATGGAACCACAAAAGACCCCAAATTGCCAAAGAAATCTTGAGAAAAAAAGAACAAAGCAGGAGGTACCACCCTCAGACTTCAAACTATACTACAAAGCTACAGTAATCAAAACAGCATGGTACAAAAACAGGCACATAGATCAACAGAACAGAACAGGCAGCCCAGAAATAAAACCATGCACTTATGTTCAATTAACCTATGACCTAGGAGGCAAGAATATACAATGGAGAAAAGACAGTCTCTTCAAGAAGTGGTGCTGGGGAAACTGGGCAGTTACAAGTAAAAGAATGAGATCACAACATTTCCTCACAACATATACAAAAATAAACTCAAAATAGATTAAAGACCTAAATGTAAGACCTGAAACCATGAAACTCCTAGAAGACAACATAGGTATAACATTCTTTGACATAAATTGTAGCAAAAATTTTTTGGACCTTTCTCCTAAGGCAAAAGAAATAAAAGCAAAAATAAACAAATTGGACCTAATTAACTTAAAAGCTTTTGCACAACAAAGGAAACCATCAACAAAACAAAAAGACAACCTATAGAATGGAAGAAAATATTTGCAAATGATATGACTGACAAAAGGTTAATATCAAAATATACATAAACAGGTCATACAACTCAATATCAAAAAACAAACGATGAGCAGAAGATCTGAATAAACATTTTTCCAAAGAGGACATGCAGATGTCTTACAGGCACATGAAAAGATGTTCAACATCACTAATTATCAGAGAAATGCAAATCAAAACAAAATGGGATATCACCTTACACCTGTCAGAATGGCTATCATCAAAAAGCCTACAAATAACAAATGTTGGAGAGGATGTGGAGAAAAGGAAACGCTTGTACACTGTTGGTGCGAATGTAAATTGGTGCAGCCACTATGGAAAACAGTACAGAGGTTCCTCAAAAAACTAAAACTAGAACTGCCAAATGACCCAGCAATTCCCTCCTGGGTCTATACCCAGAGAAAATGAAAACACTAATTCGAAGATATATGTACCCCAATGTTCATAACAGCACTATTCACAAATAGCCAAAATATGGAAGCCACTCAAGTGTCCATCAACAGACAAATAGATAAGAAGTGTTATAAATATATATATGCAATGGAATATTACTCAGCCATAAAAAAGTATAAAATTCTGCCATTTGCAGCAATGTGGATGGACCTAGAGAATATTATGCTTAGTGAAATAAGTCAGACAAAGAAAGACAAATACTGTATGATATCACTTACACGTGGAATCTAAAAAATAATACAAATGAATGTATATAGCAAAACAGAAAGTGACTCACAGATATAGAAAACAAACTAGTGGTTAACAGAGGGGGAAGGGAAGAAGGGAGGGGTAAGTTAGGGCTATGGGATTAAGAGATACAAACTACTCTGTATAAAATAGATAAGCAACAAGGATATATTGTATAGCACAAGGAATTATAGCCATTATCTTGTAATAACTATTAATGGAGTATAATCTGTAAAAATACTGAATCACTGTGCTGTACACCTACAACCAATGTAATGTTGTACATCAACGTATTTCAAAAAAAAAATGAGGTACTTCACACTAGAAACTTTTAAAACATCTGTGAAGCAAATCCTTATTTTCAATACCACAATTGAAACTGGTCCTCAATGTCATTAGGCTTGGTCCCTTTTGAAGTTCTATCTGACTCTGCCTTTTAGAAGCAGAATTTTAATATTCGTAACAGACCTCAGTTCATCAAGGAAAAGAAAACTACATATCAATAATACTTGCTATTTAAAGAGAAAATGATAAATGGTTCTTCTATTTTCTTCCTCTCTGCTTACAGAAATCTCATCTGACTCATATTCTCACATATCTGTTTCCTGAGAAAGAGAGGGAATATAATGTAACACCTGAACACACTGCAATTTCTCATTACAATTACATCTTTAAAGGGCTTTTTGCCAAGAAAACTGATTTAGCATTCAGTTTTGGTGTTCATTTTTGCATAAAGTACATAATGTCCAATTTAATATTTTAGAATAAACTGATTAGCAAGTTATTTTAATAATTGTAAATGCTGAGGTTAGTAAAAGAAAAACTCCAGCTTCAGATAGGCTGACCTGCTCTCAAAATAATAATGTAGGACCTACTCCTTAAGGTTTATTATGTAATAAACAGAAAGTAAAATTGGTTCATATATTCACATCTATGCCATCTTAAGCCTCCATACTCACAGGGTCATTTTAATCAAACATTAGGATTATCTAGCGCCATCAGAGGCATGTTCTCTGAACTTATAGGTAAGCCACCATAGTTTCTTTCCATTAAGTCACATTAAGTTCTAGTTCATTCCATCTTTTCATGTTCTACTCAGTGACAAATATACATCAGTGTGACTGCCATTCACATGGAAGTAGAGTCATATCTTAGCAAAATGCTGTTCTAAACCCCCACACACTGACTCCATGGGAATGAGACCTCATATACAGTAAATCATCACACCCAACTGTGTAAGTCTGATTACAGTAGACAAAGAGGAAATGCAGATACTTTGTTTCTACTAAAAACCTTCTGTCCAAAAAGAAAGAAAGAAAATCTTCTGTCCAAAAAGAAAAGAAAATACAAAAAGAAAGGAAGAAAAAGAAAGAGTAGAACAAAGTTCTCATGGCGTATTTATTAAATGAAGATCTTGGTGGGAAACGGCAGACCACACTCATTTAACTGAATTGCATGTTGTAAGCGAACTCTGCTGCTAGGTTAAAAACTGTACAGCTTGTGGAATTTCACCAAAAGAAAAAAAGAAAAAAGTTCCAAGTCTTTATATCGAATGTGAGGCTTGCATAATTCTTAAGCAATACCACCTGCTTTCATTCATAATGCAAAGAATAAATGTGACCCATACTTTCAGTGCATTATTCTAAAACTGGATAATTTACATTCCTTTATTTATTAAACAGGCACTTGATTTAAGGCAGCACTTTGGACATCATAGAAGATGTAACAATGAATCAGAAGATAGGGCCCCTGTCCTCAAAAAGGTTACACAATTCTAAGGGAGAGAAAGTGTGGGTGTGTGTCCATAACGATGTCGAGAGAGTGTGAGAGAGTGTGTGTGTAAATGATGTGATCAATACTCTTGGACATTCAGAAGAGAAGTAAGACTTTTAAAAGAGAAGACGAGGGAAGGTTACATTCAGAGAGGATGGGGTTAGAATTCAACTGCTATTGAAGGGATACCTGAACAAGCCTGAGAAGAAAGGGGCCTGAGCAACATGGGAAAGCACTGGGAATCCTGAGCCCAGATCAGCTACAACCTGAATAACATTTAGGGCACTAGATAGAGATTGATTTCAAAGGGAATTGCAAGTCAGAGTGTGGAGGCCTTGAACAGCAGGCCTGTTCAAGAATTCAGAGTTCATTCAATAGGCAGAGGAGAGCCATAGAAGCTTTTTGAGCTGGGAAGTATGTTTATCAAAGTTGTACTTTGGGGGAATTAGTTTAGGTGGTTGACAATGGCAGGAGGAGAGGAGAGACGAGAGGCAGGGAGGCCTGATCAGGTTATCGCATTGGTCCAGTTGTGGTAGGAAGAGCAAGGGAAGGATGGACATGGGAGACACTGCAGGAGCAGAACAAACAAGATTTGAAGATTGGAATTGGGAAGCAAGAGAGAGGGAAGATTCAATGATGACTCAGATTTTAAGCCTGGTGGTTGAGGTAACAGAAGTCAAGAGGACAATCTGAGTTGAGAGGGAAGAAAGAGGAAATCAGTTTGAGGCCATATCTAGACGGCAGTTAGAAATACAGGGCTGAGGAGTTAGTTCAGAATTAACAGATTATAGATTTAATAGGTAATAGGTATAGATTTAATAGACAATACATTTTAGAGTAATCTACACGAGAGGAAAAGCTGAAGCTATTTAACTAGACTCAACAAATACAACACAGACTATGTTAGACTTCTGACATAAATAAATAATTGAATATTTGTTTATATCAAAAAACTGCCCGTAGTACTTGTATCCTGTACCATTGTAAGATGCAACACTGGGTCAAAATTAAAAAAAAAAACAAAAAACCTGACAGTATACAAGTAGCTGGGATGGATGGGAAGTTTACATACAGAAACTAACAAAACCACAATGATATATGGCATTTTACAAATTCATTCCTTGGAACAAATTTTCATCACTGAAATTTGGAAGTTAAAATACTAAGCAAATCTACTCAAATTATTTGTATCCATTCAAACTAATTTCTCTTTTCCTCTGAAATCAACATTGTTTTCTGGATAACCATCAAGAATATGTATTAGTTACCATTAAGAATAATGCATGTCATAAGAGTACTAATCTCAACCTTGATCTCATATGAACATTAATAAATACATTCATATGTTAGCATGCTCTTAATTGACCCCATTTGTGACTTTCAAACATACCTCCTTATCCTACTCTACTTTAAACTATACTACCTTTATATTGAAGTGTTTAGTAAGGATTATTTTCAGTGTATTCTCCAAGCCTCACCTGGTTTGGGTTTCTCTGGAGGGCTGAGTTTCAGATGTTGGTCTTCGGATGAAAGGCTCACATTGATGCCATACAGTGGATCATCCAAGAAAGAGGGCCTTTTCAGTCTCCCAATGCCAAGCGTCTTTGACATAAAATAGTCTTTTGTGTCACCAATAACCTTGTCCTCAGAAAACTGGAGGCATTTCATATTCTTTGCTTCAACAACAAGAGCTTGTGACATAAAATGCCCAGTCAAGGCTTTGGTGAGATAGTAGCCTCTAGATGTTTCAATTTCGGCATTCTCAGGCATATTTGCATCTTCCACTTCAGTGCTTTTGACCTTTGTTTTTGACCCATCTAGTGACTCAGAGAGAATAGATCTGGAAAGCTGGGGCAACTCAGGTGTTATATCCTCAATGTCTTTCTTTTCTCTTTCTGAAGACAGTCTAATCATGGATTTTTGTTTAAGTGTGCATTCATCCAGAAGACACCTTAACTGTTCCTCAGAGAGAAGTGATGTTGAATCTAACTGGTGAAATAAACCAAAAGTTTTCATAGTCAATTGATTAAGTAAACACATTTAACTTTGGTGAGCTTCCAGTAGTACAGTATAAATGCAAGTAACAGGAAATCTTTTACTCAAAACATCCAAATAACAAAACCATTCATTTTAAAGTATCCAAAATTGCAGGGGAAATGTACAGCATGCCTAGAGAATAAGTTTAGAATCAATCACACATACTAAAATCCAGGGAAAAGTCCCACAACACTGATGGAAATGAACTGCAGCACCAAATTAACCACCAACACTCTCTCTACACATAGAAGTACCTTGAGCTGAAATGAAGATATTAGAAAAGCACCTTCAATTTTATCAGTCTTGGGGCATCAAACAGGGTAGTAAGTAACCAGCTCTTTGATAAATAGCCAAGAATCCTGCCATAATATCCAGTAGGTGTTTCTCTGTTCCCACTGCTCCTCAGTGTAAACCCTATCACCACCCAATTCCTATATCAGGCAAACAGGGCAGATTCACCTGCCCCTGGGGATTCACCACTCCGATGTCTGTCTACAACTTTCAGGGGACAATACTACCGAAGACAGAAAAGAAAGAGTGAAGGGGTGGTGCATCCTGAGATGTGTAGTTGCTTCAATGTTACAGGTCCAGACAGAGGCCAGGGACATTCCAACAGCAGTGCATTCTGGGAGGAGGATTTGATCATACACATTTAATCTCTGCTTGTAGATGTTATCAGGGCTGATTGTTTCAACCAAGATCTTAAGGATTTAAAAACATTTCTTCTCTTCCAGTGATGCTCTCAGGAAATAAATCAAACAAAAGTATAGAGCTATGTTCTATAAGAATTCAGCTGAACAGCATGCCACCTGAATTGCAACAATGTCGAAAAGAATGTGATTGAAATACATTGAAAGACACTGAAAAAAATTTCTCCTTCTTTAAAGAATCAGCACTGTCCCTGATTTACATGGTGGATTATCTAGGACAACACTAATCCCCCTTTACAGGGGAATGAATTATCTGAAAACAAGAAATTCCCATAAGAAAACCTAATCATGAATTGTAATCACCTTAATTTCTACTTCAGTAAATTAAAACAATGCTGTCGGCCTACTTTGTAGTACACAGTAAGAATTAACCAAATATTCTGCATTTATAAAGTATTGGGGGGGAGCTGTTATTAGAACTAGTATAGTTAATTCCCCATTACTGTGCAATGCTTCTAATGCAGCTAACAAAAAGTAGTACATTAAACAAATTTTGTATCATGCTTTTAAAAAATATTATGCGTTTTAAAATTATATTTAACTTCCATATACTGAAAACCAGTTTTCATAGTGGCGAGTACCATTATGAGTTTGAGAGTAACAAGAAATTGCCTGGGAATATATTCTTAATAATCATCTGGGATTCAAAATTCAGGTAAATCACCCTAAGGTTAATATGCACGTCAAAAAAAATAGGAGTTGAATTACATATTAGCAAATCCTACTCTTAATCACTAGACATTTCATGCATCCAGATGCATAGGAGCATTCCCTTCACCCTACTATGTAAATGTAGTTAACTAGAAAATGAAGGCAGTCATTATATGGTACTAGATAACTAAAATATACGTTCAAAATCTGCGTATATAAAATTCCTTATAACGAGTAAACAATTCCCTAGGATTTAGAAAGCGTCCACTGAGTGTCATCCTCAGCAAACATCCAAACCAAAGGCTTAACATAAGAAATTTCCAGACCCTAGAAAAAAATCAGTCCATACTAGAGCAAGAGGGTGAAGGATTATGGAAGGAGGTCTCTGGGAGGGGTGGGGAATAAAAGAGGGGGAGGTGGAAGGTGGGTAGATGATCTGATATGTTTGCTCATGTCCCCAAATAATATTGATAGGATAGATGCTTGGAAGTTCTGAAGACGTATTTAGCTAGATACACAGAAATTTAAGTAAAAGGAAAAATAAAGCAATTATGAACTCTGGGGAAAACAGGAAGCTAGTTTTTCAGATAGATAACAGAAAATTAAGCAAAAGAAAATAAGATAATTATTAACTCTAGGACAAACAAAAAAGTTGTACAAGAAAGGATACTATAGTATACTACTTGCTTTGGCTGTCAATAATGCTTTCACAGTCATCATAATATAAATAGTGATGACTGGGATAACCAAAAATTGTGATTTAACTATTTTGGAGAAGTGGTAGGAGAGAGAAGGAATGTTTGGAGTAACAATGTGAAATCCTTGGCTACAATTATAGGAAGTCAATATATAATTGATACAACAATACATTACCATCATATTATTGATATGAAATGTTAGGTCATTGTCAATTGATATAAAACTGATCAATTAGGAAGGCAAGCTATTAAGTAATAATATAGAGTTAAAGCAGGGGAAACCTTCTAAAGGAATTAAAAGGGGTTGACTCTGGAGAGCAAAACTAAGAAATGGGGAAGAATGGGCAAGGAGCTACCATTTTTGTTTAAAACATTTTAACACAACTATTTCTTTATTTTATTACTATAAGAAAAATTAAAATTAACTTAAAATAAAATATAAAAGTGATTTAAACATTCAAAATTTTTAAATAAAATTAATTTAAAAATAAATATCTGGGGCTTCCCTGGCAGCACAGGGGTTAAGAATCCACCTGCCAATACAGGGGACATGGGTTTGAGCCCTGGTCCAGGAAGATCCCACATGCCGCAGAGCAACTAAGCCCGTGCGCCACAACTACTGAGCCTGCGCTCTAGAGCCCGCGAGGCACAACTACTGAGCCCACGTGCTACAACTATTGAAGCCCGTGCACCTAGAGCCCGTGCTCCACAACAAGAAAAGCCACCACAATGAGAAACCCGCGCACCCCAATGAAGAGTAGCCCCCCACTCACCTCAACTAGAGAAAGCCCACGCATAGCAATGAAGACCCAATGCAGCCAAAAATAAATAAATAAATAAATTTATTTTTTAAAAATAAATAAATAAATAAAAATAAAACTCTGGAATATTAAAATGAAATTCCCAACTGGCTATATCTTTGGGCGTCAGAAGCAGATCCAGGTTTCATGGAGCCTGAAGTTTATGTAATATTGGAGCAGGGGAGGGTACTCCTTTAAGAAAAAGAATACAAAATTATAAATAGAAAATAGGTATAAAAGTGAGTTTTTCTTCTTTGGAATGTGAAAAAGATCACAACAAATTAATGGGGGAAAAATCAAGTCCATCTCTTACAGTATCTCTTAAGGTCATTTACCAGAAATGCTTATGTTTCCTGACTGCAACCTAGCTTCCTCTCCCCACTCAAGGTTCATACAAGAGAGGGCCCCTGAAGCTTAAGCTTCACTGGTTTCATTGTAAATCTTCTGGGTGCTCCAAGATAAAGCATAACACATTTAGTCTGTATGTACACAGAAATAAGCTCAACTACAATAACCTTGATCCTCTGGGGGAAGCAGCCCAATGGGAAAGAAAACACAGAAGACTAGAACTTGGGCTTCAGTTCAAGCTTTGCCACCTTGTGCGTATCACCTAAGGGACCCATTTCCTGCAGCTGTGAAATAAGGAATTGAAGAAGATGATCTCTACATTAACTTGTAGCTCTAAAATTGCTTTTTATGAATAACTACTCTAAAATTAAAAATACATATTAGAATAAGCTGTTCTATTGCACCTCAGAATGTCACCTGGGTAGAATTTATGAAAACAATAACAAAAAGAGAACTTTTATTTCTTTAATTTCTTCACAATACCATCTTGAACTCAAAAAATAACTAAAAATTCTCTGGTCTCAAAACATTGTAAGTACAAGTGAACCAAGTATATTAAGCTCTCAAATTAAATTAATTTCATTACAGTGTTTCTGGGTGGTAAGACATCAGAACCTTCAACACAAGCCATCTTTCTCATCTTTTGATTCCCTGCAGAGCCTTGCCCACAGTACATGCTCAGTAAATCAGTGTTGTGAAAGGTTGCTGAGTGTTTTGAAATGGCTAAGTACTACATTAATATAAGTTATTTACAAATGCGGAACTGGACTAAATGGCGCTTATCACAAACATCCCTAATGACCCTTGATAGGTCAGGGGCCATAACCCATACCCTTCATCCAGATTGCTTTGAAACTCTGAGCTAATAAGCTCCGTATCTGAACGACTCACTGTGCAAGCACAGTCAAGTAACCATCTGTTCAAGTCTTTACCTCAAAGTATTCGTCTTTCACGCCAGCTCTAATTTTCCAGTATTTCATAAACAAGTTATTATCCATGCTATTCCTGTCCTTCATGAAATTCATCATAGTGCATCTCAGTCTTCATTTTTCCAGACCAGAGCCCAATCTATTTTCTCTCCTTCTATGAAAGCCCCTCTTTTCCCATCCTCATTTAAGTAGTCTTTTTATGGATCTTCTTTCTTGTTTTAGCCAAAACACACACACTCTGTAGTCACAGAGTAAATGTATTGGATTTTCTCATCAGGAAAAAACTATAGAACACTTGTGGTGTTAGTTCTCCTGCATCTTGCTGGTCTTGTTGGCACCCCAGGTGATGTCGTACAGAATAATAATAACTAGCATTTACTAAGCACCTACTTTGGGCCAGATACTGCCCTATGCATCTTACATGTATCAATTCCTTTAATCTCCATAACAAACCTATGCAGTAGATACTATTGTTATTCCCATTTTATAGATGAAGAGCTGAGGCAATGAGAAATTAAGTAATCTGTCCTTGGTCATACAACTACTAGGTGGTGGGACTTGAATCCAGATTGTCTGGGTCCAGAGCTTATATGCCTTACATAGCCTCTCATTGTAAATGAGTTCTCCCTCTACCATTCTCTAAGTATCCTTTTCCCAACTGACATTCGTTTTTCTGTCCATTCCCTCAGATATTAAAAACTCTTCCTGTAGATTATTTCACTTAACTTTGGATTTTATTACCCCGACTACCTTAGCATCTTACACAGATTTACACAGTGTCCTCTACTTCAGCTCACTTCAGGAAAAAAAAAAAAAAAAAGACAACCCCACCTCCATTCACAGGGTGCCTACTGTTTATACTTCTCCACCCATATAAATACCAGTTTGGTATAGGAGCTAAATCTGATGGGGAATGCAACTTGTAATTGCTGGAGAGGGAGCACAAGCTGTGGATTACCTCACCCTCATCCCTGCCTCCCCTCCTATGCTATGTATGTGGAGTTTCCCCAGCCATAAAAATCTCCACTCATTTGGCACTGGATTTGTTGACAAGGCAATCAAGATTTTATGTCTCTGGTGCAGATAACCAGAAAGTCAAGTATTATAAAATAGCAGAGGCAATTTTGTCCTTTGATGTAAGCTTCTGTCTGATGTTGGGGTTTTTTTCCCCCACAAACACTAAGTTCCTAAAGACCCACCCTATAAAGCCAATACATTTATCACAAGTGAGAAAAGGGTGGAAAGCCGGAAGTCCTAAATGATTAACAGCAAGAGTGTGGATATAAATTGCTTTCAATGACATCAAGTTCTACTTTAAAATAAACAACTAGAAAACATCCCACCCTTTGCTTAATTACCAATATATAAGTTTACAACTCTCTGTTGCAGCCACTGCTGGCAACACATAAGCAGTAGTTTAGTCAAGGTTTTTTAGCCATTAGGGACAGAAATCCTTATCTCAAAAAAAAAAAAAACCCCAAAACAGGGTAGGCTATGATGAACTCCTTAAAAAACAGGGTAGGCTATGATGAACTCCTTTAGCTTTCGCTTGTCTAGAAATCTCTTCATCTCGGGCAGTAGAGGTGAGTGTTGATGTAGGATCTAAGAAGTTACCTCATGGATACCAATAAGCAGGAAATGAAGTATCAACAGGCCTGTTGGGGTCTGGAGCTGAGAAGCCCCCAGGAACCAAAGTCATGTGCTTCATCGTTCTCTTACTGAGTCCCTGTGGTCTCTTAACTCACTGCTTGTCTGATGCATGCTCCTCTCTGCAAACCAGCTTTCTCTGCTTAGTAAAGGTTTCTGCTCTCTCACAACCTCAGCTTGCCCAGGTAGCATGAGTTAACTCTGATCTGCACTCAGCATGACATTAAGAGTCTGGCACCCACCAATGAATGACAGTGGTCTCTATGTCTATTAGCTCAAATTTTCAAGCAAGATAACCAGGTTGGTCACTGACCAAATGACAGACTGAAATGTCAGTTTCAAGTGTTTACCACTAGTCCAATCACCTGTGGTGAGGGTCACATAGTATGAACTTGGCCACTCGAGTCCATGCTTTTGGGTAAGGGGGATTTCCCAAAGAAGAAGGCATGAGCAGAGCAGGGACCCCAAAATAAATCTACCACATGGCTAAACTAGAATTGCTATTAAGTAAATAACCAATAGAAGGGACCTGACACTTAATGAAGTTTTATAGCCAACTAAAGGATTAAGAATCAAGGAGTTGCCAAACTTCACCAATCTCTTTCAGTCTGAGCACTCATTGAATAGCTAATTGAGATATAAAAGTAGAATTACTTGTCAGAAAATATTCACTTGTAGATAGAATGGTAAGACTTCCAGGTGGACTACAGAACAGCACTTTCAAGTCAATATGCTCCTAATCAGCTCATATAGGCTCAACAGAGTCACATCTTGTGGTTCTTAAGAGTAAACAAGTCTGAAAATGATGGGAGTAAGTGATTAGTGTTCCTCTGAATGTCTGCGTCAACAAGTATACACTGCCAAGGACTCATAGAAGGAATAGGCTTATTCATCTTTCCCCCTCCTTAGCTCCTTCCCTCCCTATCCTATTCTTCCCACTTCCTCTCTTACACTGAGGCTACCCCAGTCACACAGAGGCAAGTCTGGCAGGTACAATGCTCTTCAGAGGCCACAAAGGTCCTGGCGGCCGGGCAAGATCTGGCATATTTTTACCCAGAATAGTCAGAGGTTGTTCAGCCAGAGGAGGCTCTGAACTCTAGTCAAAAGGTCACTGCCAGAGAAACTATGTAAAACATTAGGAATAAGGGCTGAGGCAAGGTTGTAAACAGGAAAATGAGTCAGCCCCCAGCTCAGAAGCTGGAGGATCTGTGGATAGAATAACATAGTGTGAAATAGGTCAAGATGAGCGGCTCTGAAGTGAGTTCATAAATGTCGTGATGGTATTGGAAGTCTGCTTTTATGAGGGGCCTGCCATGTCAAAGTAACCATGTAGCATAGGACACCCCCCTTGCCCAGGCCACCTATCTTCCCCGAATGACTAGGAGAGGCAGGGCTTGGAAGGGTTTGCCTGATGTGTTTGCTCCATGAAAGGCTGCTGTGCCCGTGAGCATTCGGTGATGGTTCTTCCCAGCCTAGGTGCCAGAGCTGGTCTCCATGACATCAGGCTTTCTGTTTCTAAGAGGACGAGAAGGGTGGGATGCCAGCAGGATCCCAGTGTATAAAGGAAGGGTGGGCATGGGTGGGAGGAGCTAGAAGCAGGGTATGGGATCCTCCATTCCTCCAATTTGAAAAGGGGCCAGGAACTCAGCTTTAGTTGATGACATAGTCAGAAGGGTGCAGATGAGCCTGGAGGAGAGCTAGATCGACTTCACAACTTCGGTTTCTAAAAGAATGATGGGGGAAAGGGGCTCTCATTTTTCCATTCTGGGAGAAAATTATCATTTGAGCATTGCCAGCAGCTGCTGTTTTTTAGCAGGAGAGACAGCAGATCAACTTCAATCAGATTCCCCTTGTTCTGAGCGAGTCACTGGAATGGCCCTTCTGTAACACATCTGTCACTTCCTTGCCAGAAACAAGGCTTGGGTTCCAGCTCTGCAGCTGGAAGGAGCCTGGCACCCCTGTTCCACATTCTCCCAGCAAAACAAAGCTTAACCAGGAGGTTGTCGGAAATGAGGTGAGCAAGTTTGTACACAGAGCATTTCTTCTGGTCACAGGGGGCTGGAGCACCCACCCACCCACTCCCTGGGGAAATAGATCCTATATGTTACTTTTAGAACAACTAAGTCTCACTGCTATGCAAGATGGCTAGTTTATCGGATAGTAACAGTTATGAAAATCATTTGCACAGTCTTCTCTACTCTCAGTTTGAAGTTTATTTTTACTATGTAGAGATAAGTTGGGTCAGAGGAGGTCGTGATGGGGTCAGAAGTCAAGAGAGCCACTAGCTACTTAAATGCTTAAAAGTGCGCCAGAGTCCAGATCAAGCTTCACCCTTTTGTCGGAGGTCAGCTGGGAGATGAGTCAAGTTAGAGCGATTTGGTATCATCAGAAGAGATAACCAACAAGGACCTACTGTATAGCACAGGGAACTGTGCTCAATACTCTGTAATAACCTAAATCGGAAAGAATTTGAAAAAGAATAGATGCATGTATATGTATAACTGAGTCACTTTGCTGTACACCTGAAATGAACACAACATTGTTAATCAACTCTACTCCAATATTAAAAACAAAACTAAACTAAACTAAAGAACCCCTGCATGCCCACAGGGCTGCAGAACTTTAAACACTTCTCTTGACATCATGTAAACTTCCCATTAAGAAGAAAGTGACCTCAGAACTCTGTCTCCGGGATCTTCAGCATGTGCTTTCTGGGCTAGCCTAGAAGCAGTGGTGCCGTGGTCACTACAGGACCATCCCCAAGAAGGGCTCATTTAAGGTCAGGTCAGGCGAGGCTATCCAACAGGTGTTAAAGAGGATAACTGATCACAACTCACACCCAGTCCAGAAGGACATGGAGGAGGCCATCTACTGGTGCTGAAACAAAGTGGACATACGGCATGGCCTAAAAGGTAGTGCCTGACCTCACACGGCCTGTCAACGGATCGAACAAAGCCTCCAGGCTCTGACCAAGAGGACTTCTGCTTTCCAGAGACATGGGCCCTCGATTTGTGATCAGTTCCACATTCATCAGCTGCTCTGAGGACAACTCTTCTGCCTTTTGCTGTGAAGTGTCTCACTATGGTAGCATTATCTAGATGGCCCCAATCAGAGAGAACCCTCAGTTGGACCCCACCTGTCGCCGAGCAGGACCCGAAGGGACCTTCCCAGAATAGGACTCCCCCATGCCCATGTCCTCCGCCTGCCTTCTGTCTGTAGAAAAACTCTACCAAAGCATAAGTTTAATCAGAGACATGAAAAAAGGCAGAAGCGAAGGAAAACAGTCAAACAGGGCCAAATAATAATAGTTTAGCCATTAAACAAAGTCAAGGACCTTTAGTTCCTCCTCAGGGGCTTTAGATAATACTCTGAGCTGTTTTGCAGGTACTGACGCTCCCACCAGATGGAGGAAGTGAACTGTATGCTGCCACCAGCGCCTAGATCCCAGACTGATTGGAACCACAAGGTTGATGATGTTGACTTCCTATTACCTCACCTCCAACCAATCAGAAGAAGGTCCACGAGCTGATCACACACCCCACAACCCCCCTCCCTCACCCTCTCTTTAAAAAACCTTTCCCTGAAAGCCTTCGGGGAGTTCGGGTCTTTCAAGCACTAGCTGCCTGGACTCTTTGCTTGGTGCCCTGCACTAAACACTGCACTGTCCTTTGCCACAGCCTGGTGTCAGTAGACTGGCTTTACTATGCACGGGCGAGCAGACCCAAGTTTGGTTCCGTAACACACCCACATAAGTGAGACCCCTCAGAGAGATGCCCAACCCTGGGAACTGGAAAAGGAAACTGAGTATTTCCTTGAATGGACAAGAAGTTTCCTAGCAGCACAGACAAGCCGCTGCACTGGCATTCAAATGCTCCAACATGACCATATCCAGTTTATCCATCACCCAGAGCTGCGCACCTGCTTGCAGCTGGGCTGAGTGGATCTAACAAGGCTTGTGCTGCCCCCAAAGCTGTGGATCCAGGTATCGCTATTGATGCCACTGCCACGCCCCTCCTGTCACCCTCAGGCACGTCATGCCCCTCTTGCCTCTCATCCAGGACTTCCCTATTGCTCCTGAGTTGTGACTTGCTAATGAGGTGTGAGATGCTCAGCTGGCCACTTCTAGGCTTGTGCAAATCAGTCAGCCCTTGGAGTAGACTTTGACAAAGAGGGGAGAGGAACCAGTGAGTAAAATCCTTCCCCTTCCTCCTCCTGGAAGGACTGCCCTGAAATGTAGTCCCCCATATGGATTCTCTCTGAAGGTGTCCCCCAAGATGAAACAATCAGCGTTGTCGCCCCCCCCCCCCATTTCTGCTTTTCTGATGTTGCTTTAGCCAATTAAGTGGCAGCCTGTGAGCTTCAGGCTCTGCTCTTCCAGACCGAGACAGTCACAGTAAGCAACAGCCTCCAAGTGCGGGCAGGGCTCTGGAAGTGGCAGCTTGAGCTGCACAGGATGAGCCTGGGAGCACTGGGCCAGCAGCTCCACCCCAGCCTCTATAAACTGGTCAAAGGCTCCCAGGGCGGAGCTGGCTGCGTGCAGACACTGCAGAGCTATGCCAGCACTGTCGAGATCCTATGAGGCAAAGGAATGCTTTAGGATCCTTGGGGCTCATGGCTTAATAGCTTGGTTCCTACTGCCAGTGCTAGACAGGAGCAGCAGAGCACTGCCCGAGGGATTGGCTCAAAGGAGAAAAGCCCTTGGAGTCCTGGGAGGACATTTGCCCAGGGCAGCCAGAGGGAGGTAGCAGAGCTGGAGGGATTATATGAATTGGAGCTAAGGGGAGACAGCCCAGGTCATAGCTTAGGTTTGAGTGTCAAGATAAACAGAAAAAAAAAAAAAAAACAATGACAAACACGGGGTGTAAAAGTGGCCATGGAATGGTGTTCCATACCAAGTCACATCCACGGCAAAGACAGAGGAGGTCTGCCTTCATTCTGGGCGGGCAGAGTTCAAGACCAGGCCGGAGCTCTAAAGAAAGTTAAGCAGGAGCAGACCCTACCATGTCAGCAGCCACTGATGGATCAAAATGAAGGGCTGGGTAAGCCACGCAAATATGTGACATTCCTCTACATCTTACATGCATCTCCAGCATCCTTTCTCCATGTTGTTTTCCCACAGCCATTGATATTTCATTTGGTAAAGTGCCCCAAGTGTTCCCTAGGCTGCATGTTATCTTTTTGAAAAAAAACGAAAACCCAAAAAACAGAAACCCCCAGGTGGAGAGGAAATACCCTTAACAACAGCACACAGTAGGAGATGGAGGCTGCCGTTTCTGAGTTTAAACCCCAGCTCTCTCACAACCTAGCTGTTCCATTCCATATTGGGCAGAGTACTTGATCTCTCAAAACCTCAAATGTCTAAACTGTAAAAGTGAAACAACAACTTGCTGACTCCTAACAACTGGTTGTGAGGAGTACTAACAACTAACAATATGCAATGAGCATGAGATACACGCGTGAGGCTGCTAGCACTGCACCTGATGCAGAGTAGGTAGGATTTCAATCAATGCCGGAACACCAGGAGGAACACTAAGCTTGACTGAGAAACACTAGTGGCTAGATGACCCAGCTACGAAGTTATCGACTTAAGTCTGTATGTTCCAAGTTCCAGTGGCCCCTACCACTGAGGGTCTCTCTGGGGTACCAGGAATAGAGCTTTGCACATCACATCACAACCAACAATCTGCAATGAGTGAACTGTCCTGTATACTCTAATGGATTCATATGGGGCTACAGCAACCATCAGATGCCAGGAGAGGACACACACGAGGGAAAGGTTGGAACATGAATCTTCGTCTTCCCTGCAGGAAGCTTACGCTTCAGGGCAGATGCTATTAAGTCTTCAGTACCAGAAAATACCGTAGTAACCAAAAAGGACCAGAAAGGGGCTGGTTTCAAAACACTTTTATCATTGCTCAAAATAATCAATGTCAGGACTCAAGATGAATTTTGTGAAGCAGAGGAATGTAGGTGAAATGCATTTATTTCATGCACAGGACACTTTTCCCTTTCACCAATGTCCCCGCCTTGCTCTGCTCCCTTCCCTAAGGCATCTGAAGACCCCATGCTGCCTCCTCAGCCCTCTCCGCCTGAGCACACATTCCTCAAAAAGTATACTCAATTCCAAGCCATTTTAAATGTCCCACTTCCCTCACATCAAAACTTACCTGTCCTGAGATGTGTTTCCTCATTACTCTCCCTCAGACAAAGAGATCTAGGTCCGTCTATAATCCTCCCAAGGAACAAGCTCGAATTTTACAGGAGCTTCTTCAAATCAGAATGACTTAGTCCAAAGATGTGATTCTAAGAATGGGAATCCGGGCCCCACAGCTGGATGGTAGAAGATATTTGAGAGATACCATTTTTAGCAGCCTCAAAGAAGCCATAGAGTGAGACCTAGTCTAGCTCTACAAATGATTGGTCCTGTCAAATCTCATCAGATCTGATTTTCCTCTTGGGTGTAAATCTCGCTCCAGAGAGTTAACTCCACGTTTAACTTGTTAATCAAGGAGAGCTTTTTCTGGTTACAAACAGACGACCTGTAGCTTTTCCCAGGGTTAAACAAGTGCTCCTGAAGCTTTACCCAGTCTAGACATGTATCTGAAACATCTAATTACCCCTGTATAGTCTGCATGGCACACAACGCCCAACGTCATTACATAAACGTGAAGCTCCCTACTAATATCGCTGCTCAGTGAACTGTCCTTTCACATTTGCCAATCTGAAAGTGAAACCATGCTACCACTAAGAATAAGGATAGTATGCTGTGAACAATAACTGCCAAGTTTTGCTATGACCCAAAAATTGTGGGAGTTAAATTCTCTAAGAATTAAACAAAAAATTCATGTAGCGAACTGGATCCAAATTCATAAGGATCTAAATTGCTTGATGCATATTCTCTCTGAATTTAATTTTCCCTTCCACATAGAGCAAGAGGCTATATGAAAGGGATAACTCTTTCCACCTCCCTGGTTGTCGGGTCCTACATTAGGCAGGTGACCAAACCAGCCCTGGCCATTAGTTAGTTGCACTGGGGTTGGGGTGTGGAGTTGGGGTATGGATAGAGTTTATATAAAGTCAAGGACCATCCACCATGTACCAAGAACGCTGACATGCATTATTCCATTGCATTCTCCCAACTACCCAATGAGGGGAACTGGGAAATCATTCTCCACATTGAACAGATAAGGAAACTAAGGCTCAGAGAAATTAAGTACCTTGGTCCAAGGCCCAGAAATAATAAAAACTGAAGCCAGAGCTTTTCATACTCTTACTGTCTTCATACAGATGCTCAGAAGAGTTGGTTAAGCTCCATTTTCCAGGGGAGGCACTCTGCCAGCAGCATGGGACCATGACATGCCCCCTCCACACTCTATTTTACATCTGAAAATGTTATAGAGCAGGACAGCCTAATAGAGCCCCTTCCGCTTCATAAACTTGAAGCAGGAGTATGAACAAGAGGCCCCTTCCACTGGCTGACAGCTGCCCCCTGCTTCCCCCAAACCTGGAGTGCCAGGTTATATCAGCACAGCACCCGCTTCGTCTGCCTTCCCTGATAGATGTTAAGTTTCTCAAGACTGGGACAAGGTCCTCCCCGTCTCTGTGTCACCATGTCTGTGGCACAAGAGAGACACAAAACAAAGTTTTTATTGGCTACATGAAACTTTCTTTGGGTGCTCCTCCACCTCCTACAGTGGCACTCACTCTATAAACTAAACTCAGTGGTCTCAGTCTGTCCCCCCAGGATATAGCCCAGCCCCTTCTCTCCCCTGTGTCCTGTTCCCTCTGGACCCTGCTCTCTCCATTTGGCTTTGGAAGGTAATGGTTTAATGGATTAATGAACCTTCACTGATTATTTGGGAAGACCAGATACCAATGCCTTAACTCCTAAAGAATTCCCAAACATTTCAGATGCCAGTAACAGTAGTCAGACAGACAAATTGGCTGAAGGAAGAGGATACTTCTGGTCCTCTCTGTATCACCCTCCACAGGCAATGACTCACCCTAGCTGTGGGTGCCCCGTCATCCCCGCCAACTTCAGGAATTTGGTTCCACTGACCAAGGAAAAATGCTTCAGATTCACAAAAATTCCCAAGTGCAATAAAAAGCCTACACTCTGGACCTATCACTGTGATATTCACTACATGTTTGACATAGAGGTTTAATTTGGTCTGCCATGAAAACAGAACTCAATAATAATCACAGTCTTTGTGGTTAGGTTTAATTACGGAAATCTACTCATTTACTTATACAGAAAGCCACACAAGCATGGCAGAAAGCCATTTCTTTTCATAAATATTTATAGGGAAAGAGCCTTCTGAAAAGGTTCTTTATTAGTAAATAAATACTTCAAATAAGCAAGGCAAAATAGGGTCCCCACCTTTCATAGGATGTATTTTCTAATCATGTCATGTTAACATTCTCTCTTTTGATTTCCAGTGATAGGCTAGGACGAGCTCCAGTCTCTGCTCCGGGTTGGGGTGCTGAGTCACTTATTTAGAATGGAATATGCAGGGTATCAAGACGGACAAGCACAATCCATATTCCGTGTGGTGGTATTAAAACATCACCTAACTGAAGATGTTAAAATATCCTGGCTGAAGAAATAGAAGAAAAAAAAAAAAGCAGTAGAAGCTTTATATCTTTGTACTTTCTGATTTTATGATATAGAAAACACTGTTCCTGGAAGTCAGACAAAATAATGAACAGCCTTTATCTCTTTTTAATCAAATTTCAAATTAATGTTTTAACTTCAAGTATGCACGGTAAAAACACAATTTCCCCTAAAGCAGTTAATAATAATTGATTTAAGGATGATAGGCTGAAATACAAAATGCATTTGGAAAAAAAATGGAAACACAGGGAAGTAGATTCATATAAGTGCTTCCATTTGCTGGATGTAAATTCCCTTACTTATAATTACCATTTTTTAATGTCCAAAATCTTCCCCACATAGACCATCCTTGTAAAATGCCAAAACAACTAACTTAATAAGTCTAGTGTTTTAATTATTAAAATGCATTTTAACTGAATTCATTAGTTAATTAAGCCAGTGACTTTTTCATGACTAACTTGTTAAAATTAATTTTGTACTTATAAATTATGAGTCTATCAATCCATAGTATTAATATAATTATCATCCCATAACTAACTTACCATATTAAAATTAATAATATATAACTGTGAAGCCAGTGGAAATGAAAATCTTTAGATGTAGTTAATTACTTTAATGAATACATGAAATTGAAGATTCATTAGGGATTTTAATACTCTATTTCAGAGAGATTACTCTCTCTGTTTCCCCTTGCTGCCCTATTGAGCATTCTCAACCCCGAGAATCCAATCAAAAATGTAAGTTACACCATTGGGTGCTTTTCTACTTAGAATCCTCCAATGGTTCCCCAGCTTCCTCAGAGTAAAAGCCAAACTCCTAGGAGTTTGGTTCCCCTATCACTGTTGGGTTTTTATCTCCTATTTCCCTCCTCATTCACTCCATCCAGCCCCACTCACCACCTTGCTGTTCCTTGAACATGAGGCGCATGCTCCTGTCTTAGGGATGTTGCCCTTGCTGTCCACCTTCCTGAAACGGACCACCTTCCAGATATCTTCACAACTTGTTCCCTCTTGTCTTTCAAGTATTCGTTCAAATGTCACCTTCTCATGGAACCCTTCCCTGACCACCCTACGTAAAAGTACAACAGCTTCCTTCTGTACTTCCACTCCTGATGCCCCTTCCCTGCCTTATTTCTCTCCATACACAGCACTTCTCCTTTTTACATTCTCTATAATTTACTTGTGTTTTGTTGCCTGCCTCCTTCCACTAGAATGCAAGCAAAATGCGGACAGAGATGTTGACTGCTCATTTCATGACTCTATCCCCAGAGCCTAGAAAAGTATTTTGACATAGTAGGAGCTTAACAAAATTTGGTTAATGAATGACATACTTTTTCTTGGAGAGGTATGTGTTGCACCTGTATGGGCTCATACCATGACTTAAACATACTTTTTTATTGTCTGGTAAAATTTGATCTCCTACTTGATGAGTGATATTTGCACTATTTGGAATCTTTGCTCGAATAATTTGATGAATCACTTTTTCTTACTTCTGTTGTCATAGTAGTATCACAAACCAATATGTTTCTTTTGCACAGTCTAGTGTTTCTAAATTTTTTTAATTTAAATGCCTTCAAGAAGAATGTGTATATTCTCTAATCTGCCAGGACAATCCTTCTCTCTACTGTCCTACCCTCATCCATCTCATACATTTATATAACCTTCCTGCTCTCTGAAGGAATTTCACTTAGCAGCACCTGCATAGAGCATATTATAGATTTCATAAACTAGCCCCATTTCCAAATGCAACTTTCTACTTTAATTTGTCAACAATTCCATTTTTTGGCCAAGAACCATAACTTTCTCAAACTGCTTTTCCCTTTATTCATTTCCATCACCATATCAGCATACGATCCTTTCAGGACTATTTCTCACAACAAAATAAAGTATCTATAACATGGTGAGAATTACTTTGTAATTCTGTAAGGGACAGAGAAAGGAGCTTCACTCTTCTGTGGATGCCAGCAGACTGCCTAGATTGTCTCCTTCCTGCTAGTACACACGTTATCTTACACCAAGGCATCAGTGGTACCTGTTATATCCTGTTCTTCAGATCCTATTAGCATGTCACAATATATTGAACTAGCGTGATGTCCTGTGTGATGAGCAACAACCTTGTGGACAAAATGGTGTCGCAGTGCCAGAAAGGAGGGATCACCCACCCTGAGGCAAGACAGTGAAGTTATTATGCTGCTCCTACCAGATAAAAGCAAATTGTTTCTAGAGTATTCTCTGCTTATTTGCCTAGAGGAAAAGGCATTTGCCAGATAAATAAATGCACCACAAATATCAAGGCATGTGTTTGGCTGCTCCAAAAAAGAGACTGTATCTTAAATGGAGCAAGTGTCCACTAATCTCTGAAAGGTCTTAATATTGCCTTTTCCCTGGTTACTCTAATAAGTACGCTCAGGTCTCTTTTGTGGAGCCCTGTCTAGCAAGTTTTTGACCTTGCTTCCATTTAAAGGATGTCGGGCTTATGAACTGATCCCTGTCTGGGAATTAGGTGACAGGTTATGACTTCCTACTGCAATGAGTAAAATCAGGCCTCTGTTTGCCCAAGATGCAGAGTTTTTTGGTTGTAAAAACCAAGTAGCATAGCTAAGTGCTTATCTATTTCAGTCACAGGGATCCCATCATCAACAGCCATTTCCAAAGATCCCTGATTGTCATTCCAATTAAAATGCCCATCCTGCAGCCTATTATGGTAGCCATGTTGCCCACCTTGCCTTCTAATGGTAAAGTGCTGCTCCTTAAGTGCCATTATCTCAGGATCCTAATATCCCTAGTAACATCAGGGAGCCCCATTTTAGCTTGAGCATCTTCCATCAGCACCACTGGCCTACAGAGAATGACCACTCATTTTTTTCCCAAAGATGTGAGTGGGCCCCTCATCACTGTATCTCTCAAGCTTTCATTAAAGAGTCTCATCAGGACACCCTCAAGGGATTCGATACCTATGATATATCCCCACTGATGATCTTACCTCCCTAAGTGTTTGGATTCCTTGCTCCTACAGTCTATAAAGGAATGTCTAGCATCTCAGTGGGGCTCAAGTCCAAGTTTTGGTCAACCAATCAAGGAAACAGTTAGAATCAATGCCACCTATTCGGGCTAGTACACTGAATCCAGAATCTCTGATTAACTGCTCCCACAGGAATAAATTCAACCCGGCTAAAATTGTATTTTTCTTTCTTGGACATAGAACCTTCAAAATCCATTCTCTTGCATATTTCCTGGATTTTTTTCAATATTAATTGGCAAAATCTTACAATTTTTAGCACCATAAACCGTCTCCTCCTAGCTTTGACTTTGTCATTGGCATTTTGAGGTATGCTGAGATCCAAGTTGAGTTGTAGGTCTGGGAATGGTACATAGGCACATAGAGAAAACTGACTTTGTAATGCAACTCCTTCAGGTGACAGAAAATTCAATCGAAAGAGGAATAGCCTCATCAAACAGAGACACGGGTGGTACTTCAGCTGGCAAGGGTGGCTTGACGACTCTAAGAATTCAAGGTACCCCAAGTTCACCAAATCCTGCCATATCCCCTGTTCTAATTCTCAGAGTCCCACCCTTTCTCTCTCAAAGCCCCAACTTTAACATAAGGGACCTGGCTGTGAATTCAACTGACACTCTAATTCAGCAACCCACATGATTGCATTTGGCTTTTGACCTTTTCCACCCCGAATTACAAAAGATAAGAGATTATTTTAGCGTAGTCATAGCAAGTCTCTAGTTTTTAATCCACACTTAGAGAAAAAAACATTTAGGAATTTGAGATCAAATTCTCTTTCTTTAAGCTAGCCAGCACTGTTAGAAGTAGCTACCACACCACCCCTGTCCTTCAAATCCTCATCCCATCACATTATTTTATGGAAGCTCCCGCTTGGCTCCCAAAAACCTTTTTCCTTCACTTAATTCTAGAAGTTCACAGGTGTGTTATCTGATGACTTGCCCCTGAATGTTATGGTATGCCAGGGTCTCATTCCTTACGCAGCTGGACTTTCTACTACCTTCAGCTCCAACTAAGCCAGTCTCCCCACCCGCCACCCAATTTCTCTGTGGTTCCATTTTTTGAAACCATTCCTGGTGTCAAATTTCATACCAATTAGGGTTCTTAGTTGCAAATAATAGAAATAGCAAAACTGAGACTGGCTGCTTTAAGCAGAAACAGAACTGATTGAATCAATGTTGGATGTTCTCACATAATCACTGAGAAGGCTAGAGAAGGGCTTTGGAAAACAGTCAGGAACAACAGGAGGCTAACAACCACCAACAAAATCATGCCACAGAGTTCAAGGCTGCTGCTTCCACTGGACCACTCAGCTAGCTAGCTGAGCTACTGACCAGCATCCCACCACCGGTGCTGCACTCTGCCTTAGTAAACTGACACTTCTATCACCACTGCTGACATGGAGTGGATTCTCCACTCTCCCTGCCCGTCCATTAGTTCAGAGCGAGAATGCCTGATAGGCTAGGTCTTACATATGTCACGAGGCAAAGACAACTGCGAAACAGGAAGGGAAGGGAAGGGAAAGGAAGGGAAGGGAAAGGAAGGGAAGGGAAGGGAAGGGAAGGGAAGGGAAGGGAAGGGAAGGGAAGGGAAGGGAAGGGAAGGGAAGGGAAGAGAAGGGAAGGGAAGGGAAGGGAAGGGAAGGGAAGGGAAGGGAAAGGAATGCAGATATCTCCTTTATATTATTGGGAAGCATCATTACAGCAAAAGAAGATAGTTTTTATGTGAGCCAAAGATGGAAATTTTCAATGCTAAGGGGAAAACAGCGTGTTGCAAAAGTTTCATTTATTTGTGGGTGTTTGGCATCTGTGGAGGAGAAGAATATCTTATAATGGAGAAAAAGAAACTTGGTAAAGAGTAAAAGTACCCTTGAGTTTAACCATGTAAAGAGAATCTGGAAATAATGCTCTTGATCCTTCATCCTTTTTTCAGTCACACTTAAGCCCAATTCATGAAAAGGTATTTAAAATATCTGCTAATATTTTCTCAAGAATGTTTTAAAATTCCACAAGGACCTACGGGAGAACATTTGCTACCAATTTGAATGGATACAAGCATCAAAGAAGAGAAAAATTCTTATAATAACTTGATTCCACACTTCCCTTTAAATGCGTGTAAAGCACATTATGGCAGAGCATGTTAAAGCCATCTGCCTTCCAACAAGAAAAATTAAGAGGAGAAACAATAAAATACAACAGAGCAACAAGGGAGAACCAGAAATCTAACTGGAGGGAGAGAGGAGAAAATATGTGACTTGGCAAAGGAATTATGGGTACTTGGCGGTTTTAGATATTTTGCCATTGGTAAAGAGCAAGGTAATTTTTTCTCCATATTAAAACAACAGAAGATATAGAAGCTACAGAACTACAAGGTGATCTCTCATCTTGCACAAGGATGTATCCCTCCCTCTTGCTGTAAATCACCTGAGCATTATTTAAGTACCTCAATTTATCTGCTTGTTAGCATGTGAGTGGTTACACAGATTTCACTATGTGTGCTTTGATTACAGACATCCAGAAGACAAAATACTTCATAAAAATGTGATTAGATGGATCACAGGAGGAGTGAAAGAGAGAAAAGGGGGACTAGGAGACAGCAAGAAGGAGACAAAGAGGGAAGTGACTATTCTATTTTACTATTTCCTCTGTGTGTTTATGTATCTGTGTGTATGTGTATGTGTGTGGTTTGGACTAGCAAATTTGCTCCATTTTAATAGAAACCTTAAACTTCATAATCCTGTTTTTTTTATTATTTCTAAATATAAAAGCCAGTGCCAGCTATTCACAACAGTCAAGACATGGAGAAGAAGCTAAGTGTCATTGGACAGATCAATGGATAAACACACACACCACCACCACCACCGGAATATTATTCAGCCTGAGAAAGAAAGAAATCCTGCAACTTGCTACAACATCAATGACCTTGAGAGCATTATGCTAAGTGAAATAAGTAAGACAGAAAAAGATAAATACTCCATGATCTCACTTACATGTGAAATCTAAAAGAGCTAAACTCAGAAACAGAGAGTATAACGGTGGTTGCCAAGGGTTAGGGGGTGGGGGAAATGGGGAGATGTTGGTCAAAGGGTACAAACTTCCAGTTATAAGATGAATAAGTTCTGGGGATCTAATGTACAGCATGGTGACTATATTTAACAACACCATATTATATACCTAAAACTTGCTAAGAGAGAGGATCTTAAATTTCTCACCACAAAAAAAGGTAACTAAGTGAGGTGATAGAGATGTTAACTAACCTTATCGTGGTAATCATTGTGCAATACAGACCTATATCAAATCATCACACTAAAAATCTTAAACTTATGCATGTTATATGTCAACTCTATCTCAATAAAGCTAGGGAAAAAAGTTAACGCCAGGTCAAGACCCAACGCTATACATTGAGAAAAATATAAAGGTAGTTTATATTTTCAAAGTAGTCTATGAAGTCAGAGGGATATTGTGAAACCACAAGTAAAACTGGAGAAGGGAAAAAAAAGGAAAGAAAAAAAGAGCAGATAGCTTCAAAATATGATGTTAAAAATTTACCAAATTCTCTTGGTTCCCAACCGACACCTAAGACCAAAGTTCACCACTTTCCTTTCTTCTGAAGCTAAAGCCATAGCGGTCATGGCCAAAGCTAGAAAGCCTGCGGGGGGTCCAGAGGAATTTAAGAGGAATGACTCTGAGCCCTGGAGGTGATGAAGCAGAGAAAGTATTTTTTCTTATTTCTCTGGCAACATTTTTTTAAGAGTTTTTAACATAGCTCTCCTAGGTCTCCTTACAAGTCCTTGCCAGCTTGTGAAAAGAAAGCTAGGAAACCACAAACTTGGCCTGTAATTAAACAATCTCAGTTAAAGGCAATAAAAGCAGTAACAACAAAAATGAATTAGAAGTTGGTATACAAGACGCTACAATTATGCTCTTGAAAAGGCTGTAGTCAGGAAATGGATAAACTCTATTTTATATTGGAACTTTGTGACACGAGTGAATTTATGAGCGTTTCTCGAGTCCAGTGATTGTCAGACATTTTTTTTTCCTTCGAGTAATCCTTTGACTCTCTACCCTAAAGAATACAGCAATATATGGAGAGCATCTTTCCTGTCTGAAATCACAAATGCAAACAAGAACACATTGTAAAGGGCTGAATATTCAATTGAATCCTCTGGATACTCAAGAGGGTGATATAGGAAAGTATAGGGATTATTATTTCATATAAATTCTCACTAATCCATGAAAAGAAAAAAAAAGATAATAAAAGTCCACAAATAAGTAAAGAGCAATTTAATTTAGTTATAAAACAGTAGTTTCAAATTCCTCTCAAAATTGAAACAAGAAATTGTATTTTATTTCTACTGGACTGTATGTACCATTTGGCAAGGGTCAATTCTGTCTTTTCATTGTTGTAATCCCAGCACCTAATAGGGTACCTGACACAGAAAAGATGCTCAAAACATATATGCTGATTAAATAAATGAATATTCAATATATAGAATAATAATTCAATAAATATTTGTGTTAACTTCATGTACATACTAAAATATACTTAGGCCCCAAATAATGTCAACTAAGAAATAAGCAGAGGTGGAAAAGGTGAGAAAATGAAAGAATGAGAAACAAAAACAAACAGATGGAGAGGGAGAAAAATATCACTTGCCTTTGGAAAATCCTATTGGCAGTTAATCCATTGATCATGGCACCTTGAAAATTCTCATCCTTCAACTAATAGAGACTCTTCTTCAAATGGAATAGCTACAGGAGCCTCCAAAGAGATAATATTGTTCTGGGCATAATTAATGATCCCCTCCCCTGACCCATTACACCTAATAACATAAAATGAAGTCTTGTCTGTCTGTGCAATTATTTTGGGGACCTGTTATAATGTCACAGAATCAGAGAACCTTAGAGCTGGGAGGAAACACATGAACCATCTAACTCAACCTCATTAATTCACAGATGAGGAATTTCCCAGAGGCATTGAGTACCTTGGCCCAGTGCCCTGGCAGCAGCATGAAAACCTGAAACTCTGTCCTTCAGAGTCCTGAAGTCTTACACAGTCAAGATATTTGTTAGCTTGCATTCACCAGAGTTTTAACCATTCATCAGGAATTTAAGACTTTTCAAACCACTTCTTGGTTTGAACTGCCTCTTCTTCCATTCTAATAGCAATGTGACACAGTCATTCTCTACAAAACTCACAGGTTGACCAAGTTCCACTGTGGTATCAGGACACATACAGGCTGGATAGAAACAGCTCTATAGCAAATATTTAGATTTCTAGGCTCTCATTTCCCAGTCATGAATTAGTCCTTTTTCCCCCTCTCTGGCATTTATCCTGCAGTTAGGTACAATGTAATAGGCAAATGTATTAAATTGTCTCAATGATGAAACCAGGGCCTCTAAATCCAACTGGTAGTAACAGGACCCAAATGCTTCAAAAAAAGATAGGTGCTTAATTCCACACTGGATGCTCAGGGGGAGTCTCAAAAAGTGGTCCAAATGAAAGCTACATGAGAGGAAATAAAGTTGGGGGACCCTATGTATAAAACACAATTCTCCAAAATTCCTCTTCTCACCTGGGTATGACAGAGAGCTACTTGAATGTCATCTACCAGGACACTGCAGAGAACACTAAATTGTACATCACTTTATTCAAGCTTCTTAACCCCAAAAGACTCATGGACAGAAATGATTCATTACTACATATAAAGATCTATTAGATGCTTGAAAATCTCTGGAGACAAAGATACCTCAAATAGCCACAGAAGGATATGAGTAAGGAAGATATACAAGTTACAGATACAAATTGTTTCTATTTCTAATTCAAACTGAAAATAATTTTTTTAATGCCCATTATTCTCCAGAGAGAAGAAAGCAGGAGTTTCTGTCTACAGTACACATCTCTGCAGTCTAAAATGTGGTATCAGCGCATTACCCACCATGGGGGCACAAAAACAAAGTTCAGGTCCTCATTTTAGAATCAGCATGGGTGGCTGGCAACAGTCAATTGCACCGATGGGTAAATAAATGCACACAACTTCCCCGGATGCCTGTCGTTTTCCTCTCATCACACCATATACAGTAACCAGCTTTATAGGGGGGCAAAAAAATCCTCAAAACTGCTTATTGACTATAATTAACAGGGTTTATAGTATTAGAAATCAAATAAGCACTATGACTAATGCCATAAAATATGACACATAAAAATGATATAAAACCAGCGTGGTTGGTTTTATATTTGACTTTCCAGTGAAAGTCATTTTCCTGGTTTCCCTGATGAAATGTTGTGTCGGAGGTACAGTAGAAGAACTGGGAGTCACGGCCCCCAGTCTCCGTTTGCCACTTTACCATTTACATGATTTCAAGCCGAAATTTGCTCTCCTTCCTATGTTATAACAAAAAATTGCACAGGATGGAAACACAAGCCCCACCACCCATGTTCTAGGGCATTTGCAACCACCAGCGAATGTAAGCTAGGAAAAAATCCAGAACTCTGAACAGATCACCCAGCTGCTAGTGTAAATTTATAGCAGCCTGTAAGCCTTAATAGTGTTCACAAAATTATTGAGCAGTCCTTGATAAAAGGGTGCTATAACAATGCAAACTGCAGTCAGAAGAATAGGATGCGGGTTGGGACCCCTGAAATCAACCTTCATTTTTTGACCTCATATTTGATATTCGGCTATAAAGCCTCCAATTTTAATGTTATACTTGTCAGAGTCAATGAAACTGAAAGGAGCCATAGACAGTATCTATGACTCCATTATTATAGCTATTATTATAATATCATCCATTTAATATAATATCATCATCATTATATAATATTACAAGTATTCATGGTGCAGAAACAGAATGCTGTAGGACGAAATAACTGAGCTGCTGATCCTTTATTATAATGAATAAAGCAGTAAGCATTCTTGCTAATTTTAATAAGACGGAAAAGTCTTAATGCAAGCTCCCCTCCCCCACCCCCATTTTTTTTTTTAATTTTATTTTTAACCTGCTTGGGGTCCAAGAAACCATTTCCTAGCCTGGAGTGACAGGCATTTACTAATGACCTTTCCAGCAGGGCTCGAGCGTTTGAGTGGCTTTCTCCAGTTCCCTCACAGACTCAGAGACTCAGGGTGGCCCTTAACAGCCCATTTCTACCTGAGGGTCTTTGTATTTAACTGAATTCTTTAGTGACAGTGATCTATGGAAGAAAGAATGCTGCTTGGGGTAGGAATGCACACACGTGTTTTCAGCTCTTTTATATTCAGGCCTGCTGTGACTCAGCTGGCAAGTTCAAAGTTATAAAGTCATTTTTTATTTCTTGGGGGAAATCAGCTCAGTAAAAGTAAGAAAACTTAAAATCCAAAACCTTTTCTTTGAAGGGAGATGTGGGATAAACTTTCAAAATGATTTCAATTTGTCTAAGTAATGGTACAGATCACGAAATGACAACCATGAAGGTCCATTAAGTGAATCTAAAATAACAAATAAAATAAATAAAATTAAATAAAATTTAAAAAATATGTAAATTAATTCCTTTGATAACGTGCATAAATTGGCTGTGTATTATTATTATACTTGTCAACCTTCACGGAGCATATCTCTAACATAACCTTGTACCATAATTTTTTCCCAGGAGTTTTAGTGAGAAAATAAAATTCCTCTAATGGAGAGTTTCTTTACACAATTGATTTAGTTCTTGAAAGTAGTTCATTTTTAGGTCATAATATTCAATCAACAAATTCATATTCAGACTTTGCCTTTGGAGAAAATCCTGTGGCAGTATAATTAGTCCTTTGCACCTGAGGTCAGAAATGTGGCAGAAAAATGGCACCATTTTAGGTATTGGTAGAGGAAAGTTCGATGATAAAGTGGGAAAGAGAAAAGAAGAATAAAAAAGAAAGGTCCAATACATGAAGTGACTGCTGTTTTATTAGAACAGTGATTATAGGTATGAGAAAATATTTAAAAGACAAGTAAATAACAGTGAAATCACATAATTTTGGGGGTTTTTTGTATGGATTTCAAAACTGAAGTCATTGGAGAAAGATAAAACTGAGTTTTTAAGTGTTGAGAGTAATTCTGGAAAATATTTGCCCACACAAATCCTAACTGGGCCTATTCCAGACGATGTTCCTATGTGGAGCTGCCCAACTAGGTTAATTTGGGTCTTATCAAATCCTGAGGTACCCGAAAGAAAAGGTCTGAGAAATATCAACAACAAAAAAAAAAGAAAAAAGATGTGGAAAAAGATGAACAGATGAACAACATAGCCTCTTTTCTGATCAGAAACAAGCCTACCCACCACCCACAAGAAAACACTTAATGCTTGTAGGTCTCAAATTTGCCTGAATTTATTCTGGGACTTCTGGATATATCTGGAAAAATCTAGATGATGTGCCTCAACTTTTGTAAGAAACCTACAACAAGCGCAACAAGCAGGAACATCAAATCTGGTCCTTATTTCTGGATGTGCCTGCAATTCGGTGCATACTTTACAAAAGTGCTTTTGCAATTTACTCTTCAACATAAATATTCTTTCAGAAGCAAGTTATTTAAATTGGATCTAAGCTTCAAAAACCAATGTCATATTTGTCACCCTTCCAGTTTAGCTTTGGTATGACTGGAAAATTCTGCACAGCTAAGGAAGTGTGCCAACCATAAATTAAAATAAGGTCTGAAGGGGCAGCATGTAACTACATGGTTTACAAGCCTACAAAGGATCTAATGTCATGAAGTGTATAAGTAAGCAAGGATCTAATGTCATGAAGTGTATAAGTAACCAACCTTGGTGACAGTCACTTTTGTCAGCTGAAACTCTCGATTAACTAAAATAATCTGTGAGACGTCCTATTGCGTCTTTAGATTTCTCATAAGGCTTTTAGTACTTTCAAAACTCAATTTCTGAAATTTCCCCCATACACACGACCTCTCCAAATGCACCTCCTCCTGGAATTTCATGCTCATCACAACTGACTGTGTGTGAGCATCCAAACACTTCCCCTCCCTACAGGAAAGTGCATTAACCTCTAGCCGCCTGGCTGTGCCATGTCCCTATTGGTTAGACTTAAGCATTTAAAACAGCTGTTCCAGAAGTGATTGATGACTGGAAATGTGCAACCCTTTTGTGTCCCCGAGGACAGGTCACCCCAGACCCTCTGTCACTGCCACCAGTCAAGATGTCCTGCTGAACCTGCACACCACGCACCCCCTTTTTTTTTTTTCCATGCATCCTCTTTCCAACCAGTGCTCGTTTATCAGTCAAATCTGCCCAAATGATTCTTTTCAGGTGTGCATCTAAGACACAAACAAGAGATACCCCTGTTTAATTGCCCATGAATTGCTTTATAGCCTCCAAGAACTCAAGAGAACTTTTGCAAAGTAGTTCCAAATCCAGAAGCTGAGAAGAGTATTTCCACTAGAGTTGAAAAGCAGCATCTAGATTCATGATGTTCAAAACCTCTCTGGAAGGCACGATGATTTACAAGTACTAAAAAACTAAACTTAGCAGAGAGGATGTTTTAAATATATAACAAAAGTACAACTATTTTATAGTTTCTATTTGTTCAGGAAACTCCGTTCTCAAGGTCTGCTGTCCTCAAAAGTTGAGAAAATTATTTAATTCAAGCTTTCAAACTGCTCATGTAAAATGGTATAATTCCATTTCTCATCCAGGCATTGGTGAGAAGCATAATCATCAGGCACTTACATGAAAAAAGGTTTTCAGGACAAAGCTACTGGGAAGAGGTATGAGAAAAAAAGCCCTGTGGAAGTATAATTTGGGGTTTATTCCACATTGAATATGTGGCTTTGTCTACTGGTAAGTGGGGCTCAGGTGTCGGTCCCACCCCTTCCCGCCCGGGGCACACCACACCTTTGCTATTTCCATACCTTCCCACACCACCCCATGACTCCCCTGGGGTGTTACACTCTGGTTGTGTGTTCTCTAACAGACTCAGGCCATAGGACAATAATTTATAGGTAAAATTTCAGAACAGTCATTCCAAAAATTATCACTCAAAGGCTGAAAACACACATACACCAAGAATGGGGGGAGGCATATTTCCTAAAAGACTTCTTTTTTTAATTTTCAAAAAAAATGCATGTTTAAATGTTCCAACAGTATCTGCTACATAGGACATATAGATATTGCATTGGTATATTGATTTTTTTAAAAAAACATGAATGATATATAAAGTCTGGAATCCAAAAGTGATTTTATTATCATTAGATTTTACACTTGAGTTAATTAAAAGACGTAGCCACTAGTATTAAATGCACACACACACACACACACACACACAAAATGCACACAAGAATCTGTATAAAATTGTTACCAAAAAAACCAAAGAAGGGCTTCCCTGGTGGCGCAGTGGTTGAGAATCTGCCTGCCAATGCAGGGGACACAGGTTCGAGCCCTGGTCTGGGAAGATCCCACATGCCACGGAGCAACTGGGCCCGTGAGCCACAACTACTGAGCCTGTGCGTCTGGAGCCTGTGCTCCACAACAAGAGAGGCCGCGATAGTGAGAGGCCCGCGCACCACGATGAGGAGTGGCCCCCGCTTGCCACAAGTAGAGAAAGCCCTCGCACAGAAACGAAGACCCAACACAGCCTAAAATAAATAAATAAATTTATAAAAACAAATAAACAAACAAAAACATTAAAAAAAAAAAAAAAACCCCAAAGAAGGAAAGAAAGAAACTTGGCATTGTACTGGCAGCTTGAAACTTCCTAGACAATTTTCATTACCTTAATTTAAAATATTTACCAAATGCTCACAGATTTCCTGACATTGTACTACTCACTACAATATAGTTTTCATAATTTGGGTTTGATATAGATCAGTGGTTCTATAAATTAAATCATGATCTTACAGGGTGAGACCTATGCATCAGAATGTTTAAAAAGCTCTCCAGGTGACTCTCATCTTCAGTGGTTGAGAAGGACTAGTGCAGAGCAATGATCTCCAAGACCTCTTAGGAAAAGACAGATGCAATGATGAAGAACCCAGGAGAAATAAGTACACAAATAGAACATGCTAATTGTGTAAATAAAATACTAATTCTGTGCACAGAAGTAAAAGTAGATTGGAAAGCATGGATGTGTGATATGGTAGGTGGTTTAGGGTCTATGGTGGAGAGGTGGCAACTTCTCAGGAAAGGTACACTATAAATCAAATTATAAAGGTCGACAGAGTCACTGAATATTGAATAAAGGGGCAGGCATTTCAAGACCACCCGTCAAAATGATCTGAGCATTCAAGCCACCAAGCAATAATGGCTGTGATGTGACTTATCTTTATATCATTGTTTAAAAAGTAATGCTATTTAAGACTGGGATTTTTTTTTTTCTTGTGGAAAGTTTTTTATTTTGGTTGATTCTCCTAACTGTTCTGGAAAATATTTCACCCCAAAGAGAACTGAACTCTTTGTCTAGCCTAAGAGTGAATGAAAGAGAGCTAAGCAGAGCAAACAGAAAATAACCAATAACTCAAAACGAAGACAAGCACATAAATGTTGACTGAACGCTACTTTAGTTTTCTTTCTTTAAGAAAGGGAATTATGTTGAGAGTCCTAGGAGTTTTCATAAGATGCATAAAGAGAAATTACATGCTTATTCACATAAACAGTTTTGCAATATGAGGACATCAAAAACACTTGGAAAGCCTGTGTCTATCCACTTCAGGAACTCTGGCTAATGACATTTCCTGACAGAATAATTTATCCTGAATTTCATACCCTGCAAGCATAATCAAGGATAAATACATCTTAGTAATAGATATATATATATCATATATATACCTCAAGTTTCCTATCTCCAGGGACATTTTTCCTACCTATTATAATACTTCACTATCCCTGTGTTCTTCAAGATATCAAAAATAGTTGTGATGGAACAGTCTAGTTTACTTCTTATATTTAAAAAGGTCTCCTGTTTTTGCTTTTACTTAGGCATGTATAAAAACCAGTATGTGACCTACTTTTCACCCACAGAGCTTAGATCACTTTCTAAGGCTCCATGATCTTCACTATAGTTTTGGTCTTTTCCATCCCTACCTGGCTCCAAACCACCCTCGGGGTATTCTTGCCAAACACTATTTTACTGCGTCGTCCTCTGCCCAGGAACCAACAAGTGTTCCCTGTTGGATCAAGACCTGAATATTCAGCTTGACCCTCCAGAATCTGATGATGCTGCCTGTTTAACTCTGTGTCTACCTCTCCTCAATTTTTCATTCCAATCCAGCCAATATTTGAACTGCCTTCCATGGAAATCATATTTTCACTCATATGTTCACTCAGTTAACATCTACTGAACACCAGCTGAGTGCCAGGTCTGGTGCTCATTCCTGGCCCATACTTTTGCTCATCCTTGTTCCTCTCTGTATATTCTCACCTCACCCATTCTTTAAATCCTCGCTCAAATGCCCTGTTCTCCACAAAGCTCTCAACTCTGCTCACCTACCACTTGGCTCCCTTATCCTCAGGATCCCTAAATCAGCATTTCGCAATCTGGGTTTAAACAACACTGTCCTAGAACACTTTCAAAAGTTCCATTCCTCAAATAAAATTGGAAACTCTGGTTTAAACAAAGTTAAATATGTTTCTCTACTATAGGAATTCTCAGAGCCTGTAAAAAGTTAACATCAGTTGTGAATTCCTAAGAGGGGTATATAGGAGTCAGCATTTCAAAAACTAACTTGGGCATGGAGGATGATTTTTTTACAGCTTAACTACTGATATCCCAGGGAAATTTTGTTTGGGAAATGTTGTTCATTGGTATTTAAAATTGGTACCACATGATTTACCACTTAATCGTGCTGGCTCTCTCGTATTATCCTATTACCCCTCTGTCCTTTCTATGCATCTTAATCCTTTTCACATATCCAAAATATTGTCCTTCCACCCTTTCGACTAAAAGCAAATGATTAAAGCAGAAAATACTGTTTGTCTCAACCCTTGGTAAACGTTTTCTAAAACACATTAATTTACATCCTGCCTTAGTAAGCAGTATAATGAATGAATCTTTGATGACTGAGGCAGGATGAAACAATAAAAAGACAATAGCACCACTTTTAAAAATGACCTCATGCAGACCACCTCTCTGGGCCTAGTGCCCTCATCTAAATAATAAGGGGAATCTCCCTGTTCTGATGGTCTATCTTCCTGCATCTCAGTATTATCACCCCTTAAATGAGTATTCACTGTATAGCCCTATAAAGGTAAGGACAAAACAATCAGATAGTAGACTGAATTCATCATTCCCAGAACATTCTTAAGAAGTCTTTGTGCTTTGTGCTCTGCTTTCTTATTATTCTAATATTAACTTATTTTCTTATTATTTGCCTCCTTTGAATAAAAAACATTCCTGTTACCTTAGGTTTCTGGTGATTTGGATTTGAGTTAACCAAGGCTTCACTAGACAGAGAATGGAATGCCTCTCAGCTATAATAGTAACAACAACATTCCTAGTACTCTTTAATTCACAGTGTGCATCTCTGGTCATTGGTCAGGTGTAGTCCCAGAGGGCATTGGCCACAGTAAGGAAAACTTGTTTAAGGGGGAGGGTGGGCCTGAACCTGTGAAAAACAGCTGAAGTAACAGCTCTAGTTCTAGTAGTTTAACATGTCTAGTGATAGCTCTAGTTCTAGTAGTTTAACAACTAAACAAACAATGCATTTCAGAATTTAGGGATTTCTAAGTTAACAAATACTAAATTTCTTATGGTTCGAGAGTCCATTTCAAAAAAATCTTACCATAAATCCAAGATTCCAGAAATGGTAACTGTTAATCTCTATTCCATTCTTCTAATGATTTTTGCAACAGTGATATGCTTTTCTCACAATATTTAATGCAAAATGATAAGCAACTCAAATTTTCATATTTTTCTTTTAATCATCTGTTAAAAAGGGGTAAATATCACGTTTAGTTCAAGCTATAATGAATGGAAAAATGGACTATTTCTTTCAAGAAGATTTAAAGTGTGTGACTTTGGGCAAGTTAACTTCTCTGTGCCTCAGTTTCCTCATTTCCTCATTTCCCCCCTCCTCAAGGTGGGGATTATAATAGTACCTACTTCATAGGGTTGTCATGAGTGTTCAAGAAAATGTTTCAAAACACTTGACACATCATTGCTGCTGTTGTTATTATTGTTGTTTTTATTATGGTTGTTATTGTTTGAATGTTATTATCCTAAAAAAAAAAAAAATGACAGAAAGGATTCTAGTAAGCCTCTGGAGGAGATTACATCACTTTGATTTGAAAGTCAAAATCTTTTTGCCCTGCTCTAAATCAACCTACAAAAATAGCTAGATCCAAGTTGGAAAAACCCAGAAAATCCTTTTCGTGTGATTTCTTTTGCCTTTAATAGTTCCCCCCTCTCAAGCACTAAGCATCTGTCTCCCCCAGTTCATGTCATCCAATACAATTAAACGGGGAAAAAAAGTAAAATAAAACTAGATGAAACTAGATTGAAATGATCAGCTCAATTCTTGACACACAGATTGGAGGATGAATTAAGGGGTAAAAAGAAGTTTTTCCTCCCCAGGCAGGAGGCATAACTTGTACCCCCATAAATGTCAAATAACCAGCTGTGTCACTGTGCGTAGGTGGAGAAACCACTAGATTAGATGACCTCCATGGCTTCCTTCCAACTCAGAGTCAGCCTCAAAAGCCACACTGTTGCTTTCTGGAAAGTCAAGTCTGAAGGGAAGGATCAGTCTAAATATTATCATTTAAAAAAGAAGCCCAGGGCTATTTAACAACGAAGCATAACTCAGTCTTGGGGAGTACAATCTCAACTAATTTACTTAGATAAATTTTCCAATGCAGATTAAGATAACACGAAGTAATGTTTGGGTTAAAAGTTAATTCTAAATATTTGCTACATTCAGAGTTAGTACATTGTCAGTCATATATTTTGAACTTGTATCTGTGTTTAACCGAAGCAAATTCTACCTATATAGGACTAAGTGATGTTGAAATAAAAATCTACTGTGGATTTTATACATGCAGATTAACCATCAGAAGATTTCATTTACCTAAACCCTTCCTTCCATTTTGTTTTTCTTAATCTTGGATCCTACTTATCCAAGAAGGCTTCCTTTCTGCTGGATTGAATTTAAAATAACTTCAGAAACTAAAGGAAAAGTAAACTTACCTATTGATAATGATATTGCTGAAACACTTTTTTCTAAGTCTTCAGCACATTTTTTATTTGTTATAACATTTAATAATTATTAACTAATGGAAGCTCTTCAAGCAGACACTACCTTCCTTTGGATTGGGTCAAACACAACTAACTTATTAATAACAAGAATATATTAATCATTAACTATATGTTGTGCTAGTTGTTTTGGGGGGAACGAGGCTACCTAGAGTCCCCACTCACAACGATTTACAATAATTAACATAACCTGGATGATGTAGACGAGAAATGCAATGGAGCTCAGAATATTCCATTCTCTCTAACTTGACATGAAAAGAAACATCCTAGAGGTTACTAAGGACATTGCAGAATTGAAAGTACAGTTTCTGGTCTCCAGAAGCTCACCTAGTAGAGGGGTATAAATGTCAGATTCTAGACACAAAGGCTTTCTCTCTTGTATTTATTGCCCCAAAGATAGAAAATTTCAAAAGGACAGTAAATGAGAATACTGGATGCCTGAAATACTACAACTGAAGAGAAACTTTAAATAGATCATCTACAGAGAAAAACTACAGAGAAATCCAATTCAGTCTGCCCAGAGAAAGCCCCTTCGGAAGTTTTAAAAGAGGAGGCAAGAGCGAATGTTCTCTCAGACATAGCAAGTGTATTCATTTTTCACCCGTCTCAAGGCCTGCAGGCTCACTAGGGCTAGTTCACAAGGACACATCAGTCAGGAAGACCTGTGACCAATGGCCCTCGTGACTAATGGACTAAACAGGGAACAAAACTCCCCGGCCCCCAAGTATGGTAACTGATAAATGACAAGGAAAAAACTTGTCTATTCTGACCATGGAAATTCCTTTCCTTTAAAGCGAGGTTGTTTGCCCAAAGGCTTAAAGGGGAATCATGAAACTGCTCATGTTCTGGAAGAAGACACACTAGCTGATAAAAAGATGGTTTCTCCAGTAATACGTGAAAAACATCCAAACCTTTATAATCACGTGCTATTGCTTAAGCTGGCATTCTCTCTGTCTCATCAGTTTCATCAATCAGAGTATATCAGGGTATGAGAGTTTATAAAACAAATACAGAAAAATCCCAAGGAAATTACACGTCATCTGTGCTCCCCAAACTAAAGTTTCCCCAGCACCTGTTTTCTCCTTGTTAGCAACGTGAGAAGGGATACTATCGATAAAGAGATTTAAGACATATCATGAACTATGTTATATGAGAACTTGTCCTTCTGGAAAAGAAATTTAAACATATAGGAAATCTTTTTTTAAGGGCCTTCATGGATATAGACCATCCCCCCTCCCCCGCAACAGTTGCCTTTTAGGCTCAAAAATACTGAACTAGACCTATTATATCAAGAGCATTTCTATCCTAGAAATTTTTTTAGAGAAACAAGCCTCAAAATAGACATCTTCTGTTCAGCTGCAATCACCAACCAATTCTTCTGCTGATCTGACATTCCAACAAGACTGACAATCTATTCATTCATTCACTTAAAAAACATTTATCGAATTCACTGACCACAAAGCCCATGTTGTAATCCTGCTCTAGAAACCTTGGCTCTGAAACTCAAAACCTGTGCAATCTTGAATAAATTTCTTGAACTCTCAAGTTTCAGGGTCTTTATCTCTAAAATGCTGGTTGCTGGTATGTAACTACTTTTTATTTATTTTTTTTTTAAAGGTGTTTCTTTCATCTGTTTATTTTTTGGCTGTGCCGCATGGCACGCGAGATCTTAGTTCCCCAACCAGGGATCGAACCCGCGGCCACTGCAGTGGAAGTGTGCAGTCTTAGCCACTGGACCACCATGGAAGTCCCTGCAACTACTATTTAAACGCCAAGCTAGAGGAACACCATCCTTCTTCCTCAGATGCCCCCCTGGGAGGGGAGGTACATGGGCCAACCTAGAGGAAGACTACGATATATTTTATTTTGGGATAGGACTCACAATCTCAGGCAGGTTGCTCTGGAGCCTTCCACTGGTCCAAGAACAGGACCACTCATTGAGACACTAGAAGCAACCATTTCCACTGCATATGGATATATGTAGGTCTAGACAGCAGCTGAGATGAAGAGACCTCTGAAGGCATCAGTCGTAGCCAGTGTTCAGGTGAACCCTCACTTTGTTTCTGGAAGTTGGTCAAGAAGGCGGTAAGATGCAGAAATTGAGTACAATATGACAGAATTGCCCCCAAATGCCAGGAACTTCTGAAAACAGTAGCTGTTTATGAGGGTGAATGGAAGGCAGGATTATGTCACTCTTGGCCTGTTGCTACCAGCATACTCCCAAATGGAAAGGTCTTGTGGTAGGACTTCTGTGCCTTTAAACACAGAATTGCCTTGATTGGCTTGGAAAAAACAGCTGGTCCAAAACTTTCCTGATAAGTTTTCCTGATAAGTATGTCAGGTCATTTCAAATCTTTGTTTGTGCTGCTATAATGATAGGTCACCTGGAGAGCATTTACTCATTTTTCAAGATTAATTTCCTATATGAAGCCTTCCTTGCCTACAACATTTTATAGCACGTAATTTTTAAGTCGCACTTGTTAGTTCCTTTCTTAAGAAGCTTACAGTCTATGTCTTACTTGTCTTTATGGCTTCAGAACCTAGTCCATTCCGGACACATTGGAGATGCTCAATCTTCTGGAATGCTTAAGCAGTCCTGATGAAGAATCCCAGTGTGAAATTAGGGAACGTGGGGCAAGCAGTGCTTGAGCTGTGTTTAGAGGCAGCCCCCGATATTTCACCTGTAGGAGAAACAGGCTGTGAGCCAACAAGGCTCAATGTCACTTTCCATCTGGGCTACTCAGGATTTCTGGGGAAGCAGCATCCAGGATTTCCACTATTAAATAGTTCAGACAGCTAGATCTCTTCTTTAGTGTCCTAATACTCAATATCATGATAGGATGATAGGGAGCAAACAAGGGGGGGAGGTGCAGAATGCATTTGGGATGGATATTTTCCATTTGCCCTTAGAGATCCACTCTGTATCCTTCTCCACCTGCTGTGTGCCCTGGGAGGCAGATGCGTAGGGGTTTCCTTGTCCTGTAGCTTCCTGTTGGATTCAGCCAATAGGAGGCATCAGCAGGAGATTAAAGGGAAGGAAGAGAGTAGGTCAAGGTGTTTATTCCCTATATCCCCACTGCGAGGTCGCCACGGGTTGGCAGCATCCTTCAACGAAGGCCACAGCTCTTGTCAGGAAGCCCCTACCCTCTGGTTTCTGGTAACCTCTCCCTCCCCTTATCCTTTCTGGCAAGGGTGGAAATAGGAAGGTAACACTTGTAATCCCATGGTGTTGCACCATCCTTTGTTGGTTTCACTTTCTTCTGTCTCACATCTTTGTAAACAGTCTCTTTATTAAATTCTCCTCAATTATCTTATTTGAGAGTCCATCTATTTCCCGTAGAGACTCCAACTTACAAACATTCAAAACTCAAACGCCTAAAATGTAAAGGTTGTAAGTGATTTCAGCGTTCTTCAACAAGCACAAATGACAAAAGATTATCTGTAGTCTTATTATTCCTATGCTTCCAGTTCTTCATCATTTTCCAGTGTTTTAGGTTGTGTGTGGGGGGCCCATATTTGGTCACACACACACAAATGCAAAAAACTAAAACACTTGAAAGTGCAGAAAACATTAGTATTCATCTTAGAATGAAGACTTAAAATTTAATTATCTCCCTCAACAAATATATCTTCTCACTATCATTTTGCTTAAAATTAAATTATTTAAAATATCTAAGTATATAGACCAAATAGTGATGGGATGGAAACCAAGAAAGTATGCTAGACCTGAGTGAACAATAGGTCCAAATTTTATAATTTATCACAGATAATCTGCAGGCAATTGATACTAACCAAAAAAATATGCATAAGCACCTCTTCTTAGTTCCTAAATATTCCTCCTAAAACAAATGTAATGCATACTAGAAAAATGAATTTTACACCATTTTCCTGGGTACTCATACTTTAGAAAAATATACAGTCTAAACAGGTCACAGAGAAAATTTACAGCATATAAAAAATGATCAAAAGAAGTGTTCAGCCAACTCCTAACTTTTTTAAAATGTTTAATTTATATGAAGTCCAAACTCTGTAAATTTGCAGCAAGAATGCTAATATTAGAGAATAATGTGATTTCAGTTGATTCAACTGAAGTAATTTGGTAGCATTTGCGAATACTTATAAATGCCTATCACTCCTAATATTTAAAAGGTAGTTGTCATGGAAATAAGCAAAGAGGCTCAACAGCACAATTTATAATTTCTCTACCAAAACTTCAAGAATTTAGTTCATTAATACTAATGAAATAAATCTGATAGATCTGACCTTGGAAATCCAAAGTTAAACTGCAGTACTTAGGACATAGGTGGCTCGCCTGGAGCTGACAATACACCCTTACCCAGGTCAGATTTTACAGGTCACAATTAAATCTGGGAGACTCACTTATCAGACGTCACAGCTACCAGGTCAAGAGTCACCATACACGATCTGGTGCACCCTTGAATAGCAGTTTGTTAACAGCTTGCTAAAACTATCACTTTTCACAACTTGAGTTGATATCGATATCAACAATATCAGTTTTGAACAAAGCTAAAATACCCACAGGATCTCAAAAACCTAAGCTTCCTACTGAAGGGAGGAGGATGAAAAGGGCAGGTTACCTTCACGATTGCTCCCAATGACATCTGAGCCTTGCAGTTAATGTTCCAATTATCTACACCCCAATGGGAGAAGGGGGCTTGAGGGTAGTAATGTCAGAAACAAGGTAGAAAAGTAGGAGAACAAAAAATCAGCTATGTAAATTTGAAACATAAGTCATGATTCTACTTCTTATTGCACAATAGTATTTTTTTTTTCAAATGGGCATGATCTCATGGAAAGACTACACACCACACTGTTCAAACAACTGCACCCCAGTCCTCCCCCACCCCCACTGCTGCCCTCCACCTACTTTGGCCATGCACCCCATGCTCAGATCAGTGCTCCAAGAAAAGAGTCTTGACCACAGTCAGTACTCAAGTATTTGTTAAATGAATACTATACTGTCTTCTACTACCCATTTAACAAGTGGGTATTTAAGGCTTACTATGTATAGAGCAATACCTGTGCTGGATACTACTGAAATAACATGGTTATCTTTTAGAGGCTCACCCAGCCTAGAAGGGAGAAAAAGACACACACAAACGATGCCAATGCAAGCCAGACTATGGAAAGTGTTATAAGACAAATACAAACTAAGTCCTTAAAAACAACAAGGTACACTCAACAACAATAAAACACCAATCCAAATAAAAAAATGGGCAAAAGACTTGAATAGACATTTCTCCAAAGAAGGTATACAAATGGCTAATAAGCACATGAAAAGATGCTCAATATCACTAATCACTGGGGAAATGCAAATCAAAACCACAACACGATACCAGTTCCCACACCCATTAGGATGGTTATTATTAAAAAAAAAAAAGAAAGAAAGAAAATAACAAGTGTTGGTGAGGATGTAGAGAAATTGCAACCCTTGTGTATTGGTGGTGGGACTGTAAAATGGTGCAGCCACTGCAGAAAACAGCAGTTCCTCAAAAAATTAAACATACGATCTGGCAATTCCACTTCTGGGTATATACCCAAAAGAATTGAAAGCAGGGACTTGAACAGACATTTATATACCCATGTTGATAGCAGTATTATTTACAATAGCTGAAAGGTGGAAGCAACCCAAGTATCCACTGAAGGATGACTGGATAAACAAAATGTGGTATATGGTATATACACACACACAGTGCGATATGATTTAGCCTTAAAAAGAAAGGAAATTCTGACACATGCTACAACATGGATGACCTTGAGCACATTATGGTAAGTGAAATAAGCCAAACACAAAGGAACAAACATTGTATGTTTCCACTTACATGGGGTACATAGAGTAGCCAAATTTAGAGAGACAGAAAGTAGAATGGTGGTTGCCAGGGTCTGGGAGGAGGGAGAATTGGGAAGTTATTGTTTAATGAGTACTCAGTGTCAATTTGGGAAGATGAAGAAGTCTTGGAGATGGATGGTAATGATGGCTGCATAACAACATCAATGTGCTTAATACCACTGAACTGTGCACTTAAAATGGTTAAAATGTAAGATATTGAAAGGGTACAGCATGGTGATTTGATACATGTATACATTGTGAAAGGATTCCCACCATCCAGTTAATTAATATATCCATCACCTCACATATCTTACAACTTTGTCAATTATACCTCATCAAAGCTGAAAAATGGTTAAAATGATAAATTTTATGTTACATATATTTTACCACCATAAAAAAAACCCAGCAACAATAGGGGAGAGAGATTGCTTCTGCCTGGAGACTTACAGGAAGGCTTGACATAGAAGAAGGATCTTGACCTGGCTGTAAAGATTGGGGAGCACGGGACAAACAGAAGAAGGAAATGGGGGATAGAGAGGGTGCCACGAAAGGCACTGAGCAATTAGTCTGAAGGTGTTTGGGGGGAATTTGGTCGAGAACTCCATGTCTAGTATAGAGATATATATTCTACAGATCAGATGAGGCTGAAAGGACAGTTGTGCATATTCCAAGGGGCTTTGAATGCCAGGCGAGAACATCTGTACACAGAGGAAGGGAGGACATGAATGAGTCTGAACCCTAAAAAGATGCCTTTGTTAGACCAGACTAGAGCAGGGAGTGTGTGGAGGCTGGGGAGCCAGTGAAGAGTTTGTTACAACAGCTCAGATGGGAATGTAAGGAAGGAAAAGGCTTCAAGAGCACAATGCTTTGTCACAACGCTTCTCACGCTTGAGTATATTACACAGGCTGCTTGTAAATGATTTTTCAAACTAAGTTATCATTATCATAATGTTATTTAAATGTGTACGACACAGAATTAGGTATAAATCCCTTACACCTATAGGTCCTATGAAACTAAAAACCATAACAAAGTTACCAACCTAGACAGTCTCGTTCCAAAGCTTGTCCTTTCGTGCAACTGGACACACCTCAACGACGTCCAACACCTTTCCTGGGGAATGAATAATTTTCTGAGGGTGTGGCGCCTGGAGCAGAGGACCTGGGTTCAAGTTCTGACTCTGCCACTTACTAGCTGGAGACTTGGGCAAATTCTTAATCAATGGGAACTTCAATTTCTTCATCTATAAAGTAAGCAAACTAACCTACCTCACATGGCTTTTGTGAGCATCAAAAGAGATACACGGAAAGCACCCTGCTATCTATAAAGTAGAGAATCATCAAAGCTTACATTTTTCTGGGAAAGAGGTAATCACTTATTTTTAACTCCTTATACTCGGGGGATCTTGTGTTTCTCCATCTCATGCCCTCATGTACAGAAGAGAAAAGGCAGACAGGTTGAGGGCCCACTGCTGCTGGGACGTTGATTAATTTGCCATTTGGCAAGAGTATTGACTATGTACTTTGACATAAAGCTAAGCATGTGGGTACATTTCCACTGTTTAAATATTTATGTTATATTCTTTTACTCCAACCTATTAAAAAATGAGGACTCTATTACCATTAGTTATCAGGTTACCATTTTAGGCAATGAAATATCAATGCAAATTAACCAATATTCTACACAGAAATTTGATTCTTCTTTCGGCCTCAGCAGACATGATAATCTATTCCTTTAATCAACATACCTTATACAGCCAAACAAGTCTCCCTAAATTATCTATAATTACAAAATAATCTGTTGCATTAAAGTATGATTTTTAAGTTAGATATAGCAATACTTAGTTTATCCCAAATAATCTAATTCCAAAATCTTGTTTGTATTTGACTGCTTCCTATTCAGAAGTTGTATTAAAAGTCAATGGATTCTTCGGGCTTCCCTGGTGGCTCAGTGATTAAGAATCTGCCTGCCAATGCAGGGGACACGGGTTCAAGCCCTGGTCTGGGAAGATCCCACATGCCACGGAGCAACTAAGCCCATGCGCCACAACTACTGAAGCCCGCGCACCTAGAGCCCGTGCTCTGCAACAAGAGAAACCACCTCAAGGAGAGGCCCGTGCACAGCAACAAATAGTAGCCCCAGCTTGCCACAACTAGAGGAAACCCGCATGCAGCAATGAAGACCCAACGTAGCCAAAGATAAATTAAATAAAATAAACAAATTAATTTTTTAAAAAAGTCAATGGATTCCTCAAAAAGCTCAACATAGAGCTGCTCTACAACCTAGAAATTCCCACTCTAGATATAGACCTAAGAGAACTGAAAATAAATCCAAACAAAAACTTGTATACCAATGTTCATAACAACATTATTCATAATAGCCAAAAAGTGGAAACAATGCAAATGTCCATCAACTGATGAATAAACAAAATATTCCATGCATTGAAATATTTTTTGGCCATAAATAAACTGATACTTGCTACAAAATGGATGAACTGTGAAAACTATGCAAAGTGAAAGAAGCCAAACACAAAAGACCACATATAATATGATTCTATTTATATGAAATATCCAGACTATGCAAATCCATAGACAGAGAAAGATTAGTGGTTTAGGGTGGGGGCTGGTGGTAAGAGTGACTGGTGACACTTAATGTGTATGGGGTAAGAGAAATCTTCTGGTATTTGATAGTGGTGAAGGATGCACAACTCAGTGAATATACTAAAAACTACTGAACTGTACACTTTAAAAGAATGAACTTTATAGTATGTGAATTACAACTCAAAAAAGCTGTTAATTAAAAAAAAAAGCCAAGGGCCTTTCAAATGGTTTCTGAAATTTGTTTGTCTCACTTTGCTCTTTCTTATTTGCTACTGGTTTATTTCCTCGTATATAATAAATAAAAATCCATTACATGAATAAATCTGAATGCTTTGTCAGTGTATGCAACACTATAATATTCTGATTCTGGAATTTTTACCGCAAGTTTATGTCCAAAATTGGAACACTATAGTGTAGAAAATTCAACGTCATTGGGTCCTCTTATGAAAGCAAGAATTTAATCATAATTCTGAAATGTCTTCTAAATATACAGTATCTGAGGCCAAAAATTATTTCAAAACATGAAATAACACAAGTCTATTTGTGACCTCCTCCTTCCATTCCTGCCCACCATTCCGACAGAACCTGCACCCATCTATAAGGAAAAGAAAAATGGTCAACTCCCAACCAACTGCAAGGGCAAGAATGACCAGCCTGCCCCAGAATCAAGAGAGGAAAGAGAGAAGGAGGGGCCCACATCTGCCCTGACAGCATAGCAGCAAATAAAAACCAGCAACACTTCTATCCTCAGCTTGGGCCAATCAGCTTAGCAGCCCCACCTCCCTCAGGCGAAAATGGGGTAAAAAGAGGGGCAGAATGTCCTTGGGTTCCCTCCCTCTTGCTAAGCATGGAATAGAGGAAAGACTATCTGCTCCCCGACAGAAGGAAGTGTTCATAAATGTCAGCAATTTTTATATTTTCTTCACCCCAGACACCAGGCAAATGGAGCTTACTGTGGCCCTTTTAACGACTTTCAAGAAGTACTTGAACTCAGTGAAAAAGTTTAAACTAATCAGGGAAAAATAAAAAAAGAGAGTGAGAGAAGGGCTCATTGGATATTTATGATATTATAATAGTTTTGATGGAATATAAGCCAGTGGATTGATTCCTTGATTTTAAATCCTACAGTTAGATTTCTTCTAGCAGAAAGTAACGTTGGTCATATTTTAGCAAAGTTAAAACACTAATCTAAATGAAAAATGGCTGATAAAAGTCTTTAAAACATACAGTACAGAAGTAACAACTTACTGGTTTAAAACAAAAGATTATTTACTTAGAGTAAAATTTTATTTATTTGGAATAAGAAAGCTGAAAATGAATCTTACATAAAATTTTAACATCTGCATCCTAAATCCTAGTGAATTTTCCTGTTTGAAATACACACCTTAATCCAAAAGCAATAATTGAGAACATGAAGACTTCTCTAGTGAAAAACATACAAGATTGTTGGTATGCAAACTAGGGACTTCAAAATACTAAGGAGCTAAACATTCCCCTTGGAATTTTTTCTCCTATTTATTTTAACAAACTCTTTCAACATCTAGAACAAGGGTAAACTTCCAGTTACGCTATATCTAAGTGATGAGATAGCGAAATAACAGGGAAGCTGAGCTTCTGCTACTTATTTTGACTCTTTTGAGCCTGGTTTAGTGAATGTAAAAATTTCCTACTTAAATCAATCCCAGATTGTTTTGTACAATCTTACTACTTGGATATTTTTCATACTAAGACCTAATTACATGATTACTCTGAGAAAAATCTGAATAATATGAAGATGAGAAGACAATTCCAAGTGGATTTTGCTCACTCACCATTAGCTTCAAGATGGTATATTTTTTTCTGAGCACCGTTGGTGAAAATTCATTTGGCCCAAATTGCTGAAAATGTGACAATCTAGACTCAGAGCACTATGGATTTGGTTACAGATGTCAGAACTAATTAACTTATTACCTTATTCCTTCTCTCAAGTCACACACCAGAGAAATTTGACTCTGTGAGGGATATAGCTTCTTAACCATAAATATTAATTTTTAGGTCATATCTAGTAGAGTTCTGCCCAGCTGGAAATCACTCTTTTTTTTCCACTAAGATTGACTGGTTTAACATTACTTCAGGTTATAAAAATATTATTTAATCAGTCATTCAGAAGCCTGCTCTCCTTCATTCCATTAACACCTTCTAATACAGTGTAAGCATTGTCAAGGTTATAGTCTTAGGCCAGGATGTCTTTGAAAAATTATTAGATCACCCTCTGAAGGATACTGTAACCCAAATGAATGAGTCACAGAACTAACTGGAAGAAGGGTGTATCCAGTTTTCAAAAATACAGCTAACTATAACATTAAAAGACTTTTTATTTCATGTTCAACTGCTTACTCTCTTTCTGGCTGGAGTGGGGGTGGGGAAAAGGGTGTGAGGTGGGGTGAAGGTCATTATTCAAATGTACTCAAGCAAAAAAATTTAGGCAAGTTGCATTATTTTTTAATTTTAATAGTTATACTGGTTAGCAGGAGTCTAGATGTGCCATGCCTAGAATAAATTTAATCGTCTTAAAATATTAGCTATAAATACTAAATTCAATCAACTCTATTTCAATTTTTTAAAAATTTAGGAAAGTTGAAAACACAGGACCCAAAAGGTCCTTTAGAAGATGAATTATCATGAGGGTCCCAGTATCTACCGAAAAAGGAAAAGGAAAGATTTAGCAGGTAAGATGTTTTGAAATAACAGATGTTTTGGAAATTAAAGATGTGTAGTCATACACCCTGAGACTCTTTTCTCAATTAATTTGCATAATATTACTCAAAGAAGAATAATGAAGTGGATACATTAATAGGCTGTGAGGTGTTCTCCAGCCTTCCATACTGAACAGTACAGGGAAATTAAATCAACTTCCTCAGTTAGATAAGGATGATTATCTTAACATCCAGCACTAGACTGTAAGGTTAAGAAAAATCCATTACGTTGTAGGAAAAATACAATATTGATACAATTAATGCTTTGTATTAATTGACTTTCTTAAAAAGCCTATTAATTGATAATAAAATGCAAGTGCTATTAAACAGCGCTCAGAAAAGCAAAACAATTCCCTGCTAATTGCAAATCTGGTTAATGGCATAAAAGAAGAGACCATAAATCAAAAGACAGCCAAAGGATTACTGTCTCATGTGTTCAGTATATTCTCTCACTGGCAAAAACCTTATCCAGCAAAAATACAAAATGACATATTTAAAACACAATCTTAGATAACATCCTTGCTAAACTCAAGCAAGCTCTCTTGTTCAAATTTGCTTTGATAAAACTAATTCTGCCCAAAACTTGAAAGATTCATAATGTGTAAAGTAAAGATCCCCTACAGGTCTACACCGTGGTTCTCAAATCCCCTAAATGCCATATAATAGTGACTAAATTTAATACAACTCGTTACCACTTGAAAATGCGTAGATCACACTACTACACCCACTTGTGCAGAGTTTTTCAACAAAACCTATAATTCCACTAACACAATGAATCCTAAATACACCAACAATAACTGATATCACAACAGAAGAAATTTACTCCCCAGTGTATAAATAAATATATACAGTTGACTTTGTATCTCAATAGATACAAATAATCTCTATATCAATCTGTTTATTTGTGTTCAAATCTAGGATTAATATATCCAACTTGATACTCAGTCCAAATTAAATTCTGCTATAAAGTAAAGGGAAGGTAATAAAAATTCACTCTTAGGTCTCTATGGTAGCAGTAGTTATATTCAAATCAAAACAATAGGAACTGTACTTGGCACACTCATAATACATCCTTATAAGATTAGGAATGAAAATGGACTAAACCATTTTCATTGAAGGTAACTTGAGCAGAAGTAACAATGTGCAATGTATTGAGAGAAATAAGGTATGAAACAAAAGGGGCTGCAGAATTAATTTCCACGATAAAACATTGTCCAAGAGGAGATAAAAAAGGAAATAGACAGAAGTCTTAAAGGGATAACTAGGTTTTAAGAATGTTTCTTAAGGCTTTATTCACTGATCCTACGCTCTATTTAAACTCTACTTCACTGGCAAGAAAAGAATTTTATGGAGATAGATATTGTGCAATGGAATGTAACAAAGCATTGTTCAAACGTATTGTCTATTAATTTCTGTCACTGATTTTTGGATCCATTCCTAATGGTAGCTAAAAGCTTTTTGAATTGAAAACATTAAAGGGCTGTTAAAAGAAACAAATGCAGAGAGCAGTGCAGCCATGAAATAACCTGCCAGGGTTGGGGCAGGGGAAGGGGCTTCACATTCAGACAGCGCTGGCAGAAAGCAGGGTTCTTTGCGTTACTAAAATTATGTTATTCTTCAAAAACTAAAAAAACCATTCAGCAATAACAGTTTCACCTGATACAATTTATTCCATTTAGAAAAGCAAGCAATTAAAAAATGGTGGGCATATTTAACGTCAATTTGCAAAAGTCTTTATTTATGTTCGAAAAGAATTAGAATTAAGAAATCTGTTGTAATATGGGCTAAATGAGCACATTTTAATGAATTTTTTAAATAAACATATGGGTTCCATCAGATCTATATAAAACTGGTCAAGAATCCATCTAGTCATCTAATTTATTGCAGTCAATCAAAACCTCAGCCCTGGATGAACTCAGACATTAACCTGTAGCCAAGGAGCTGAATATTAGTAGACTATTAATAGGGAAAAATCAAACCAAGCAGATGTATTTTGTTTTAGATTCGTGATTGCTCACCTCAATGCTGCCCAGAAATCCTGCTATATTTCTCTTAAGTGTGCACTCCCAGCTCAGACAATTATTTCACTCCTGCTCCTCCATCAACTACCTCAACACACACCTGGACCCCAACCTCACCTGACGACCTCAGTCAACTTTGCTGGGAAAACTAACACCTTTAGCAAAGAGCTCTTGAAAATCCCACCATCAAGTTACAAACCTCTGCCTCGATTCCTGTTTTCCCTTTCCCCTTCCTATTACCAAAGAGAGGTGCCCCTCCTCCAACCAAGGCTAAGTCCCCCACATGTGCTCTTGACCTTCCACAAAGCATCTATGACCCATTCAAGGGGAGAAAGTGCAGAAATAACTTCCCTCTTCTCTATCTTTGAAAATACTTCCCCCCTCTCTACCTTTGAAAATACAACCTATTTGTCAAAAGTAGCTATTTCTTCCCACGTAAATACAAGCTCCTAAGAGCAGAAATGTCTTGTTCACAATGGATCTCTAACATGTGCAAGAGTGCTCATCTATAGTAGGTGTGCAATAAAACTTCCTTGAATATTTGTTGAAAATTACATCTTTTTCTACCACCACTCCCAATCAATTAGCATGACCCCAGCTGTATCCAGGGAAAATTAATTGCTCCCATAACATTTGTGTCCCTCCTACAACATAAGAGGGACTTTTAAAAAATATATTCTCCCTTATTTTGACTCTCATTCCACACTATAAAACAAGGTATTTAAGAGGAAAGACCGTGCCTGATTATGTACCACTTACTGGATTATAAATCAATGCCTCGGGCTTCCCTGGCGGCGCAGTGGTTGAGAATCTGCCTGCTAATTCAGGGGACACGGGTTCGAGCCCTGGTCTGGGAAGATCCCACACGCTGTGGAGCAACTAGGCCCGTGAGCCACAACTACTGAGTCTGCGCGTCCGGAGCCTGTGCTCCGCAACAAAAGAGGCCGCGATAGTGAGAGGCCCGCGCACCGCGATGAAGAGTGGCCCCCGCTTGCCGCAACTAGAGAAAGCCCTCGCACAGAAACGAAGACCCAACACAGCCAAAAATAAATATATAAATAAATAAATTTTTTAAAAAATAAATTAAATAAAATAAAAAAATAAATCAATGCCTCAATTGATCTAAAGTTTCTTTAACTGAACTGGGGGAAACGTCCAAAATTGCTTTATGAATTAATTTCCAAATTTCATTGCATATTTTTTCACAAAAATATATGTAAGATAAAATACCTATTTAATGAATAACCAAAACATTACTTTTCTTTGTTTGTAAAAGTCATCTAGACATAAAATTGACAAGCAGAGTACCACTTAATTTGATGAAAAGATAGTCTAAGTCTGTAATGTCAAAACTAAAAACTGAAAATGTTTTCCCTCCAAAGTCATAGACTAACTCCACGGCAAAGTCAATTAACTACACTTTATCTCACCGACACCAAAAAGAGCTTTCATTTTCCACCAATCCACATCCTTAGATTTCACGATTTTTGTTCTTATGGAGGTAGTTGATAATTTTATTTTGCCTACTAACAAAAGCAGAGTAAAGTTTTAACTAATTAATTGTACCAAATAAAACACAGGGTAGGAAGCTACTAATAAGAACAAACCAGATTTTTTTCTGGGCCATACCACACAGAGCTAAACAAAAGCCACTTTTTAAAAAACTCCCTCAAAGCACAATAGCTATTTTTCTGTGTGGATTCCTACAAGATAATGATTATGCAAGAAAAACACCTAATTTCCTTTTTTCTTGAATTCTTGTGTTTCCCAAGAGAGGTTACATTCACAATGTGGAAACTGATGCTCTTAGAAGAATCACACATACTTACTAACTTCAGTAAACTTAAAAATTAAATAATATATCAGCTGTTTGAAGCTTCTGGTTAATCATGAAGGGAATAAACAGTGAAACAAGAAACTCCATGTTAATCAACTCTACTGATCTATCAATTCATGTTTCCTCAAAGTGAAAATGGCAGGTTGCACTGAAAAATAAAATAAGATAAAGCTACGTCTGTGTGACTAAAAAATTCAGCCAGTCCTGTTCCTGGTACAATTAACACGTATGGTAGAATGACGTAGCCAAGACTTAGAGAGACTAACATTGTCTATAAATCTGTAAGCTTGCAATTTACAAGAAGTAGTTTTAAAAGTAATTTAAAAAAGATAAGAAAAAGTTCCAAATAAAGTTATTGTTATTATGATTTCAATATTGTTATTTGCATGAATGATTCCAAACTATTTTTTAGTCCATTAGTTCTGGCATTCATATATAGGAGCCACAGGAATCTCAAAGATGCAACAATTAAAGTACTGATTGTTTTACTTTATTCAAAGTGAAAATAAATATCCATATGGAACATTTTATAAAGTAAAGGGCTTCAAAATAAAACATAAAGACAAAATGGCCAGTTAAACCATACTATCAAAGTGAATGAAACACAAATTTTCAAATTTTTCAAACTAAATATACATAGTCTCTCTCATTTTCAGTTGAAGATGCAGTATTGAACGTCGGTCAATCATGTGTGATTTTTAGGATGCCTTTAGAATTGAAGTCTGAGACCACAACTAACAAAAAGCAAGCACTTGGCTGCTTCACAGCAGGATGCAGATTCCTTTTTCTCAGCAGAATTCCAGACATTCCATGTGTTTCCTATGAAAATAGAAAATGTCCATCTTAAAGTAGGCCAGCCTGAACTCAGGCCAGCATAAAATGGCCAAGAAATGCACTTACTATGAGAAGGTTTACATTAGCTCTTGTAAGCAAACTATAGGTTTCCACTCTTCACTTCCATCCTACTCTTCCCCCAGCTCTTCCTTACAAGACACTGGATGCTGTAAAGAGATGAGCTTTGGGTCCAAGGAAAAACGTTAGATTAGGAGAGTTTTTATGAGAAAAAGTGGATGAAGTGCTTGATCTTCCCTCCCCTTAAAAAACGAGTCCTTAAAAAAAAAAAAAAACTGGTTTTAATAATAATATTCAAAGATTATCACTTCTTATAATTCAATGACTTGATTAAGGAAAATAATTTTTTAATAAATCAAAAGTACCATATTTTTTTAACCTGACATGACAGCATACACTCAAATATGAAGAGTACCAGGTTTAAGCAAAGATCAGAATTTTTTTTTTAATGGTAGACACCACAGTAAAGGCTTGGTTCCTAGTCTTTGTGGTAGCAGATGTACAGCTTAATGTGAGTGGGATTTACACTGGCACATATTCACCCTTAGATGGCCCCAGAAGTGAGGTGTGACGCACAGGCTGGTCAGCAGAGGATCACGTGAGCCTTCTAATTGCTTCATTCAAAAAGATTCAGCGAGTCCCTACTCTGTGCCAGGACTGTGCTTGGCAAATGTGAGCCTAGTTATTGCCCGCACGGAGCTATAGTCTGACGAGGGAAGTAGACAATCACACACACACAAAAAAACTTGTAGCTGAGCAGGACCCTGTGGGGCCTTCCCGGGACAGACCCCTCCCCAATATCCTCTGCTCTAGCCCCTCTGTGAAGTACCTAGATAACAGTACCTGATGCACATTTTCTGAGTTGTTTTACAGATGCTAAAACCACCACCAAATGGAAGAAATTAACTACTTGATGATCATGAGCACATAGCCCCCAGACCTGCTGGCACCTAAGGATTGATAATGTTCACCCCTGTGACACCGCCCTGTTACCTCACCATAAACCAATCAGAGAATCGTGCCCCTCACCTGGCCTTTAAAAATGCTTTGCTGAACGTCTGGAATTAGCTAATGAACTAATGAGCAAACAGAAAGCATTTGATCCCCCATATGGTGTTATGATCCAGGCATTCATGTGAATGTCACTAAGAGGCTCTGTAATTTGGATCTATTTGGTGGATAAATGTCTGGAAGACTGGTCTACTGTCTGAGCATTGTGCTCTGCTTCCCTCCTGCTCTGCCAGTATAACACTAAGAATGTAAAACTCATCAGAATTGAGGCAACTACCCTGTCAACTAATGGCTAAACCGACAAAAAGCAAAAACGCAAGCAGCTAAAGTTTAAATGAGTAAGAAAATGAGTGGAAGTAAGTTACTTCCACTCCAAGAAATCAAGCCCACAGCATTGAATGAATGAACTGGAGCCTCTAAGTTATTGCCTTTGGTGTTCTAGACTGCCCCCTGCTGGACATGGACATTCAGCACCCATGGTTCTGGTAGTTTCACTGATTCCACAGAAGAGGACTTTTCAAGACGACACTATTTTCTTACATTTAAACCCATACCATCACCCCATATGGTTTGAGCTTCCCAGTCTTCACGGGATTGAAAGTAGAAATGCCAAAATTGCCTCCTCCATGGACTTTCCCTTAGTTTAATCACTGAATGGGTCATTTAATAAATTTTTGCAGAATATCCTGCTCCAAGAGAACTACAACATGAAAAGGAGAAGTGGAATGGCCTCCACCCTATCCATTGTCACAATGCGGGGAATGACTGAGTCAAGATTCTAGAGGTCACAGGTCACTTCAATTCTCCTCCTCAGAAAAAGCTAAGCTTAAACCATTGCCAAATTTATATATACTCTCTTGTCAAGAATTTAGCAAAAGAGCCACAAAATTGCAACAATTTAATTTACTTCTTCAAACTGAAATAAATTTTAAGAGCTTTAAAAAAAAAAATGCTTGGCTGAAACCCTTCCAGGAGTTCAGGCTTTTGCACCTTCCTTCACTACAACCCGGCGTCAGTAGATTGGCTTGACTGCACATGTGTGCAGGCGAGCAGACCCAAATTTGGTTTGGTAACAAACATGTTATTACCTGCTATGATCAGTTCTAAAACAGAGCATTAGGGAAGAGGAAGAGGGTGGGTGACCCAATCTAGTCTAGGTATTAGCGAAAGCTTTACCAAAGGAAGTAACATGTACACCAAGTAGAAGCTAACCAGGTATAGAAGGAAAGGGAAAGAGCAGTCCAAGATTAGGAACCAGTAAGGGCAAAGGCCTGAACCAAGAGGGGCAAAGCCCGTTGGAGGAGCTAGTGAGGCAGAAGGATGGGGAGAGGGAGGGGCACAGGTTGTGGGTTTGGGTTTGGAAATGTAAACAGTAAGAGATGAAGTTGGTGGCTCCAGGCAACAGTCAGTGCCAAGAGTTGGCTTGGCCAAAACGTTCGTTTGGGTTTTTCTGTGACATCTTAGGGAAAAACCCTAACGAACTTTTCAGCCAACCCAATATTTTGGCCTTTATGAAAGTAATGGGAAGTAGGAAATACCGGGATCAGAATTTCTGTAGCGTGAAGAATGGGTTGAAGGTGGGCCTACAGTAGATAGGTGGAAAATTGTTGCCAGCCTACTTCAGTAAACTGAGGATGATAATGGGAGACTAAACCCAGCAGGCGGCTGTGGGAAAGGGACAGGTGGGCAGTCTTTAATGATCTCAGATCTGTTACTTTCATTAATCTCCTAATGAACTACATCATTAAAATTTTAAAAAGGCCTGGTCCCCAATAAGCATCCCCACGAATATCTATTGATTCAACCAATCTTTTTCATTCCATGCTTCTTCCTCTCCTTTTTTAAAAAAGTGCCCTGTTGCATCTGTCTAGAATGGCTCCACATTGCAGAAGCAACTTCTCTAGAAAAAAAAAAAAATCTGTTAATTCATTTCCTAATACATCAACACTAAAGGCATACGAGAAATGCAAAAAAAAAAAAAAATTAGGGAGGAAAAGTTCTCTCTGACTTCAAGTTCAAATCTTCATTTCTTTAACAACATTTTACAGTTTGACTTGTTTTGGGTATTTAAGTAAATTAACGTGTACTGTGTGTGCTCCCTGCTATGAACACTAATACTATGTACTTTCACCTACACTATTTAGTCAATGCGCCAACTTCATTCCTTTTATTAACCAATCAGAACCCCAAAGGTCAGAGTGACCAGGGACTTATCTGTCACAGAGCCGGAGAGAGCATGAACTGGGAGGCCAAGGCAGCTGGAATCTAAACCCTGGCCCTTTCTTGGTCACCATGCCAGCTCTTGAGTAGCTATGATTTCTTCCCCTTGCTTTTTCCTCACATACACTGACCACCCATTTAAAAACACTATGTCCATTGTAGCATGAGGTCAGTTTGCTGAAGGCTAAGACAGTAGGACACATAAGTTACTCTTTCTAGCTTTGCCCAGAATTATCCACAAGATCTTAAGCACACTGCTTTGCCTCTATTTTTCACTGGTCAGATGAAGATAATGATATAAGTGTACAACAGATAAGTATTACTGTTAATAATAATTATGAGAGCCCCACATGGTAGAGCTCAGTCCCTTCGAGAAGGACTTTCCGCCCAGCTGTGGCGAGTGTGGTCAGCAGACAGCCTCCAGCAGACAGCTCTCTGGGCAGCCTCAGCTGCTCAGAGCCTCTTGCCTGAGGTCACACATTTTCCTGGATGGCCCGCTTTCAGTGACTGAGCGAGGGGGAGAGGAAGGCCAGCCACTTCACCCAACACAGGACACCACTAACTGGCAACCAGCTGGTGGAGGCTCGCCAGGTCTGCGGGCAGCTCAGCTTCTCCCTCTGCCCAAATATGCTTCCTCCCTCTCCCTTTTACAGGTGAGGCTCCTAATAAACATCTTGCCTCCCAAACTCCATCTCCACACCTCTGCCTGAGAATCCAAACGGCCACACTCTACCGACTCTGGAGATATTAACTAGGTCAACATAAAACTTAACTACATATTTGAAATGCCAAGAGCAGGCCCGTTGAGTAACATGATTTGAGATTACTCTATTAATTAACAGAAGGATATTTTTATTTCATATTTTAAGTAAATCAAGTCCTAGCTGATACTTTTTTAAATAAAATCTCAAGTTAATTGAATCACAGGCCAAGTTTGAACACTTGACTTTTTATTCCAATAACTTTGGAAGAAAGTGATGAAGCTAAAAATAAAAGGGTAAAACTAAAGTAACATGTCTAATGGAATGACAGTGTCACTGCAGTGACTCTGCCATAGCACCACTATATAGCAGAGATCTACTACATTAAATATAGACGATATTCCTTCTGTAACCAGAACGGAAGGGAACTTTTGGCCTCTCTGCTCTCTTCATATCTAATTCATATATTTAGGGATTTAAGTGAACATTTCCCTTCACATCATATATCACATCAAAACAAAAATGTATACTTCAAAAAAAGCATTAAAACATGTATTCTCATTATAATAGATTATTTCAGGTTATCATTCAAAGGACTTGTCATTCTACTTTACAGAGCACAAACGTTCAACTATATCTCGGAAAGTAAATTCTGAAATATAAAAAGTGAATTAATAACATCAATAGGGTTATTTTTATATGTGCACATGCAATTCCATGATGTAAAAGAGAACAAAAACAAGTACAATAATCCAAACGTGTGATACCCTTCAGCCTAGTTTTCAGTGCATTACACAAAGCTGGTTCTATAACTGCTTGGTATCAATAAATTAACAATCAGCATTTTTGCCAGCAAAGCACATATATAAAACCAACAAGGGAGGGATGATCCACTCGTGAGCTACTGCCAAGTCTTAATGCAACTAGAGCCACTTAATTTAATTTTAGTTCTTAATTAGAGTGGAATCATGCTCATTCTAGGAAAGTCTTTTTTCCAACCCTCTTAGAAACCAGAAATTAATATATTTCCCTGCTTACTTATAGCCAATGCCATAATTTTACTTTTATCTAAGTCTGAAGGTAATATTTAAAGACTGGAATTTTAAACCATTCAGGTAAGGATAATTTTTAAAACATTACATAGATAGCAGTGATATGAAAGGAAAAGTTCACTCTAAACCCCTAAATATATGACCACTGAATTAGACATGCAGGGAGGCCCAAAGGTCCCTGCATTCACTGTCCAGCATTTATTCATTCAAATATTATTTACTGAGCACCTACTACATGCCAATCAATGTTTGGATGAGTAAATCTATTCCAATAGTGATTAATTACCTCATTTGGTGAACAGAAGTAGGAATTCAGAAAACAAACTTGGCCCCAAAACACATAAAAATGGCAGAAAATGTACTTCCATATATTAGGAGTAAATTAAAGAACGAAGTATTGGATGTAAACTAAAGAGTAGCAATTATTACTCTGTTAATGATGTACAAAAGAATATTGAAGAAAGGTCAATTGATCAACTGGTTGAACTGGAATGTTGAACCCAACTTCTTTCATAGGCAGAAACAGCCGCTATCTTAGGCTGTTTAAATGGAAATCCTAATAGGATTGCCATGTTATACTGCATGTTATTCAATGTTACCAATAACTTAAATACACTATAAATGCTGAATATTGAGGGATGCCATAGAAATGCTCAGGAGTTACAAACTTCTAAATGTATTGTAAGCATGTTTGCAACCTTTTTATAAACAGAATCTGAAAGTTATATTATTTTTCATTTTAGAATTCAGTCATATTCTTTACTGAATTCAAAACCAAGCCACATACACACTACTTGAACAAAAGGGAGGCTGCAAAAATAACACTTTGACAAACTGACAGAAATATGTTACCTCCTGCAGAGAAACAGAGGTGTTGAAACAAATCAGGTTGATTCTAGTTTTTACTAACGTTTAATCATTTACAGGACATACTTCATTTGCAATGAAAACACTTGTTCATCAAGTTGAAAGATGAATGATGACTGCTTCTTGAGCATTTTAATATTAACTGGACCAAGGTAGGGAACTAGCAAAAGGGCAAAAAATAAAATGTAACAATTCTTCCTAAAACTTTGTGTCACTTTTTCGGTGTGCTAGAGAAAGAAAGACTTTTAAATGGAAATTTTTATCCTTTTATGCTTTGGTTAATTATGATTAATTAAATACTTAGTAAAAGTAGAAGAGCAACCTAACGTTTTAAGTTGAATTTCTTTTTCAAAAAATCGGCTGTCAGTATGGAATGAAGGAATCAGGGCTTCATTCTGTAAAGACTATGTTAATGCTTCACTTGGTTGTGTTTAAAGAACCCGAAGGCTCCTGCAGACTGCTTTCTTTCTATGCCGCTACCCTAGTCCTGGGCATAACCACCAAATTTTAGTGCCACCCCCATAAAAGCCAAGGGAGTAAGTTTATTTTTCCGAAGGTTCAACAGAGATCTCTTGTGCTTAGTGTGAGGGCAGTGGATTCCTGCATTAATGCATATTTTTATGAAGCTCTCACTTTATTTCAGCATGCTACAGATATTTTCCAAAGGCTTTTATAAACCCTCTAGTTTTCTGAGTTAAAAATCCAAAATATAGCCATGAAGGTCACATATCTAAATATTCTTACCCAAAGTGGATAATGCAAAATCTCTCAAACCTACCAATCCCAGCATTAAATCATTTTAGATTGAATTTTTAATAGAAAATGGTCAACTAGCCTCCAAAGTTTCCAAAGCCTCTCTTGCCTCAGGAGGGGGCTGGCTTCCCCCAAACGGCACAGAGAATCCAACTATCACCCACTCAGCAGATCCCACTAAGTTCTGGGCTCCACACACTTTCAAGTCAGAATCAAGAAAATGGTATATAAAGATTCTCCAGGAAACAGCGTCTGCATAGGCAGTGGTTATGAGCGTGGGTTTTGGAGCCAAGAAGACCAGGGGTGGCTCCTGGTTTTGAAAATTACTAACTGCATGACACTGGGCTAGTTACTCTCCAAGCCCCAACTTCCTCATGTTAAGATGAAGGTGAAAGATCTGCTTTGGGGGACTGGGTGAGAATCTAGTGAGATGCTAAGGGTAAGGCATTCAGTAGAGATGCTCGGTACAGGAGCAGATGCAGCTGCAGAGAGGCTCGGTACAGGAGCAGTCGCTGTTAATATTGTTCCCAGCATTGAGATCAGCCCGAACACCTCCATTTATCAGCGGTGCTTAGAAAGGGCCTGGCTGTAAGCCACATGATTGCCTGTCTCTCCCCTCTCTCCAGAACTAGTTCAGACAGAATAGAAAAAAATCACTAGTTGAAAAGTAAAGATAAGGATATTTTGGCACTGTGGTTCTTTTCAGAACTTCGGGAATAAAACAACCGGCACTTTTAGCACACTTAAGGGAAAAACCAGACCAGCAGCTTGAAACTGCATCCACTCTACTTAGAGATTCAAAAATTAATTATATATGATGGTGATATGACAATAATAATAATAATAATAGATGCAGTTTAACACTCACAAAGACCCTGGAGAAGACAGCATGCAAATTTTTCAGATAACTGATGCTCAGAGAGGTTATTAAATTTTCTAAAGACCACACAGCTGGAAAGAGAAGAGCCAAGGTTCAAATTCAGGTCTGTTTCATTCCAAATGTTCACAATCACCATAATACATTCCAAGTATCCTCCCCATAAGCTACAAACCTCATACAACAGCACCACATGATGAGATGGATGGGATGGGGGTAGGATGGAAATTCACAGCATATTTAATACAGAAGTGTGTGGCCTAAGAAACCAAAAGAAAAGAGTGAGGCCCTCTATATACTACAGAACATCGTGTACAAAGTGTCAACCTAAAATGAGGGCCATTTAATCATCAAGCAGTTCGGGGACTAAACAATGGAGAACACAGGATAGTCATAGAACTTACCACTCTTAGGAGGTGTAGACCCTAAAGTACATATGAGTCCATGACATTAAGTCTCACAACCAAAAACTGCTCAAAAGGTCTCTAAAGAAGAGGAACTTAACCAATAACAATGAAAAATATTGGCATGTTTAAAAGACTCTTCTTACTAACCCAGGTATAAATGCAACAGTCTCATAAAGAAATGTAAATTTATTATTTTAACCACAGAACTGTATTAATTGTAATTCTTAGTTCATAACACATACACTTATCTTTCCTTAATGGTCCATTCATGATCTGCTTTGTATTTAATCATTTGTGTTTTTATGCATATATTTGTATGTTTTAGATAATGTACTATACTCTCATGAACTTACCACCTGACATGAGAACTAGAACATTAACAACAATTTACATCTATCAAGTGATTTTCCCCATCCCACCTGGGTTAACTGTTCTGCTAAGTCATGTACTTATCATTGGCTTTTTTTTTAATATGTAGTTTATCATATGTATACCTTAAAAGCATATTGTTTAGTTTTAGTTATTTTTAATTTTAACACATTAGAAGTTTAAAGGAGGAAAACCAGTTTATCAATAGATTCAGAAAAGCTCTTGGTAAAATTTGATGTAAATTCTTGATAAAAACTCTAAGTAAATTAGAAATAGAGAACAGAATATCCTTAACCTGATTTAATTTTTTAAACCCTATAATACACATCACACTTAATGGAAAACATGAAAAGCATGGCCTTTAAAATCAAGGACAAGAAAAGAATGCCCATTATTGTAACTTCTAGTCAACATTGTCATGGAGTTCCTAAACAGTACAAGGAAAAAAGGCAAAAAGAATGGAAAAGAGGAGATAAAAATGTCAACTATGACGTATACATAGAAATCCCCAAAGAATCTACAAATGACATTATTTTTTCAAAAAGAGAGTTTAGCAAGATGGCTGGATATAAGATTAACATACAAAAACTAATCACACTTCTGTACACCAACAATAAACTACTAAAACACATAATTTAGAAGACATGATTTATAATTAGCATTAAAAATATCAAGTAACTAGGAATAAATAGATGCCAGATTCAAACATGGGAATGTTTTAAACTTTATTGGGAGACATTAAACAATACCTAAATAGATTGAGAGATATACCAGGTTCATAATTAGGAAGACCTAATATCATAAAGATGACATTCTCTCCAAATTGACCTAAAAATTCAATACAATGCTAATTAAAATCCTAAGAAGGTTCTTCATGGATCTTTAGAAGCTGATTTTAAAATTCTCATGGAAGAACAAAAAGCCAAAAACAGCCAAGACACTTCTGAAACAGAAGAGCAAGGAGGGGAGTTGTGCCCTATCCAATATTAGGACTTCTTCTTAAGAACCAATTAAAAGAACATGACTCAGGGCAGGGATAAACATATTGACCTATGGAATAGAAGAGAGCACAGGAAAAAGTCCCACACACATATATGACTTTAATGTATGACAGAGATGGTGAATTAGGTGATAAGAATGAAAACTGAACCTCTGCTTCACATCATATGAAAACTAATTCCAGACGGTTCAGGACTAAATATCAGAAGCAAAAATTTTTTAATTTTAGTGGAAAATATTTTTTAGTTCTTTCTGACCTTGAAAGGAAAGGTTTTCTTTAAAAGACAGAGAAATGTTCATTATAAAATATAAATAAATTTGACTCTGTTAAAATCAAGGATGTCTCACCATTAAAAGTCACCTTAGGAAAAGTTAAAAAAACAAGTTACAAACTGGGAGAGGATATCTCCCATCTATAAAATCACCAAAGGATTAGTATCAAGAATATATTAAAAACTCCAGTAATAAGAAGAAAAGCCCAGTCAATCCAATTTTTAAAACTAGGCAAAAGACATGGACAGGCATTTTTCAAAAGAAGGAATACATATGGCAATAAGTATTTGAATAAATATTTAACCTTAATAGTGATCAGAGAAATGCAAATGAAGACCATTATAAACTCACATACTGAGCAAAAATTTTAAAGTCTGATACTACCAAGTGTTTACAGAGAATATGGATAAACAAGATTTCTTAAGTATTGATGATAGGAATGTAAACGGGTACAACCACTTTGGAAGGCATGACTGCATTATCTTGTAAAGCTGAACATTCAGATACCCTATGACTCAGGAATTCCACTCCAAAGTAGTAAAAACCAGAGGAATTCTTATATATGTATAGCAGATGACATAGACAAGAATGTCCATGACCAGGGCTTTCATAGTAAAAAAAAAAAAAAAAAGGTCTGGAAATAACCCAGAAGTCTATTTACAAGAATATGTATTAAAAAATGTAGGTACATTCCCACTGTGGAATGTTACACCGCCCTCAAAAAGAGTGCACTACTGATATATGCAAAAATATAGATATATCCTGGCAACACAATATTGCCTGAAAAATTTAAGTCCCAAGAGATTACCAATACCAAGATACCTTTTATCAAATATAAACTCAAATATAAAATTTAAGGATATATTAAACCAGGAATCCAAATAATAATCAAACTGAAACCCCTACCTCTCTAAAAACTTATCCTAAAAGTACAAACCTTCAGAATTTCCATGGTGTAATATGCAATCTACTTCACTTATTTTATTTGCTAAATAAAAGTATGCACTTCATCAAGATCAGATGAAATACAAATGGATAAAACTATAAGTGTGCAGTGGTAGAAGTTATACCATCCCTCATTATTTATTAAAAATAGTTTGTTTACCCATTTAAGGACGGAGATCATACGCGCAGTCATAAAGTCAGTCTTGGAGAATTCCAGTGGACCAGAAAAACATTAGCTGTATTATTGTGAAAAAGTATGTTTTGGAAAACAGCTCAGTCACATAATTTATCTTGCCACACCTGGTACAGTGTCCACCTGGAGCCATTTTCGAGTGAATGGAGAAGGCCATACATTTGTTCAAAGATCAGTGTTGAGCCCTGTAAGGAAATCTCTTTAGCTTCTAAATTAGAAGCCAGAGGAGCTTGGCAGCCTTCACATGTGGGAAATCTATCAAGTGGTGAACAGGATAATTATTCCCAAGGACTGTGTGTTCTGGACATGGGAGTGCAGCTCAGTGCTCCATGAAAACCGCATTTGGACTCCCAACTCAGACAACACTAAAACCATGGGGGTTTTCCCCTCCTTAATGTCACTAGTCTAATCTGATGACAAATAATTGCCTTTGATTGCCAGGTATTTAATATACTAGTTATATGAATACAACCCATCAACCTACTGTCCTGAAAACTGGAAAATCTGCTGGTTTTGTCCTGAATTATTAAGGCAGTGCTTAATAGGTATTGGAGAATCTGCAAATTAAATATAATAGCATTACCATGAGTTTTCTCTACTAGAGGTATTTAGGTTCCACTCTTACATGCCTTGTCCATATTTATAAAGAACACATATACAATAAGGGTCTTTCTCCTTTGAAAAGGAGAACAAAATCATAGTAAGATAGTTTTAAGCAAATGAGTCTTTTTCAACCATTCCAAGTGTAAGTGGAGTCTTCTACTCTGTAGTGTCAGCGGCAGAAAGTACCAAGACACTAGAAGAACAAGGTAGGAAAGACCTCATAAAGCTATGGAAATGAGAACACAATACAAATGTAGACGAATGCCTTGTTAAAGAAATGAGGATACTGAAATGAATTAGGTTTTCTAAATCACTAATGTCAAAAATTATTAGGTATGTGATTCATGATATGCACTAATCAAAACACAAATATTTTATTTCCTATAAAGTATTCCATGATGCCCGAATTCAAAAGAACACACACACACATCCAAAACTACTTGCATATATTGACAGTGTTAGTGACATGTAAATTAATACAACCTCTCTGGAGAGCACAGACTTGAGCTTAACCATACCTATGTCTGTCCCCCAACTAGACTGTGAGTTGATAGCAGAGACTGTCTTATTCATTGTTGTATCCTGACAGCACCACATATTATTGGTGCTTAGAAAATATTTTTTGATTGAATGAATGAATTTGGCATTACGTATCAAGAGCCTTTAAAATTTTTTCATACTCTTTTAATCCAGTAACTCTATTCCTAGGAATTTATCGTAGGGAAATCATGAGGGCTACAAAGATAAATATATGGGGATGTTTGCTGCAGCATTTTTTCTAATAGCACAACATCTAAATGTTCAACAACAAGGGAATTGGTAAAATGTGGTATATCACACAATGTACTGTGGTACTAGGCAGTTATTTAAAAGCGTATTCACAAAGTATAATTATTGACAAGGGGAATTTTTACAATATAACATTATTTACACAGTATATATTATATATTTATATATGATATATATTTTATATGTATGTATACAAACATTATGCACACACAGATTCTAATTTATTATATAGGTATGGGTGAGTAATTTGTGTACATTGAAAAAGAACTTGTAGAAAGAAAATACACTGAAATGTTAAAAGTACGTTTTACTAATAAATAAAACTTAGCAATATATTTAAAAGCTTACAAAAATAACTAAAACTGTTCTTTATAAATGAAATATAAATGTATTTATTTAATAATAAACATTCTTTTTGTGTGTGTGTTCTATCTGTAAGCTCTCCAACAACCACACAAAAAAAGCATTTGGTATTTAGTCTTATGTCAGAAACAAGACATTCATAAGGAAGATGAAAATATGTAAATATAAACACCACAAGAGCAACTCCACCAAAATGAGCACATGCTTTAAAAATAGTCGTGCAAATAAAATATCTCATCGGAAAGGTAAATATTAGTGAATATTTTGTTTAAAATATAGAAGCATTCATATGTAGAGTAATGATAACAGTGAAACACACATTACAAAAATACTTTAAAAACTTTTAAAATAATAAATACAGTTGTTTCCAAATTTTGCTTTCTAAAAATAAAATTCTGCTACCAACTATTATCAAGGGTGTGGGATTTTCTTTCTTTAATGCTGTTTTATGTTATCACTATGTAAAGTCAATGACAGTAACAGAATTCTGGACTCATCCAATGGAAACGCTGCATCCCTACAGGAAGGCAACATGAAATCAAAAAGCCCGAGTCTGCCTCCCTGTAAAATCTGTCCACACCAAGCCCTAAAAGCTAAAATTAAACAGTAGAAACCAGATTCACTGACTGACTGATCAAAAGGCTGTTAGGTTTTTCAATTCTTTGGGTATTGTTTTGTTGTTATCTTTTTTTTTTTATTTTCAATCCAGGAAAAGTCTTCACTGCGAAGGTCTCAAAACAGAATCCAAAAGCAAGGGAGGATCTTGTCTGGATGTTGGGCTATTCGTAAACACAGGTTCATTCTTCAGCCGAGTTTACTAAGCTGTTTAATGTCTTTGAATCAGTTTTTCTCCTTGTTAATTAAAACAAGCTAAATCAACTTTCATGAAGTTTTAGGAAGTTCTATAGGTTTTTAAGAAAGATGGAGAATAGTTCAGTGTAATTACTTCAGTAGCCCAAAAGTCCAAACTAGACTAAAAGCTAAGCAACCAAAAACCCTGAATATCTTAAATCCAGCTTTAGAAACCAAACAGATCTGGACAAATATTATTAAGTCCATGTACATTTTCCTGAACTGTTGCCCTGGCAAACTGACATGGGGAAAAGAATGTCTGCCCCAAGTAACATCCAAATTTTGGTCATAGTCTCAGCTACTATTCAGCTAAGACAATCATGAAGTCTCATTTAAAAATAAGAGTTCTGCTATATCTGAAATGACAGATGGAAGATACAGGGGCCCTCCATATCTGCAGTTTCCACATCCATAGATTCAACCCATGCGGAACCCGTGGATATAGAGGGCTGACTGTACTACATCATTTTAAATAAGGGTCTTGAGCATCCACAGATTTTGGTATCCATGCCCCCATGGATACCAAGGGACAACTGTATACAAGCATCAAGGTACAAAGAACCTGGTCCTTAGTAACTGTGGAGCCACAGTCAGCCCTGGGCCTTCTATCTAGACATAATATGAGAAAGAAGTAAACTTCTATTTTGTTTGCACGTAATTATTTAGAATTACTCTATTAAACAGCAATCAGTAATTAGTCAAAATATCACTAATACAGCAGCTAACATTTATTTAGCCTTTACTACGTACCAGACACTGTGCTAAGTGCTTTATATACAATCTTTCATTTGTTCATAACAACAACACTTTAAAACAGGTATTACTATCCCCAGAAAACCAGGCCTTATAGAGGAGAGATAACTTGCCTGGAGTCACCCAGCTACCAGGCCTTGAACACAGGCCTATCTAATGCCAACGCCATGGCCAGGCTGTTAACCACCACCCTCTACACCTTAAATTCCATTTGCCCAGGGCTTCCCTGGTGGCGCAGTGGTTAAGAATCCACCTGCCAATGCAGGGGACAGGGGTTCGAGCCCTGGTCCGGGAAGATCCCACATGCCGCGGAGCAACTAAGCCCATGTGCCACAACTACTGAGCCTGCGCTCTAGAGCCCGCGAGCCACAACTACTGAAGCCCACGCGCCTAGAGCCCGTGCTCCACAACAAGAAAAGCCACCACGATGAGAAGCCCGCGCAATGAAGAGTAGCCTCCGCTTGCTGCAACTAGAGAAAGCCCACATGCAGCTACAAAGACCCAATGCAGCCAAAAATAAATAAATTAAATAAATAAATTTTTTTAAAAATTCCATTTGCTTGGTATGGCGAGCAACTATGACCCCTCCTACAAAGCATTCCTAGAATACTGAGTTGTATAATCCTCATATTTGACTAGCACATATTCAAGACTGTGAAGACAAAGGAGGAGGAGGAGGGGGGGGAGGAGGAAAAGGGCAGAGGAGGGGGAGGGGGAGGGAAAGGGGAGGAGGAGGAGAGGAGGAAGAAGAAGAAGAAAAATATATATGTATCAGCATAGAAATGAGAAAAAGTTATATAGCCAAGATTCACAGAGGAAAAAAAGTTCCCACTGCCACTCCAATATAATACAACTTAAGGTCATGCCATAGAGCTATACACCAAATAGTTAACAGTTTGGGGTTTTGCTTTTTGAGTTTTATTTTTGTTTTTGTTTTGGAAGGAGGAGATTATAGAAGACCTTTATTTGCTACATTGTATATTTCTATGATGTTTGAAGTTTTTATAACTAGTTAGCATTACTTTTATTATCTGAAAAGGCAGTAAAGATTTCTTAAAATATGTCCCAGGAATTTTCCTGTTTGGAATTTTATCATTTAAGAATATGTAATTGTCTAAGTTACAAAAAAAAAAAAAAGGCAAACTGCTAGGAAAATGTAATGATATGGATGAAGTGATCAAAGAAAAAGAAATCAGATTTATAAAAATCTATTTCCAACTATATAATTCCAATATGGATATACAGTAACTTATAACACTAACTACAGCATAACAAGGGAAGAGAGTTAAGTGAAAAAAATTAGGCAAAAGAAAAATAAAGGTGAAAGAAATAAGATGAAAATGACAGTGTGCCAAATGCATAGGCTAAAAGTTCTGTAGCCTTGTTAGAAATGGGCTGAAGAATCTTTTTCTGAGCTTCCTAGCAGACAGGACAAAAGGAGCTCAGCATGTCAATCAGATGATAGAAATGGACTTATGAGAAGGAAACACAACTGATTTGGGGACCAGAACCTACTGAGATGCTTTCTCTGCTGAGACCATGGAAAGAAGATACTTTTTCACATAATGAATTATGTCTCCAAACACAGATGGGATTTTTGAAACTTTGGGGCCCAGTTTCAAGTACAAAGGTTTAATAATTTTAAGGCCAAAATTTAAATAACTTAAAGCTGAAAGACATGCATATTATATAGAAGCTGAAATAAAATGGTCTCAATACGGTTGCTGAACTAGTTTCCAACCACCTTCCCCTTTATATAAATGATATATTGTCATTTACTTTCCATAATTTACTTTCTTTGCAGATACTAACATCTTAAATATTAGTGACCCATTTTTTAAATATGCAGCACTAAAATCATTACGGTCTGACATTTTTATATGCTTATAAAACATATTTTGTTCCAACTGTTTTTATTAGAAATGTGGCCTGCTGAAAACCAAAACCTACATATTTTACTTCGAAAAAAAAAAAGGCAGCTGGAAATATAAAACCCCACACGTTTGCTTTTAACACTGCTTGGGAACTAAAACCTATGATGTGAATTTGACATCTATTAATGGTTTGCTCAAAGAAACTGAGACTATGTTCTAACAGAAAGCAGCACTCTGAGCTCACACCACAACCCACGGCATCCTCACTGCTTCCCAGGAAGGGGGCAAGCAGGGGGGCCATGCGCTCCGAGGCTCCCTGGATGAGGGCTTGCTTTCACAGGGATCTCTGCATCGCTGTACTGTCTCCAGATTCAAGAATACAGAAACAAATTCTTTGGAATTTAGCCCCCGGGGAGGCAAGCAAACTATGTTAACCACATGCAAACATTTATATTACTCTCTGGTTTGTTTCCATGACCTTCCAAAATAAATTGCAATTTAAAATCAGATCTTAGAGGACTACATATGACAAGACATCCATATTGTTTTCTTGCCTCATGAAAGGACCAAATTAGTGAAAACAGTTACTTAATATCATTTAAATCTGAATACTCTAATCACAGATGTGTTTATATTAAAATAAATGTTTGTTTCTTAAAATACAATTTATCCTCAAACTCTTCTGCTATAAATTAAATATACCAAGCACAGATGGAGGAAGTAGATGCCTAGAAGTGGCCAATAGATAAAAGGTCCTGGTCCAGTAAGGGCAAGGAAAAAGAACAAAACCAAATATATGTACATAGATGGGGGCAGAAGTAAAGTATATAAGCAGCAGAGGCATGGTTGCTCACTGGGTGGGTTCTCAGGGAGCAGGTCAACAGAAGTTAATCAGGTGGTTAACAGCCCAAATAGCCAACTGATTTCCAGTATAAATATCAGCCCAAAGACAAGTCTATCTACATGTTCTCTACTAGTTGATCCCTTATTAGACATCTCCAGCTGGAACTTCAAAACTTGACATGAACCTCAACCAAGTAGGTTTATCATGGGAATGCAAGACTAGTTCAATAGGCAAAAACCAACCAATGTAATCTACCAGAGTAGCAGTCTACTGGAAAAATGATAAAAATAATAATAACAATCACATCAACTGATATAGAAAAGCATTTGAAAAATTTAACATCCATTCTTGATTTTAAAACTCTCTCAGCAAAGCAGGAATAAAAGGGAACTTCTTCAACCAGATAAAACCTGCAGCTAAAATCATACTTAATGGTAAAAGATTGAATGCTTTAATCCCAAAATTAAAAACAAAGCAGAAATGTCCACTCTCATCACCCCTATTCAAAACTGTACTGGAAGTTTTTGCCAGTGTAAGAAAAAAAGGCAAGAAGAAGAAATAAAAGGTATACAAGATTGGAAATTAAAAAATAAAACTATTCCTATTCACAGACAAGATGACTGACTATGGAGAAAGCCCCATGGTACCAGGAAGGAAACAAAAAAACCCTCCTGGAACTAATAAGTGATGTTTAGCAAGTTCACCAGATAAAAGTCAACACACAAAAATTAATCATATTTATATACTAGCATGGTACAACTAGATCCCAAAAAACATACCATTTATAATAGTTCCAAAAAACTAAATACTTAAGTATAAATCTAAAAACGTATGTATAGGATCTATATACTGAAACTACAAAATGCTGCTGAAAGAAATCAAAGACTTAAATAAATAGAAAGGTGTACCATGTTGATGGATTGGAAGATTCAACATAATAAAGATGTCTGTTCTCACCAAACTTATCTATAAATTTGTGCAACCTCAATCAAAATCCTAGCATGATTCTCTATACATATAGACAAGCTGATTCTAAAATTTATATGAAAAGACAAAAAAGAACTAGGATAGCCAAAATAATTTTGATAAAAGAAAAATAAAATTAGGGAAATCACATGACCTGATTTGAAGACTTACCATAAAGCTGCAGTAATTAAGACAGTGCAGTACCGGCAAAGGGATAGACACAATAGAGCAATAGAACAGAATAAAGAGTCCAGTAATAGATCCACACATATATGGCCAGGTTATATTTGCAAAGAGTGTAAAAATAATTCAATGGAAAAAAAACAGTCCTCAGCAAATGGTGTTGGAACAAATGGACATCCATATGCAAAAACAAAAGAACCTTGACCTAAACCTTGTACCTTTTATAAAATTTAATTCAAGGTCTATGGTCGGCCCCGTAGCGGCCAGCCGCCCCGGACCAAGCTCAAGTGTATGGCTCCAGGAACCAGCTCCGAGGCCCCAATAACAGGCCGCCCCCGCAGCTCCAGACACGGGGTGAGGCTCATACCATCCGAACTGTGGAAGGAATTTCGGTGGTAGGAGTCTCTGTGATTGTAGGGTCTCCTCTGGTCTGAGAATGGCTACCCCTCGATATGAGCCAGTGGCTGAGATTGGTGTTGGTGCCTATGGGACGGTGTATAAGGCCCATGATCCCCACAGTGGCTTCTCTGTGGCCCTCAAGAGTGTAAGAGTCCCCAGTGGAGGAGGTGCTGGAGGGGGCCTTCCCATCAGCACAGTTCATGGGGTGGCTTATTGTGGCGACTGAAGGCTTTTGAGCATCCCAATGTTGTCTGGCTGATGGATGTCTGTGCCACAGCCTGAACTGACCGGGAGACCAAAGTGACCCTGGTGTTTGAGCATGTGGACCAAGACCTAAGGACATATCTAGACAAGGCACCCCCACCAGGCTTGCCAGTGGAGACCATCAAGGATCTGATGCACCAGTTTCTAAGAGGCCTAGATTTCCTTCATGCCAACTGCATCATTCACCAAGACCTGAAGCCAGAGAACATTCTGGTGACAAGTGGTGGAACAGTCAAGCTGGCTGAATCTATAGCTACCAGATGGCACTTAACACCTGTGGTTGTTACACTCTGGTACCGTGCTCCAGAAGTTCTTTTGCAGTCTACGTATGCAACCCCTGTGGACATGTGGAGCGTTGGCTGTACCTTCACAGAGATGTTTCGTCGAAAGCCTCTCTTCTGTGGAAACTCTGAAGCTGACCAGTTAGGCAAAATCTTTGACCTGACTGAACTGCCCCCAGAGGATGACTGGCCCTGAGATGTGTCTCTAGCCCCAGGAGCCTTTTCCCTCAGAGGGCCCCACGCAGTGCAGTCGGTGGTACCTGAGATGGAGGAGTCTGGAGCACAGCTGCTGCTGGAGATGCTGACTTTTAACCCACACAAGTGAATCTCTGCCTTCCGAGCCCTGCAGCGCTCTTATCTACATAAGGCAGAAGGTAACCCAGAGTGAGCCACGGACGGAATAGCTGCAACAGAACCAAGAGAAGAGAAGCCAACATTCCCTTCCTTTGAACATTTGAGTGGAGAGTCCCCCACTAAGAAGGCAACCTCTGCCTTCATCCCTGAGGCTCTGGAGACTCCCCCAATGTTTTACAGAGAATATTTTGCTGCCTTAATGACATTCCCCTCCCACCCCTCCTTTTGAGGCTTATCCTTCTCCTGTCCCCTCTGTGTCCTTACACCAAGGGGTATGTCCCTTGTTCTTCCCCTTCCCTATACCTTGATATTGGGATCCTTTTTTATACAGGAAAAACAACAAAACAAAACAAAACAAAATTAACTCAAAATGGATCATATATCTAGTGTTAAAATGTAAAACTATAAAACTTTTAAAAGAAAACATAAAAGAAAATCTTCATGACCCGGGGTTAGGCAAAGATTTCTAGACATGACACCAAAAGAAGAAAGTGATAAATTAAAACTACCTCAAAATTAAAATTTTCTCCTCTGCAAAAGACACTGTTAAGAGAATGAAAAGACAAGCCAACAAAGTAGAAGAAAATATTTTGCAAAAAAGATAAATCAGTCCTTTATCTGATAATGGACTTGGAAACAGAATATTTAAAGAACTCTCAAACCTCAACAGTAAGAAAATAAACAGCCCAACTTAAAAAAATGGGCAAAAGACAAACATTTCACCAAAGGGGATGTATACATGGTAAATAGGCTCATGAAAATACATTCAACATCATTAGCCACAGGAAAATGCAAATTAAAACAATGATGATATACCACTACACACCTACTAGAATGGCTAAAATTTTAAATTCTAACAATGCCAAGTGCTGGAAAGACTATGGAACAATTCAAACAATCATATATGACTGAAGGGAAATGCAAAATGTATAGCCACTGTGGAAAACAGTTTTTGCAGTTTCTTCTAAAGGTAAACATATACTTACCAAACAACTCAGCAATTCACTTTTGAGCATTTATCTCAGAGAAATGAAAATTGATGTTCACACAAAAACCTGGATACGAAGTTTATAATAGTTCTATTGATTACTGCCAAAAATTGGAAATAGCCCAAATATCCTTCAACAGATAAATGGACAAACTATGGTACATCCATACAATGGAAAACTATTCATTGTATTTCATACAATGGAATATAGCAAAAAAAGGGAAAGTACTATAGATACATGCAACTTGAATGAATTTCAAAGGCGTTATGCTGAGCAAAAGAAACCAGACACAAGAATATATGCCACATTATTCCATTTATATGGTGTTCTCCTACAGATGTGGGAAGAGTGTAACTACAAACGGATAGCATGGAGAGTTTGGGGAAGCAATGGAACTGTTCTGTATTCTTACATGTGTTAAAATTCATGGGACCTTACACCAAAAAAGTCCATTTTTCTGTATGTTAATTTAAACTTTAAAAAAATTTAAACATCTTTGAGATAATTTAATATTAAGAAATTATTCTTAATTTTGTTAGGTGGATAATGGCACAGTGGTTATATTTCTTAAAAACCCTTATCAATTAGAGACTCATACTGAGTATTTATGGGTGAAATGACATGATGTCTTGGATTTGCTTTAAAATAACTCCTACAGGCATAGGGTCAGGAAGGGGGTCATAGATATGATAAACGTTGAAGCTGAGGATGGGTAATGGGTACCTGGGTTTTCATTAGACTCCTCTGACTATCTTGTTGTATGTGTTTGAAAATTTTCACAGTCAATGGTTTTATAACATAAAAATTTTTTAAAGTTGAGCATGAGGAATCCAGAGAGCACACTGAGGTACATGGGAAAAATTATTTAAAAGGTTGGAGAACAAAAACTACAGCAGTGATTCTTGTCTGCCTCCCTCCCCATTGGATTCCCCAGTGCCAAGCACAGTGCCTGGCACATAGGACATAGTCCATAAATCATTGCTCAATGAATGAAAAATGAATGATGAAGAAACAAGGGGAGAGCTTACTTTTTGTCCTTAGCCCTACAGAAGGACACAGCATCAAGAATCATAATTCTTTGTATCTAATTTTTGATAGTTTGATTAATATGTGTCTTGGCGTATTTCTCCTTGGATTTATCCTGTATGGGACTCTCTGTGCTTCCTGGACTTGATTAACGATTTCCTTTCCCATATTAGGGAAGTTTTCAACTATAATCTCTTCAAATATTTTCTCAGTCCCTTTCTTTTTCTCTTCTTCTTCTGGGACCCCTATCATTCGAATGTTGGTGCATTTAACGTTGTCCCAGAGGTCTCTGAGACTGTCCTCAATTCTTTTCATTCTTTTTTCTTTATTCTGCTCTGCAGTAGTTATTTCCACTATTTTATCTTCCAGGTCACTTCTCCATTCTTCTGTCTCAGTTATTCTGCTACTGATCCCTTCTAGAGAATTTCTAATTTCATTTACTGTGTTGTTCATCATTGTTTGTTTGCTCTTTCGTTCTTCTAGGCCCTTGTTAAACATTTCCTGTATTTTCTCCATTCTATTTCCAAGATTTTGGAAGATCTTTACTATCATTATTCTGAATTCTTTTTCAGGTAGACTGCCTATTTCCTCTTCATTTGTTAGGTCGGGTGGGTTTTTACCTCGCTCCTTCATCTGCTGTGTGTTTCTCTGTCTTCTCATTTTGCTTATCTTACTGTGTTTGGGGTCTCCTTTTCCCAGGCTGCAGGTTCGTAGTTCCCGTTGTTTTTGGTGTCTGCCCCCAGTGGCTAAGGTTGGTCCAGTGGGTTGTGTAGGTTTTCTGGTGGAGGGGACTAGTGCCTGTGTTCTGGTGGATGAGGCTGGATCTTGTCTTTCTGGTGGGCACGTGCACGTCTGGTGGTGTGTTTTGGGGTGTCTGTGGCCTTATTATGATTTTAGGCAGCTTCTCTGCTAATGGGTGGGGTTGTGTTCCTGCCTTGCTAATTGTTTGGCATAGGATGTCCAGCACTGAAGCTTGCTGGTCGTTGAGTGGAGCTGGGTCTTGGCGTTGAGATGGAGATCTCTGGAAGATTTTCGCTGTTTGATATTACGTGGAGCTGGGAGGTCTCTTGTGGACCAGTGTCCTGAAGTTGGCTCTCCCACCTCAGAGGCACAGCCCTGATGCCTGGCTGGAGCACCAAGAGCCTGTCATCCACACGGCTCAGAATAAAAGGGAGAAAAAAAAAAAGAAACAAAGAAAGAAAGAAGAAGATAAAGTAAAATAAAATAAAGTTATTAAAATAAAAAATAATTATTAAAGAAAATTTTTTTTAAGTAATTAAAAAAAATAAAGAAGAGAGCAACCAAACCAAAAAACAAATCCACCAATGATAACAAGTGCTAAAAACTCTACAAAAAAAAAAAAAAAAAAAGGACAGACAGAACCCTAGGACAAATGGTAAAAGCAGAGCTATCACACACAGAAGCGTACACATACACACTCACAAAAAGAGAAAAAGGAAAAAATATATATATATTGTTGCTCCCAAAGTCCACCTCCTCAATTTGGCATGATTCGTTGTCTATTCAGGTATTCCACAGATGCAGGGTACATCAAGTTGATTGTGGAGATGAATCCGCTGCTCCTGAGGCTGCTGGGAGAGGTTTCCCTTTCTCTTCTTTGTTCGCACAGCTCCTGGGGTTCAGCTTTGGATTTGGCCCCACCTCTGTGTGTAGGTCGCCTGAGGGCGTCTGTTCTTCGCTCAAACAGGACGGGGTTAAAGGAGCAGCTGATTCGAGGGCTCTGGCTCACTCAGGCCAAGGGGAGGGAAGGGTACAGAATGTGGGGTGAGTCTGTGGCGGCAGAAGCCGGCATGACATTGCAACAGCCTGAGGCGCGCCATGCGTTCTCCCGGGGAAGTTGTCCCTGGGTCACAGGACCCTGGCAGTGGCGGGCTGCACAGGTTCCCAGAAGGGGAGGTGTGGATAGTGATCTGTGCTTGCTCACAGGCTTCTTGGTGGCTGCAGCAGCAGCAGTCTTAGCATCTCATGCCCATCTCTGGGGTCGGCACTGATAGCCGCGGCTCGTGCCCATCTCTGGAGCTCTTTTAAGTGGCGCTCTTAATCCCCTCTCCTCACACACCAGGAAACAAAGAGGCAAGAAAATGTCTCTTGCCTCTTCCGAAGCTCCAGACTTTTTCCCAGACTCCCTCCCGGCTAGCTGTGGCGCACTAGTCCCTTCAGGCTGTGTTCTAGCAGCCAATCCCAGTCCTCTCCCTGGGATCCAACCTCTGAAGCCCGAGCCTCAGCTCCCAGGCCCCACCCATCCCGGCGGGTGAGCAGACAAGCCTCTCCGGCTGGTGAGTGCTGGTCAGCACAGATCCTCTGTGCGGGAATCTCTCCGCTTTGCCCTCCGCACACCAGTTGCCGTGCTCTCCTCCATGGCTCCGAAGCTTCCCCCCTCTGCCACCCGCAGTCTCCGCCCGCAAAGGGGCTTCCTAGTGTGTGGAAACCTTTCCTCCTTCACAGATCCCTCCCACTGATGCAGAAAATTATAAGACACTGATGAAAGAAATTAAAGATGATACAAACAGATGGAGAGATATACCATGTTCTTGGATTGAAAGAATCAACATTGTGAAAATGACTCTACTACCCAAAGCAATCTACAGATTCAATGCAATCCCTATCAAACTACCACTGGCATTTTTCACAGAACTAGAACAAAAAATTTCACAATTTGTATGGAAACACAAAAGGCCCCGAATAGCCAAAGCAATCTTGAGAAAGAAAAAACGAGCTGGAGGAATCAGGCTCCCTGACTTCAGACTATACTACAAAGCTACAGTAATCAAGACAGTATGGTACTGGCACAAAAACAGAAATATAGATCAATGGAACAGGATAGAAAGCCCAGAGATAAGCCCACGCACATACGGTCACCTTATCCTTGATAAAGGAGGCAAGAATATATAGTGGAGAAAAGACAGCCCCTTCAATAAGTGGTGCTGGGAAAACTGGACAGCTACATATAAAAGAATGAAATTAGAACACTCCCTAACACTATACACAAAAATAAACTCAAAATGGATTAAAGACCTAAATGTAAGGCCAGACACTATCAAACTCTTAGAGGAAAACATAGGCAGAACACTCTTTGACATAAATCACAGCAAGATCCTTTTTGACCCACTTCCTAAGAAATGGAAATAAAAACAAAAATAGACAAATGGGACCTAATGAAACTTAAAAGCTTTTGCACAGCAAAGGAAAACTTAAACAAGACCAAAAGACAACCCTCAGAATGGGAGAAAATATTTGCAAATGAAGCAACTGACAAAGGATTAATGTCCAAAATTTACAAGCAGCTCATGCAGCTCAATATCAAAAAAACAAACAACCCAATCCAAAAATGGGCAGAAGAACTAAATAGACATTTCTCCAAAGAAGATATACAGATTGCCAACAAACACATGAAAGGATGTTCAACATCACTAATCATTAGAGAAATGCAAATCAAAACTACAATGAGATATCATCTCACACCAGTCAGAATGGCCATCATCAAAAAATCTACAAACAATAAATGCTGGAGAGGCTGTGGAGAAAAGGGAACCCTCTTGCACTGTTGGTGGGAATGTAAATTGATACAACCACTATGGAGAACAGTGTGGAGGTCCCTTAAAAAACTAAACATAGAAATACCATACAACCCAGCAATCCCACTACTGGGCGTATACCCTGAGAAAACCATAATTCAAAAAGAGTCATGTACCACAATGCTCATTGCAGCTCTATTTACAATAGCCAGGGCATGGAAACAATCTAAGTGTCCATCGACAGATGAATGGATAAAGAAGATGTGGCACATATATACAATAGAATATTACTGAGCCATAAAAAGAAACAAAATTGAGTTATTTGTAGTGAGGTGGATGGACCTAGAGTCTGTCATACAGAGTGAAGTAAGTCAGAAAGAGAAAAACAAATACCGTATGCTAATACATATATATGGAATCTAAAAAAAAAAAAAAAATGGTCATGAAGAACCTAGGGGCAGAACAGAAGTAAAGACGCAGACCTACTAGAGAATGGACTTGAGGACACGGGGAGGGGGAATGGTAAGGGTAAGCTGGGACAAAGTGAGAGAGTGGCATGGACATATATACACTACCAAATGTAAAATAGATAGCTAGTGGGAAGCAGCCGCATAGGACAGGGAGATCAGCTCGGTGCTTTGTGACCACCTAGAGGGGTGGGATAGGGAGGGTGGGAGGGAGGGAGATGCAAGAGGGAAGAGATATGGGGATATATGTATATGTATAACTGATTCACTTTGTTATAAAGCAGAAACTAACACACCATTGTAAAGCAATTATACTCCAATAAAGATGTTAAAAAAAAAAAAAGAATCATAATTCTCCACAACTGAAATCTGAATAGGAAAAACTGGCTTCAGATCTTTTTTTTTTTTTGAAGTGTTCAAAACTCAGTTCTATTCCTATTTCCTCCCTTTCTAAAATATCCTAGCTCATACTGGTTTGTCTTTTGTGAACCATTCTAGTAAATGGTCCTAACAATTTCCTACTTGATCAAATACAGTGTTGAAGTGTCCTCTTGTGTATGATGCCTACGCTTTGGCTTCCTCACCAGATGATGAGATGAGAACACCCGATGTGGACTGAGTCCCCATATATCCAGGCACTGTCCTAAGAACTTTCCATTCAACCCTACAAGGTCAGTTCTTATTATCTCCACTCACAGAGGAAGAAACTGAGGCAGAGAGAGGTCAAGTAACTTCTCAAAAGTCACACTACTAGTAAGGGACAGAGCAGGGACTCAAACACAGACAATTTGGCTCCACACTTGTCTCAATACTGCCTCTTACTAGGACCTTGAGAACACAGACTCCATCATACATACTTTTGTATTCTTCTCAGCAATGACCCCCATGCAGTAGACATTTTACAATCTAAGTGACTGGTGTGTTATCTGGGCTGTCTTTGCAAATCTCAGAGAGCATCTTTCGGGAAGTTTTTAGCTAAAGTCTACGTTGTTCTGAAGAGCTCTCCTGTTGTTTCTTTAATGTTTTATTTAATTCCACCATGAGAATTTCCTTGACAAAAAAACCACAACCACTATTCATGTGTAAAAGACAAAATGTTAGTACCTAATCAGATGTTAAGATTCTTTGTGCAAATACTGCCCAAAATAGATACCAAAACAATACTAATAAAGTAAAAATCATCCTGAGAAAATTTATTTTATAACCCAGTAAAAGTCCTTTACTGCAAACATTCCTCCCCAACCCCTAACTCCCTCCCCCTATCATACACACGAACAGAGGAACTTTCAAAGATTACTCGTGACTGAGGAGATAAAATACACCTCTGGGAATTTTGATCACTCTTAAGATCTCTATCACTAGCAGTTTGTTTTGAAAAACTTCAATATTTGACATGATTCTGGATTACACGTGGTTTAAGGGTAAAGAAAAGAAATTAGTACAGTCAACTGTCTAACAGTACAGGCTATCTTTCTAATGAGGTATGTGCTTGCTGAACACAGCTAATCTGAAAAAAAAAATTCTAAAAGATGAGTTCTCCCACTGATCTTTTTCTTCTATGGAATTATTCTAAAGACAGATTAATCCTAAAAGAAGAAGAAAGACTTTTAATGAAATTTCACTGCACTTGGCCATCATCCAGACTTCGGTTAGGTCCCGCAATACACTCCAGACACACGACATGTCTTCTGTATGTTCACATGTCAGATCATTTCAACGAAATGGTAAAAAAGTCACGAAGCTATGATTTTCAAGTATAACTCAAATCTTGCTGGCATAATTAGTTAACACTAGCAAAAAGGATAACAAAAACCATCCAGCTAATACAAGTTATTTTAAATAATGAATTTGGAGCAGGATAATTTTAGTGACCATAAAACAAAGGGAAAAACATTATCCTATCAAGACAACAATATGCTAATCGATTCACCACTTATATCTTAAAGGGATCCTCCAGGAAACCCCAACTCTACCAAGCAACCCTCCACTGACTTCCAATTACCACTGGCAAGAAGGAGAATACAGACACGATGATGTGACCACTAGGTGGCACCTCCACACCGTTTCTTTCATCTCAAAACCTTATTTCCTCTTTTATTATGGCTTTCCCAAAATATTAGCAGTGCAAAATACAAAACCAGGTGCCTCACTTCAATAAAGAAAACAGACAAAAACAAATTTAGAAAGCATATTTTTAATTAAAAATGCTTCCTGTAACTTTATACATATAACGCTTTGGTTTACAGTCATCAAAGACTATCTCACCAAACTGTAAATATGAATTCGTATTCTGTATCCCTCTCTCTTTTGGTATCATTCCAATATCACAATATAGAATTGGGAGGAATTTCTTTTCTTTTTTGTCATAAATATCTTTTAAGGCAAACTTCTGCATAAAAATCCCTGTGTGGGAGATTACCGGTTCAATATGGTGGAGTAGAAAGATGTGCGCTCACTCCCTCTTGTGAGAGCACCAGAATCACAACCAACTGCTGAACAATCATCGACAGGACGACACTGGAACTCACCAAAAAAGATACCCCACATCCAAAGATGAAGGAGAAACCACAATGAGATGGTAGGAGGGGCGCAATCACAATAAAATCAAATCCCATAACTGCTGGGTGGGTGACCTACAAACTGGAGAACACTTATACCACAGAAGTCCACCCACTGGAGTGAAGGTTCTGAGCCTCACGTCAGGCTTCCCAACCTGAGGGTCCGGCAGCAAGAGGAGGAATTCCTAGAGAATCAGACTTTGAAGGCTAGCAGGATTGACTCCAGGACTTTGACAGGACTGGGGGAAACAGAGACTCCACTCTTGGAGGGCACACACAAAGTAGTGTGCACATCAGGACCCAGGGGAAGGAGCAGTGACCCCATAGGAGACCGAACCAGACCTACCTGCTAGTGTTGGAGTGTCTCCTGCAGAGATGGAGGTGGCTGTGGGTCACCGTGAGGACAAGGACACTGGCAGCAGAAGTTCTGGGAAGTACTCCTTGGCGTGAGCCCTCCCAGAGTCTGCCATTAGCCCCACCAAAGAGCCCAGGTAGGCTCCAGTGTTGGGTTGCCTCAGGCCAAACAACCAACAGGGAGGGAACCCAGCCCCACCCATCAGCAGACAAGCGGATTAAAGTTTTACTGAGCTCTGCCCACCACAGCAACACCCAGCTCTACCCACCACCAGTCCCTCCAATCAGGAAACGTGCACAAGCCTCTTAGAGAGCCTCATCCACCAGAGGGCAGACAGCAGAACAAGAAGAACTACAATCCTGCAGCCTGTGGAACAAAAACCACATTCACAGAAAGATACACAACATGAAAAGGCAGAGGGCTATGTACCAGATGAAGGAACAAGATAAAACCCCAGAAAAACAACTAAATGAAATGGAGATAGGTAATCTTCCAGAAAAAGAATTCAGAATAATGATAGTGAAGATGATACAGGACCTCAGAAAAAGAATGGAGGCAAAGATCGAGAAGATGCAAGAAATATTTTAAAAAGACCTAGAAGAATTAAAGGACAAACACCTAGAAGAATTAAAGAACAAACAAACAGATGAACAATAATAAATGAATTGAAAAATACACTAGAAGGAATCCACAGAAGAATAACTGAGGCAGAAGAACGGGTAAGTGACCTGGAAGACAGAATGGTGCAATTCTCTGCCGTGGAATCGAATAAAGAAAAAAGAATGAAAAGAAATGAAGACAGCATAAGAGACCTCTGGGACAACATTAAACATAAGAACATTCACATTATAGGGGTCCCAGAAGGAGAAGAGAGAGAGAAAGGACCCGAGAAAATATATGAAAAGATTATAGTCGAAAACTTTCCTAACATGTGAAAGGAAAGAGCCACCCAAGTCCAGGAAGCGCAGACAGTCCGAGGCAGGATAAATCCAAGGAGAAACGTGCCAATACACATAGTAATCAAATTGACAAAAATTAAAGAAGAAGAAAAATTATTGAAAGCAACAAGGGAAAAACAATGAATAACATACAAGGGAACTCCCATAAGGTTAACAGCTGCTTTCTCAGCAGAAACTCTACAAGCCAGAAGGGAGTGGCATGACATTTAAAGTGATGAAAGGGAAGAACCTACAACCCAGATTACTCGAGCCGGCAAGGATCTCATTCAGATTTGATGGAGAAATCAAAAGCTTTACAGCCAATCAAAAGCTAAGAGAATTCAGCACCACCAAACCAGCTCTACAACAAATGTTAAAGGAACTTCTCTAAGTGGGAAACACAAGAGAAGAAAAGGACCTACACAAACAAACCCATAACAATTAAGAAACTGGTAATAGGAACATACATATCGACAATTTCGTTAAATGTGAATGGATTAAATGCTCCAACCAAAAGACACAGGCTTGCTGAATGGATACAAAAACAAGACCTAGGGACTTCCTTGGTGGTGCAGTGGTTAAGAATCCGCCTGCCAATGCAGGGGACATGGGTTCGAGCCCTGGTCCAGGAAGATCCCACATGCCGCAGAGCAACTAAGCCCATGTGCCACAACTACTGAGCCTGTGCTCTAGAGTCCGCGAGCCACAAATACTGAGCCCACGTGCCACAACTACTGAAGCCCGCGTGCCTAGAGCCTGTGCTCTGCAACAGGAGAAGCCACCGCAATGAGAAGCCCATGCACTGCAATGAAGAGTAGCCCTCGCTCGCCACAACTACAGAAAGCCCGCGTGCAGCAACGAACACCCAACACAGCCAAAAACAAATTAATTAATTAATTAATTTTTAAAAAGACAAACAAAAAACAAGACCCATATATATGCTGTCTACAAGAGACCCACTTCAGACCTAGGGACACACACACACTGAAAGTGAGGGGATGGAAAAAGATATTCCATGCAAATGGAAATCAAAAGAAAGCTGGAGTAGCAATACTCATATCAGATAAAATAGACTTTAAAATAAAGAATGTTACAAGAGACAAGGAAGGACACTACATAATGATCAAGGGATCAATCCAAGAAGAAGATAAAACAATTATAAATATATATGCACCCAACATAGGAGCACCTCAATACATAAGGCAACTGCTAACAGCTCTAAAAGAGGAAATCGACAGCAACACAATAATAGTGGCGGAGTTTAACACCTCACTTACACCAATGGACAGATCACTCAAAAAGAAAATTAATAAGGAAACCCAAGCTTTAAATGACACAACAGACCAGATAGATTTAATTGATATTTTTAGGACATTCCATCCAAAAAACACCAGATCACACTTTCTTCTCAAGTGTACATGGAACATTCTCCAGGATAGATCACATTGTGGGTCATAAATCAAGCCTCAGTAAATTTAAGAAAATTGAAATCATATCAAGCATCTTTTCTGACTGCAACGCTATGAGATTAGAAATCAGTTACAGGGAAGAAAACCATAAAAAACACAAACACATGGAGGCTAAACAATATGTTACTAAATAACCAAGAGATCACTGAAAAAATCAAACAGGAAATCAAAAAATACCTAGAGACAACTGACAAAGAAAACATGATGATCCAAAACTTATGGGATGCAGCAAAAGCAGTTCTAAGAGGGAAATTTATAGCAATATAAGCCTACCTCAAGAAACAAGAAAAATCTCGAATAAACAATCTAAACTTACACCTAAAGGAACTAGAGAAAGAAGAACAAACAAAATCCAAAGTTAGTAGAAGGAAAGAAATCATAAAGATCAGAGCAGAAAAAATGAAATAGAAACAAAGAAAACAATAGCAAAGATCAATAAAAGCAAAAGCTGGATCTTTGAGAACATAAACAAAATTGATAAACCATTAGCCAGACTCATCAAGAAAAAGAGGGAGAGGACTCTAATCAATAAAATTAGAAATGAAAAAGGGAAGTTACAACAGACAGTGAAGAAATACAAAGCATCCTAGGAGACTACTACAAGCAACTCTATGCCAATAAAATGGACAACCTGGAAGAAATGGACAACCTGGAAGAAATGGACAAATTCTTAGAAAGGTATAACCTTCCAAGACTGAACCAGGAAGAAACAGAAAATATGAACAGACCAATCACAAGTAATGAAATTGAAACTGTGACTAAAAATCTTCCAACAAACAAAAGCCCAGGACCAGATGGCCTCACAGGTGAATTCCATCAAACATTTAGAGAAGAGCTAACACCCATCCTTCTCAAACTCTTCCAAAAATTGCAGAGGAAGGAAAACCCCCAAACTCATTCTATGAGGCCACCATCACCCTGATACCAAAACCAGACAAAGATACTACAAAAAAAGAAAATTACAGACCAATATCACTGATGAATATAGATGCAAAAATCCTCAACAAAATACTAGCAAACAGAGTCCAACAACACATTAAAAGGATCATACACCATGATCAAGTGGGATTTATCCCAGGGATGCAAGGATTCTTCAATATATGCAAATCAATCATTGTGATACACCATATTAACAAACTGAAGAACAAAAACCATATGATCCTCTCAATAGATGCAGAAAAAGCTTTTGACAAAATTCAACACCCATTTATGATAAAAACTCTCCAGAAAGTGGGCATAGAGGGAACCGACCTCAACATAATAAAGGCCATATATGACAAACCCACAGCAAATATCATTCTCAACAGTGAAAAAGTGAAAGCATTTCCTCTAAGACCAGGAACAAGACAAGGATGTCCACTCTCACCACTATTATTCAACATAGTTTTGGAAGTCTAGCCACAGCAATCAGAGAAGAAAAAGAAATAAAAGGAAAACAAAATGGAAAAGAAGAAGTAAAACTGTCACTGTTTGCAGATGACATGATACTACACATAGAGAATCCTAAAGATGCCACCAGAAAACTACTAGAGCTAATCAATGAATTTGGTAAAGTTGCAGGATACAAAATTAATGCACAGAAATCTTGCATTCCTAAATACAAATGATGAAAAATCTGAAAGAGAAATTAAGGAAACACTCCCATTTACCACTGCAACAAAAAGAATAAAATACCAAGGAATAAACCTACCTAAGGAGACAAAATACCTGTATGCAGAAAACTATAAGACACTGATGAAAGAAATTAAAGATGATACAAGCAGATGGAGAGATATACCATGTTCTTGGATTGGAAGAACAAACATTGTGAAAATGACTACCCAAAGCAATCTATAGATTCAATGCAATCCCTATCAAACTATCAATGGCATATTTCATAGAACTAGAACAAAAAATTTCACAATTTGTATGGAAACACAAAAGGCCCCAAATAGCCAAAGCAATCTTGAGAAAGAAAAAACGAGCTGGAGGAATCAGGCTCCCTGACTTCAGACTATACTACAAAGCTACAGTAATCAAGACAATATAGTACTGGCACAAAAACAGAAATACAGATCAATGGAACAGGATAGAAAGCCCAGAGATAAACCCACACACCTACGGTCAACTAATCCATGACAAAGGAGGCAAGGATATACAATGCAGAAAAGACAGTTTCTTCAATAAGTGGTGCTGGGAAAACTGGACAGCTACATGTAAAAGAATGAAATTAGAACACTCCCTAACACCATACACAAAAATAAACTCAAAATGTATTAGAGACCTAAATGTAAGACCGGACACTATCAAACTCTTAGAGGAAAACATAGGAAGAACACTCTTTGACATAAATCACAGCAAGATCTTTTTTGATCCACCTCTTAGAGTAATGGAAATAAAAACAAAAATAAACAAATGGGACCTAATGAAACTTAAAATCTTTTGCACAGCAAAGGAAACTACAAACAAGACGAAAAGACAACCATCAGAATGGGAGAAAATATTTGCAAATGAATCAGTGGACAAAGGATTAATCTCCAAAATATATAAACAGCTCATGCAGCTCAATATTAAAAAAACAAACAACCCAATCCAAAAATGGGCAGAAGACTTAAATAGCCATTTCTCCAAAGAAGACGTACAGATGGCCAAGAAGCACATGAAAAGCTGCTCAACATCACTAATTATTAGAGAAATGCAAATCAAAACTGCAATGAGGTATCACCTCACACCAGTTAGAATGGGCATCATCAGAAAATCTACAAACAACAAATGCTGGAGAGGGTGTGGAGAAAAGGGAACCCTCTTGCACTGTTGGTGGGAATGTAAATTGATACAGCCACTATGGAGAACAGCATGGAGGTTCCTTAAAAAACTAAACATAGAAGTACCATAAGACCCAGCAATCCCACTCACTACTGGGCATATACCCAGAGAAAACCATAATTCAAAAAGACACATGCACCCCAATGTTCATTGCAGCACTATTTACAACGGCCAGGTCATGGAAGCAACTTAAATGCCCATCGACAGACAAATGGATAAAGAAGATGTGGTACATATATACAAAGGAATATTACTCAGCCATAAAAAGGAACGAAATTGGGTCATTTGTAGATACATGGATGGATCTAGAGACTGTCATACAGAGTAAAGTAAGTCAGAAAGAGAAAAACAAATATCGTATATTAACGCATATATGTGGGACCTAGAAAATGGTACAGATGAACCGGTTTGCAGGGCAGAAATTGAGACACAGACGTAGAGAACAAATGTATGGACACCAAGGGGGGAAAGTGGCGGGGGGGTGGTTGTGGGATGAATTGGGAGATTGGGATTGACATATATACACTAATATGTATAAAATGGACAACTAATAAGAACCTGCTGTATAAAAAAATAAATAAAATAAAATTCAAAAATTCAAAAAAAAAAAAGATCATTTACTTAGGCTGTCAGGACCTGACCTATTCCAGATTAATATTTCTTACTTTAGGTATCTTAACTCCAAAAGAGCACAATGATTTACAAAAGACATTTTAGTCTGACAGTTTTGGTATATAGTATGAGATGTCAAGTATGATAAGAAATAAACAAATTTAATATGCAAAAAAAAAAAATCCTCCCTGGTTGGGACACATAGTTTTTCAAGGCAGGAGCCTGCTGTTTCCCCTTTTGCCTGGCAAAGCGATAAAGCTATCCTTTTCTACTTCACCCAAAAAAAACAAAAAACAAAAAACCCAGCATTACATTAGGCTCTCAGGGTTGGATTCAGATGGTTTGCAGTAGAGTTTTTCCGATGATTTAGAAAATCCTGTCTTGGCCCAATCTAAGAGATCCTTGGAGGAAGTTACCGTGTGCAAACTGCACAATTTCATGTTAGCTGAGACCTGAATGGATCCATGAATAAGGCCTTTTTCTAAACAGAACAGGGCACAGTCCTGCCCTATGATTCTGCCATGCCCTAATCCAAGCCCCAGGAGAGCTGACCACTGCATGGGGACAGAAGGAAATGTTCATCAGCAGGGCAGGAAAGGGCACCATAGAGCCAGACCACAGGCAAGAGAAGAGTTATCCAAAGCCCACTGCCACTTACTCCAGGCCACCTCTGGAGAGAGCACAGCCCCTGAATCTACCTGCCTCCTGATGAGAAAGATGGATGAAACAGAGAGAAAGAGGAAGGAGGAGGGACCAGGCCAGGCCTCTTCCCATGCCAAATAAGTCACTCCCACACAACTCCAGCCAGTGGAAGAAAGAAAGAGAAAAACGGCATACAGTCGCACATGAAAGCTTCAGCCCTAGAAAATGTGGCCTAGTCAGGGTTTCAAAGTAAAACAGCATTCCTCCTCTCTGGGAATGGAGTAACTTGCCCTAGATTGCAAGATGGAGCAGGCAAGAGGCCTTGAATTGGGCCTTGAGGACAAATCTACCTAGCATGATTTCAGAGGTCCTTGGGGAGGTTCCATTCGTACCAAACACTTAGCCTCCATATTCATTCTTCATTTCACAAAATTAATAGACTCCACCATTGCCGGGCGTGGGCCAGGTATCAGGTAAATTCATTCTGAAATGAATAAGTAAGACATAGTCCCTGTCCACAGCCTCACGGGAAAAACAGACGTGTGGAGAGAAAAGCTTGACAAGGGATGTGACATCTGAATAAGCCTTTAAGGACGAGAAAGTGAAAAGCAGGGGGAAGAATAAACTGTGCTAAGACTCACATGAAAAAGCTTTGTATGTTTGGAAAATGGCTAGTCGTTCATAGCAGTGGGTACACGGGGAAGACAGGAAGCTACTGCAAGAGATGGGCCGGAAGAGAGGCTCTGACCAGGGAGTGAAGGTCCATTCACACCCAGCCAAAGAATCTGGATTTTATCCTAAAGGTTACAGGGCCACTATAAGATGTTAAGCAGGGGACTTCCCTTGTGGTCCAGTGTTAAGACTCCGAGCTCCCAATGCAGGGGGTCCGGGTTCAATCCCTGGTAGGGGAACTAGATCCCACGTGCCACAACTAAGACCTGGTGCAGCCAAATAAATAAATAAATAAATTTTTTTTAAAAAAGATGTTAAGCAGGAATGTAACATACCATATTTGCACTCTAGAAAGATCATTCTTGTAGCAGTGTGGAAATGGCCTGGAGAGACTGGCCATTTAATGTGGTGAAGCAGAGAAGAAGGACTGGAAAGACAACGAGGTGGAAGAATCTCCTGATATGGCTCCCTTCACAACTGTGGGTAAAGAATAGAGTCCTATCTCTTATTTTTCCGTTCATTGTTTCTGATACCCCATCAGCCACAGTATTAGCAGCAACTTTACTATCTCCCTCTAGAAGCTACTCCCCAATCCCTAACCCCAAACTGTTCAGAACGTCTGTGGCCTGTCCTGCTTCCAAACGTCAGCCTGAAAGAAACTGGAAAGTCTAATCAGTCTAAGATGGGTCCAGATTTCTAGCTGCCATGGCTCCTGGTAAAGCCACAAATGGGCCATTTTTGTTCACTGCTGCCATGAACCCTGATGTAGATCCCTGCACAGAGTACAGCAGTGCCTCACACAAGGGACCCCAGGGCGTTGCTGTTTTACCTTCACTCACATACTCTGTCCAAGGACCAGTGCTGTGCCATGGACCCAAGCTCAGCCATCAGAACCTCCCCCACGAGCTTCCAAAAGCCCTAACGTTAAGCCTGGGTCACCAAGTCAACCTCCTCCTTCCTCCGCGGTGGAATTCTTTCCTTCCGAGGGACCTCACCTGGGGCAACATCAATCCATCAGAGAGGTTTTGGTAAAAGTCGAAAGAGAAAGGGGCTAGAGTCTGGTTCCCTTCCCTCCCGGACACTCGCTGGTCCCTGTGCTGGCAATCTGCAGCGCACACGAAGGGATACTAACAGTGGCGATGTTCTCCGGCCACAAATTTCCTGTCACTCTTCTCCCAGAATAGTGGTTACTTATTTGCCTTATATTTGCATAATTAACAGGGTCCAGTCAAGTGTTTAGGAAAGGAAGACTTTCTCTGTCCACCTAAAGAGCAATGTGCCTGAACAATTCACCCAAGTTAAAAAAGAAAAGAGAGAGTAGAAGATGTGAAGTGTCTAGCCTTGGTGACTAGGTAGACGGTGTTCAATTGCCCCTGCCCTGAGTCTCATCAACAAGCAGCACCTACATAGGATGCCTCTGGACAAATTGGAAAAGGTGCCCCTCCAGGTGGAAGCAACCTCACTGAGGTGCTTGGTCACCGACTACAGCCTTTCACGTAAAGAGAAAGTCTCTCCCTTATCATGGTGATCATTGTGTGATGTATGGAAACATTGAAACACTATCTTGTGCACCAGGAGCTAACATAGTGTTGTAGATCAATTATACTTCAAAAACAAACAAACAAACTCACAGAAAAAGAGATCAGATTTGTAGTTACCAGAGGTGTACTGCGGGGAGAGGGGGGATTGGATGAAGGCAGTCAAAAGGTACAAACTTCCAGTTATGAGATAAAGAAGTACTAGGGATGTAACAACATGACAAATACAATTAACACTGCTGCATATTATATATGAAGGTTTTTAAGTGAGTAAATCCTAAGAGTTCTCATCACAAGGAAACAATATTTTTTCTTTTTATTTTGTGTCTATATGCGATGATGGATGCTCACTAAACTTATTGTGGTCATCATTTTACGATGTATGCAACCCAAATCACTATGCTGCACACCTTAAACTTATACAGTGCTGTATGTCAATTATATCTCAATAAAACTGGAAGAAAAAGAGAGAAAGTCTCCCCTTCCTCCAGGTGAACTCAGCAGGTGCCAATGAGCAGGACTTAGCAAATGGAGCCCAGTGGATTTCAGCCCCTTCTTGTCCCTTAGCCAGTGATCTCTGAGCAGTGCCCAGTGACCAAGTAGCTCTGCCTGAGATTGCCATGGCTGAATACTCTCCTTCAAGAAGTTAAGTTCCAGGATGAGTCTCTGACCTTGACAAGTCAAGGTCATTTCCACCCAGTCTCATCTATTAAAGAGGAGAAATCCCAATGAGGTAAGATAGCAGAAAGGATCAATGGGTGTACAGTTTTTTCATGGGGGGAGGGGGGGACACTGGACAGGAAATTGATATATCTCTCAACTGATGTGGTTCTTACCCAGCCCTACTGTGAAGACAGGAAGTCTCTGTAGTTCTCTTAACCACTCTGAATAGCCGGTTCTCAAGGGGATAGTCATCAGACTATCTTCTTTATAATTTTCTAATGACGCTTAAAACCCTATGATACATATTTTTTAAAGCATAATTGTTTTAAGAAACCAGAATAGCCGAAGAATAAAAACTACGGTTTCTTACTTTATGGTGTGAGTAAAATGTAAAATTTTGCTGAATGTTCACAGGTGGTTCTCTTTAAGTGGTACAAATTGTGATGATTTTCTACCAAGCCTAATAAAAATACAAATAAAGAACGCTGATAGGAAGGATCATTTCATCAGGAACTTTGTAAGTATGTAAGCTTAACAGTGGGGGGAACCTCCAGTCAATAAGCAGCATACAGTGGGAGGAAAGAACTCCCCAAAGTGAGATGAGCCTTCCATTCTATGCTACCAACTAACTGTGTGGCCCGCAGCACTCACCTCATATGAATCCCTACATCGCCCATTGTTGAGGGTTATTTAAACAACAAACAAGATAATTTACATGGGAAATGATTTGCAACTATAAACCATTATTCATCTGTATTATAATTATGTCCCTACAAATTGTGGTTATTTGTTCACATCCCAAACCTACCTAAGCATCAAACACCATTTTACAAATTTTAAAAGGACATTATAAAGTTTTGAATTACACTCTGGCTAGAAGAACATACCGAGCTCTTTAGGAAAAAAAAATAATAATAATAATGCATCATCCACATCTTAAGTCCTAAAGGGTCTAACCCCATCACATAAAACAGCAAAGCCTGTTATCCCATAATAGGAAAGTACTAAACCCTCAATTTAAGGACTAGTTACAACTGATTAAAGTAAGGATACTTATAATTTAGTGTGTAAGAATGTATGCTGAAATATAATTAGTGCCTCTGAATTAAAGCAGGATGGATTAGGCTAATTCATGGAATACTGTTGGAGAGACGACCCTGGGTTAAAAAAAAAAAAAGAGAGAAAAAAAGAAAGAATGATCCTTGTGTTTGCACAGCAGCTAAGCAGCTTAATGTTCCTCTAATCATTCTGAATGGAAAGAAAGGGGAGGTGGAGCCCTCTCCATCACATGGGCCCCCATCCTGCCTGCTTGGCACTGCAGCCCTCACAAAGTGGGTATAAGCAGAAGGGGCCGGCCTTTGTGCCCTCCGCTCATTTCCCAGCTTAATTTATATGGTAATTAGAGCTCTGTTGCCAGAAGGGAGAGCATCTGCCAAAAGTAAAGTCCTCACAATAACAAAACTGACATCTGCTGTGATGCCGCCAAAATGCTGAATAAGAAATTTCTTTTATCTCCTTTTGAAGCCATAAAGTACTATTCGTGTTATTACTAGCTGGGAATTTTTAACAGTCTTGCACTGACAGCAATTATTTAACACATGCACAAAACAATAGAGCTTCACACCACTTAATAAACCTTTGAGCTCTGGGACTTCCAATGCTCTCACTGGCTGGATTTTATGGTCTAGTAGCTCCTGAACAGTCAAGTATATGAGCCACAAAAACAGTATGAAAATTATTTGAAACAACCTCTCTTTGTGCCCTTGCAGATCTAGGAAATGAATGAGGTAAGCTCCATGATCAAGGGCTAATTAAAAGATTTGTCTGCCCACTTGATTCTGCACGCTCAACCGCTGCAATAAATCTCTCCAAAGGAATCAAGCTAAGTGTGTGGCTGTTGATCTACCCCTGTATCTAATTTTTTTCAAAACATCTGCCAGAGTAAGGCAGATTTTAACAATCTATTTAAGGTAGGGCTGTATTATTACCTTTCTTGGGAAAAAGGATTCATTCAAATATTTGAATACCTATTCCACTAGGCCTGAAATAGTATGGCACATACAAAGAAGAAGAAAATCAAAAGTACTGCCTTCCGATACCATCCAATTAGGGAGCTATGATCAAATAATGATGACAGAGGCTATATATGTTTAAAGAACTTTCCCGGAAGTCAGGAGATATGGGTTACAAGCAAGTCACCTAAGCCCCATGTCTTGGTGTCCTCACCTGCAACAGTAGAGGTAGTGATGACTATACCTACCTGCAAGGCTGTCATGAAGATCAAGTCAAACAGCAGGGACAAGTATTATTTGTCCCTTGGAAAGTAATACTTTCCAAACTACAATGCACTACAAAAACAAGGGGACTAATGATGCTCTGCAAATGACACTGAGTGGTCTTCTTGTTTTTCACTCTGATTCAAAGATTTTAATATGTAGCCATCTTGACCACTGAGCCCTTGTGATCTCACCCTATTTCCTCTGAGTTACCATCATGACTTCCCTAACCCAGCGTCAAGAATATAGAATTTAGAATATCAAAGTTTTAAGAATTATGAAATTTGTCTAAATGGAACATGTGGTTAAAAATGGATGGCTAAAACCCAGCAAGCATTATAAAACAAAGCCAACTTTTAAAAGATCCAAATTATATACACAAAATTCTCAAAAACTACATAAGTTTATGTCTTAATACATTATGTACAAAGTTTGAATTACACTATGACCGAGTTTTCAAAGGTATTTTTAGTCAACTAATCAAATAATTAAAAATATACGTAATGTGAGTTAGGTACCATAGAAAAATCATAATGAATTACACAATCTCTCTTCCTTAGCCCAATTCTTCTCCCTTAAATTTGTAGTAGAGATTCACTGTCAGTGAGGGTTACATTTTCCCAGCATACAGACTCATAGAACCATAGGGTTTTAGAGCTCTCTGTCTTGCTTTCACATATGTTGTCCCCTCTCATGTTTGCACATCTCAGCATTTTACCTATTTTCTTAGATTGCCTGCAATCTAAGAAAAAAGATTGCATGCAATCTTATCATGCAAGCCCACTACTTTGATAAGGTTCTAGCTGACTGCCTAGGGTTAGTCCTTGACCCTTACATCAGGATCCATTCCTGGAGCCTGCCCTCCATGGCTGCCAATCCTCATCCGTATCCTTGTGGCATCCAATCGTTCCTCCTCCACTTGTCCCATTCCCCTCCTTCTCTCTGAGGAACTCAAGCCCTACCTATAAAGTTTTCTTTCCTATTTGCCAAAGTATCAAATACCACCTTCTATACTGTATCCTTCAAAATCTTGAAATTATTGTTTATACTCTCCCACTATTTATGTTATTTTTTGCCTTGTGTCCCCTATTTAAAATTCTTAGAGACATGAATTTAATATATTAATATATTAGTAGCTTTCATAGTCAAATTTAGTGTTACTGTGTTACTTTCATACCAAAAAGTGTAACAGTAGCTAAAAACAGCAGTTAGGGGGTAGACTTTCCAAACTATGAAAAGCCCTACTTTTTACTAAGTATTTCAAAAGTTTTTGGTTCCCCAGCTTTACTGAGATATAATTGACATATAACATTGTATATGTTTAAGGTACACAAATGTGTTGATTGATATATGTTGCAAAATGGTTCCAACCATAGCATTAGCTACCATCTCCATCCCATCACCTAGTTACCATATCTTTTTTGCATAAGACCATTCAACATTCAAGTAGGTGATACAGTATCAGTTAACAGGTCTGTCAAATCTTAATATGTTGTTAAAGACTTTACTAACTCCTGTACATTGCTTGAATAACCAGCTCAGAAAATATTCTGAAGGATAATCTCAGACCATTGATGTTGATTATGTGCGTTTTCATATAATGTAGAGATAGAATAAATAAAAATAAAAATGGTGTTGGCTAATTCTGTTTTTAACATTAAATTAAAATATTAAAAGTACACTCCCTCAAGAAAAGAAATTACATTCGTCTATGTTTTCACTTGCCACTGCTTATCTAAAACTTAGATCCAAAGAAATGTAGCTAAGAAGAGATTAGCAGCAAACTTCAAAGTCAATAACAGACGCTTTAGCAGGAACATAATTAGATGGTGATTTCCTTGACACAATGTACTCAAAACATACTGTAGAAAAGATGCAGGGCTTCAACATGAAAGGATATAAATACTTTTGATGTATCATTTCAAGAAACACAAAGCAAGTTGCAACAACCCACATATACTTCTCACAGATGACTCCACACGATAATAAGCTAGAAAAACAGCACCTTGCAAACTTTTTTAAAAACTGGAAAACAGTAAGTATAATTTAACATTTTGGAAATAGGTCTATAACATGTAACAAAGAGTATGTGTTCTAAATATATAAAGATAGCAACATATTAAAAAGAAAAGAAAAACACATTAATTCTTAAAAATGAACAAATATATAAATAGAAAATTCACCAAAGAAGAAATACAAACTGCCAATAAACATTTGAAAACATGTCCAAATTCACTAGTAACCAAAAAATGCAAACTAAAGCAATGATACCGCTTTAAACTAACAGACTGGCAGCAAATTTTTTTAATGATAACACTATAGGCATAGATCTAGCACTCCAGAACACTGTTAGTGCATGTATAAATTAAACATCATCTTTGGAGGGTAATTTGGCGACCAAGAGCCAAACTCCTTTTACATATACTCTGACTCAGCAACTCCACTTAGGACTTTATCCTAAGAAAATAATTCAACAAATGCATAGACAAGGATGCTCACTCCGTCATGGTTTACAACAACAAAAATACTGACCATAACTAGACATGAACAGTTACAGGACTGGCTCAATAGGCACACTCATATACTCATCATAGTAGCATACTATTTAAAATGATGAGGTGGGTATATACTTTATTAACATAGGAATGTGCCCATAATGAATGTTAAAGGAAAGAGCAGACTATGAAATATCTGTAGAATATGGTCTCAGTTTTGCAAAAAGACAAAGAAAACCAGAAGGAAAGGGAGGAGACAAGAGGGGAGGGGATGTGTGTGGTGGTAGAGAGAAGCATGTGAACAGGAAAAATGTCCAGAAGGATAATGGCCACAGGTTAACTATGGCTGTATTACAGGTCACCTTTCCAAGAAGTGACATTATGGGTGGTTTTTCCTTTCTTGTTTATATTCTTCTGGGTTGCCTGAATTCTCTAAAAAGTCATTTTTGCTAACCAGGTTTACATAATTACTTTAAAATAAAAACTCTTTCAACGAAGTCTCCTTCTTTATCTTTAGAAGCAGTCATCTCTCACAGACATAGAGAACAGCCTTATGGTTGCCAAGGGGGGAAGCGGCTGGGGGAGGGGTGGATTGGGAGTTTGGGATTAGCAGATGTAAACTGTTATATATAGAATGGATAAACAACACGGTCCTACTGTATAGCACAAGGAGCTATATTCAATATCTTGTGATAAACCATAATGGAAAAGAATATTAAAAAAGAATATATATATGTATATAACTGAATCACTCTGCTGTACAGCAGAAAGTAACACAACATGGTAAATCAACTATACATCAATTAAAAAAATAAAAATAAAATAGAAGCAGTCATCTATTGTTTCTAGTTGGGCACAAGAGAATACTTTGTCTTCACAAAGTGTGTCTCTAGTCATACCAAAACGAAACAAACTAAAAAACTTCATGCATGTCTGCAGAAACCTTTTTAAATGTTCTCTAGTACTACCAGCAGGAGGCACTTGGGTGAAGGTGGGACCTGCTGAGACATCAGACTCTTTGCTACTGGTAAACAGAGTATCTGATGCTGGTTGACCAAAAAGAAAGTAGAGTTAAATACCCTTTGGAATACTTGATTCATTAAATGAACTGAGATAAATAACAATCACATGAGCAAATATTATGCCCAAACAAAAATGGTTGAGATATTCTAACTTCAGGAATCAAATACAAACTGAGTTGATATGACTCTCAATGACTATAACAATGAAGTAATAAAGCCTTTTCTGTGTTCCTCAAATTTGTCTTCTCTCAACCCTCCCAATTTAAGGAAGGAAAAGGCTGTAACAGCAGAATGGTAAAACAAGTTAAATAAATTCCCAACATTTTAGCTAGACATTGTGAATAATCCCCAAAAGACACAAATAGTTTCTTACTTCTTAATATACTCAAGAGGTGAAATGGAGAGTATTTTTTCTGTTTCCAAGATTACACATGTGGTTTCAATAAATCTTTTAATTTTCATTTCTTGGTCATCTTTTTTTTTTTAGGTCATATCTAACAACCCAGGTCAGGCTCACTTTAAAAAGTGACTCTTTAAAAAGATGGCTGGACATTTTCCATAGGACGTTTTCCTCACCATTGTTAGATTCTCCTAGAAGTTAACTTATGCATATTTCTTCTACAACCCTAGACAATTAGAATTTTGGTGAAAATTTTTACTTTTTTTTTTTTTAGAATAAACCAATGTATCTGTATAGCATATAAATCACTTTGTTCTTCTCTAAAACTGCCCTGTCCAATACAGTAGTCACTAGCCACATGTAGATACTGAGCACCTAAAATGTGACTAGTCCAGACCAAGATGTGATACATATATATATTAGTTCATTAATAATTTTAATTTTATTTTATATTTAATTTAATTTTATTTTATTTTATATTGATTACACATTAAAACAATAATAGGCAATGTGTTGGGTTAAATAAAACTTCACCTGTTTGTTTTTACCTTTTTAAAGTGACTATTACTATTACTATTACAAGACTTGAAGTTATTGATATATATGTTGGTTGTACTGTATTTCTTTGGATGGTGCTGATCTAGAATGTTAGTCCATCGTGCCAGGATTCTTATCACCATTTCTATTTACTCTGCAAATACTCTCTGGGCCATCACCAGTGGCATTTTGCAGGAGGCTTGCTCCCTCCACTACATTGAGCGAAATGCCTGTCGCTAATCACTCCCTTACCCGCAAAGTGACTTCTGTGTCTACTGGAAGCTCCTGCACTACTTTGAGCACTCTGTGCTCCTTGTGATCAGAGTTCTTCCCCTTGATATTCGCCCTCTGTGCCACCTCTATTCACTTTAGCAACAGGGAGCGGTTATAACCTGCTTCCACCGGGGGAAGGTGTAACTTTCAGTATGGGGTTGAAACTCACATCCCACAAGGCAGACACACTGAAGTGCCACAGAATTCCCCTGCAAGACTCATTAATTCCCTTAATCCCACTGATGCACTAACATGAAATGTTAAACATTTTATATCTGACTGGAAGTAGGCTACCGTATCAATGAGTATTACTTTCGTTAAAAAAAAAAAAAAAAAAAAAAACCCTACAAGACCTGCCTGACATAGCCAAGGTTGGTTTTTCTAACTTAAGAGATAGGTCAGGGCTTCCCTGGTGGTGCAGTGGTTAAGAATCCGCCTGCCAATGCAGGGAGCACAGGATCGAGCCCTGGTCCAGGAAGATCCCACGTGCCGTGGAGCAACTAAGCCTGTGCACCACAACTACTGAGCCTGTGCTCTAGAGCCCGAGAGCCACAACTACGGAAGCCCGCATGCCACAACTACTGAAGCCCGTGCTCCTAGAGCCCGTGCTCCGTAACAAGAGAAGCCACTGCAATGAGAAGCCCATGCACCGCAACGAAGAGTAGCCCCAGCTCGCCACAACTAGAGAAAGCCCGCACGCAGCAACGAAGACAAAACGCAGCCAAAAATAAATTAATTAATTTTAAAAAAGAGATAGGTCACAGGTCAGCAGATAAGGGGTGATGCAGTGGCTTCATGATGGCATCACTGCCCCATCCTCCTTTATCTTTCTGCTCTGCCCTCGTGTTCTCAAGATGCCTCCTGAAGGTTCAAGAAATATTTCTATGCTCCAACCAAGAAGAAGAGAAAGGACGAAGGGCAAAGGGCATATGTCAGCTGAGTCTTTCTCTTTTTATCAGAACGTGCCTGCTTCTACCCCATTGGCCAGAACTGGTGCACAGGGCCACCCCTAGATATAAGGGAATCTGAGACCGTGAGTATTGTTAACTAGGCATATGGCTGTCCCAGAGTTTTATCAGTAAGGAAGAAGGGTAAACGGGGTAGGCAACTGGTAATGTCTACCAAAGACATGTTATAATCATTTTATAACAAATATGATTGCAGTTCTTCTAGAGAGATAGACAAACTACCTAGAGAGATGGAGATTACAGAAAAATCCAACACAACCTACAATCTTCATGCAGGGTGCAAAACTGGGAGAACAGAAGCCTTGAGAATAAAACATCTATTATGTGAATCATTTCATTTTGTTTGAATAGTCCTTATAGTAACTTTCAGCATCGTCTTTGTTGATAGGATAAGTTTAATTAACACACCAAAAAACTTTTCTCTAAATTCAGTTCAGGTCATATCAAACAGCTGCTCATACAACTTTATCAGTCTGCCATATCCTGCCATTAAATATGGCCCTATTCTACTTTTACAATTTTATTTTCCTGTGTTCCCTTCCAGTCAAACTGGATACAAGCAGACCCTTGATCATAGAAAGGCTCTGTCCCACGTCATTTGCAAAATTCCAAACTCCTGTCACCAATCTGATCGAATAACAAATTCAGCATTCCACTTCTACATTTATCTGAAGCAACTGTCATTGTTACTAAGCACCAATGTCTTTGCCCTCTTTGCAAATCTCAATCACCACCACTAGAAGAGCTTTTTTAATAATAATAAAAAGAAACCCATAGAACATAGCTTTTAATACCCACAAGTGTTAAGGTCCATGTGATGCCAAGTTGAGACTAGGAGAGCTGTGTTGGCGGTAGATGCTGGGCTGGCAGCTGGGGTGCACACTCACTAAGTGACCCTCTCTCTCCCAAACAAGAGCACTGCAGAAAGCCTGGTTCACATTCTTGCTTCAGAAAAGTTCACGTTTCCAAAACGTCATGTATCTCTGTGTCATTAGCATGAAGTCAAACCTTTGTATTAATCCATAAAAGCCACTGATCTTGCCTACTATTCCCTAAAATGGCCCAAGCTTTCCCGTAACTAGCCCTTTTCTACAAAGTATCTTCTTTCTATAATACCCACTCCCATCTGCACAAAGGAAAGCCCTACACATTTCCTAAGATTCAACTCAGATTTCACATTTTCCACATAGCCTTTCCAGATCCCTCCGTTATAATCCTTCTCTATTTTGAACAAATTATAGCACTTTCTTTGCACTTCTCTCATGTCCCTTGTTTTTTCTGCTTTATATTATCATATTTGTTTACCAGTCCTATCCTCTCCCACTAGGTCGAAAGCTTGAATCTACACTCCACCAAATGCTGACAAGGATGTGGACCAATAAGAACTCTCATTCCTCAGTGGTGGAAATGCAATGCTATAGCCACTTTGGAAGACAGTTTGACAATTTCTTAAAAAGTTAAACATAGGTTGCCATAAGACTCAACAATCGCTCTCCTGGTATTTACCTAAATAAGCTGAAATTTTATGGCCACACAAAAACCTGCATCCAAATGTTTGTAGTAGCTTTATTCGTAATTGTCAAAACTTGGAAGCAAGCAAAATGTGCTTTGGTAGATGAATGTGGTAGATCCACAGAATGGAATATTTTTCATCGATAAAAAGAAATGAGCTATTAAGCCATAAAAAGATATGAATAAATTTTTTTTTTGAATTTTATTTATTTTTTTTTAGACAGCAGGTCCTTATTAGTTATCTATTTTATACACATCCGTGTATACATGTCAATCCCAATCTCCCAATTCATCACACCACCCCCCACCCCCGCTTTCCCCCCTTGGTGTCCATACGTTTGTTCTCTACATCTGTGCCTCTATTTCTGCCTTGCAAACCGGTTCATCTGTACCATTTTTCCAGATTCCACATATATGCGTTAATATACAATATTTGTTTTTCTCTTTCTAACTTACTTCACTCTGTATAACAGTCTCTAGGTCCATCCACAAAAAAGACATGAATAAATTTTAAATACACATTGCTAAGTGAAAGTGATCAATCTGAAAATTCTATATACTGTATTATTCCAACTACATGACATTCCGAAAACTATATGACAGTAAATATATGACATTTTAGAAAACTATGAAGACAGTAAAAAGATCAGGTGGCCAGGGATTCATGGGGGGAGAGGGAGGGATGAATAGGTGGTACACATGGGATTTTTAGGGCAATGAAGCTACTATTCTGTATGATACTGTAATGATGGGTACATGTAACACACTTGTTAAAACCCACAGAATGTACAACACAACTATGGACTTTAGTTAATCATAACGTATCAGGGGGCTTCCCTGGTGGTGCAGTGGTTGAGAATTCACCTGCCAATGCAGGGGACACGGGTTCGAGCCCTGGTCCGGGAGGATCCCACATGCCATAGAGCAACTAAGTCCGTGCGCCACAACTACTGAGCCTGCGTTCTAGAGCCCACGAGCCACAACTACTGAGCCCACGCACCACAACTACTGAAGCCCACACACCTAGAGTCCCTGCACCACAACAAGAGAAGCCACCGCAATGAGAATCCCACGCACCGCAACGAAGAGTAGCCCCCGCTCGCCGCAACTAGAGAAAGCCCGCGCACAGCAAGAAAGACCCCACGCAGCCAAAAATAAATAAATAAAATAAATTTATTTAAAAAAAAAATAATGTTCAATATTGTCTTATCAATTGTAAGAAACACACCACACTAATGCAAGACATTAATAATAGGGGAAATTTCGGGGCCCCAATAGCGGTGAAAAGATACATGGGAACTCTGTGCTTTTTGCTCACTTTTTTTCTGTAAACATAAACTGCTCAAAAAATAATCTATTATGTTTTAAAGTCTATATACCACGTGATTCCAAGTACATGACATTCTGGAAAAGGCAAAACCATAGAAGAAAGAACAGTGGTTGTGAGGGGTTCAGAGGAATAGGAGGAGGAATGAATCAGAAGAACACAGGATTTTTAGGGAGTGAAATTATTCTGCATGATATTGTAATGGTAGAAATACGACTTTATGCGTTTATTAAAATCTATAGACTGGAGACTTCCCTGGTGGTCCAGTGGTTAAGACTTCGCCTTCCAGTGCAGGGGGTGAAGGTTCGATCCCTGGTCAGGGAGATAAGATCCCACATGCCTCAGGAACAAAAAACCAAAACATAAAACAAAAGCGATATTGTAACAAATTCAATAAAGACTTTAAAAATGGTCCACATCAAAAAATCTTTTTAAAAAATCTAGGGACTTCCCTAGTGGCACAGTGGTTAAGAATCTGCCTGCCAATGCAGGGGACACGGGTTCAATCCCTGGTCCGGGAAGATCCCACATGCCGCGGAGCAACGAGGCCCGTGCGCCACAACTACTGAGCCTGTTCTCTAGAGCCCATGAGCCACAACTACTGAGCCCGTGTGCCACAACTACTGAAGCCTGCGCGCCTAGAGCCTGTGCTCCACAACAAGAGAAGCCACTGCAATGAAAAGCCCGCGCACCACAACAAAGAGTAGCCCCGGCTCTCCGCAACTAGAGAAAGCCCATGCACAGCAACAAAGACCCAATGCAGCCAAAAATAAATAAGTTTATAAAAAAAAAAATCTATAGACTGTACAACACAAAGCATGAACCCTAATGTAAAATATGAACATTAATAATGCATCGATATTTGTTCATCAGTTGTAGTAAATGTACCACACGAAAGCCAGATGATAGTAAAAGGGAAAACTGTGAGTGGGTATATGAGTACACTTTCTGCACAATTTTCTGTAAACCTAAAACTGTCCTGAAAAATAAAGTCTATTTTTAAATGTTTTAATGAATCAGGGAGTTCTTTTCTTTATTAAATCTGGTGCATGTTCCAATTAAAACTGTTCAATGTAAAAAGTTCGAGTATAAAGAGCTAACACTGTAAAAGCTAAAGCTAAGAGAGGCAGTAAGAAAGGCAGATAAGCAATTGGAAAAAATCCATTTTACTGGGGAAAAAAAAATAACAGTGGTGTATTCTTACAAATGTAGGTTGTGTGTGATTATAATATACCTTTTTCCTTCTTCTGCCCTGGAGTTCAGAGACTGATGTGCTATTCTAGAAAAGCTACATAACTTTTCTCTGGCTGATTTGAAAATACTGGTGTTCTCACTAGAAGGATGATGCAAAGATTTAGAAAAGTTACAGAAAGATGTGGGGAAAATAAGTGTAAGTTCCAGGATCCTGTGCAGAGATCAAGGAAGGTCTAATTCCAAGAATTTCCACTTTCATTATATTTTGATTTCTATGAGTTCTAATTGGTTCCATTTCAAATCTCAAAAGCCCCTTTGATTTCTTTAAATACATTAGGCAGACTTATTTTACACTCTGAAATGTACTGTTCCAAACTGCAGTCTATGTGGAACTGATTCTGCAGTGTGTTTTTTCTATTAACTCTTTCTTATGGTGGCTTATTTTCTTATGGTTGTTTTGAGGGGGAAAGGGGATCTTTACTGTGAATTCATGGTCCTTAAACTTTATTTGTGGGAATTCTATAAGGATTTAAATTGTGTTCTTCTAGAAGAGTTTTCCCTTTCCTTCTATCAGGAGTCAGGAGTACTCTAAGTTCTCTAAGACCACGTTCAACTAAACATTCAACTTGGGGGTTCTCAGGCTCTGCAAGGAGTGTGAATTCAAACCCAAAACCTACCTCATGCAGACTTGTAGTTAGAAATTCTCATGGGAGACTGTTTTTCCCATTTCACCCACAACCAAAGCAGAGATAGATAGATAGATACATAGATAGATAGACATACACATATTTACATAAATGCATACATAGGAACATAGATACACATATACACACATATACATACATACATACATACATGAGAGCACAAGGTTTCTACCACTCCCTCTCCAGAGCAGGTTTTTCCTCATCCACTGAGGTTTTAATCATATGGTTGCCAACTCCTCAGCCTCAGGCTCTATCGCCTGAGCCCCCTACACACGGCCTGTTAAAACCCAGGCTTGGGGCCACTGGAGATCATTAGATACCTCAGGGACAAAAGCTGGCTCCAGTGGCTACTTACACCTCCTGATTCATACTGCCTTTTCATCTCTGTCCTCCAAGAGATTCCCTTATGTTTCTGCCAGCTCAGCCATGCTTTAAAAATTACTTTTCAAAAAACACATTTTATCCAGCCTATTTAGGTTTTCCTTACCAAGAGAAGTTTCTCTAAACTCTAGTTGGCCCTATAGCTAGAAGTAGAACCCACCTACTTAGAGACCTGGCACAAGGGCTGGCTGCAAGGCCACTGTTTTCTCTTATTTCTAAGTATGAAACTTTATATAGTTCATAATTCCAGGTAGTATTTTTCATTTTGTTTCAGCTTTTTCAACTTCCTTCCATGGCCATGTTCCACATGGCCCAACTGGTCCCACTCTGGCCCCAGTTCCACACAATGAATGTGGTCTGGTCCCCAACCTGACATGAGTCACTCTGGCCTCACCAGCAGAGGTGAGGAATGGACCCGCACTCAGTGCTCCTCCAAGAGTGGCCTGCTGGCAATGCCAGGCCTCAAACTGATTGTTACTGGTCTGCTATGAGATAAAGAGCCGTGCCAGAATTTAAATCAGCCACATCATTAAGCAAGCTTTTCTTGATGAAGTAGAGTGTATGGATTTGCATTTTGGTCACATTTCCTTACGCCACCGGTAACAAACAGTTCTCTGACCATCTACGCTGATATCACTGCTTTAGATAATCCCTGCTTTGGGCAGAGGGAGCCTGAGATGGTAACCAGAAGTAGATCTAGGATCTGAAGGTCTAGTTAAAAAAAACTGGCTGTAGCTGGTTGAAGAGGTAATAAAAGGATTAAAGACTACATATGAATATTAATAACTAACACTTCCACTGGGAAAGAATCATTCAAGAATTTAATATACTAAAAGAATGATGCTAACAATGACCTTAGGTGTTGAAAAAGAAATTAAACAGTATTCCTACCCCATGTTAACATCCAAATAATAGGCTGAATTTCAACCTCTAAAACTGTCATAATTTTTATCTATGCATTCTAATTTTATGTTGATAAATGCTATAATGGTTAAATGTGTTTTATGTATATGCATTATAATTTTTTATAATACTTCTTTTACTTTATAAAATTATATTAATTATATTCTTCAATGTGCTATTATTTGCTTATTTCTTGAAGCATGTCCATGCACTTGTTCCAGGTAATCACATCCATGGCACATGGCCTCAACCAATGAACTCTGAAAATCAATTCAAAGAGCAAAATTTGAGTTATGCTAAAATCTAACTAGCTTTAATACATATTTCTAGAGCCTCTGCTCAACAATAAAGCTTTAAGGAAAAACAAGTAGTATTATGAAACAAAATTGCCATCAAAATTTTCATTTTGAAGATGACTTTCAAGATATGGCACATTATCATTCAGAAACAGCCCAATACCGCAGGCTATAACAATATCAGGTCCGCATTATCATAATACATGTGAAGAATCATAATCCAGAAGAAAATATCCTTAATACTCATAAAAGCATTTTTATTGTGTAAGCAGAATACAAGGTATATTTATATCTCCTTTTGTTCCAAATTGGATTTAAAACTGAAATCTACCAACATATTTTATAAATGGATTAAAAATGATAGTGGAAACAAAATAAGTCAATGAAAAAACATCTAATTATCCTTAACATCTTATTTCCAAAGCACTATAGCTAGCTATGTTTTCAATTTATCCTACACTATATTCAAATGTCACATGTAACCAATAACTTTTAAAAGGTTACTGGCTCCTTTATTCATTCCACAATAACTCCTGAACACCAGCCATGTGCCTGTAACTGCTACAGGCTGTTTCTCAACCATTAAATGATACTATTCAGTTGCAAGAAGTTTTGTCAAATTTCTGCATCAAATTCTACATATATATACATACATGTGAAATTTTAATGTTCTACTTACTTGTTTCAAAATGTGTTTCTTTGCCTATGACTAAGAGAACAAATTTTGTAAGGTCTGTTTACCTATCAATGTGTAAATCTCACTCTCAAAATTTCACAACCAAATATTTTTCATCATTATTGCACACACCTGCCATCACCTACAGAAGCAAAACAAAGAGGTCTTTGTATACTCTATAAAAAAATACCAATTTTAGGTGTCAATGTTATTTTATCCAGCTTCCTAAAAGCTGTTACAAATGAAAAAATAAGATGAAACAACTCCTACAGTTCTGAACAATGGCACCAAAGAAAGAGTACAATTACTTTTCCAACTCAGGCCTTAGTTAATGTGTGAAAACTAAAGGATACTAGTTAGTCTTCCAGTTTAACCACAAACATGTCAGGTTTGTTTGGAGTTCTGTTGAATTTGGAAAAGATGTATAACAGTTAGTAACAGCTTAACAGTTTTAGAATAAAGCCCACATTTGTGAGTAGCCCCAAATCTTAGCTGAAAATTGGCTGAACTATACAGGTGTGACCTAGAGAGGTTGGATTTAATGAAACATCCACAGGTTGAAGTGTCAAAAGAATTGGGGATTGGCCCAAGTCTATCAATAACTAATTGTGAGTCCTTGAAAAATCATTTAGCTGTTCAAGACTTTGGTTTCTGATCCATGGAACTGGCTCACGTGACCTCTAAGGCCCCTTCAGCTCTCACATTCTATAATTCCAATTCTATGGCATGTTTAGCAATTGAAGGTAGACCCTCCATCCATTCACTGAGCAGAAGAAACCCTCCAGTCTTCTGATTGGGGTGCATGTATTCTTATACTAGGTTAAATGGCAAGAGCATGTCAAAATAAGAATCAGAACACAAGGATTTATCATCCTTTGTGAACCACATTCTTATCCACAATGCTCAGCAACAGGCTTCGAGTGCTAAACATTTTGATGCAATCATGACAATGCAGTTCACCAAACAAGGCCAAGCTCAGTGGTTTCCAGGAAACCGAAAAGGGAAAGAATGTAGAAAGAAATAGTAGAGACTTCAAATGATGAAAAAAATGAATTAAGTTCAAACAGAGAATCAAAAAGAGAGAAGAGAATCGATAAAGACCTAAAAAGTACGGTCAGCGCATTTAGAATGAATGGAACCGTGGAAAGCTTTTCCCACCAATACTAACAAAACATCTTTGAGAATATTTTATCATTAAAGGAGTCAATGAGATAGATCATATTGACGATTCTTTCTTGGAAAATGCAAAAACTAAAATTGAATTCTTTTGATTTGTGAAAGCTAGAATTATTATGCAACTTCATTAATGGCATTTTAACCTAATCCTAGAAGTTAAAGATGTTATTTGTTTTTTCAAAAATTCCCTTAGTTTTATTATCGCAATGGAATACTCAATACCTCAGAACAATTAGACCAAACATGAATTATTATTTCTTTACATTACCCAAAAAGTTCATCATTACACTAAAGGATTAAAATGTGTATAAATAAAACAAGGAAATAATAGAATTGCCTCAATTATGACTCCCCTTTCTTTAGGAATAAAGGAATTTTAATAGAAAGTAGAAAAATAAAGCTAAGCTATTAATACATATTCTATTTCCCTTCAGGTTGTTGTCAGTATATATACATAAATACATTACATAGTTATAGTTGATACTTAGAATCTATCTAGAATTTTTATTTTTATGTTTTGTATCACTCATTCCCAATTAAAAGTCCTTTCTTGACAAAATTCATATACTTGTCATTTTTATTATCCCATCATAGTATTAAATGGGTTAAGATGCTATAAATGCTTTGACATTCTATTTGAGAGCATTTAAGTTGTTTCTTGTTTGGCTTGGTTTGGTTTGGTTTGGTTTTGCTTGGGTGTTATTTCTTTGGAAATATTCCTAAAATATTCTTTGGAATTAAGCAGGTCAAAAATATAAAAAGCGTAAGAGCTGTTACTATAACAATTGACCAGTTGCTTTCCAGAGGGAAAGATAACCAATTTAAAGAGCTACCAATAATGTTCACATATCACTGTCCGCACCTCTCCTACTAACATATAATTATATCACATTTATCATTGGTTTTGCTGGTCTGGTAAATGTACATAGTGCCTAAACGTTGCTTGAATATGAATTTTAATCACTGGTCTGGTGAAGCTGAACATTATTCCTTGTGATGACCCACTCTATTTTTCTAAATGCATAAACACCACTTACTGAGAGACAATAAGTAGCAATCTTTTGTATGCATCAATGCATTCTATATTTTTAAACATTAATTCTGTTTACAAATGCAATACATGTATATTACTGAAAGTTAGAAGATAAAGTATGAGAAATAATATAAAAATCACCCATAATCCCAACACACTTTTCCCTTTAAATAGAGTATGTTATAAAAAGTGAATTTCCTTTTTCACCTCCCCATCCATCCTATCCCCACTAAAAGTAAGCACTCTTAAGCATTTGGTACATATGTTCCAGGATTTTTCTATGACTTTTTTTGTTTATAAAAATGGTGTAATACTGATCATTGTCTTATGCAAAAGGCACTTTTTCCTTAATATGATATTACAGACATCTTTCCAAGTTACACACACCTACCTCATTCTTTTGATGGCAGTATGGGATTCTATTATGGTATATATGTTATGAAACCAGGTCAAAGAAGGGCAAAGGGGTCCCAGCTGCTATCTGGGGTATACATATCACATTTGTTCTTTTTTTAATTTTAGTTATGGTCTCATACGTACCACCAATTCCCTTGCCTCTTTGATCTTCCACTGCAATCATCCAACTTCTTCTCATCCCTGCCTCAACTCACAACCCATTTTCTCCATTTTTCGTGGACTGCTGAGGGCCGTCAGAGAAGACACCAAGCCTTATTGGCTGGCACCATTTTATAGCAGGGGTTTCCAGCCTCAGCTGGGAGGTCTTTACTGTTTACCACTGTTTCTTTCTCACCCTCACAAGGTCTATTCCCGTCCTTTCCTACCCTGCTTCAAGGCCCCATCCCCACTCTACCTCTCATTCTGATCATATGGCTTGACCTCTAATTTACAGAGTAAATAGAGAACATTCAGGCATGACCTCTCTCACCTTCTCTTCATCTCTGAACCTGCCCCTCTAGGCCATCCTTCCTTTCTTTCATCCTGAGTCAGGAAAAGGGCATCTTGATTCTTCTCCAAGGCTTATCCCTCTGTCTTCAATTTCATCCTCTATACTATACCCTTCCCCTTCCTTATCATAGAAACAAGCTTATGTAAATGCCATATTAATAAAGTTAATAACAACAATAATAACAATTTAAGTGCAATTTACATAGCACTTAAAATGTGTCAGACCCTGTTCAAAACACTTTATGTATGTTAACCAATTTAATCTTCATATCAGCCTATGAGGTAGGTATTAATTACAACTCTCCCCATTTTTCAGATCTAGGAACTGAAGCACAGAGAGGTCAGGAGACCTGCCCAAGGTCACACAGATAGTAAGTACAGAGTTGAGATTCAAACCCAAGCAGTTTGGCTCTTAACCACTATGCCTCATGTATAGAAGCTTACATAACGGAACTATAACCCAGGGAGGTAATAAAAAGCAGAGTGGGGTTAGAAGACTGAGTGGGCAGAGAAGCCTATAGAGCACCAAAACAAGGGAAAGTGACTCTCAGAGCTAGATGGGATTAGAGGTACCAGAGGGTGCTGTATGGCAGATGATGGAGAGGGTATTTGTGGGGTTTGTTACCTACTCTATGAATATGGCTACTTCCATTTTCTCCTAATTCTATTATCTCAAATTATCTCCACACAAGTAGTTAGCCTGACAGATCATGGTCAAAGCCAATACTCCTAACCCCGTGGGAACCAACTAGGTGAGAGGTGAATGGCTCAGCACAAATCCTCCCCCAACATGTGAAAAACAGCTCAAAGCACAGCACCTTCACATGCTCACCATACACAAGCTGCCTACTTGTGCTGGAGAAACTGACCTACCATCCAGCCTCTTTTTTTTTTTTTATTGGAGTATAGTTGGTTTACAATGTTGTGTTAGTTTCAGGTATACAACAAAATGATTCATATATATATATATATTCTTTTTCAGACTCTTTTACATTATAGCTTATTACAAGATATTGAATATAGTTCCCTGTGCTATACAGTAGGTCCTTGTTGTTTATCTGTTTTATATATAGTAGTGTGTATACGTTAATCCCAAACTCCTGATTTATACCTCCCTCCCCCCTCCCTTTCCCCATAGTTTGTTTTCTCTGTCTGTGAGTCTAGCTCTGTTTTGTAAATAAGTTCCTTTGTATCATTTTTTAGATTCCACATGTAAGTAATATCATATGATATTTGTCTTTCTCCGTCTGACTTACTTCAGACTAATACTTCTTAATTACTAATATTATGAATTAATATTAACTAATATTACTTCTGACTAATACTTATTTAGGATGATAATCTCTAGGTCCATCCATATTGTTCCAAATGGCATTATTTCATTCTTTTTAACAGCTGAGTAATATTCCATTGTATATATGTACTGCATCTTCTTTACCTATTCGTCTGTTGATGGACATTTAAGCTGCTTCCATGTCTTGGCTATTGTAAATAGTGTGCTATGAACTTTGGGGTGCATGTATCTTTTCAAATTAGAGTTTTCATCTTTTCCAGATATGTGCCCAGGAATGGGACTTAATACTTAAACCCTCCCTACAGCTACCTAGCAAGTGTCACTCCAGCCTAATGTGAAATCCTTGCCCCTGAAAGATCACTCCCACTGGGATCATTCTAACTTTCTTCCTTAGTATTTAGCAGAAATCTGTTGCTTTGTGGCTTCCTAATCACCATGCTTTTTCCCCTATACTATAAAGAATAAAAATAATACTTCAAATGTTAGTCCTTCAAATCTCTTCGGGAAGTTTTCATGAGTGATTTTTCTACCAAACCATCCATCCCCTCCCTCCCCACAGCACACACACACATACACACACACACACTCACACATACACACACGCATGTCTTTTCTTCACCAGGCTGAATAAACACACTCAGCCTCCTCAACAACCCTTCACATGAGCTGGTTTTCATATCTTCTTTATCCTTGTCCCTCTACTATCCAAGTATGATCAGCTTTGCTCACCTCTTCCTTCATGTGTAGCACAGCAGCTACATTATAGTGCTGACTCATTCTGAGTGAATCCAAAAGATTTGTTTCACATATGCTGCTTCTGGTAGCCATTACTCATTTTGCCTCTACTTATGCAGCTGGTGCTCAGGCCCCTGCCTGCCCACTGAATTTCATAGTATATTTTGAGCCTCACCCGCATTTCATTGTGCCTACTTCCCCTAGCTCCTAAAAGCAGGATCCACTGATACCAATACCATCACCACCTCCAGATTAAATCGAATCCCACTTCCTCCACCAATCTTGACCAATGCAAATGTGCATCTGCAGCCTCAGGCTACCATCAGAAACATAGGATTAAGTCACTTTTGCAGCTTTTACTCACAAATCAATCCTGGGATCCAGGTGGCGCCAGGAGCACCCCACAGGGCTCCTGCATTGCCCCTTAGCTCACTCTTTCCTCCTTCTACCCCTAAGAGTAGTTGTATTTAGATTTGATCCTTTAATCACCAATTCAATGGTCACAGATTACTTCTTTCACCCAAATCATTGATCTGGAAACAATGTTCCACTGCAATAGGGAGAATAAGACAAAATTAGCCATTTCTAGAAGCTATATCATTCAGAAAACATAGTCTTTGGTCTGTAGGCAACAGGCTAACTTTTCTATATATATAAAAGACAATGTCATATTCTCCTGAAAAGTGTTACTAAATTTCCAAAAGTAACTTTCAACAGAAGATTTAAACCAATGAATACTAAATATTTAGGAAGCACACAAAGGGAGCCTTAGATACTATAAGTAACACCATCTCTCACCAAAAATAAGTACGCCAAGAATCACAAGCAAAAGGACAGAGGTCATCTAGCCTCACTCCCTTGATTTTAAAGTTATAAAACTAAGTGTCTAAGAGACTGAGTGACTTATTCAAGGTAACAGAGCAGGCTACTGACACCACTGAAACACAGACTGGGGTCTCCAGATTTCCCATCCACAAAGTACCTAGAATTCTAGGAGGTACAAAGGGCTTTACAGAGTTTGAAGCAGACACAGGATCGTCCCTCAAAAGCACACACACAGTACACAGTCTATTCCATAGGCCATTATGAAACAATAAGCAATTAAAACATAAAGACAACACAGATCATTACTCATGGGCCTGTATCTACCAGATACCAGTTTCTGAAAGTGTTGACACACAAAAATGTGGAATTATCATTTATACAAGGGATTCCAAACATTTGCCAATGAATATTACTGGTTATAACAAATTTACCACACTTTAACGAAAAGACAATATTAATCAGAAAAGAAAAGCTAGTAAGTACCAGAAAGGCAGTATAGCATGGTTGTTAAAAGCTAATCATTTAACCCCTATCTCTTCCTCTCACTAGCTCTGCAACCCTGAGGACGTTACTCAACCTCTCTGTGTCTCCATCTCCTCATGCATAAAATGAGGATAGTAGTGTTTACCTCACAGAGTGGTTGTAAAGATTAGGTAAGTCAATAAATTGTAAACTATTTGCAACAGTGCCTGGCACATAGTAGATACACAATAATTGATCTTCTCTACTTTTTTTTTTTTTTGCTCTTCTGTATTTATATTATTCTTTTCCACTTAGACAACAACCAACTCTTGATATTTATCATATCTCTTTAAGTCTAGCCAACCATCATATGACACTGGAATAAAATGTAAGATTGTCTAAAGGACCCAGCTTTTGAGTCAAAAATTAAATAATTTATAGAGACACGGTAGAAAAGAATGGATACATGTCCAAGGCATAGGACAAATGATCAGAAATCAGGAGAACTGAATTATGGAGAATGACAGGCTTTGCCTACCTGGGATTGGTAGGTTTGGGATGAGAAGTGCCAACAGTTTTCAAAACCAGTCAAACTACAAACATTTTATTTACCACATCAAGTTTTCAATGCCTCATCAACCACCCCACAACCAGTGGCCAAGTGCAAAGAACCCCTATGCACTTCCTATCCATTCCTACTTCTTTTACTTCTTCCCCATATCATCAAACTCAAGGAGGAAAAAAAAAAAAAAAAAAACCCTGAGAAAATAAGAATAGAGGTCTCCCTGAAATAGAATTCCATTAAATTTCCCATGAAAAGTAAGCAAAAATGAATGATAAAGAGAAGCACCATGCATTTATTCCCTCTAGATCTGTTGCCTGACTCTCATTAGGTAGATCTAGATACCCTTTAGGTCCGAGTCAGTGCTGCTGTCCGTGGCTGGCAAATGGGAAGAGCAATTCAGCTGGACGTGACCATGAGGGGTGAAGAACCTCAGTCAGGAATGATGGACACTTGTAGAGAGCTCTGAGGAGACCAGAATTTAATCAAAAGCACTTACCTGATGCTAACTCTCATGGGGCAGCATATAAAATGGAATAATGAGAGGAGAGAGTGACCAGGTTATAAGCAGCTGGACAGGAGGTGACAATGCTGAGAGAAGGGGGATACAAGTAGGGACAAGAAAGAAAAGCTTTTCAAAGAGTCATAAGGAACAGTGGTAAGATATGGCCACAAATCAGAAGTACTGGTTAAAACTTCATGAGGCCTGAAGATCACGCAAGAGAACAGGATTTAGTAGGAGACAGAAAGTAGGGACTGCACTTATGATAAGACCAGCCCAAGGAGAGAGGATGTAGGGAGAATCACAAGGTCAGCCTCATCATGTTTAATTTTAGGTAAACGCCAAAATTAAACATGTAGCCAAAATCTAGAAACATTCTCTGGGTAGCTGGAAAATCATAATATTATAGAGCATTTCTAATAGGTTCAGAATATCAACCAGCTCACAATTTAGTTGATTTGAGAGTTTTCTCTCATCAGCAATAATACGTCTTTAAATGGCAAGCAATTAAAACATGAAATAGGCTCAAGATGGATTTAGAATGTATTAATATTGAGTAATAATATATTATGAATTATGAACCAAAAATGGGAGTATTTAAGCTTTAAGACCAACATATAAAGATGATTTTATAGAGAATAACTACCAAATTTTTCCACACAAACAAAGAACATATGTCTTTCAGACACAGAATATTAGGCATATGGATGATTATTCTGACTTCAGATCACCTTTCACAGGTTTATTATGTCATATAAATTAATTATAATACTACTTTAAGTTCTATGAGTTCTACTTTTAGCCTTTATTCAAATCTTTACTGACAAGTACCCATGTTAGCTTTCTTGCCTGAGGTAACACATAAAAACAGTCATAAATCAGTCAAAGAAAACTGGAACATTTTTAACGCAATCACTGGTTACTTTAAATAAAAAAAGATTTACCACATTTTCCTTCATCTTTCTTAGCTTTTCATCTATCTCTCTCAACCGATTCTGCTGATCCCGTTGCTCTTTGGTATTCCGAAGTACCTTTTCTCCTGGAGTTACTTCTGTGTTTCTATCATCACCATTAAGGTCAGGTTCCTAATTAAAAACAAAAAAAATTTCATGCACAGGCTGAAACTGTACCATCACACATTGTTTCAGAGCAACTGAGCCCTGAATGTTGGCTTTGCTTCTCAAACAGTATTTCTTCCCTTCAATATTTATAATTCTCTAAACTCTTCCTACTTGAGGGAGGAAAGGTCCAACTATACTAAACAATTAAGGAAATAAACTCAATCACCTGGAAAGCAGGAAGTTAGAGTGAAAAGAGCAGTGGCCAGGAAGCAGGGACCTCGGCTCTGATCCCTGCTCTGTGCTTATCAGCTTGGAATCTTGGGCAAATCAGTTTTTCTGGACTTCAAGTTCATCATACATAAATTAAAAAAAAAAATGTCCATCTATGTTATGAGAGGCAGCTATGTAACAGTGAAAAGAGAAATGAGCTTGGCAAAGTCAGGAGTTTTGAACCCTGGCTCTACCTGGTTCCTGACTGAGATGGCCTTAGGGGAATCAATGAACCTCTCTGAACTTCAGTTTCATCATCTGCAAAATGATAATAATAATATCTAGCCCAAAAGTCATCACAGTACATTGCAGGCATGCAGCAAATCTTAGTACCTAACAAATATGAGGGACTCCCCTGGTGGCGCAGTGGTTAAGAATCCGCCTGCCAATGCAGGGCACACAGGTTCGAGCCCTGGTCTGGGAAGGTCTCACATGCCGTGGAGCAACTAAGCCCGTGAGCCACAACTACTGAGCCTACGTGCCACAACTACTGAAGCCCGCACGCCTAGAGCCTGTGCTCCACAACAAGAGAAGCCACCGCAATGAGAAGCCCGCGCACCACAACGAAGAGTAGCCCCCGCTCGCTGCAACTAGAGAAAGCCTGCATGCAGCAACGGAGACCCAACGCAGCCAAATTAATTAATTAATTTAAAAAAAACAAACAAATATGAGCTGAATATGTCCTTTGAAAAGAATAAGCACTATATAAGGAAAGCATCTCATTATTATCAGCAATATTTGAATTGACAAAACCATATCCTCCCAAAGTTAGTATCATTTCTAGGTGATTTAAATGGGTATTTCTTGACAGTAAGCTGGCCCTGTATCTATAACTAAACTTCCTACATTTCCTCCACAGATTTCCTACTCTGTGTTGCCATGAGGTAACTGGTATAAATGACATTTTTAAGTTGCTTAAGCAGAATCCTCCCACATTCTCATTCCTTACATAGAGTTGATCAAGAATAGTCACCGTTTCACTTTTAATACCTCTTTAATCAAGGCCTTTCTCTCTTTCTCACTGCTTCATCATTCACTTCAACTAGTAGTTTTCAAACTCCAGTGGGCTTCAGTCTCACACACAGAGTCTGTGAAAATATTCAAAGGCCCAGCCTCCACCCTGGAGACTCTGACTCAATAGATAAGGACTGAGGACTGACCACCTGAACCACAGCTGCTCGAAAATTTGAGAACAATCAACTTAAAGTGCAAAGTTCTCACCCCTTCCCGGCCCTTCAGGCTCATCTCCCATTCCTTGGGTCTCTGATCCAAAGCCTCGGCAATATTCACCACTGCTAGTTCTCCAACCTCTGTGCCCCCTCCTTCCAACTCCTCATAGAGACTCCTACTCTTTTTGAGCTCAGCACAAACACGTTTTCACTATAAAATATTCCTTGACATACCCAGGAAGGGCAATTATTCTGCAGTCATGCCGCATGTTCCCTCACTGCACTTACCACACTGTCACGGCCCAGACATGGACCCGGACTGGTCCCACCCTGTATCCCAACACAAACTACAATCCTGAAGCTGGATAAGCACTGGCCAGTAGACTGTAATTTTGGTTCTCAGTGATCACACCAATGAAATTATATTGTATAAAATTCTACTGAGGAGACTATTAAAAGAGTATCTCAGTTTCAAGAAGTGACTCTTTTACATCTTATTTTCCCCAAAAGGGGACTCACTTCTGGTAGCTCTCAATCTCTAGAAGCATCCAGAGGGTGAATTATGATTGGCAATATCTTTAAGAAGGAAACCTAATGTTAGGGAGGAGTTTGGAAGAGATGGTATCAAGGTCTCCTTGCAGCTCTAAGCATCCAGTATTTTATGGCCCACTTTGAAGTAGGATACACATTATCTCAGTCTGTTTGAGCTGCTATTACAGAATACCACAGACTGGGTGGCTTATAAACAACAGACATGTATTTCTGACAGTTCTGAAGGCTTGGAAGTCCAAGATCAAGGTTCAGGCTGATTCTGTATCTAGTGAAGGCCTGCTTCCTAGTTCCTAAATGGCCATCTTCTGGCTGTGTCCTCACATAATGAAAAGGACAAAGAAGCTCTTTGGGTCTCTTTTATAAGGGCATTTAACCCATTTACGAGGGCACCATCCCCATGACCAAATTACTCCCAAAGACCTCCCCTCCAAACACAATCACACTGGGGATTAGATTCCAATATATGAATTTGGTAAGCACACATTCAGTCTATGGAATATAGTGACCTGAAAAACACTCAAATTGTATTTCATTTTTAAATAGCAATCTTTTTTTTAAGAAAAGAACATTTTAAATAATCCACAACTATGTTTTTTTAAATTGTTGGCTAGGCAAAAAAAAGAAAAACAGAAAGAAAAAATTTGTAAACCAGACTTCATCAATATTTTTAAATTTTACTTATCCAAAGCCACCACTAAGAAAATAGAAAAGCCACAGACAGAGAGAAAAATATAACACACAAATCTGACACAGGACTTGTATCCAGTATATACAAGGAACTCACACAGTTCACTTAGTTCACTAAGAGTCAATAATATTTAAAAATCCAGTTCTAAAATGACTTGAACAGATATGTTATAAAAGAAGATAACATAAGTGATAAATAAGCACATGAAAAAGTCCTCAACATCAAGTCATCAGGGAAATGCAAACTAAAATCCCAATGAGGTATCACTAGCCGCTAGAATGACCCACATGAAAATGTTTGTTAAAACTAAACGTTGGAGAAGTATGGAACCAGCAAACTCTCACACGTTGTTGGTGTCAGTATACAATGGCACAACCACTTTGGAAAACTGTTTGACAGTTTCTTAAAAAGTTAAATGTTTGTTCATGTAGCTCAATATCAAAAAAAACAAACAACCCAATCCAAAAATGGGCAGAAGACTTAAATAGACATTTCTCCAAAGAAGATATACAGATGGCCAACAAACACATGAAAGGATGCTCAACATCACTAATCATTAGAGAAATGCAAATCAAAACTACAACGAGGGGCTTCCCTGGTGGCGCAGTGGTTGAGAATCCTCCTGCCAGTGCAGGGGACACGGGTTCGAGCCCTGGTCTGGGAAGATCCCACATGCCGCGGAGCAGCTGGGCCCGTGAGCCACAATTACTGAGCCTGCGCGTCTGGAGCCTGTGCTCCGCAACAAGGGAGGCCGCGATAGTGAGAGGCCCGCGCACCGCGATGAAGAGTGGCCCCCGCTTGCCACAACTAGAGAAAGCCCTCGCACAGAAACGAAGACCCAACACAGCCATAAATAAATAAATAAACAAATACTTTAAAAAAAATTTAAAAAAAAAAAACTACAATGAGGTATCACCTCACACCAGTCAGAATGACCATCATCAAAAAATCTACAGGGCTTCCCTGGTGGCGCAGTGGTTGAGAATCCGCCTGCCAATGCAGGGGACACGGGTTCGAGCCCTGGTCTGGGAGGATCCCACATGCCGCGGAGCAGCTAGGCCCGTGATCCACAGTTGCTGAGCCTGCGCGTCTGGAGCCTGTGCTCCGCAACAAGAGAGGCCGCGACGGTGAGAGGCCCGCACACCGCGATGAAGAGTGGCCCCCGCTTGCCACAACTAGAGAAAGCCCTCGCACAGAAACGAAAAACCCAACACAACCATAAATTAATTAATTAATTAATTAATTAAAAAAAAATCTACAGACAATAAATGTTGGAGAGGATGTGGAGAAAAGGGAACCCTCTTGCACTGTTGGTGGGAATGTAAATTGATACAGCCACTATAGAGAACAGCATGGAAGTTCTTTAAAAAACTAAAACTAGAACTACCATACAACCCAGCGATCCCACTACTGGGCATATATCCTGAGAAAACCATAACTCAAAAAGAGTCATGTACCACAGTGTTCACTGCAGCACTATTTACAATAGCCAGGACATGGAAGCAACCGAAGTGTCCATTGACAGATGAATGGATAAAGAAGATGTGGCACATACATGCAATGGAATATTACTCAGCCATAAAATAGGAACAAAATTGAGTTATTTGTAGTGAGGTGGATGGACCTAGAGTCTGTCATACAGAGTGAAGTAAGACAGAAAGAGAAAAACAAATACCATATGCTAACACATATATATGGAATCTAAAAAAAAAAAAAAATGGTTCTGAAGAACCTAGGGGCAGGACAAGAATAAAGACGCAGATGTACAGAATGGACTTGAGGACATGGGGAGTGGGAAGGGTAAGCTGGGACGAAGTGAGGGAGTGGCATGGCCGTATGTACACTACCAAATGTAAATTAGATAGCTAGTGGGAAGCAGCCGCATAGCACAGGGAGATCAGCTAAGTGCTCTGTGACCACCTAGAGGGTGGGATAGGGAGGGAGACGCAAGAGGGAGGGGATATGGGGATATACGTATACGTATAGCTGATTCACTTTGTTATACAGCAGAAACTAACACAACATTGTAAAGCAATTATACTCCAATAAAGATGTTAAAAAAAAAAAAAAAAAACACCAGCCAAAGCCTTCATGTTCCTGGCTGTCAATGTTTCCTATTCATTTCATTGTCTTAGTCTTAATAAAAAGAAATAAAAATGAAAAAAAAAAAGTTAAATGCTTGTCTATCCTATGACTCAGCAGTTCCACTCCTGTGAATCTATCCAAGAGAAATGAAAATGTACGACTCAAACTTTGTATATGAATGTTCAGAACAGCTTCATGCACAGAGCCAAATGCCCACCGAGACAAGAATGATAAACTGTCATGAATATCTGATGCAAGCTGGGACAATTACTCTTTCTCCTTGACCTCTGCCTTGTGGTTAGGTTTAGTCAATGAGAGGGGAGGAGTGTTAGGAGATTGGAGCGCAGGAAGAAGAAGAGTTTGGGGTATCTTCCCCTTCCCCTCACTGCTCTGGCATTATGGTTTGGGCAGCAATGTATCCCTGAGGTGCCCATTAAGGGGATTTTTCTTAGATTCAACTGAATATTCATGTTCAAAGGCAAACAGAGGCCACACTTGGAGCCAGTCTACTCAGAAGCATGTAAGACAGGAAACACAGCAGAGCAGTGTCAGGTATCCCTCTTCAATGGCAGTTTTTGCTGCAGTCCATGTCATAACTGTATAGGTACAAGGGGCAAGGAAGCTACCCTGAAAGATTCTTCTACCACAGCTCCAGCTCTCCCTAAGCTCCAATACACTTTTTCTTCTCCCTACCCACTGTTGCTAGTCCTAAGTGTCCCAATATCTCTTACTGGCTCCTTTAAATCTGTAAATAGTTCCTTCATCTCATTATCTTCAAAATCCAAGTTGGGTGTTTTTTCTGTTCCTTGCCCACAACTCCAACTGGTATACTGTGTATGTATGTGTGTATGTTCATGCACCTGTAGAGAAACAGACTGGAAAGAAATTTAACCTGATGGTAAAAACCTTGATGATTTTATCTTATTTTTCTTAGATGTTTTGGTATTTCCTGAATTTCTACAGTAAACATGTAATGATTTCATAAGCATAGAAGGTCATTTCTTATATTTAAGAAAACAAAAAATTATTCTACCAAGGCTATTTTCATTCTGCTTTGACAATGTGACTCTCTGTACCCAAAAGATACTGGCCTAAAGGTTAGATTTTAGCCCCAGTTCTGCTGGTATAAGCAGCTGGGTACTTTTGAGCAAGTCACTTTTTCTTTCTGGGTCTCAATTTCTTCTAAGAAAATTACTGTCAACTCTGAAAGCTTATGAGTCTGCAATTCTCCACAATTAAATCCAAGGATATATAACGTCTTTCCTCAATCTCAGTCTCTGATAGCATAACCATATAGTACAAATATTTGAAGGACAGCGTGTGATGAAAACAGAGGCCAAGAGGGAGCAAGAAAAGGCAATCCCTGGTTCTGGCAAAGATTGCTCATTGGTACATTCGAGAAGCTCCATGGTGCCAGGAGAGGTTCTATTGTCACGTCAAAGTGCCAATCAGTACCATCTGTTTTCCTGATCAGCAGAAGAATCTTGATTTCCTCTCGTAGGAAGTTCTGAGCAGATTCTCTGACCATCCATATTGTTTATATATTTCTGAGTCATACAGAAATGCTTTTATTCAGTTAAAGTAAAATTCAGTTCAGTAAAAGCTCTCCATGATATGCACAGAATATCTAAGGAGCGACGAGAAGAGAACAGACCTTGGGGTCAAGAGGTATTTGTTGATTTGACTAATTGATTGCCAAGGGATTCTAAGTTCATCCTTAAAAAAATATCTGTGGTGTTGACTGAGCCAACAGGTGTCTTTGAAGCTAAGTAAACTCATTTCTAAAAGCCAAATACAGAGGAAATTACTCATGCTTCCATAAGTTATCTGATATGAAAATAAGGCATGAGTTAAGGGCCAGAAAAACACAAAGCTGCCTAAATAAAGCCAGCGTGCCCTGTGTTTTCAAGCTAATGGTATACTTTTCCATAGGCTACTGCTATTTCCTGTCATCAGATGGATCATTTGCCTGGCAGTACTAAAAGTAAAGAAAAAAAATCTTTCAGCCAGGTTGTTTTTATCATTTTGAAGTACTTCCATGAAATGAAAGAAACCTTGACTACACAGGAGGCTTAACATAGAAAAACCAAGAAATATAAACAAAAACTTCAAAGTAATCTGTAAAACATAGGTGGCAAGAAGAATTCCCCAGATTTAGTTGGGAACGTTTGCCAGGTTAGCATCAGAGGCAAGGACGTCTGAAGTAACTTCCTGTCTGTTCCTCAACTCAGAAATCCATGCTCTTGTGGCATACTTCTATAGTTTTTTGAAATGAACAGATGGTCAATAAGATTTCTGTGCTTGTGACTAGCATACATAAAAGAGGCCTCAGTTCCTGCCCTTGACCAGCATAGTAAGTAATCTGAGGTCAAGTGAACAGAATGGCAGTTATTGGAACTCTACAAACCCCTGCACTCAATAGTAAAACATCTGTCAAGATTACATGTCAAACCATGTTTTATATTTCCTCAAGTTTAGCTAACGTTGAAACAAGAGACCAAAACACAGTTAATTGTTGGTTGGTATTCTCTTGGCAAGAAAAGAGATAAATACACCTACAATTTTCCTCAAATGTTTGTTAATTTTTGTTGGTCTTACCAAATAGTATACAACTGAATCAATATTTTAAGAACAAGAAAATACACCAAGTGAGAAGGATTTTTATAGTCAATTAAACTAGTTGACTTAACAAAGAAATGCCTCATGACGATAAGAGCCATTTCTGAAGACTCTCTCCCAACCAGGAAAACAACATCTAATGATGAACTGGAATTCTAGATTTAGTAAGACTGATTGCATGAAAGATGAATAAATTACACTTCTTTATAAGAGCCAAACTGAATAGAATGTATTATTGAATCCAGTTGCTAAGGATTTAAGAAACTGAGTGCTTACATAACTCCTATATCTTGGATATTTCTGGCGAAAGCTAACACAGCTGCAAATAAGAAATACGGTAACTAAATTATAGAACATCACTCAATTTTACGGTGGAATTTACAATACATGGAAAGAACTACCTGATTCGTTGGAGGGTTAGGGGATGGATACAGAAAGGTATGCACAGTTAAACCACAGATCCTAAGAAAAAAATTGCTTCAATTAGTTCTCTTTCGCTAAGATGAAATGAAAATAAAAAGCAGATGTAAAACTGCAACCACATGACATTACTCACATTACAGCAATAGCAGTAACACGCCATTCTTTCTTCTGAATGTGACCACATGCTTTGCTTTACGCTAAAGAAATCAGATATATAAAAGCCAAATGCTGCTTTTGAAACATCGCTATGAAGTTAAGAGCGAGGGCACCTCATAAGAACATTGTAATCAGCAAGCTCATAAGGAAAAGACTTCTTATCTGCCGCTTTCACAACAACCAATACTTCCTTAATCTGAGTCACCTCTCTGGAGTCCCTCAAATTATTCTGACTCAGGTACGTTTATCATCCCAGGCTTATGTGCCTACTAGTTTATCATCTTAGAGTTGCCATAGTCAGGTAAGTCAGAAAGCCTGCACATTTCCACTTGTTTGGGAAACTATTTTCTTGACCAAAATTTTAAAACTTCCAAAGGAATATTTAAAATATCACTCCTTCATTATATAACCTTTCCTTTCTCTGTGCTCCCCCAGCATATGTTTTCTGTACTTCTCATAAAATCAGTTCCCATATTGTGGTACTTCTGGTTTCCTGGTATGGTCGGTCATGGCACAAGCTGGTCTATGTTTACATCCTATCCTCCAGTATCCCATGAGCTGCTTTCAGGTCAGAGGTGAAGCCACATATTAATCTGGATACTCGACATCAACCACCACACCATCTCTTGTGAAATAAGCAGGCACTCAAAGATATTCTGATGACCTGTGCAGGGGCTGGGCAACTTACATAAATGCATGAAGTAGGCCCATGTATTGTAGGCAATACAATATGGTGTGAAGGATGGCATAGCAAGCTGGAGAATTTGTGCTCCAAAGAAAGCAGCAGTTGCTACTTAGCTCAATCCTGTAGTTTGCCAAGCAAGGCTTCAAGCCTAATTTGCCAGATGTTCTAATTTTTCAAAAGAAACTAGAAATTTGGATTTTTATATGAGTTCACCCAATTTTTAAATGTTTGCTAAAAAAAAAATTGTAAACCCTAAGTGGTCTAAAGGAACCCTACCTGTGAACCCAATTTGCCCTGCAGACCACCAGTTTTCAACCTCATGCTGGGTGATGGCAGCCTTCTCAGGGCCTCTGACCCCCTCTGCCTCACTCACTGGTTTCTCTTCCTCCTCCTATCCCTCACTTGTAGAAATGAACTTTCTTGATATTCCCTCTGGATGTGCTTTCTCTCTCTCCTCTGAATCAGCACAGCACTTTGCACATAGCCTTCTTCTGTTCTTACCTATAACGTCTTGTACCACAGTTATCTATGTGTATTCTGTGTCTCTCATAAAGAAATAAGTTCCTTAAGTCACTTATTATAATAACATCTTGGGTTGAGTTTTGAGTCAGATACCATGCTAAGTACTTTACACATATTAACTCATCTACACTTTAAAAGAACACTAAAGAATAATATTATCATTACTGTTTTACAGATGCGGCAACTGGGGTTTAGAGTGCTTCTAATTAATGCCTAAGTCCTCAGAGCCAATAAGTGGAAGGGTCAGAACCTGAAGCGAGGCTGTCTGACTCCACAGTTCTATATGTGCCTGACTCGTCGTTATTTTTTTTTTTTAACATCTTTATTGGAGTATAATTGCTTTACAATGGTGTGCTAGTTTCTGCTTTGAACAAAGTGAATCAGTTACACATATACACATATCCCCATATCTCCTCCCTCTTGCGTCTCCCTCCCACCCTCCCTATCCACCCCTCTAGGTGATCACAAAGCACTGAGCTGATCTCCCTGTGCTATGTGGCTGCTTCCCACTAGCTATCTATTTTACATTTCGTACTGTATATATGGCCATGCCACTCTCTCAATTCGTCCCAGCTTACCCTTCCCACTCCCCGTGTCCTCAAGTTCATTCTCTACATCTGTGTCTTTATTCCTGTCCTGCCCCTAGGTTCTTCAGAACCATTTTCTTTTTTTTAGGTTCCATATATATGTATTAGCATATGGTATTTGTTTTTCTCTTTGACTTACTTCATTCTGTATGATAGACTCTAGGTCCATCCACCTCACTACAAATAACTCAATTTCATTTCTTTTTATGGCTCAGTAATATTCCATTGCATATATGTGCCACATCTTCTTTATCCATTCATCTGTTGATGGACACTTAGGTTGCTACCATGTCCTGCCTATTGTAAACAGAGCTGCAATGAACATTGTGGTACATGACTCTTTTTGAATTATGGTATTCTCCGGGTATATGCCCCATAGTGGGATTGCTGGGTCATATGGTAGTTCTATTTTTAGTTTTTTAAGGAACCTCCATACTGTTCTCCATAGTGGCTGTATCAATTTATATTACCACCAACAGTGCAAGAGGGTTCCCTTTTCTCCACACCCTCTCCAGCATTTATTGTTTGTAGATTTTTTGATGATGGCCATTCTGACTGGTGAGAGGTGATACCGCATTGTAGTTTTGATTTGCATTTCTCTAATGATTAGTGATGTTGAGCATCCTTTCATATGTTTGTTGGCAATCTGTATATCTTCTTTGGAGAAATGTCTATTTAGGTCTTCTGCCCGTTTTTGGATTGGGTTGTTTGTTTTTTTGATATTGAGCTGCATGAGCTGCTTGTAAATTTTGGACATTAATCCTTTGTCAGTTGCTTCATTTGCAAATATTTTCTCCCATTCTGAGGGTTGTCTTATCGCCTTGTTTATGGTTTCCTTTGCTGTGCAAAAGCTTTTAAGTTTCATTAGGTTTCATTTGTTTATTTTTGTTTTTATTTCCATTTCTCTAGGAGATGGGTCAAAAAGGATCTTCCTGTGATTTATGTCATACAGTGTTCTGCCTATGTTTTCCTCTAAGAGTTTGATAGTGTCTGGCCTTACATTTAGGTCCTTAATCCACTTTGAGGTTATTTTTGTGTACAGGGTTAGGGAGTGTTCTAATTTCATTCTTTTACATGTAGCTGTCCAGCTTTCCCAGCACCACTTATTGAAGAGGCTGTCTTTTCTCCATTGTATATTCTTGCCTCCTTTATCAAAGATAAGGTGACCATATGTGTGTGGGTTTATCTCTGGGCTTTCTATCCTGTTCCATTGATCTACATTTCTGTATCTGTGCCAGTACCATACTGTGTTGATTACTGTAGCTTTGTAGTATAGTGTGAAGTCCGGGAGCTTGATTCCTCCAGCTCCGTTTTTCTTTCTCAAGAGTGCTTTGGCTATTCGGGATCTTTTGTGTTTCCATACAACTTGTGAAATTTTTTGTTTTAGTTCTGTGAAAGATGCCATTGGTAGTTTGATAGGGATTGCACTGAATCTATAGATTGCTTTGGGTAGTCATTTTCACAATGTTGATTCTTCCAATCCAAGAACATGGTATATCTCTCCATCTGCTTGTATCATCTTTAATTTCTTTCATCAGTGTATTATAGTTTTTTGCATACAGGTCTTTTGTCTCCTTAGATAGGTTTATTCCTTGGTATTTTATTCTTTATGTTGCAGTGGTAAATGGGAGTGTTTCCTTAATTTCTCTTTCAAATTTTTCATCATTAGTGTATAGGAATGCAAGAGATTTCTGTGCATTAATTTTGTATCCTGCTACTTTACCAAATTCACTGATTAGCTCTAGTAATTTTCTGGTAGCATCTTTAGGATTCTCTATGTATAGTATCATGTCATCTGCAAATAGTGACAGTTTTACTTCTTCTTTTCCAATTTGGATTCCTTTTATTTCTTTTTATTCTCTGATTGCTGTGGCTAAAACTTCCAAAGCTATGTTGAATAACAGCGGCAAGAGTGGGCAACCTTGTCTTGTTCCTGATCTTTGAGGAAATGGTTTCAGTTTTTCACCATTGAGAATGATGCTGGCTGTGGGTTTGTCATATATGGCCTTTATTACGTTGAGTTAAGTTCCCTCTATGCCTACTTTCTGGGGAGTTTTTATCATAAATGGGTGTTGAATTTTGTCAAAAGCTTTTTCTGCATCTATTGAGATGATCATATGGTTTTTCTCTTTCAATTTGTTAATATGGTGTATCACATTGATTGATTTGCGTATATTGAAGAATCCTTGCATTCCTGGGATAAACCCCACTTGATCATGGTGTATGATCCTTTAAATGTGCTGTTGGATTCTGTTTGCTAGTATTTTGTTGAGGATTTTTGCATCTACGTTCATCAGTGGTATTGGCGTCTGTAGTTTTCTTTCTTGGGACATCTTTGTCTGGTGTTGGTATCAGGGTGATGGTGGCCTCGTAGAATGAGGTTGGGAGTGTTCCTCCCTCTGCTATATTTTGGAAGAGTTTGAGAAGGATAGGTGTTAGCTCTTCTCTAAATGTTTGATAGAATTCGCCTGTGAAGCCACTGACTCGTCTTTAAATGCCCTACAATTCCCTGCATGCAGTGAGCACTTGATTAATATTTGTGGAATTGACTGCTGAAAAACAGAAATTTATATTCCATTTAAAAAACATTCTTTCTAAGGGAGCATGGAGCAAAGCTACTGGTGAGTTAATGGTTTGCAGAAAGGTTAAAAATAAAAATAACATGACTATGCATTATGAATATTTGTGGTTCAGCAACAGACTGGAGGCCATTTGTCAACTGAATAGATATGCAGGGTTTATCCGAGATACTTTCAGTGTATTATTCAAAAAGAATTCCAATCCAAAAATAATATCGGGGGATAGCTTCAAGATGGCAGAGGAGTAAGACGTGGAGATCACGTTCCTCCCCAAAAATACATCTACATGTGGAACAGTTCCTACAGAACACCTACTGAATGCTGGCAGAAGACCTCTGACTTGCCAAAAGGCAAGAAACTCCCCACGTACCTGGGTAGGGCAAAAGAAAGAAGAAAAAACAGAGACAAAAGAATAGGGATGGGACCTGCACCTCTGGGAAGGAGCTGTTAAGGAGGAAAAGTTTTCACACACTAGGAAGCCCCTTCACTGTCAGAGACGGGGGGTGGTGGGGGAGAAGCCTTGGAGCCATGGAGGAGAGTGCAGCAACAGGGGTGCAGAGGGCAAACTGGAGAGATTCCCACACAGAGGATTGCTGCTGACCAGCACTCACCAGCCTAAGAGGCTTGTCTGCTCACCCGCTGGGGCAGGCGGCAGCTGGGAGCTGAGGCTCGGGCTTCAGATGTCAGACCCCAGGGAGAGGACTGGGGTTGGCTGCGTGAATACAGCCTGAAGGGGGCTAGTGCACCACAGCTAGCTGGGAGGGAGTCCGGGAAAATGTCTGGAACTGCCTAAGAGGCAAGAGACCATTGTTTCAGGGTGCACGAGGAGAGGGGATTGAGAGCACCGCCTAAACAAGCTCTGAGACTGGCGTGAGCCGCAGCTATCAGCAAGGACGACAGAGACAGGCATGAGCCGCTAAGGCTGCTGCTGCAGCCACCAAGAAGCCTGTGTGCAAGCACAGGTCACTATGCACACCTCCCTGTCCCGGGAGCCTGTGCAGCCCGCCACTGCCAGAGTCCCGTGACCCAGGGACAACTTCCCCAGGAGAACACACGGTACGCCTCAGGCTGTTGCAACGTCATGCTGGCCTCTGCTGCCGCAGGCTCACACCGCATTCGATACCCCTCCCTCCCCCCATGCCTGAGTGAGCCAGAGCCCCCTAATCAGCTGCTACTTTAACCCCGTCCTGTCTGGGCAGGGAACAGATGCCCTCAGGTGACCTACATGCACAGGCGGGGCCAAATCCAAAGCTGGATCCCAGGAGCTGGGCGAACAAAGAAGAGAAAGGGAAATCTCTCCCAGCAGCCTCAGGGGCAGCGGATTAAATCTCCACAATCAAACTGATGTGCCCTGCTTCTGTGGAATACCTGAAGAGACAACAAATCATCCCAAAACTGAGGTGGTGGACTTTGGGGGCAACTGTAGACTTGGGGTTGGCTTTCTGCATCTAATTTGTTTCTGGTTTTATGTTTATCTTAGTTTAGTATTTACAGCTTACTATCACTGGTACATTAGTTTATTGATTTGGCTGCTCTCTTCCTTTTTTTTTTAATATATATATTTTTTTCCTTTTTCTCCTTCTGTGAGTATGTATCTGTAGGCTTCTTTGTGTGATTTTGTCTGTATAGCTTTGTCTTTACCATTTGTCCTAAGGTTCTGTCTGTCCGGTTTTTTTGTTTGTTTGTTTGTTTTACTATAATTTTTAGCACTTGTAATCATTGGTGGATTTGTTTCTTGGTTTGGTGGCTCTCTCTTCCTTTTTTTTTTTAATTACTTTTTTATTTTTTATTTTTAATAATTTTTTTGTTTTTTATTTTAATAACTTTATTTTATTTTTTTATCTTTCTTTCTTTCTTTTGCTACCTTTTCTTCTGAGCCGTGCGGCTGACAGAGTCTGGTGCTCCAGCCGGGTGTCAGGCCTGAGCTTCTGAGGTGGGAGAGCCAAGTTCAGGACATTGGTCCACCAGAGACCTCCCAGTCCCACATAATATCAAAAGGCAAAAGCTTTCTCAGAGATCTCCATCTCAATGCTAAGACCCAGCTCCACTCAACGACCAGCAAGCTACAGTGCTGGACGCCCTATGTCAAACAACTAGCAAGACAGGAACACAACCCCACCCATTAGCAGAGAGTCTGCCTAAAATCATACTAAGTTCACAGACACCTCAAAACACACCACGAGACACGGTCCTGCCCACCAGAAAAACAAGATCCAGTCTCATCCACCAGAACACAGGCACGAGTACCCTCCACCAGGAAGCCCACACAACCCAATGAACCAACCTTACCCACTGGGCGCAGACACCAAAAACAACGGGAACTACAAACCTGAAGGCTGCAAAAAGGAGACCCCAAACACAGTAAGTTAAGCAAAATGAGAAGACAGAGAAATACACGGTAGATGACGGAGCAAGGTAAAAACCCACCAGACCAAACAAATGAAGAGGAAATAGGCAGTCTACCTGAAAAAGAATTCACAGTAATGATAGTAAACATGATCCAAAATCTTGGAAACAGAAAGGAGAAAATACAAGAAATGTTTAACAAGGACCTAGAAGAACTAAAGAGCAAACAAACAATGATGAACAACACAATAAATGAAATTAAAAATTCTCTAGAAGGAATCAATAGCAGAATAACTGAGGCATAAGAACGGATAAGTGACCTGGAAGACAAAATAGTGGAAATAACTACCACAGAGCAGAATAAAGAAAAAAGAATGAAAAGAATTGAGGGCAGTCTTAGACACCTCTGGGACAACATTAAACGCACCGACATTCGAATTATAGGGGTCCCAGAAGAAGAGAAAAAGAAAGGGACTGAGAAAATGTTTGAAGAGATTATAGTTGAAAACTTCACTATTATGGGAAAGGAAATAGTCAATCAAGTCCAGGAAGCACAGAGAGTCCCATACAGGATAAATCCAAGGAGAAACACACCAAGACACATATTATCAAACTATCAAAAATGAAATACAAACTATCAAACTATCAAAATCAAACTATCAAAAAATTAAATACAAAGAAAAAATATTAAAAGCAGCAAGGGAAAACTATCAAAAATTAAACTATCAAAAATTAAATACAAAGTATCAAAAACCAAACTATCAAAAATTAAATAAAAAGAAAAAATATTAAAAGCAGCAAGGGAAAAACAACAAATAACATACAAAGGAATCCACATAAGGTTAACAGTTGATGTTTCAGCAGTAACTCTGCAACCAGAAGGGAGTGGCAGGACATATTTAAAGTGACGAAAGAGAAAAACCTACAGCCAAGATTACTCTATCCAGCAAAGATCTCAATCAGATTTGACAGAGAAATTAAAACCTTTAGAGACAAGCAAAAGCTAAGAGAATTCAGCACCACCAAACCAGCTTTACAACAAATGCCAAAGGAACTTCTCTCTAGGCAGGAAACACAAGAGAAAGAAAAGACCTACGATAACAAACCCAAAACAATTACGAAAATGGTAACAGGAACATACATATCGATAACTACCTTAAATGTAACTGGATTAAATGCTCCAACCAATAGACACAGACTGGCTGAATGGATACAAAAACAAGACCCGTATATATGCTCTTTACAAGAGACCCATTTCAGACCTAGGGACACATACAGACTGAAAGTGAGGGGATGGAAAAAGATATTCCATGCAAATGGAAATCAAAAGAAAGCTGGAGTAGCAATTCTCATATCAGACAAAATAGACTTTAAAACAAAGACAATTACAAGAGACAAAGAAGGACACTACATAATGATCAAGGGATCAAATCAAGAAGATATAACAATTGTAAATACTTATGCACCCAACATAGGAGTACCTCAATACATAAGGCAAATACTAACAGCCATAAAAGGGGAAATCGACAGTAACACAATCATGGTAGGGGACTTTAACACCCCACTTTCACCAATGGACAGATCATCCAAAATGAAAATAAATAAGGAAACACAAGCTTTAAATGATACATTAAACAAGATGGACTTAATTGATATTTACAGGACATTCCATCCAAAAACAACAGAATACACTTTCTTCTCAAGTGCTCATGGAACATTAGCCAGGATAGATCATATCTTGGGTCACAAGTCAAGCCTTGGTAAATTTAAGAAAATTGAAATCGTATCAAGTATCTTTTCTGACCACAATGCTATGCGAGTAGATATCAATTACAGAAAAAAAATCTGTAAAAAATACAAACACATGGAGGATAAACAATACACTACTTAATAACCAAGAGATCACTGAAGAAATCAAAGAGGAAATCAAAAGATACCTAGAAACAAATGACAATGAAAACACGATGACCCAAAACCTATGGGATTCAGCAAAAGCAGTTCTAAGGGGGAAGATTATAGCAATACAATCCTCCCTCAAGAAACAAGAAACATCTCAAATAAACAACCTAACCTTGTACCTAAAGCAATTAGAGAAAGAAGAACAAAAAAACCCCAAAGTTAGCAGAAGGAAAGAAATCATAAAGATCAGATCAGAAATAAATGAAAAAGAAATGAAGGAAACAATAGCAAAGATCAATAAAACTAAAAGCTGGTTCTTTGAGAAGATAAACAAAATTGATAAACCATTAGCCAGACTCATCAAGAAAAAAAGGGAGAAGACCCAAATCAACAGAATTAGAAATGAAAAAGGGGAAGTAACAACTGACACTGCAGAAATACAAAGGATCATGAGAGATTACTACAAGCAACTCTGTGCCAATAAAATGGACAACCTGGAAGAAATGGACAAATTCTTAGAAATGCACAACCTTCTGAGACTGAACCAGGAAGAAATAGAAATTATGAATAAACCAATCACAAGCACTGAAATTGAAACTGTGATTCAAAATCTTCCAACAAAGAAAATCCCAGTACCAGATGGCTTCACAGGAGAATTCTATCAAACATTTAGAGAAGAGCTAACACCTATCCTTCTCAAACTCTTCCAAAATACAGCAGAAGGAGGAACACTCCCAAACTCATTCTACGAGGCCACCATCACCCTGATACCAAAACTAGACAAAGATGTCACAAAAAAAGAAAACTACAGACCAATACCACTGATGAACATAGATGCAAAAATCCTCAACAAAATACTAGCAAACAGAATCTAACAGCACATTAAAAGAATCATACACCATGATCAAGTGGGGTTTATCCCAGGAATGCAAGGATTCTTCAATATACGCAAATCAATCAATCTGATACATCATATTAACAAATTTAAGGAGAAAAACCATACGATCATTTCAATAGATGCAGAGAAAGCTTTTGACAAAATTCAACACCCATTTATGATAAAAACCCTCCAGAAAGTAGGCATAGAGGGAACTTACCTCAACATAATAAAGGCCATATATGACATACCCACAGCCAACATCGTCCTCAATGGTGAAAAACTGAAACCATTTCCACTAAGATCGGGAACAAGACAAGGTTACCCACTGTCACCACTAATATTCAACCTAGTTTTGGAAGTTTTAGCCACAGCAATCAGAGAAGAACAAGAAATAACAGGAATCCAAATCGAAAAAGAAGAAGTAAAACTGTCACTGTTTGCAGATGACATGATACTATACATACAGAATCCTAAAGATGCTACCAGAAAACTACTAGAGCTAATCAATGAATTTGGTAAAGTAGCAGGATACAAAATTAATGCACAGAAATCTCTTGCATTCCTATACACTAATGATGAAAAATCCGAAAGTGATTTTTCAGATCACTTCTGAAACCATTTCTTGCAATAGTTTCAAAAACCTGAAACCATTGCAACAAAAAAGAATAAAATACCTAGGAATAAACTTACCTAAGGAGACAAAAGACCTGTATGCAGAAAATTATAAGACACTGATGAAAGAGAGATGATACAAATAGATGGAGAGATATACCATGTTCTTGGATTGGAAGAATCAACATTGTGAAAATGACTCTACTACCCAAAGCAATCTACAGATTCAATGCAATCCCTATCAAACTACCAATGGCATTTTCCACAGAACTAGAACAAAAAATTTCACAATTTGTATGGAAACACAGAAGACCCCGAATAGCCAAAGCAATCTTGAGAAAGAAAAACGGAGCTGGAGGAATCAGGCTCCCAGACTTCAGACTGTACTACAAAGCTACAGTAATCAAGAGAGTATGGTACTGGCACAAAAACAGACACACACATATGGTCACCTTATCTTTGATAAAGGAGGCAAGAATATACAATGGAGAAAAGACAGCCTCTTCAATAAGTGGTTCTGGGAAAGCTGGACAGCTACATGTAAAAGAATGAAATTAGAACACTCCCTAACACCATACACAAAAGTAAACTCAAAATGGATTAAAGACCTAAATGTAAGGCCAGACACTATCAAACTCTTAGAGGAAAACTCAGGCAGAACACTCTATGACATAAATCACAGCAAGATCCTTTTAGACCCACCTCCTAGAGAAATGGAAATAAAAACAAAAATAAACAAATAAAACCTAATGAAACTTAAAAGGTTTCGCACAGCAAAGGAAACCATAAACAAGGCGATAAGACAACCCTCAGAATGGGAGGAAATATTTGCAAATGAAACAACTGACAAAGGATTAATGTCCAAAATTTACAAGCAGCTCATGCAGCTCAATATCAAAAAAACAAACAACTCAATCCAAAAACAGGCAGAAGACCTAAATAGACATTTCTCCAAAGAAGATATACAGATTGCCAACAAACATATGAAAGGATGCTCAACATCACTAATCATTAGAGAAATGCCAATCAAAACTACAATGAGGTATCACCTCACACTGGTCACAATGGCCATCATCAAAAAATTTACAAACAATTAATCCTGACAAAAAGAATAAAATATCTAGGAATAAACCTACCTAAGGAGACAAAAGACCTGTATGCAGAAAATTATAGGACACTGATGAAAGAAATTAAAGAGGATACAAATAGATGGAGAGATATACCATGTTCTTGGATTGGAAGAATCAACATTGTGAAAATGACTCTACTACCCAAAGCAATCTACAGATTCAATGCAATCCCTATCAAACTACCACTGGCATTTTTCACAGAACTAGAACAAAAAATTTCACAATTTGTATGGAAACACAAAAGACCCTGAATAGCCAAAGCAATCTTGAGAACAAAAAATGGAGCTGGAGGAATCAGGCTCCTTGACTTCAGACTATATTACAAAGCTACAGTAATCAAGACAGTTTGGTATTGGCACAAAAACAGAAATATAGATCAATGGAACAGGATAGAAAGCCCAGAGATAAACCCACGCACATATGGTCACCTTATCTTTGATAAAGGAGGCAAGCATATACAGTAGAGAAAAGACAGCCTCTTCAATAAGTGGTGCTGGAAAAATTGGACAGGTACATGTAAAAGTATGAAATTAGAACACTCCCTGACACCATACACAAAAATAAACTCAAAATGGATTAAAGACCTAAGTGTAAGGGCAGACACTATCAAACTCTTAGAGGAAAACATAGGCAGAACACTCTATGACATAAATCGCAGCAAGATCCTTTTTGACCCAGCTCCTAGAGAAATGGAAATAAAAACACAAATAAACAAATGGGACCTAATGAAACTTAAAAGCTTTTGCACAGCAAAGGAAACCATAAACAAGATGAAAAGACAACCCTCAGAATGGGAGAAAATATATGCCAATGAAGAAACTGACAAAAGATTAATCTCCAAAATATACAAGCAGCTCAGTATCAAAAAACCAAACAACCCAATCCAAAAATGGGCAGAAGACCTAAATAGACATTTCTCCAAAGAAGATATACAGATTGCCAACAAACACATGAAAGGATGCTCAACATCACTAATCATTAGAGAAATGCAAATCAAAACTACAATGAGTTATCACCTCACACTGGTCAGAATGGCCATCATCAAAAAGTCTACAAACAATAAATGCTGGAGAGGGTGTGGAGGAAAGGGAACCCTCTTGCACTGTTGGTGGGAATGTAAATTGATACAGCCACTATGGAGAACAGTACGGAGGTTCCCTTAAAAACTAAAAATAGAACTACCATACGACCCAGCAATCCCACTACTGGGCATATACCCTGAGAAAACCATGATTCAAAAAGAGTCATGTACCACAATGTTCACTGCCGCTCTATTTACAATAGCCAGTACATGGAACCAACCTAAGTGTTCATCGACAGATGAATGGATAAAGAAGATGTGGCACATATATACAATGGAATATTACTCGGCCATATAAAGAAATGAAATTGAGTATTTGTAGTGAGGTGGGTGGATCTAGAGTCTGTCATACAGAGTGAAGTAAGTCAGAAAGAGAAAAACAAATACCGTATGCTAACAGAAATATATGGAATCAAAAAAAAAATGGTTCTGAAGAACCTAGGGGCAGGACAGGAATATAGACGCAGATGTACAGAATGTACTTGAGGACACGGGAAGGGGGAAGGGTAAGCTGGGACGAAGTGAGAGAGTGGCATGGACATATATACACTACCAAATGTAAAATAGATAGCTAGTGGGAAGCAGCCACATAGCACAGGGAGAGCAGCTCGGTGCTTTGTGTCCACCTAGGGAGGGTGGGAGGGAGATGCAAGAGGGAGGAGATATGGGAATATATGTTTATGTATAGCTGATTCACTTTGTTATACAGCAGAAACTAACACACCATTGTAAAGCAATTATACTCCAATAAAGGTGTTAAAAAATAATAATAATAATATCCACAAAATAATTTGCCATGTTTTCATTTTTGGCTTGAAAATTCAATGTGCAATGCTGGTTTTAGTTAGAAATGAGGAAATGCCAACAGGAAATTGAATGAAACCTCAAAATATACTCTTTTTTGCATACAAGAAGCACTAATTATTTCTTTTCAACAACTATGATGTTACATTTCTGTTTCTGCAGCCAGTGGGAGTCCCAAAATGCAGTTTTCTCTTTTCTCTAAATATACTGTTTCACACAAAAATATATAATATCAGTATGTAACAACTAAGTAATGTACTGGTTTTCCCTTTTATTATTTTTTAAATATTTTATTTAAACCATAAATGTGAACTCTGAAAATGTGACGTAGATGACAATGACCACAGTCATACTTTATCTGAAGTCCTAATGGCTAGACAAATCTCTAAATTCTCAGTCTCTCTTTCAGGAATAACATTTGATGGTCATGAAAAAGACATTTTCTATCTTTAGGACCATTATCCAGCTTTGAGATCTCAGCGACCCTTGATATCTAACAACAATAACAACAACAACAACAAAAATCAGCTGTAACACAAAAAGAACAAAGAATATCCCTGAACAATTTTACTCCCCCATCCTGGCTTCCTCCTTTTGGGAAGTGGCACCCAATAACATAAATAAACTAGCAGCATACCTGTTGATGTGTCAAAGTCCTGGGGTATATTTGGGTAGGGACAGAAATTCCAATTCTCTGTCTTCCAAGAACTCTGATCCCAATCCAGAAAACAGTGGTTCCCACTACCACCATATTGCTGTGTAAAGGGCTCAGAGGCAGCTGTGCCTGGCCCTTAGGAACATAATTTAAGGAAGCTGCGATGGCTCCGTAAGGTTCCATCACGACCAAACTTTCTTTGGAACATCTTAACACTGCTCCTTTCCCCTGAAGTACCTTCAACTGACCCAAAGCCAGATCCCTAATCTTCAATTGACAGGTTGGAGAAAAGACTGACTATAAAGCAGAATTATTACCTATAGACTACTGATATTATTTAAATCTTCTTAAAAACCAGGAAAATCACATGCATCTAATATTGTACAGAAAATGATTTGGTGATATGTTTACAAAACTGGTAGGGGGTTAGTGGAATAACAAAAGACCAGCCATTTTCTCTTCAGGCAAAAACTACCACCCAACCCCAAACTAGATCCCACGAAGTACTGAAATATAAGGGGGAGAAAGGAATTTTACTGCTCCCAAGCTGTAGTTACCCTTCCGTTTTTCTTCACCCTCTGTTAGCTTTGTAAAAGAATATTTGAGGGAACTGTCAAGAAAGGAAACATACTCATTTCAAAGTTCTCACAGGAGACAAGTTATCAACAGAGTGAGCTTCACTGTTTGCTGGTAAATCAAAGGAGCTAGAAGAATGTACCAGAGTAAGGGACAGGTGACTGCCATTGCTAACACCTAGAACCAAAGGAACAAAGAGAAGTAAAGCTCTCAAAGGACTAAGCAGTGCTGTATCTACTCTCTTCCCTCTCCTCTCTCCTGATCATGATCAAGAATTAGCTTATACCATAAAGATATAACAATATTAAAATAAATATTTCACCCTGTCTCAGCAAATTACCAACTGAAAAAGAAATGAATAGAAAGTGGACATTGGCACTGTTGTAGAAATCACTATCACTGCAGTTGCAGTCACGGAAAAGGCAATTGGGAAGAAACCTCTTTAGTTAACAAGCAGATTGTCATATTATGTGAACTAGCTTTAGCACACATAAACCTGAACAGCCTATGGGCTCTTGAGTTAAACATACCTCATCATTCTGATGTTCAGGTCTTGGAGAAGAGCTGGAAATTGTTGGGTAAACAGCAGCAAGTTCTTGGAGTTTTGTATCAATTTCAGCAAGCTGCTGATGCTGGGTGACTGCAGGTGTGTATCCTTCTCCCGGGACCAGCCAGCCAGACTGATCTCCCTAAAAGGAAACAAGGGTCACCAGGTCATTCTTATGTTACATTTTTTTTTCCAAAATATACCTTTCAGACCGCTACATCAGTGCTCCTCACAAAAACAAATAAAAAGCAAAACACAACAAATATAAAAAAAGAACAGAATTAACTTGGGATAGTGCAAGAAAAAAAATTAAATAGTTTAAGGATTCATTATCTGCCAACTCTGCGTAAAGTATCTGCTTACATTTTGTGGGCGTTCTACCCTACGGAATAACTCTCTTAGCCTCACAGTCTGGGTCTCATAACATTCTCATTTCTCCACTCTGAAAAAAGTGGTTTGTGACATGCTGAATAAGGAAGAAATCATGTTTACCCTATAACGGACATGTTATTTTCAAAATTTGTCCCTGAAAAGTAACATAGAGTCGGTTGTTTGGGTTTCATGATCATAACTGGTCATCTAGGGACTTCACTGGTGGTCCCGTGGCTAAGACTCCACACTCCCAATGCAGGGGGCCCGGGTTCGATCTCTGGTCAGGGAACTAGATCCCGCATGCCGCAACTAAAGATCCCGCGTGCCACAACTTAGACCCGATGCAGCCGAATAAATAATATTTGAAAAAAAAACTGGTCATCTAACTCGTTATTGAACTAACATTAGTTCCTTAACAGGTTAAAAGCCATTCATAACATTCATTCAAAAACCTCGTACTGAGTGCCTGCTATGGGGAGGCGTTACACTGGGCACTGGTGATTCAATATGAATCTCACACGTTCCTGCCCTCAGGAGTTCTCAGTCTCTTGACAGCAAAGATTTTAACAAGGTGTGAAAAGTGCTGGTAAACCCAGGGCTCCATGGGCACCAGGGAGGGTCAACTAACCTCTGTTAACAGGAAGGGGCAAGGAGAAAACGTGTTTGGAGAATGCTTCCTAAAGGAAATAATCTTAGTAGCATCTTAGAGAGACAACACAATCGGCTGTGCACTTTAAAACTGGAGCAGGGGGGGAGGAGAGAAGATGGCGGAAGAGTAAGACGCGGAGATCACCTTCCTTCCCACAGATACAGTAGAAATACATCTACACGTGGAACTGCTCCTACAGAACACCCACTGAACACTGGCAGAAAACGTCAGACCTCCCAAAAGGCAAGAAACTCCCCCCGTACTTGGGTAGGGCAAAAGAAAAAAGAAATAACAGAGACAAAAGAATAGGGACGGCACCTGCACCAGTGGGAGGGAGCTGTGAAGGAGGAAAGATTTCCACGCACTAGGAAGCCCCTTCGCGGGCAGAGACTGCGGGTGGCAGAGGGGGGAAGCTTCGGAGCCACGGAGGAGAGCGCAGCCACAGGGGTGTGGAGGGCAAAGCGGAGAGATTCCCGCACTTCCCGCACGGAGGCTCGGCGCTGACCAGCACTCACCAGCCCGAGAGGCTTGTCTGCTCAGCCGCCGGGGCAGGCGGGGCGGGGAGCTGAGGCTCAGGCTTCGGTCGGATCGCAGGGAGAGGACTGGGGTTGGCGGCATGAACACAGCCTGAAGGGGTTAGCGCACCACAGCTGGCTGGGAGGGAGACCGGGAAAAAGTCTGCAGCTGCCGAAGAGGCAAGAGACTTTTTCTTGCCTCTTTGTTTCGCGGCGCGCAAGGAGAGGGGATTCAGAGCGCCGCCTAAACGAACTCCAGAGACTGGCGCGAGCCGCGGCTATCAGCGCGGACCCCAGAGACGGGCGTGAGACGCTGGGGCTGCTGCTGCCGCCTCCAAAAAGCCTGTGTGCAAGCACAGGTCACTCTCCACACCGCCCCTCCCGGGAGCCCGTGCAGCCCGCCACTGCCAGCATCCCGTGATCCAGGGACAACTTCCCCGGGAGAACGCACTGCGCACCTCAGGCTGGTGCAACGACAAGCCGGCCTCTGACGCCGCAGGCTCGCCCCGCCTCCTCTGTACCCCTCCCTCCCCGTGGCCTGGGTGAGCCAGAGCCCCCGAAGCAGCTGCTCCTTTAACCCCGTCCTGTCTGGGCGGGGAACAGACGCCCTCAGGCGACCTACACGCAGAGGCGGGTCCAAATCCAAAGCTGATCCCCAGGAGCTGTGCGAACAGAGACGAGGAGGGGAAATCTCTCCCAGCAGCCTCAGGAGCAGCGGATTAAAGCTCCACAAACAACTTGATGTGCCTGCATCTGTTGAATACCTGAATAGACAACGAATCATCCCAAATTCAGGAGGTGGACTTTGGGAGCAGGATATATTAATTTTTCCCCTTTTCCTTTTTTTGTGAGTGTATATGTATATGCTTCTGGGGGAGATTTTGTCTGTATAGCTTTGCTTTATAATAGCTTTATTTTACTTCACTATATTATAGCCTCTTTCTTTCTTTCTTTCTTTCTATTTTTTCTCCCTTTTACTCTGAGCCGTGTGGACGAAAGGCTCTTGGTGCTTCAGCCAGGCATCAGGGCCGTACCTTGGAGGTGGGAGAGCCAACTTCAGGACACTGGTCCACAAGAGACCTCCCAGCCCCACGTAATACCAAACAGCAAAAATCTCTCAGAGATCTCCATCTCAACATCAAGACCCAGCATCACTCAATGACCAGCAAGCTACAGTGCTGAACACCCTATGCCAAACAACTAGCAAGACAGGAACACAGCCCCATCCATTAGCAGAGAGGCTGCCTAAAACCATAATAAGGCCACAGACACCCCAAAATACACCACCAGACGTGGACGTGCCCACCAGAAAGACAAGATCCAGCCTCATCCACCAGAGCTCAGGCACTAGTTCCCTCCACCAGGAAGCCTACACAACCCACTGAACCAACCTTAGCCACTGGGGACAGATACCAAAAACAACGGGAACTACGAACCTGCAACCTGCGATAAGGAGACCCCAAACACAGTAAGATAAGCAAAATGAGACGACAGAAAAACACACAGCAGATGAAGGAGCAAGGTCAAAATACACTAGACTTAACAAATGAAGAGGAAATAGGTAGCCTACCTGAAAAAGAATTCAGAATAATGATAGTAAGGATGATCCAAAATCTTGGAAATAGAATAGACAAAATGCAAGAAACATTTAACAAGGACGTAGAAGAACTAAAGAGGAACCAAGCAATGATGAAAAACACAATAAATGAAATTAAAAATACTCTAGATGGGATCAATAGCAGAATAACTGAGGCAGAAGAAAGGATAAGTGATCTGGAAGATAAAATGGTGGAAATAACTACTGCAGAGCAGGATAAAGAAAAAAGAATGAAAAGAACTGAGGACAGTCTCAGAGACCTCTGGGACAACATTAAACGCACCAACATTCGAATTATAGGGGTCCCAGAAGAAGAAGAGAAAAAGAAAGGGACTGAGAAAATATTTGAAGAGATTATAGTTGAAAACTTCCCTAATATGGGAAAGGAAATAGTTAATCAAGTCCTGGAAGCACAGAGAGTCCCATACAGGATAAACCCAAGGAGAAACACACCAAGACACATATTAATCAAACTGTCAAAAATTAAATATAAGGAAAACATATTAAAGGCAGCAAGGGAAAAAAAACAAATAACACACAAGGGAATCCCCATAAGGTTAACAGCTGATCTTTCAGCAGAAACTCTGCAAGCCAGAAGGGAGTGGCAGGATATACTTAAAGTCATGAAGGAGAAGAGCCTACAACCAAGATTACTCTACCCAGCAAGGATCTCATTCATATGTGATGGAGAAATTAAAACCTTTACAGACAAGCAAAAGCTGAGAGAGTTCAGCACCACCAAACCAGCTTTACAACAAATGCTAAAGGAACTTCTCTAGGCAAGAAACACAAGAGAAGGAAAACACCTACAATAACAAACCCAAAACATTTAAGAAAATGGGAATAGGAACATACATATCGATAATTACCTTAAATGTAAATGGATTAAATGCTCCCACCAAAAGACACAGGCTGGCTGAATGGATACAAAAACAAGACCCATATATATGCTGTCTACAAGAGACCCACTTCAGACCTAGAGACACATACAGACTGAAAGTGAGGGGATGGAAAAAGATATTCCATGCAAATGGACATCAAAAGAAAGCTGGAGTAGCAATTCTCATATCAGACAAAATAGACTTTAAAATAAAGACTATTACAAGAGACAAAGAAGGACACTATATAATGATCAAGGGATCGATCCAAGAGGAAGGTATAACAAATATAGATATATATGCACCCAACATAGGAGCACCTCAATACATAAGGCAAATACTAACAGCCATAAAAGGGGAAATCGACAGCAACACAATCATAGTAGGGGACTTTAACACCCCACTCTCACCAATGGACAGATCATCCAAAATGAAAATAAATAAGGAAACACAAGCTTTAAATGATACATTAAACAAGATGGACTTAATTGATATTTATAGGACATTCCACCCAAAAACAACAGAATACACATTTTTCTCAAGTGCTCATGGAACATTCTCCAGGATAGATCATATCTTGGGTCACAAATCAAGCCTTGGTAAATTTAAGAAAATTGAAATAGTATCAAGTATCTTTTCCGACCACAACGCTATGAGACTAGATATCAATTACAGGAAAAGATCTGTAAAAAATACAAACACATGGAGGCTACACAATACACTACTTAATAACGAAGTGATCACTGAAGAAATCAAAGGGGAAATCAAAAAAAACCTAGAAACAAATGACAATGGAGATACGACGACCCAAAACCTATGGGACGCAGCAAAAGCAGTGCTAAGAGGGAAGTTTATAGCAATGCAAGCCTACCTCAAGAAACAGGAAACATCTCGAATAAACAACCTAACCTTGCACCTAAAGCAATTAGAGAAAGAAGAACAAAAAAACCCCAAAGCTAGCAGAAGGAAAGAAATTATAAAGATCAGGTCAGAAATAAATGAAAAAGAAATGAAGGAAACAATAGCAAAAATCAATGAAACTAAAAGCTGGTTCTTTGAGAAGATAAACAAAATTGATAAACCATTAGCCAGACTCATCAAGAGAAAAAGGGAGAAGACTCACATCAATAGAATTAGAAATGAAAAAGGAGAAGTAACCACTGACACTGCAGAAATACAAAAGATAATGAGAGATTACTACAAGCAACTCTATGCCAATAAAATGGACAACCTGGAAGAAATGGACAGATTCTTAGAAATGCACAAACTGCCGAGACTGAACCAGGAAGAAATAGAAAATATGAACAGACCAATCACAAGCACTGAAATTGAAACTGTGATTAAAAACCTTCCAACAAACAAAAGCCCAGGACCAGATGGCTTCACAGGTGAATTCTATCAAACATTTAGAGAAGAGCTAACACCTATCCTTCTCAAACTCTTCCAAAATATTGCAGAGGGAGGAACACTCCCAAACTCATTCTACGAGGCCACCATCACCCTGATACCAAAACCAGACAAAGATGTCACAAAGAAAGAAAACTACAGGCCAATATCACTGATGAACATAGATGCAAAAATCCTCAACAAAATACTCGCAAACAGAATCCAACAGCACATTAAAAGGATCATACACCATGATCAAGTGGGGTTTATCCCAGGGATGCAAGGATTCTTCAATATACGCAAATCAATCAATGTGATACACCATATTAACAAATTGAAGGAGAAAAACCATATGATCATCTCAATAGATGCAGAGAAAGCTTTTGACAAAATTCAACACCCATTTATGATAAAAGCCCTGCAGAAAGTAGGCATAGAGGGAACTTTCCTTAACATAATAAAGGCCATATATGACAAACCCACAGCCAACATTGTCCTCAATGGTGAAAAACTGAAACCACTTCCACTAAGATCAGGAACAAGACAAGGTTGCCCACTCTCACCACTATTATTCAACATAGTTTTGGAAGTGTTAGCCACAGCAATCAGAGAAGACAAAGAAATAAAAGGAATCCAAATCGGAAAAGAAGTAAAGCTGTCACTATGTGCAGATGACATGATACTATACATAGAGAATCCTAAAGATGCTACCAGAAAACTCCTAGAGCTAATCAATGAATTTGGTAAAGTAGCAGGATACAAAATTAATGCACAGAAATCTCTTGCATTTCTATACAATAATGACGAAAAATCTGAAAGTGAAATTAAGAAAACACTCCCGTTTACCATTGCAACAAAAAGAATAAAATATCTAGGAATAAACCTACCTAAGGAGACAAAAGACCTGTATGCAGAAAATTATAAGACACTGATGAAAGAAATTAAAGATGATACAAATAGATGGAGAGATATACCACGTTCCTGGATTGGAAGAATCAACATTGTGAAAATGACTCTACTACCCAAAGCAATCTACAGATTCAATGCAATCCCTATCAAACTACCACTGGCATTTTTCACAGAACTAGAACAAAAAATTTCACAATTTGTATGGAAACACAAAAGACCCCGAATAGCCAAAGCAATCTTGAGAACGAAAAATGGAGCTGGGGAAATCAGGCTCCCTGACTTCAGACTATATTACAAAGCTTCAGTAATCAAGACAGTTTGGTACTGGCACAAAAACAGAAATATAGATCAATGGAACAGGATAGAAAGCCCAGAGATAAACCCACACACATATGGTCACCTTATCTTTGATAAAGGAGGCAAGCATATACAGTGGAGAAAAGACAGCCTCTTCAATAAGTGGTGCTGGGAAAACTGGAGAGGTACATGTAAAAGTATGAAATTAGAACACTCCCTGACACCATACACAAAAATAAACTCAAAATGGATTAAAGACCTAAGTGTAAGGGCAGACACTATCAAACTCTTAGAGGAAAACATAGGCAGAACACTCTATGACATACATCACAGCAAGATTCTTTTTGACCCAGCTCCCAGAGAAATGGAAATAAGAACACAAATAAACAAATGGGACCTAATGAAACTTAAAAGCTTTTGCGCAGCAAAGGAAACCATAAACAAGACCAAAAGACAACCCTCAGAATGGGAGAAAATATTTGCAAATGAAGCAACTGACAAAGGATTAATCTCCAAGATTTACAAGCAGCTCATGCAGCTCAATAACAAAAAAAACGAACAACCCAATCCAAAAATGGGCAGAAGACCTAAATAGACATTTCTCCAAAGAAGATATACAGATGGCCTACAGACACATGAAAGAATGCTCAACATCATTAATCATTAGAGAAATGCAAATCAAAACTACAATGAGATATCATCTCACACCGGTCAGAATGGCCATCATCAAAAAATCTAGAAACAATAAATGCTGGAGAGGGTGTGGAGGAAAGGGAACACTCTTGCACTGTTGGTGGGAATGTAAATTGATACAGCCACTATGGAGAACAGTATGGAGGTTCCTTAAAAAACTACAAATAGAACTACCATACGACCCAGCAATCCCACTACTGGGCATATACCCTGAGAAAACCATAGGTCAAAAAGAGTCATGTACCACAATGTTCATTGCAGCTCTATTTACAATAGCCAGGACATGGAAGCAACCTAAATGTCCATCGACAGATGAATGGATAAAGAAGATGTGGCACATATATACAATGGAATATTACTCAGCCATAAAAAGAAATGAAATGGAGGTATTCGTAATGAGGTGGATGGAGTTAGAGTCTGTCATACAGAGTGAAGTAAGTGAGAAAGAGAAAAACAAATACAGTATGCTAACACATATATACGGAATCTAAGGGAAAAAAAAAAAAGGCCATGAAGAACCTAGTGGCAAGATGGGAATAAAGACACAGACCTACTAGAGAATGGACTTGAGGATATGGGGAGGGGGTGGGGTGAGATGTGACAGGGTAAGAGAGTGTCATGGACATATATACACTACCAAATGTAAAATAGCTAGTGGGAAGCAGCCGCATAGCACAGGAAGATCAGCTCGGTGCTTTGTGACCACCTAGAGGGGTGGGATGGGGAGGGTGGGAGGGAGGGAGATGCAAGAGGGAAGAGAAATGGGAACATATTGTATATGTATAACTGATTCACTTTGTTATAAAGCAGAAGCTAACACACCATTGTAAGGCAATTATACTTCAATAAAGATGTTTAAAAAAAATAATAAATAAATAAAAAAACTGGAGCAGGTAAGGGTGAGACTGGAGGCAGAAAATCCAGTTAAAAAGCAAAAGCCGTAGCCTACAAGAAAAGTGATGAGTGCCTGAACTCGGAATGTTTCCTGGGAATGAAGCACACAGGACCAATTCCAGAGATACTTAGGAAGCAGAGTTTACAGAATCTGGAGACAATTTGATGGAAGAATGAAGGGAGGAGTAAGGATCAAGGATAAAAACCAAATTCCTGATTTTATCAGCTAGGGGGATGGTGGTCATAAGGACCAAACTAGGGAATACCAGAGACGTGCTAGGTTTGAGGAGGAAAATGATGATGATGAATTCTGTTTGGGGCCTTCTGATATTCACAGATGTCCCTAGGACATCCACATATTATGTTAGGTAGTTAAATATGTTTGTCTGAAGTTCAAGATAGAGACCTGGATTGGAAATAAGTATTTTGGACTCACCCATAATTCTATAATGGTTCAAACCCTTAGACCATGGGAATGGGTGAGGTCACAAAGGGAAGCATGTAGCACAAGGACAGAAGAATCATGAAGAACACTAAGAATAAAGGGGCAGATGGAGGGCAACACACACTTTGGTTTCATGACTCTAATACCAGGGATCAAACCCTAAGTGGTAACCAGAAGAAGTACATGCAAAAACTTATGCAGAAAGACTTACACTGTCTCTTCCTGGCCCCAACATCCCATCTCCCTTTCTGCTTCAGTGAAACCAAATACTGCATGAGTCTCTCTAGGGAACAGGTACCCACCAGACACTCCTTCTCCCTACCCACTGGCATCAAGAAGACAAGCAAATGACCTAGATTCAGCCAATCAGAAGGGAACACCCTGGACTTTGACTCTTGAGGGAGAGAGGGGGAGAGAGAGAGAGAGAGAGAGAGAGAGAGAGATTCAAAGATGCAGGGAAAGTGGGGAAGTGATTAATGGTGACAGCAGTAGCAGTGAGGATCCAGTGTTGATAGCAGTGAAGGTGGCAGCAGTGATCATTATCGGGGGTGTCTGGTGGCCTCGGTGCAGCCCCGAACCAGACTGATTCTCAGGAGTTTCTAGGGCCATTTTTCTGCCTACCTTGATATCTGCCTGGTTTACAAGCCTGGTCCTCCGAACTTCCCACTGTGTCTGTGAGCTACTCAAGTCTTCCAATAAATTCGTTTTCTGTTTTTTTAACCAAAATCTGCCTCTGTTTCTTGCAACCTAGAACCCTGACTAAAATGTTTTTTGCCATGTTACTTACAAAAAAGAGTAACTGCAAAAAGCCCAAATGTCTGAAAATAGGGAGAAAGTGAGACTATACTATATCCATATAAGGATATGATACAGTAATAAACATTTTAAATATACTTGCAAGTTGGCATATGAAAGTTATATATAATTATTTAAAAAAATACCTAACTACTCACAAATAAGAAACTCTGATTAATTTTCCCTAAATAAAAGTGATATAAATACTGTATGACCTAAAAGAGAAATAAAGAATCAGACAAAAAAAAAAAAAACAACTATGGAATCAATGACTAAATATTGGTTAATAAATTTTAAATTCTTGTTTGAATGGAATTCTTTTTTAATGACACTGGAGGTAAAAGAACATGGCAGATTAAATTCAACAGAAATTTAAATGTTTCATGCTTTATGCTGTTACAGAAGGAAATTATGTGTAACATGTAGTAGATGGTATGTGTGTTTCTGGCTAGATTTGCAATGTGTAGGAGTCTTGTCTCCCTAAGACAGAACCCAGGAAATGCTCTGCACCACCCTGCTTTACAGCTAGGGTTCACACCGGTAATGAGGGTCCACAATCAGACTCACCCATTCAATACTGATTTAGACGTGAGTAATTTAAGATCTGATGCAAAATCCATTTTGTTGGGAAGGGTGACAGTAGAGGCTTCCAGCATTGCGGAGAGCCATTAGTTGCAAGTATGAGTTCCCTACCTAGGAGGAAATCTTTAAAAAATTCTACCTATCCTAGAGAAATTTAAGAGAATATTATATCCATACAGTCAAACATACCACTGTAAGGAACAACCAGCGGGCATGAGTTCTGTGGAATTCAAACAAAATTATCATGTTAGTCATCCTCTTTATGTTGGATCTGTCAGAGACGAAGTGGTGGAGCACTCCATAAAGAAATGGGCACACAGACGCTTGAAAGACTACAGCAAATGTGAAGCGTGGCAAGAAGTTTCGTACAGTTTGAGAAAAACAGTAGATCGGTCCCTTCCTCAAAGTGTTCCTGAATGCTTCCTGCCACATTCACATCTTCCTCCACTAAATCTCTATTCCAACATGTGCCACCACCTATATGGCTTCATAGAATCTCTGTATAAAATCTCCCACATCAGGTAATAAGAAAGGACACTTTCTCCTCAGAGCTTACAGAAAAAACTCTCAGCAAATATTAGTTTAAAAACAATAGTAACTGTAAAAATAACAACAACAACCTCAAAAGAGGGCTGCCTAGCTAAGTAGCAGAATAGAGATGTTTGAAACCCAACTAGGAAAACCGTAAAATGAACTTATATGAGCAAAATGACAAAAAAGATAAAGATTATGAGAAAAACATTTTAAGACCTGGAGGAGAGATCCAGGAGATTCTATACCCACCTATGGGCTGGTACACTGACTGACCTAGTCCTTTTCCAATCTCCTCCTTTCTTGCCTTCCTCTACTACAAAAAAAGAGAAAATGAAACACTTGAATCCCCAGTCTCGCTTGCAGAGCTGTATGAAACAAATGACTACGTGACAGCTTGGCCAGTGAGATGCAGGTGGAAGTCGTGGGGACACCACATCTTCCCAAAGGAAAAGGCAAAACTTCAGAGGAGTCTCTTTTCTCCTTCCCCTTCCCCCTTTCTTTCTGCCTGGAAAATTAACACATTACATACAGATATAGCAGCAATCTTGCACACCTAAAAACAAAACCACACTACAAACATAGGTCAAGAAGATCAAAAGACATTAGCTACTTATACCTGGATTTCTTGTTACTGAAAAAAATAAACTTCTTGCTGAAGTCACTGTTTATAAAGTTTTCTGTTACCTGAAGTCAATCCCATTCCCAACTGATATCCCACTTTATAGGAAGCCCAAAAGGAAAGAAAAAGAGATGATAGAAGGGAAGAAATAAGATAATCTTCTGCACAGAAGAAAGACTTGAACCTTCAGATAAAAAGGGCCTACCTACAAGGTACCATGCAGGAACAAAAATGTTTTTAAAGACACACATAGAATACGTTCTGATAAAATTTGTGAACTAAAAAATAAAGAGAAAATCCTATATGCTTCCAGAAAGAAAGGATTTTGCATCTAGGATTTAGCTACCACCATTTGAAGCTATCATTCAAATGAGGGAAAAATAAATTTTTGAATAGGCAAACACTCAAAAAATTATCTACACACCATCATTATTTCAGGGAAATTTTTTTTTAATTCCAGAAGAATAACTCGGGAAAAATGATTTGTACAAATAAACAATTAGTTGAGCTTAAATACACAGGTAATGACGTGATTTAAAAATTTGGCTACTATTCAGAAAGATTCCTAAAATATAAGAAGCATACTGTTTTTAAAAGGAAAAACTTCTGGGCTTCCCTGGTGGTGCAGTGGTTAGGAATCTGCCTGCCAATGCAAGGGACACAGGTTCGAGCCCTGGTCCAGGAAGATCCCACATGCTGTGGAGCAACTACGCCCGTGCACCACAGCTGCTGAGCCTGCTCTCTAGAGCCCACAAGCCACAACTACTGAGCCCACGTGCCACAACTACTGAAACCCGTGCGCCTAGAGCCCGTGCTCCACAACAAGAGAAGCCACCGCAATGAGAAGCCCATGCACCGCAACAAAGAGTAGCGCCCGCTCACCACAGCTAGAGAAAGCCCACACGCAGCAACAAAGACCCAACACAGCCATAAATAAATAAATAAATAAACAAACAAACAAACAAATAAATAAATTTATTAAATAAATAAAGGGGAAAACTTCTAACATCCTGGAACTAAAATTCTAGGTGATTTCAATACATTCTGGAGGAGAGGAAATGGGAGAAGAGGGAAATAAAAGCATACCAAAGATCCTGTCCTGTTAAGATATAAGATTTTAAATTTTATTTATTTATTTATTTATTTATGGCTGTGTTGGGTCTTCGTTTCTGTGTGAGGGCTTTCTCTAGTTGCGGCAAGCGGGGGCCACTCTTCATCGCGGTGCGCGGGCCTCTCACTGTCGCGGCCTCTCTTGTTGCGGAGCACAGGCTCCAGACGCGCAGGCTCAGCAGCCGTGGCTCACGGGCCTAGTTGCTCCGCGGCATGTGGGATCTTCCCAGACTGGGGCTCGAACCCGTGTCCCCTGCATCGGCAGGCAGACTCTCAACCACTGCGCCACCAGGGGAGCCCAAGATATAAGATTTTAGAGACTAATTAATTATTGAAGAACCTCCAGAGAGGAATGCAGCCCCCTGCCAACACTGATCCTAGGCCAGTGAGACCACTTTAGATTTCTCTCCAGAACTAGGGGGAAACTGAGGTGAAGAGAAATAACTTCCCAAGGTGACAGAACTGAGAAATGATGGATCCTGCGTTCTAGCCTGGGTGACAACAGACTGCCAAAGCCAGCACACACAACCACGCTCTGCTACCACCTGCAGTGTCTGGAGACTCCATTTCTACAGACCACAGTGTCAGCTGTGAATACATAACCTGGAGGAACATATACCAGTACAACACTGGCCTTTCCTGGAGTGGGAATGATGGAGAACTGTTATTTTTTCTCTTTTAATCTGAATTTCTAGCTTCTCTTGACAAACTGGAGGATCCAGGCAGCCCTGGGCGGGATTTCCATGCAGCAGCAGCCACGGACCGGCATGCTCTACCCCACTGGCTACAGATATTGCTGCACATGCTCTGCTTTTTACCCAGAGCAAAAACTACCCTCTGAACCTACATGTCTTAGGCTGGGTTCCCTAGATCTGGAACGTGAGGCAGAGATTCTTGTTTAAGTGACTTAGTGGGGGGATGCTTTCAGGATTAGGGGTGTGAGGGGAGCAGGCTAGGACAAGGGAACAAAGCTAGGCGAGGATGTGGTCTCAGCTGAAGACTGGGTGATCCCTGGGGAATAGGTGGAGGACAAACTGCACGGCACAGCTAATCCCATCTCAAGGTGAGGGGACATGAGGGGAGGCAGGGGCTGCTGTCCTGGGCTGGTCAGCTCCCATCGAGCCCAGGGCAATTCTCCAGGGAAGGAGGCAGCTGTGCACCCTTGGCACAGGGCAGGGGGATGGATGCACACATGTGCCAGGTAAAAGGTATCTGGGCAGGGTGTCAGCAGCATTTACCACATCATCTCTATTAAACATAGGGGAATAAAAACTAGACGACAAGGCTAGAGCTTCAAGGCACACAGGAGAATGTATTTCTTTGTAGAAGTAAGAATATTACAGTAGCCATGTCATGGAAGCAACCTAAATGCCCATCGACAGACGAATGGATAAAGAGGTTGTGGTACATATATACGATGGAATATTACTCAGCCATAAAAAGGAATGAAATTGAGTCATTTGTTGAGACGTGGATGGACCTAGAGACTGTCATACAGAGTGAAGTAAGTCAGAAAGAGAAAAACAAATATCGTATATTAACGCACGTATGTGGAACCTAGAAAAATGGTACAGATGAACCGGTTTGCAGGACAGAAGTTGAGACACAGATGTAGAGAACAAACATATGGACACCAAGGGGGGAAAACCGCGGTGGGGTGGGGATGGTGGTGTGCTGAATTGGGCGATTGGGATTGACATGTATACACTGATGTGTATAAAATTGATGACTAATAAGAACCTGCAGTATAAAAAACAAACAAACAAAAAAAAAAACAACTAATACTAAACTTTTTTGGGGTTATTTGTATGGAAATATGTTAATATAAATGTTTCAGACATTACATGAAATTTCTAAAAATCTTATATGTTCTGATATAATGTTATAAGTCATAATTCTAGTTATTACTTTAAAATGTATATCTCAGAAATAACTTAAATAAATAAATAAGTAAAAAGAGTATAGCTATAAGTTTAGTATGCAAACAAGCACAAACACTGAGCCACTGCACTCCTTATGTGACCTGTCTGGGCCCTATAAATACCCGCAATCGCACCCTGGATTCATGCTTTTCCCCTCCTTAGACTCAGTCTGTGCTCGCCCCACACTCTTCAGGGAACTAGATGCCCAGCGTTACCTGGGCAGGAGCAGGATGGTGCTCTTCAGGATTACTGAAGACTACCCTAAAATATCATGCAACCAGTTTAGGGATAATAAGAAATGTCCAAAATAAAAGGATCCAGAGAAACACAATTCTATGTCATCAATGACCAAGCCCATCACATCACAGGCAGCGGTTATTATTGTGAAAGCCAATTGTAGTCACTCTTATGACACAGGAGAGTCAATAATGAATCGGCAAGAATAAATTGGAAAATTTAGATAAAAATAAATTTGTAAAACGGGATTTTTTAAAGTCAGAAATATTGCTCCATAATTTGAAAAATTACTATAAATTTAGGCTAATGGGTCAATAACATAATTAAAGAAATAAAAATTAAGAAGTGTAGAGGGCTTCCCTGGTGGCGCAGTGGTTGAGAATCTGCCTGCCAGTGCAGGGGACGCGGGTTCGAGCCCTGGTCTGGGAAGATCCCACATGCCGCGGAGCGACTAGGCCCGTGAGCCACAACTGCTGAGCCTGCGCGTCTGGAGCCTGTGCTCCGCAACAAGAGAGGCTGCGATAGTGAGAGGCCCGCGCACCGCGATGAAGAGTGGCCCCCGCTTGCCACAACTGGAGAGAGCCCTGGCACAGAAACGAAGACCCAACATAGTAATCAATCAATCAATCGATCAATAAATCTTTAAAAAAAAAAAAGAAGTGTAGAGCTTGTGGAATATCGGAGTTTACTTACCTCAGAACTGGACAGCCCTGAATCACTGTTATCCAAGTCCTTCAAAAGTTCAACCAGCCTTTTCTTCTCTCTGTCAATCATAACCACTGGTTGTCCTGAATTCTTGGCCAACTACAGAATGTATGAATGGAAAATATTAAATACTCAAAGCAATTCATAGTTCAGGAAAAATAAAAATGGGACCTGAGACTTCTACAATACAGAAACACTAAGGTAAAATTTGTGAGATTAGGCATTTTCATTTGCTGGGTAATTTTACTTTATGCCAAATTTTTGATAGAGGTCCATTCTCCAAGCAAAGATATTCAACCATTTCAACAAACATTTTATTTAAAAAATAAAACATGGGCAGTTTGCAAACCTCTCTTTATATAATATGTATCAATGCAAAAACATATTTGCTGAGACGTTTGGAAGGAATCTTACCACTTCCTTTGTGGCATATATTCACTAAATGAAACTGCTTTTAAATTTCAAGAATATCATATCAGGAGTTTAAATAAGATTCAGTTACTATTGTTAAAAGGGAAAAAGGGAAATATATGGTGGAGCTGCTGTCTGTGTCAGCAAGAACTTGGATATGAGGAAAACCTTACTGCTCTTGGAAAATTAAACACTAAATCAACATACAATGAGCCAGCGCAAAGAGACAGAGCAAGCTGGAGAAGGTCTCCTTCAGATCATACGAAAATGGAGCACAGAAAAATCGAAAGTCCCAGAGGTCAGTCCTGACAGCAGCAGGCTGACCCATGAATCCAGTCTGCCTAGAAAAGACGTGCTAATTGTGGAAAAAGCATCAGGCTTGAACTATGAAGAATTACTTAACTCTCTCCTCTTAATACTTCATATTCACCAGTGTAGCTTTCTAGTGACTTAACTGCCTTAGTGGTTTGCCATGAGCCTTCTGTCCACCATACTTACATTTCTTGCTATAAATTAATTCGCATTCTGGTCTAATACAGGAGTTCCTGTGCCCTTAGTTAGTCGAAGTCTGCCTTAAGGACAAACCAAGTGAGACCGCAGGGCCTGTAAGACCAAGGTTGAGCCCCTAAATCAGGGAGCTAATCAGAGCAAGAGACAAGTGAGGGGCTGCCAGGAAGCTCAGCTGGAGTTGGGCGGAAGGGGCAGGGACAGTGGGCAGACAACCAGTTGGCCTCTCCAACTCTGCCAGGAGAATTTTCCATTCAAATTTCTAAATGCACCAGTTATAAAATCAGTCTCATTACTTTAATAAAACAATTTTAAATTGATTTTAAATATGCAATTTAAATCTGGGAAACACTGTCCAAAACTATTTTCTAAATAAGTGTTTTTCAAACTGCAGGAACCAGATTCATTTCTGCATAATGAAACAAATGTAATAAGTTGCAGCTAGCAATTTTAAAAGGGGTAGGATGGGATAGAATAGGATAGGATGGAGTAGAAAATAGTGAAGTTAAGTACTGGCTCATAAAACTTTTCTATCAGTTATATATAGTGTTTCAATTACATACACGTGCATCATGGTCAAAAAAAATATTTAAAGACAATGAACACAACTATTTCCATGCTTGCAGCTCATTTCATCCCACATTCTGGCTTCTAAATTTCTAAGTACATACCTCAATGTTTCGCTTAATAAAATCCTGGCTGTGTTTACCCCTGAGCTCAATCTTTTCTGTATTTGAGAAAGGTTTCTTTTCTGCTTTGATCAATGACTCATTTCTTTCCACACCATACGTAAAATCTAATATTAAGAAAGTTCAAAATTTTTTCAGAATTATAATTGTCCATTATGCTAAAATTTTACCTTAAGCATATATTAGAATATACAAGAAATAAAACACACAGAGAAGTACTTCTAAATTCCAGATCCAGAAACTTAACACATACAGAGATTTTTTTCTTTTTTTTTTCTTTTTTTGGCTGCGCCACATGCCTTGCAGGATCTTAGTTCCCCGACCAGGGATCGAACCCGTGCTCCCTGGAGTGGAAGCGCAGAGCCCTAACCACTGGACCACCAGGGAATTCCCCAGAGATTTATTCTTAAAAAGATAAATGTGCTCCCATAATTTGCCATGAAGTTCTCATAAAACTTCTTTTGTTATTCATTATCCTGTATCAAACTTCTTATGCTGATTCCTTTGGAATCATGGGAAACACGAAAAGAACTTCAAGTGATATATGTAAAGGAGAAATCTCTGATGTCATGGGAATTTTAAAATATATTTTATTTTAGTCTTTATATGAAATAAAACTTTCCCTAAAGATTAGAGTCATTACCCGTTACTCTATTAATTTGCCATCACCCTCTCAGAACAATAAACTTTTTGTTCAAACCTGTCTTTTAAGCAAAGTCTGGGCATAAGTGTCCTGGATGTTCCACATCCTATCTGCACAAACCCCTAAAACCCATTTCAGTTTATCAGTTTTTCTCAACCTTTGAAAAGAGATTTGAGTCAGCCTCTGAGTTGTTCAGACCCTGAGTACTCAAGACAAGAGGAAGAAAAATACTTGTGGACTCTTATCCCCTTTATAAAATATCTTGTTTTCATTGTAGTCACATGTAAAGCATTTTTTTAAAAATTATGTGAATCCTTCATTAAAGCTCTAAAAATACACATAAAGAAGAGTCTGCTTAAATGACAAATGGAGTCCACCTTATAAAATAGGATAAATTGCCATATTAAAGTCCAACAGAAAAAAAACACTAGCCAGTAGCTCAATGCGGACAAGGCTTACTTAAAAGTTACCTTTGTTTTGTAAGAGAGGTTACCTCAATAAACAGGATTAAGGGAGCTAGTCAATTGGTGTATTTACAGCTTATTATCAAAGATTCAGTACAAAGTTAATAATTAAAGAATAAATTTTGATAACACTAGCTGGAAAGAACAAGGAAAAGGGTGAGATCTCTGGATTTAATTTCTTTTCAGACAAAAGAAAAGTTTTACTTTTCTATCCTTTATAATTGGGGTTTTATTCTTTAATCAATAACATGATTTTTTTTTAATGAACTATCAATAGTTAAAGTATGAGTTACTTTTTTGGTGAGTGGCCTTCTTAGATATAAAATATATAACTTTTTCCCATAATCCAAATTGTTTATAGTCTTTTAAGTTGAAATATGAAGTCTATTCATTCAGCTGAAGTTTCATATTCTCTTAAACAATACAACATTAAAATAAATCAAATTAAATGCGTCTCTGTCTACATTTATAATAGTTTCTTTAAAATATACTTTTAATAAATTACAGGAGAAAACCTTAGATTGTCTGGTAGGAATTATCTCCCTAGAAATGTCCTCTTCTCCTCTCCATCCTGGTAGTGATCCAGGGTAGCAGCTGCCATGTTCCTATAGTGACCCCAACCCTTGCTGGGTTGGATGAGTTGGTTGAACCAAGGGTGGGCACCTAACCCAAGATAGATCAGTTGGTCTCTTCTCTAGGATTTTGGAATTGAATTGCCCTCTCAATGACTAGCCACAGGATATGCTCTTGGGAATCAAAGAAGCTGTCTACCAGCAGGATTCTTTCCATAAATTTTCTTTTTCACTTAAAGCTAGGTTTCCATTACTTGCAGCCAGATCTTCTTTAGCTCTTTATTATACAAAATTTCAATCCAAAAGTAGAAAGACTGGTATAATGAACCCTCAACAACTAACTTCAATAACGACCAATCTTGTTTCATCTAGAACCTCACCTACTTCGACTCACCACTGAATTAAATCACATCAAATCATTTCATCTGTGAATATTTCTACATACTGCTAGTATCTTCTTGGGACAGTATGTAAAATCACATACCTTTATTGACATTCTGTATACAGTTTTCATAGTCTTCTGGAGGGACTTGAGTGTGAAACACAGAGAAGAAGGTATCTTTGTGCCCGTAACAAGAAGGATCTATTGATTTAAAAATAACATGTTCAATACACACAAAATAAATAAGGAATTGTTTATGTGAACAGTTGTTTTAAAAAAGATAAGATCTAATGTTCTCTGCAATATTCCTCAATTCCCTCCACACATGTTTCTTAAGACAATGTCACTTTCAGGTAGAAATGATAATCATCTTTGTACACATGAGCCACTCAAAACAGAGCAATCAAGATACTCAACAGAATTTCTGTGCAAAGAGGATGTACAAGGGCGCACTAAAATATCACATTAATTATCTGGAGATAATGTACCCAAAGTCTAACATTCTTAATACGGAGAATGTGCACACTGCATAACTTTGTGTTTTTATTTTTTATTTTAGATCCCCAAGGTGAAGATTTCAGATATATGGTCAGTCATTAAAATAACAGAATGTGTTTGAGAGAGAAAACTGGGGAGACACTTAGCAGTTAGCTTTCTTTTCTTCTATTTATTCTCTTAGGATAATACCCATAAAGAAATTAGGAAACTGTGTTTTTTAACTCTTTTTGTTTAATGTAATTTGTTTTATGTTCTACTAGCTACTTTAGACACTGTATATTTACAAGAAACTGCTAACATAAATAAATATCACTTTGCCTTAATATGAGAGAATCTGCCAGGTTATGGCACGGAAATGCTTTTGCTTAAGAAAACATGACAAGTCTTGAAGACATTACAGGATTCATCACCTACCTCTGAAACAAACCTGATTCAAGCATCTACTCGGAGACAATACAGGCAAGATACATTCACCCTAACACACAAACACCACCAAATTCATAACATACAACTTCTGACAGTAAAAACAAATTCATCAATCCAATTCCCTAATTTGGAATTCATAATAATCTAGCATCACCAGGATTGACATTACAACCATAATCCTTGTACAATCTTTGATGAGTTACTCTAGCAAATTAGCGGTATAAGCCTTGCAGGGACAGGGGTAAGCTACTCAAAAAGCAAAAAGGTTTAAAGTTCTTTTCAAACTTTAATTGTTTTGCAACCACTACTATTAGAGGTCTTAAAATATTTATTAAAGCAGGCTCTTCAAGTCAGCAATTTGGCAACATTCTGTTACTGGTTTAAGTTGCATCACATACCCAAAGTGGTAATATATTTATTTTTGATCACATAATTCCTCTTTAACAGCAGGTTCACTCAATTTTATACTAAAGTACCTATAAAGACACAAAAATATGAAAACTTGCAATACTAAAAACTATTATAGCAAGGTGATACTGAAGCTTTTAAACCCAGGGGTTTTTCCTAGGCTGAAATCATTCGTGTGACCCTGTGGCTCTTCACCCATAGTCGCAGGGTAGTCATTGCCTCAGAAAGAAGACGGGTACAGCCTAGAACAAAGGCCTCATAGCTCAGTCTTGAGTTTAAAAGACAACAGTTGTAAAAGGCAGACATTCAACTGCAGGAGCTCAACTCCTTGAGAGAGAAAAAGCATTTTCTAAATTCCAAAAGTCCTCCATTAGAAAGCTCTTCCTTATAGTAAAAAAAAAATTCTAATTAATGTAGAAGAAATGATGAAATTAGAAAATAACCATTTGGTAACCATCATAATAATAATTGATTCAGGTAGGAATCATCAATGGATAATAAAACTCATGGGTGAAAGTTTGAAGAATAACAGGATAATAGCCTCAGAGTATCCTTCCATGAGATAACTTATTCAGTACAAAGAGAAAAATGGTAACTTTACAGTGCAGAAACCTGGCAGACACCACCTTAACCAAATGATCAAAGTTAACATCACCAGTGATGGAACAATCAACATCATGTGCTTCCTGATATGATTCATTGAGAAAAACACAGTACCACTTCTGTGGGATTTCTGCCAAAAATGCATAACTTGAACCCAATATATGGAAACATAAACAAACCCAAACTGGGCAACAGTCTACAAAATAACAGGCCTATAATCTTCCAAAATGCTAATGTCATAAAACACAAAGAATGACTAAAGAGACATGACAATTAAATGCAATGCATTATCTTGAATTTTCTTTTGCTAGAAAGGATTTTAGTGTGACAACTGGCAAAACATGAAGAAAGCCTGTCAATTGGATAATAGTATTGTATCAATACTAATTTCCTGATTTGTGTGCATGTGTGTGTCCTCTTGTGGACAGGAAGACAGAGGATGTGGTAAATGTTAACACTTGGAGAATCTGAGTAAAGGGTATTTGAGAATTCTTCACACTTTTCAGACTTTAAGTCTGAAATTATATCAAAATTAGAAGTTAATAGGAAAATTTTCAAATTTCCTCACTACAAACATTCATCTGGGGGAAAAAAATCTCCCTTGAGAGATCAAGGGCCAGACCTTGAAAGACTGAGCACAATTTTTTTATTAACTTTTTTTTATTGAATGAAAGACTCTTTCAATTTTATAGTGCTTTACAATTTTCAAAAGTTTTTGAGCACAATTTTTAACAAGAGTCTTAAAAGAGGAAGATTGCAGGATTGATTTAAGTTGCTTCCTGCCACCTAGGGAAGAAAGCCCATGCCAGACAATGGGAAGGACCTAGAAGAACATCAGAGGGGATGAGTTTGCAGAAGACACAAGTGACACACACGTGAGGCTGCTCCCTGGCACTCATCCCATTGGAGGTGAAATCTTGGAGTTGGATAGAGATCACCAAAGAGAATGGGAAAACCAGAGCCCTGTGGGCTCTGCCTCACTGCATACCTGGAACTTGGGAGGAGACTCCACACACAGTGCTCCACACCTACCCTTGACAGCTCCAAAGCAGCAATGGCAGTGTGGCATATTTAGAGGAAGACAGGGCCTAATATATTCACCTTTTCTTTCTCCCTCTCTCTCTCTCCTCCCGACCCCAACACACACACACAGAGAAACATATGACACACAATGGCATGGCTGGCCTGTGGCATAGAAGAGAACCAGAAGTTCTCACTTGCCCCGATTAGGTAGAAACAGACCTCTTCCCACTGCACATCATGACACCAACCAAAAATGCACACATCCAAATGTCCCCTACAATTAAGAACCACCCTATTAGACTACAGAGAAAATTTCAATAAACTCAAAATATCAAAACAATGCCCACAGTGTTACAGATTTCCACATTGGCTTTTAAAACAGAGGGCTTAAAAAAAAATCCTGGAGAACAAGGGAAAAGCACCATTTTCTAATTAACTATAAGGTCAATGAAGAAATAAGAGTACGATAACAACCTGTAGAGAATAATGATGATACCATACACCAAAGAATGTAGTACAGAGCTAAATCTATATGCAGAAACAAATTCATAGCAATGGTGCTTTTATCATATTGTTATGGACTGAACTGTAACCCCCCAAAATTCATACGTTGAAGCCCTAACCCCCAGTGTGGCTGTATTTTAAGGAGGTAATTAAAGTTAAATGAGGTTATTAGGTGGGGTACTAATCCGATAGAACTGGTATCCTTACAAGAAGAGGAAGGGGCACCAGAGATATCTTCACCCCACTCCTCCTCTTCCCTTGTGCACAGAGAAAAGGTCATGTGAGGACACAGTGAGAACGTGGCCATCTGTAAGCCAGGAAGAGAGACCTCCCCCAAAAACGAATTTTCCAGTACCTTGATCTTAGACTTCTAGCCTCCAAAACTGTAAGAAAATAAGTTTCTGCTGTTTAAGCCACCCAGGCTGTGGTATTTTTTTTATGGCAGCCCTAGCAGACACATATTTTAAGAGAAAATAAAATGAGCTTAACTAGTTTAACTGAAGAAGCTAGAGAAAACAACAAGTTCAAGGAAAGAAAGAAAGGTAATTGCTAGAATTAGCAAAGAAATTCAAAACTGGTTCACAAAGGTATAAAAAGAAAAATCCTCAAGTATAATTTTAAAAAGAGAAAACACTCACTGTAATCAAGATAGCATGGTATTGGCAAAAGAACAGCCACATAGATCACTGCAACAGAATAGAGGGTTCAGAAATAGACCTGCAAAAACATAGTCAACTAATCTTTAGCAAAAGAGCAAAACAACTGAATAGAGAGAGATAATCTCTTAAACAAATGATGCTGGAACAACTGGATGTCCATATGCAAAAAATAAAAATAAAAAAAGAATAACATAGATACAGACCTTATACTTTTCAAAAAAATTAAATCAAACTGGATTATAAACCTAAATGTAAAATGCACAACTATAAAACTTCTAAAAGAAAACACAGGATAAAAATCTATATGAGCTTCAATTTAGTGATGAGCTTTTATATACAACACCACAAGCATGATCCATGAAAGAAAAAATTGGTAAGTTAAGCTTATTAAAATTTAAAACATCTGCCCTGCAAAAGATACTGTTAAGAGAAGGAAATTACAAGCCACAGGCTGGGAGAAAATATTTGCAAAACACATATCTGAGAAAGGAGATGTATCCAAAATATACAAAGACTCTTAAAACTCAACAAGAAAACAACCAATCTAATTTTTTTAAATGGGCAAAAGATCTAAACAGACAACTCAGTAAAGAAAATATACATATGACAAACAAGCACCTGAAAAGATACTCAACATGCTTTGTCATTAAGGAAATGTAAATGCAAATTAAAACAACAATGAGATACCAATATATACCTATTAGAATGGCTAAAATCCAAAAAACTGACAATACCAATTGCTGGTAAGGATGCAGAACAATAGGAACTTTCATTTTTGCTGGTGGGAATATGAAATGGTACGGCCATTTTGGAAGACAGGCAGTTTCTTACAAAGTTAAACACTTATTGTATGATCCAGCAATCCTGCTCCTATATATTTACCCCCCAAAATGGAAATTTTATGTCCACACCAAAATCTGCACACTAATGTTTAAAGCAGCTTTATTCATAATCATCAAAAACTGGAAGCAATCAAGATATCTTTCAATAGATGAAGGGAAAAACAAACAGTGGTACATCCATAGAATGAAATATTTAGTAACAAAAAGAAATCAGCCATCAAGTCACAAAAACACATGGATGAACCTTAACTGTGTATTGCTAAGTTAAAGAACCCACTCTGAAAAAGGCTACGTACGGAATGATTCCGACTATACAACATTTGGAAAAGGCAAAACTAGAGAGACAGTAAAAAAGTCAGTGGTGGCTAGAGGTTTGGGGGAAGAAGGGAGAGTTGAATGGCGATTCACACAGGGGACCTTTGTTTATTTTGTTTGTTTGTTTGTTTTAACATCTTTACAGGAGTATAATTGCTTTACAATGGTGTGTTAGTTTCTGCTTTATAACAAAGTGAGTCAGCTATACATATACATATATTCCCATATCTCTTCCCTCTTGCATCTCCCTCCCTCCCACCCTCGCTATCCCACCCCTCTAGGTAGTCACAATGCACCGAGCTGATCTCCCTGTGCTATGCGGCTGCTTTCCACTAGCTATCTGTTTTACATTTGGTAGTGTATATATGTCCATGCCACTCTCTCACTTTGTCCCAGCTTACCCTTCCCACTCCCCATGTCCTCAAGTCCATTCTCTAGTAGATCTGCGTCTTTATTCCCGTCCTGCCCCTAGGTTCTTCATGACCATTCTTTTTTTTTTTTAGATTCCATATATATGCGTTAGCATACAGTATTTGTTTTTTTCTTTCTGACTTACTTCACTCTGTATGACAGATAACTCAATTTCGTTTCTTTTTATGGCTGAGTAATATTCCATTGTATGTATGTGCCACATCTTCTTTATCCATTCATCCACACAGGGGATCTTTAAGCATGGTAAAACTATTCTGTATTATACCATAACAGTGGTTACATGACACTGTACATTTTTGGAAACCTATAACTTCACAGCACAGCGAGTGAACCTTAATGTATGCAATTTTCAAAAGATTATTTAGGATGTCACAGAATCCCAGGATAAAATACAGAATTTGATCAAACAATCTAACTGTGTTATCAATGTATGAAATAATTTCACTGAAGGGGGTGAAGGCAAAAATGCTCACTTTACGTAACTGTGGAAATGAGTAGAGTCTGCAAGACTAAAGGCAACAGAAACTGCACGTGAGCTCTGTACTCCGGTTGATGAGGTTATGTCCTGTGGGGTACAGGTCAGCAATCCTGATATCACTACACACATACAGTAGAAGTGAACAATTAAGTAAATGGATGGCCTATGATGAGAGCCAGGTTTTTCACTGTTGGAGTGGTGGTTACAGATAAGCAAGAGAAAAGGCTAGAATGATCCATGGGGTAATAAAGTCAGAGACATAAGTATGAACCTATGTTTAGCCTGATACCGATACAGATTGTTACACATAGAAATATCTATAGATAAGTGTGTAACAGGTTAGCATACACACAAATACTTCCTTTCTCAGAAGGTCTAGAGTCAACAACTCCCCAGTAACAGCAAGCACACCTAGCATCCAGATCTGGTTTCTAGTATCGTTCTCCAATAAGAGGAACCAGCTGATTGGAGAAATGGCTGATTCTAGGACTCAGGTAAGAAACATAGAAGATGAGTCTGAAGCCAGAAAGTGAGGAAGTGCTCACAACAACAGCAAAACAAAACTCACAATGGAGGAAATATGACAAAAGGACACAAGAGTCAACTGAACAAGCTCCCAATGGTCAAAGCTGTAAAATTTTGAGCAATAAAATAATCCAAAGTATAAACAAATATCCACAAGTCAATAGTGAAATAAATAAATAAATAAATACGGAGACTAGATGAATCTCCCATGCGGAATAATTCACAATGGGACTTCCCTGGTGGTCCAGTGGTTAAGAATCCGCCTTCCAATGCACGGGACAGGGGTTCAATCCCTGGTCAGGGAACTAAGATCCCATATGCTGCGGGGCAAATAAGCTCGCGTGCCGCAACTACTGAGCCCACACCACAGCTAGAGAAGCCCACGAGCCACAACGAAGACCCAGAGCAGCCAAATTTTAAAAATAAATAAACTTTAAAAATAAAAAGAAAGAATAATTCACAATAACTTATGTAAATACTCTGCCATCAAGGAAGTGATGCATAACTCCCCACTCCTTAAGTATGGGCTGTGCATAGTAACTTTCTTCTGAAGAAGACAGTATGGAAAAGGTGAACTATTGAGAAAATTTACAGTGGAGAAACCTGACAAATACTTCCTCAGCCAGGTGATCAAAGTTAACACCAACAGTGATAAGTTATATTGTTAGTATGATGGGATGTAATGAAAATGGCACTTTAACTCTATGGTCTTCCTCCCAAGAACATACAATACAAATCTAATCATGTGAAAACCATGACATAAGTCACAACTGCTGGAAATTCTACAAAATACCTGACCAGTACTCCTCAAAACTGCCAAGGTCATCAAAGACAAGGGAAGTCTGAGAAAGTGCGTAGCCAAGAGTAGCTTAAGGAGACATGAGTAAACGTAATGTGGTATACTGGATGTGATCTTGGAACAGGAAAAGGACGCTAGGTAAAAACTGAAAGCCTGAATAAAGTATGGACTTTAGTTAATAATAATGTATCAATATTGGTTCATTAATTGTAACAAATGTACCATACTAATCTTAATAAAAGGGAAACTCGTTGCAGGTATATGGAAAATCTCTGTACTTTCTTCATATTTTTCCTGTAAATCTAAAACTGTGCTAAAATTAAAAATTAACTTTACAAAAATTCCAGATTAAAAAGAGAAACAAACAACAAAATTAGAAATTAGAAATGGGACATAGAAACAATAAGAAGGAGAATTATCATTTTTAAATGCTATATGAAGTTTTATTAGTAAAATTTTAAATCTCAGTGAAATGGATACTTTAAAATCTCAGTGACATGGACATATTGCCAAAATTGACTCCAGAAGACTAGTAAACTGTAATACAATAGTAAATATGAAAGAAGCTGAGAAAAGAATCAGAGAATCGCCTCCAAGAAATTATTTGAACCAGGTGGTTTTTCCAGTGAAATCTTTCAAATTTTTAGGGAACAGATAATCCCCATGTTATATAAACTGTTTCAAAGCATAGAAATAAATGGACAGCTAGCCCCATTCATTTTATGAAGCTAACATAGACTGACAAAGCATACACACAACCACCACCAACCCCACCTCTACCTGCTACACCATGACATACATGCACATGGGCGCACGTACACACACACACACACAGTTAATTTCACTTATAAATACAGATGCAAAAATTCTGAATAAATTCAGCCATTCAAATCTGGTACTAAATTAAAATAATAATCCTCCATAACCAAGAAATACATTGACCTCGGAATAAAAGACTAACTTAGTATTTAAATCTATTAATTTTGAGACATTAAATAAGTTTGTCAAGAAGAAAAAGCTTTACAATACTTTAAATAGATATTGAAATACATTGAATAAATTTCAACACTATGTCCTTATAAAGTTCTCAGAATAGGAATAAGTGTTGAAAATTAATATTATTTCCAGGTGATCATAAACTAACAAGACTGAAAGCAAACAACTAAAGATAATTAGAATAAATAAAATAATTATCACTGAGGGCCAGAGGAGATCAATGTCCCAACTCAAACAGTCAGGCAGAGAGAGGGCAAATCACCCCCCCTCTACATTTTAGTTCTATTCAAGCCTTCAAAGGATTGGATGATGCCCACCCACAATCAGGTCAGTATTCACTTCACTCAGTCTACCAATTCAAATGCTAGTCTCTTCCAGAAACACCCTCACAGATACACCCAGAAATAATGCTTAACCAGATATCTGGGCATCCTGTGATCCAGTCAAATTGACACATACAATTAGCCATCACAAAGACTGGATGGATGATGAAACCATTAACCAAGATAGCGAAAATATACAAAAGAAGAAATAGGTTTCAACCATGGAAAATAAGGAGGGGGAGAGGAGAAGCAGCAGGAAATAATGAGTCCAGTAAAAAAAAAAAAAAAAATGTTACTATTCTATGAGTGGTCAACTGTGTCAGATGCGACAGAGATATCAAATAGGATGAAAATTGGGAGGATGTCGCTAGATTTAGAATTTAGGAGGACCACTGATGAAGTAGTTTCTGTAGTGTGATAGGAGAAAATACAGTTGGGAAGTAAATGGAAGTTGACCAAGTAGCACTAGTAGGTGTGGACTATTCTCTCAAGGAGTCTGACCTTCAAGGAGAGGAGGGAAACCGAATGGTACCTGTTTGGGAGTAGGGTGAAGAACCGAGGGAGGAGGTTTTATTTGTATGTTTGGTTGGTTTGATGGCTCTCTGATTCTGTTTTAGGGCCAGAACATTTAAGCCTGGTTAGCTGAAGGGAAGGACACAGAGGAGACAAGAGAGATGAAGCTCTAGGTAAGAGACAGAAAAATTGATGGATCAGGAGGCAGGAGCAGAGTGAAAAGGATGGGACATTATTGACTTTGGCCTTGGAGAAGAAGAGCACCTGCCCTCCAGCTAAGGGAAGAGGGAAGAGGGTAGAGGAGCACAGTCAGAGTGCAATTTGGAGACAGAAAGCAAGAATGTGGAAGGGACTCCCAACCAGTTGGTGCATTTTCTCTGAACCCTAAGACTGCCAGGGTAAAGGACTTGCATGAGAGGATGGGAGGTTAAATACAGAGTAACAATTTGGAAGAGCCACTTCGGAGAATGTAAGAGAAATTGCTAAGCAATACTGAGACTATAACAGAAGTTAAAAACCGAAAATCCTTAGCTGTACCAGTCAGCACAATTACGTGATTTTCTCCCCAAGTCCTCTGCAAATCAGAGCAGAAAGAGACTACAAAATTTTCTTGGAATATTTAATCTTAACATGCAAGAGAAGAAGCAACATTTTCCTGAATTTCACAGAAAATCATTTTGAAAGAGGTATTTGCAAATTTTGAGAAATCTGATTGATTAAAGTGCCACTGTTTTGTGCTTACATGTACTTATACATTGGAGCTGTAAACACAAGGGCAAAAGTGACAAAGGCAAAAAAGAATAACCTCTATCCAAAACACCGATAACAAGCAATCCTATCACTAGATATATTTGTCTCAGAGAGTAGTGAATTCTATCTCTATCCATCAGATAAATGCTAAAAACTAAGGGAAGACTCCTGGTATGGTAAATGATTTTCACATTTCTCTAGAAAAGCTTTAAAGTGATCCCTCAAAAATGTGGTGAGACAGACTTTTAAAACACTTCTGAAATCTCTAGCAAGTGCAATACTGTCCACTTTGAAACCTCAGTACTTGAGGATATTATCTCTGGTTTATAAAGTCAAAATGTGGTTTAAAAAGAAATCAATTTAATGTGGTGTTTATCTTTCTCTTAGAGTCAACACCCCATTTGTGTTTAGTTCCTATAAATAAAACTAAATACACAACAAGTATCTTTTCTTTTTTCTTGCTATTGTTTATTTGTGATGTTATAAAAGTACTATAACATCCCCAAAGGATGCATTTTGTGTTTAGGGGGTGGGAAAACAGGTTGGAAATTGCCATTCTGCCACTAGCCCAAAGTCCCTCGAGTTACTCTTAAGAAAGAAGTTAAGGAAATGACTGGGAGAAATAAAGAAGAATACTCATCCTAAGATTTCTCCCTTTGTTTAAAGGGAAAAAATAAGAACAGCAAAAAGTAGGTTTGGGTATTTATAGATTTGTGTTTAAAGTTCAAGTCCAAATAAGCCTGGCTCTAAATTCTTCAAGAGATGCTTTTAAAGTACTATTTTAACTAGATGCCGCCACCTACTGGACAGTTTACAAGGACTTTTGAGCTTTCCTGGGAACAAAGAAAAAAATGATCATGGAGGAAAAGAGAGCAAAAGATTTCTGTTTTCATAATAAGCCTTATAAGAAACACTTTACTTTAAAATTTATGGCTATCCATAGGCTTGATCAAAATAATTTTTTAATTTTTAAAATTTTTACATTTTTAATTAAGAGGGGTAGTTGAAGTTCAGTGAATAACCTGGGAAAGAAACTAATCTCAGGACGGAACAGATATAAGCAGTGTCACACCATTTCATGATATGCGGCTATGTTGTAACAGTAGAAATATGAGACTATCAAAAATCAGTGCTAGGTGGTAAAATTGGACTCTTTCATTTCTATGCATTTCTTTTATACATTTCTTTCATACTTGCTAATAACACATTTCATAAACTGAAGATTCCAAAAGTTACCTCTTTTGGAATAAGGTAATAATTATGTTATGTCAAATGTAAAAAAAAATGTATAATTAGGCTAATAATGTAGTTTATAGTAAATGCTATCTCTTTTGGGTTTTAAGATTTTTAAAGACCAGATATATGTGACTGCTGACATGCCTAGGATGTGAAGAGCCAGCAAGACACCCCATTAAGGAACCCATCTTCTATGAAAGGCCAGCCACCAAAAAAGTCTAATTAAATCTGAAGAACCAGGAGTACAATAGTGTTGTCTCTTCATTCTGGTGAACTAGTCAAGTGTGAGCTAATCAAGACAGACGGCAGCAAGAATGAAGGGCAACAGACCCTTGATTTACCCAAAAGCATCTTTGATCCCCATTTCCTTTCACACTGACCCTACTCTCACATCTTATCTGCTCTGCACACAATAAACACTGCCAGTACACAATAACTGACTAAGAATTCGAAATCTAAAAATTGAAACTCTGACATGGTAATGTTTAAAACAATGACTCTCTCTGGCCATAGCTTCCAAGCCTCTGGTAACTCCAGCTTTCAGATCATGAAGTCTAGCAAGTTTCCATGTTAGAATATTAGTACTAATCTAGTATGACTGTAAATGTCTACAGGGCCTACAGTAGTCACGTGACTCCAGAGATACAACTGTGAGCTCCATAGATTTAACCAAATGGACCTGCCATGGGCTTTTAAAATTAAATGTATCTGATAGTTCAGATTTGTTCGTGAAGAAAGGCCAGCTGAAAACAAGTCTTGCCCTCTAAGGCTGAAAGTTCACTCAGTAGTGAACTCTGTGACCAAAAAGGCTAATGTCAAAAGGCCACCATGGATCCCTTTACAGAGTGGCCTGTTTTACAGTCCTTGCTCCAGAGTCAAGCACAGCAAGTGTGGCCTCTTAGAAATGCCTCAGTGGTGAAATCAGCATTTAGCTCCTGCATTCTAAAATACAGATGCTGAACGGCAAAGGAAACCATCAACAAAACGAAAAGACAACCTACAGACTAGGAGAACATATTTGCAAATAATGTGTCCAACAAGGGCTTAATTTCCAAAATAAATGAATAGCTCATACAACTCAATAACAAAAAAACAAACAAACCAATCAAAAAATGGGCAGAAGACCTAAATAGACATTTCTCTGAAGACATACAGATGGCCAATAGGCACATGAAAAGATGCTCCACATAGCTAATTATTAGGGAAATGCAAATCAAAACCACAACAAGGTATCACCTCACACCATTCAGAATGGCCATCATCAAAAAGTCTACAAATAATAAATGCTGGAGAGGGTGTGGAGAAAAGGGAACTCTCCTACACTGTTGGTGGGGATGTAAATTGGTGCAGCCACTATGGAGAACAGTATGGAGGTTCCTTAAAAAACTAAAAACAGGGGCTTCCCTGGTGGCGCAGTGGTTGAGAATGTGCCTGCCAACGCAGGGGACACGGGTTCGAGCCCTGGTCTGGGAAGATCCCACATGCCACGGAGCAACTAGGCCCGTGAGCCACAACTACTGAGCCTGCACGTCTGGAGCCTGTGCTCCGCAACAAGAGAGGCCGCGATAGTGAGAGGCCCGCGCACTGCAATGAAGAGTGGCCCCCGCTTGCCGCAACTAGAGAAAGCCCTCGCACAGAAACGAAGACCCAACACAGCCAAAAATAAATAAATAAATAAATAAATAAATAAATAAATAAACTCCAATCTCTTAAAAAATAAATAAATAAGTGTTTGATAACACTTATTGAACTGTAAGTGTTATTTAAAAAAAAAAAAAAAACTAAAAACAGAGCTACCATATGATCCAGCAATCCCACTCCTGGGACCCCTCCTTAGAGCAAGTCTAATGCCCAAGCAATACTATATGACCATTTAGATGATGTTGGTTAAAGGATTTCAGAAGTGTCCTGCCAAAAAATCCAACTCTTCCCAATCACTAAAACATTCATTACTAAGTAAGTAAGTTAAAATAAGTTATATGATTCCACAGCACTTCTGTAGAAGAAGAAAAAGAAAGAAAAGAAGGAAGAAGGAAAAGAAGAAGGAAGAGGAGGAGGCGAATCACAAATATACAGTTGACCCTTGAACAACATATGTTTGAATTGCACAGGTTCACTTATACACGGATATTTTTCAATAAATGCGTACTATAGTACTACACAATCCTTGGTTGGTTGAATCCATGGATGCAGAACTGCAGGTACAGAGGGCCAACTATAAAGTTACACCTGGATTTTCAACTGCACAGGGGCAGTGCCCCTAACCACCATGTTGTTCAAGGGTCAGCTGTTACATACACACAAGTGGGGGAAGTAGAAACACATGCACAGAATTAACTGGCTGGTCTCATAAACCAGGACTATGAGAGAACAGGGAAAGGACAAATCAGTAATGGATTTTTATGAAAGGTTGCAGAGGCCTGAGTGAGACACCTCATGGGACAATCGCAGGCAGTTAGGGGACTGCACAAACTGGGTGTATAGAGGCATCAAAGAGTCACAGGAAGTAAAGGCAAAGACACACTTTGTCTATTTCCTGATTTTTCACTGCCCTGTCCTCCTCACCCTTGAGCAGACACAAACACTAGAAGACTCTGAAACATACCTAACTTCAGAGTAGTTCCATATAGTCCTATCCAACGTGATCATTTCCTTTAAAGAAGAATTAAACTCACAAAGAAACAGAAAAGATAACTGAATTGGGACTTTTACTTTAATCCAAATATTCTATGACTCTGAGATAAAAATAAAGATGAATCAATTTTACTCACCAACAGTTTCTTCTGATGCAGCAGTCAAAGCTAGAAAGTTTTTTGTACTTTCCATCTCCTCATTACTTTGTAAAGCTTCACCATTTTTGGCAGACTAATAAAAGAGAAATAAAAGTTTAAACATGGGAAAAGAAGGCAACTATATTCATCGATATTTTTTTAAATTCCATCATGGTTTCCAATCCTGTACATACAAACAAGAAAGTCAGATCATTTTTATTCTTTTAATTAGGGAATCTGTTAATGTTTCCTGTTCCCTCAAAATTCTGTCAATGAGTATTCCCAGATAGAGTTGGACTATATCTATCATTATATGATAATTACCTTGCTTAAAGTTCCTTAAGTTTCTGTTTAATGTTTCTATAACTAATGAGTAACCTAAAGACACATCATCAAATTACAGTTTCAGATATTTCAAAATTGATACTGTATTTTATTATGATTCCAGTTATAATTTATATTTCCAAGCAAGTAAAAATTTGCTTTGAGATCCAACAGAAATAAGTGACAGACTAACTTTTCCTGCTAAAATTTACACAAATTATTTCTCTAACTTTAAGCACTGAATTTTTTAAAATAAATTTATTTATTTTATTTATTTATTTTTGGCTGCATTGGGTCTTCGTTGCTGTACATGGGCTTTCTCTACCCGGGGCCACTCTTCGTTGCGGTGCACGGGCTTCTCATTGCGGTGGCTTCTCTTTGTTGCGGAGCATGTGCTCTAAGCTCGTGGGCTTCAGTAGTTGTCACTCATGGGCTCCACAGCGAAGGCTCAATGGTTGTGGCACACGGGCTTAGTTGCTCCACGGCATGTGGGATCTTCCAGGACCAGGGCTAGAACCCATGTCCCCCGCATTGGCAGGCGTATTCTTAACCACTGCGCCACCAGGGAAGCTGCAGCACTGCATTTTATATACTGCTTTTTTCCATCCCAGTGGTCTTCCTGGGAACCTTGTAAAAATGTGTTCTTAATCACTTTATAACCAATTCATATCATTGCCTGGGAAATTTCCTAGGAAGTCAGTCAACTAAACAAGGAAGAATTTTTCAAAAACAGCCAATCTGAAAGTAGGCATAGAGGGAACTTTCCTCAATATAATTAAGGCCATATATGACAAACCCACAGCCAACATCATCCTCAATGGTGAAAAACTGAAACCATTCCCACTAAGATCAGGAACAAGACAAGGTTGCCCCCTGTCACCACTATTATTCAACATTGTTTCGGAAGCTTTAGCCACAGCAATTAGGGAAGAAGAACAAATAAAAAGAATCCAAATCAGAAAAGAAGAAGTAAAGCAGTCACTGTTTGCAGATGACATGATACTATAAATAGAGAATCCTAAAGATGCTACCAGAAAACTACTAGAGCTAATCAATGAATTTGGCAAAGTAGCAGCATACAAAACTAATGCACAGAAATCTCTTGCATTCCTATACACTAATGATGAAAAATCTGAAAGTGAAATTAAGGAAACACTCCCATTTACCATTGCAACAAAAAGAATAAAATATCTAGGAATAAACCTACCTAAGGAGACAAAAAACCTGTATGCAGAAAACTATAAGACACAGTTGAAAGAAATTAAAGATGATACAAATAGAGGGAGAGATATACCATGTTCTTGGATTGGAAGAATCAACATTGTGAAAATGACTATACTACCCAAAGCAATCTATAGATTCAATGCAATACCTATCAAACTACCAATGGCATTTTTCACAGAACTAGAACAAAAAATTTCACAACTTTTATGGAAACACAAAAGACCCCAAACAGCCAAAGCAATCTTGAGAAAGAAAAAACGAGCTGGAGGAATCAGGCTCCCTGACTTCAGACTATACTACAAAGCTACAGTAATCAAGACAGTATGGTACTGGCACAAAAACAGAAATATAGATCAATGGAACGGGATCGAAAACCCAGAGATAAACCCACACACACATGGTCACCTTATTTTTGATAAAGGAGGCAAGAATATACAATGGAGAAAAGACAGCCCCTTCAATAAGTGGTGCTGGGAAAACTGCACAGCTACATGTAAAAGAATGAAATTAGAACACTCCCTAACACCATACACAAAAATAAACTCAAAACGGATTAAAGACCTAAATGTACGCCAGACACTATCAAACTCTTAGAGGAAAACACAGGCAGAACACTGTATGACATAAATCACAGCAAGATCCTTTTTGACCCACCTCCTAGAGAAATGGAAATAAAAACAAAAATAAACAAATGGGACCTAATTAAGCTTAAAAGCTTTTGAACAGCAAAGGAAACCATAAACAAGACGAAAAGACAACCCACAGACTGGGAGCAAATATTTGCAAATGAAGCAATGACAAGATAACCTCCAAAATTTACAAGCAGCACATGCAGCTCAATATCAAAAAAAAAAAAAAACCCAATCCAAAAATGGGCAGAAGGGGGGGTCTGGGCAAGATGGCAGAAGAGTAAGACGTGGAGATCACCTTCCTTCCCACAGATACATTAGAAATACATCTACACGTGGAACTGCTCCTACAGAACACCCACTGAATGCTGGCAGCAGACGTCAGACCTCCCAAAAGGCAAGAAACTCCCCCACGTACTTGGGTAGGGCAAAAGAAAAAAGAAATAACAGAGACAAAAGAATAGGGAAGGGACCCGCACCAGTGGGAGGGAGCTGGGAAGGAGGAAAAGTTTCCACACACTAGGAAGCCCCTTCGAGGGCGGAGACTGTGGGTGGCAGAGGGGGGAAGCTTCAGAGCCACGGAGGAGAGCGCAGCCACAGGGGTGCGGAGGGCAAAGCAGAGAGATCCCCGCACAGAGGATCGGTGCCGAGCAGCACTCACCAGCCCAAGAGGCTTGTCTGCTCACTCGCCTGGGCGGGTGGGGGCTGGGAGCTGAGGCTCGGGCTTTGGTCGGATCCCAGGGAGAGGACTGGGGTTGGCGGGTGAACACAGCCTGAAGGGGTTAGCGCACCACAGCTAGCCGGGAGGAAGTCCGGGAAAAAGTCTGCAGCTGCCGAAGAGGCAAGAGACTTTTTCTTGCCTCTTTGTTTCGCCGTGCACAAGGAAAGAGGATTCAGAGTGCCGCCTAAACGAGCTCCAGAGACGGGCGTGAGCCACGGCTATCAGTGCGGACCCCAGAGACGGGCATGAGACGCTAAGGCTGCTGCTGCCGCCACCAAGAAGCCTGTGTGCGAGCACAGGTCACTCTCCACACCGCCCCTCCCGGGAGCCGGTGCAGCCCGCCACCGCCAGGATCCCATGATCCAGGGACAACTTCCCCAGGAGAATGCACGGCGTGCCTCAGGCTGCTGCAATGTCACGCCGGCCTCTGCCGCCACAGGCTCGCCCCGCATCCATACCCCTCCCTCCCCCGCGCCTGAGTGAGCCAGAGCCCCCGAATCAGCTGCTCCTTTAACCCCGTCCTGTCTGAGCGAAGAACAGACGCCCTCAGGCGACCTACATGCAGAGGCAGGTCCAAATCCAAAGCTGAACCCCGGGAGCTGTATGAACAAAGAAGAGAAAGGGAAATTTCTCCCAGCAGCCTCAGAAGCAGCGGATTAAAGCTCCACAAACAACTTGATGTACCTGCATCTGTTGAATACCTGAGTAGACAACAAATCATCCCAAATTCAGGAGGTGGACTCTGGGAGCAGGATATATTAATTTTTCCCCTTTTCCTTTTTTTGTGAGTGTATATGTGTATGCTTCTGGGTGAGATTTTGTCTGTATAGTTTTGCCTTCACCATTTGTCCCAGGGTTCGGTCCGTCCGTTTTTTTGTTTTGTTTTTTACTTAAAAAATTTTTCTCTTAATAAATTTTTTCTTAATAATTTTTTCCTTATTTTTTATTTTAAAAAATTAAAAAAATTTTTTCTTAATAATTTTATTTTTTATTTTAAAAAATTAATAAATTTATTTTAAAAAATTTTAAAAATTTTTTTCTTAATAAATTTTTTCTTAATAATTTCTTTTCTTATTTTTTATTATAATAGCTTTATTTTATTTTATCCTCTTTCTTTCTCTTTTTCTACTTTTTCTCCCTTTTATTCCGATCCGTGTGGATGAAAGGCTCTTGGTGCTCCAGCCAGGCATCAGGGCTGTGCCTCTGAGGTGGGAGAGCCAACTTCAGGACACAAGAGACCTCTCAGCTCCACGTAACACCAAACGGCGAAAATCTCTCACAGATCTCCATCTCAACATCAAGACCCAGCTTCACTCAACGACCAGCAAGCTACAGTGCTGGACACCCTATGCCAAACAACTAGCAAGACAGGAAAACAGCCCCATCCATTAGCAGAGAGGCTGCCTAAAATCATAATAAGGCCACAGACACCCCAAAACACACCACTAGACGTGGATGTGCCCACCAGAAAGACAAGATCCAGCCTCATCCACCAGAACACAGGCACTATTCCCCTCCACCAGGAAGCCTACACAATCCTCTGAACCAACCTTAGCCACTGGGGACAGATACCAAAAACAACGGGAACTACGAACCTGCAGCCTGGGAAAAGGAGACCCCAAACACAGTAAGATAAGCAAAATGAGAAGACAGAAAAACACACAGCAGATGAAGGAGTAGGGTCAAAACCCACCAGACCTAACAAATGAAGAGGAAATAGGCAGTCTACCTGGAAAAGAATTCAGAATAATGATAGTAAAGATGATCCAAAATCTTGGAAATAGAATAGACAAAATGCAAGAAACATTTAACAAGGACGTAGAAGAACTAAAGAGGAACCAAGCAATGATGAAAAACACAATAAATGAAATTAAAAATACTCTAGAAGGGATCAATAGCAGAATAACTGAGGCAGAAAAACAGATAAGTGACCTGGAAGATAATAAAATAGTGGAAATAACTACTGCAGAGCAGAATAAAGAAAAAAGAATGAAAAGAACTGACGACAGTCTCAGAGACCTCTGGGACAACATTAAACACACCAACATTCTAATTATAGGGGTCCCAGAAGAAGAAGAGAAAAAGAAAGGGACTGAGAAAATATTTGAAGAGATTATCGTTGAAAACTTCCCTAATATGCGAAAGGAAGTAGTTAATCAAGTCCTGGAAGCACAGAGAGTCCCATACAGGATAAATCCAAGGAGAAACACGCCAAGACACATACTAATCAAACTATCAAAAATTAAATATAAAGAAAACATATTAAAAGCAGCAAGGGAAAAACAACAAATAACACACAAGGGAATCCCCATAAGGTTAACAGCTGATCTTTCAGCAGAAACTCTGCAAGCCAGAAGGGAGTGGCAGGATATACTTAAAGTCATGAAGGAGAAAAACCTACAACCAAGGTTACTCTACCCAGCAAGGATCTCATTCAGATTTGATGGAGAAATTAAAACCTTTACAGACAAGCAAAAGCTGAGAGAGTTCAGCACCACCAAACCAGCTTTACAACAAATGCTAAAGGAACTTCTCTAGGCAAGAAACACAAGAGAAGGCAAACACCTAAAATAACAAACCCAAAACATTTAAGAAAATGGGAATAGGAACATACATATCGATGATTACCTTAAATGTAAATGGATTAAATGCTCCCACCAAAAAACACAGACTGGCTGAATGGATACAAAAACAAGACCCGTATATATGCTGTCTACAAGAGACCCACTTCAGACTTAGGGACACATACAGACTGAAAGTGAGGGGATGGAAAAAGATATTCCATGCAAATGGAAATCAAAAGAAAGCTGGAGCAGCAATTCTCATATAAGACAAAATAGACTTTAAAATAAAGACTATTACAAGAGACAAAGAAGGACACTATATAATGATCAAGGGATCGATCCAAGAAGAAGGTATAACAATTGTAAATATTTATGCACCCAACATAGGAGCACCTCCATACATAAGGCAAATACTAACAGCCATAAAAGGGGAAATCGACAGTAACACAATCATAGTAGGGGACTTTAACACCCCACTTTCACCAGTGGGCAAAAATGGGCAGAAGGCCTAAATAGACATTTCTCCAAAGAGGACATACAGATGGCCAACAAACACATGAAAGAATGTTGAACATCATTGATCATTTGATAAATGCAAGTCAAAACTACAATGAGATATCATCTCACACCAGTCAGAATGGCCATCATCAAAAAATCTACAAACAATTAATGCTGGAGAGGGTGTGGAGAAAAGGGAACACTCTTGTACTGTTGGTGGGAATGTAAATTGATACAGCCACTATGGAGAACAGTATGGAGGTTCCTTAAAAAATTAGAAATAGAACTACCATACAGCCCAGCAATCCCACTACTGGGCATATACCCTGAGAAAACCATAATTCAAAAAGAGTCATGTACCACAATGTTCACTGCAGCTCTATTTACAATAGCCAGGACATGGAAGCAACCTAAGTGTCCATCGACAGATGAATGGATAAAGAAGATGTGGCACATATATACAATGGAATATTACTCAGCCATAAAAAGAAATGAAATTGAGTTATTTGTAGTGAGGTGGAGGGACCTAGAGTCTGTCATACAGAGTGAAGTAAGTCAGAAAGAGAAAAACAAATACCGTATGCTAATACATATATATGGAATCTAAAAAAAAAAATAAAGAATGGTCATGAAGAACCTAGGGGCAGGAGGGGAATAAAGATGCAGACCTACTAGAGAATGGACTTGAGGACACGGGGAGGGGGAAGGGTAAGCTGGAACAAAGTGAGAGAGTGGCATGGACATATATACACTACCAAATGTAAAGCCTATAGCTAGTGGGAAGCAGCCGCATGGCACAGGGAGATCAGCTTGGTGCTTTGTGACCACCTAGAAGGGTGGGATAGGAAGGGTGGGAGGGAGGGAGATGCAAGAGGGGAGAGATATGGGGATATATGTATACGTATAGCTGATTCACTTTGTTATAAAGCATAAACTAACACACCATTGTAAACCAATTATACTCCAATAAAGATGTTAAGAGAGATTGGTTCAAGATGCGGAGTAGAAGCACGTGCTCTCACTCCCTCTTACAAGAACACCAGAATTACAACTAACTGCTGAAAAATCATCGACAGGAAGACACTGGAACTCACCAAAAAGATACCCCACATCCAAAGACAAAGGAGAAGCCACAGTGAGATGGTAGGAGGGGCGCAATCACAATAAAATCAAATCCCATATCTGCTGGGTGCGTGACTCACAAACTGGAGAACACTTATACCACAGAAGTCCACCCACTGGAGTGAAGGTTCTGAGCCTCACATCAGGCGTCCCAATCTGGGGGTCCGGCAACAGAAGGAGGAATTCCTAGACAATCAGACTTTGAAGGCTAGTGGGATTTGATTGCAGGACTTCGACAGGACTGGGGGAAACAGAGACTTCACTCTTGGAGGGCACACACAAAGTAGTATGCTCATCGGGACCCAGGGGAAGGAGTACTGGCCCCATAGGAAACTGAACCAGACCTACATGCTAGTGTTGGAGGGTCTCCTGCAGAGGCAGGGGGTGGCTGTGTGTCACTGTGAGGACAAGGACACTGACAGCAGAAGTTCTGGGAAGTACTCCTTGGCGTGAGCCCTCCCAAAGTCTACCATTAGCCCCACCAAAGAGCCCAGGTAAGCTCCAGTGTTGGGTCCCCTCAGGCCAAACAACCAACAGGGAGGGAACCCAGTCCCACCAATCAGCAGTCAAGCGGATTAAAGTTTTACTGAGATCTGCCCATCAGAGCAACAGTCAGCTCTACCCACCACCAGTCCCTCCCATCAGGAAACTTGCACAAGCCTCTTAGAGAGCTCATCCACCAGAGGGCAGACAGCAGAACAAGAAGAACTACAATCCTGCAGCCTGTGGAACAAAAACCACATTCACAGAAAGATACACAACATGAAAAGGCAGAGGGCTATGTACCAGATGAAGGAACAAGATAAAACCCCAGAAAAACAACTAAATGAACTGAAGATAGGCAACCTTCCAGAAAAAGAATTCAGAATAATGATAGTGAAGATGATCCAGGACCTTGGAAAAAGAATGGAGGCAAAGATCGAGAAGATGCAAGAAATGTTTAACAAAGACCTAGACGAACTAAAGAACAAACAGAGATGAACAACACAATAACTGAAATGAAAACTACACTAGAAGGAATCAATAGCAGAATAACCGAGGCAGAAGAATGGATAAGTGACCTGGAAGACAGAATGGTGGAATTCACTGCTGCGGAACAGAATAAAGAAAAAAGAATGAAAAGAAATGAAGACAGCCTAAGAGACCTCTGGGACAACATTAAATGCAACAATATTCACATTATTGGGGTCCAAGAAGGAGAAGAGAGAGAGAAAGGACCCGAGAAAATATTTGAAGAGATTATAGTTGAAAACTTCCCTAACATGGGAAAGGAAATAGCCACCCAAGTCCAGGAAGTGCAGCGAGTCCCATACAGGATAAACCCAAGGAGAAACACGCCGAGACACACAGTAATCAAATTGGCAAAAATTAAAGACAAAGAAAAATTATTGAAAGCAGCAAGGGAAAAACGACAAATAACATACAAGGGAACTCCTATAAGGTTAACAGCTGATTTATCAGCAGAAACTCTACAAGCCAGAAGGGAGTGGCATGATATACTTAAAGTGATGAAAGGGAAGAACCTACAACCAAGATTACTCGAGCCGGCAAGGATCTCATTCAGATTCGATGGAGAAATCAAAAGCTTTACAGACAAGCAAAAGCTAAGAAGATTCAGCACCACCAAACCAGCTCTACAACAAATGCTAAAGGAACTTCTCTAAGTGGTAAACACAAGAGGAGAAAAGGACCTACAAAAACAAACCCAAAACCATTAAGAAAATGGTAATAGGAACATAAATATCGATAATTACCTTAAATGTGAATGGATTAAATGCACCAACCAAAAGACACAGGCTTGCTGAACGGGTACAAAAACAAGACCTATATATATGCTGTCTACAAGAGACCCACTTTAGACCTAGGGACACATACAGACTGAAAGTGAGGGGATGGAAAAAGATATTCCAGGCAAATGGAAATCAAAAGAAAGCTGGAGTAGCAATACTCATATCAGATAAAATAGACTTTAAAATAAACAATGTTACAAGAGACAAAGAAGGACACTACACAATGATCAAGGGGTCAATCCAAGAAGAAGATATAACAGTTATAAATATATATGCACCCAACATAGGAGCACCTCAATACATAAGGCAACTGCTAACAACTCTAAAAGAGGAAATCGACAGTAACTCAATAATAGTGGGGGACTTTAACACCTCACTTACACCAATGGACAGATCATCCAAACAGAAAATTAATAAGGAAACCCAAGCTTTAAATGACACAATAGAGCACATAGATTTAACTGATATTTATAGGACATTCTGTCCAAAAACCACAGATTAAACTTTCTTCTCAAGTGTGCATGGAACATTCTCCAGGATAGATCACATCTTGGGTCACAAATCAAGCCTCAGTAAATTTAAGAAAACTGAAATCATATCAAGCATCTTTTCTGACCACAACGCTATGAGATTAGAAATCAATTACAGGGGAAAAAAAAAAGGTAAAAGGCACAAACACATGGAGGCTAAACAATATGTTACTAAATAACCAAGACATCAAAGAGGAAAACAAAAAATACCTAGAGAAAAATGACAATGAAAACACAATGATCCAAAACCTATGGGATGCAGCAAAAGCAGTTCTAAGAGGGGAGTTTATAGCTATACAAACCTACCTCAAGAAACAAGAAAAATCTCAAAGAAAGAATCTAACATTACACCTAAAGGAACTAGAGAAAGAAGAACAAAACCCAAAGTTAGCAGCAGGAAAGAAATCATAAAGAGCAGAGCAGAAATAAATGAAACAGAAACAAAGAAAACAATAGCAAAGATCAATAAAACTAAAAGCTGGTTCTTTGAGAAGATAAACAAAACTGATAAACTATTAGTCAGACTCTTCAAGAAAAATGGGGAGAGGACTCAAATCAGTAAAATTAGAAATGAAAAAGGAGAAATCACAACTGACACTGAAGAAATACAAAGGATTATAAGAGATTACTACAAACAAATATATGCCAAAAAAATGGACAACCTGGAAGAAATGGACAAATTCTTAGAAAGGTATAACCTTCCAAGACTGAACCAGGAAGAAACAGAAAATATGAACAGACCAATCACAAGCAATGAAATTGCTTCCAACAAAAATCTTCCAACAAACGAAAGTCTAGAACCAGATGGCTTCACAGGTGAATTCTATCAAACATTTAGAGAAGAGTTAACACCCATCCTTCTCAAACTCTTCCAAAAATTGAAGAGGAAGGAACACTCCCAAACTCATTCTATGAGGCCACCAGTACCCTGATACCAAAACCAGACAAAGATACTACACAAAAAGAAAATTACAGACCAATATCACTGATGAATATAGATGCAAAAATCCTCAACAAAATACTAGCAAACAGAATCCAACAACACATTAAAAGGATCATACACCATGATCAAGTGGGATTTATCCCAGGGATGCAAGGATTCTTCAATATACGCAAATCAATCAATGTGATACACCATATTAACAAACCGAAGAATAAAAACCATATGATCATCTCAATAGATGAAGAAAAAGCTTTTGACAAAATTCAACAGCCATTTATGATAAAAACTCTCCAGAAAGTGGGCATAGAGCGAACCTACCTCAACATAATAAAGGCCATATACGACAAACCCACAGCAAACATCATTCTCAATGGTGAAAAATTGAAAGCATTTCCTCTAAGATCAGGAACAAGGCAAGGATGTCCACTCTCACCACTATTATTCAACATAGTTTTGGAAGTCCTAGCCACAGCAATCAGAGAAGAAAAAGAAATAAAAGGAATACAAATTGGAAAAGAAGTAAAACTGTCACTGTTTGCAGATGACATGATACTATACATAGAGAATCCTAAAGATGCCACCAGAAAACTACTAGAGCTAATCAATAAATTTGGTAAAGTTGCAGGATACAAAATTAATGCACAGAATTCTCTTGCATTCCTATACACTAATGATGAAAAATCTGAAATAGAAATTAAGGAAACACTCCAATTTACCATTGCAACAAAAAGAATAAAATACCTAGGAATAAAACTACCTAGGGATACAAAAGACCTGTATGCAGAAAACTATAAGACACTGTTGAAAGAAATTAAAGATGATACCGACAGATGGAGAGATATTCCATGTTCTTGGATTGGAAAAATCAATTTTGTGAAAATCATTATACTACCCAAAGCAATCTACAGATTCAATGCAATCCCTATCAAACTACCAATGGCATTTTTTACAGAACTAGAACAAAAAATCTTAAAATTCGTATGGAGACACAAAAGACCCTGAATAGCCAAAGCAGTCTTGAGGGAAAAAAACGGAGCTGGAGAAATCAGACTCCCTGACTTCAGACTATACTACAAAGCTACAGTAATCAAGACAATATGGTCCTGGCACAAAAACAGAAATATAGATCAATGGAACAGGATAGAAAGCCCAGAGATAAACTCACACACCTACGGTCAACTAATCTATGACAAAGGAGGCAAGGATATACAATGGAGAAAAGACAGTCTCTTCAATAAGTGGTGCTGGGAAAACTGGACAGCTACATGTAAAAGAATGAAATTAGAACACTCCCTAACACTATACACAAAAAATAAACTCAAAATGGATTAAAGACCTAAATGTATACCAGACACTGTCAAACCCTTAGAGGAAAACATAGGAAGAACACTCTTTGACATAAATCACAGCAAGATTTTTTTAGATCCACCTCCTAGAGTAATGGAAATAAAAACAAAAATAAACAAATGGGACCTAATGAAACTTAAAAGCTTTTGCAAAGCAAAGGAAACTACAAACAAGACGAAAAGACAACCCTCAGAATGGGAAAAAATATTTGCAAACGAATCAACGGACAAAGGATTAATCTCCAAAATATATAAACACCTCATGCTGCTCAATATTAAAAAAACAAACAACCCAATCAAAAAATGGGCAGAAGACCTAAACAGACATTTCTCCAAAGAGGACATACAGATGGCCAACAAACACATGAAAGAATGTTGAACATCATTAATCATTAGATAAATGCAAATCAAAACTACAATGAGATATCATCTCACACCAGTCAGAATGGCCATCATCAGAAAATCTACAAACAACAAATGCTGGAGAGGGTGTGGAGAAAAGGGAACCCTCTTGCACTGTTGGTGGGAATGTAAATTGATACAGCCACTAAGGAGAACAGTATGGAGGTTCCTTAAAAAACTAAAAATAGAATTACCATATGACCCAGCAATCCCACTACTGGGCATATACCCAGAGAAAACCATAACTCAAAAAGACACATGCACCCCAATGTTCATTGCTGTGCTATTTACAATAGCCAGGTCATGGAAGCAACCTAAATGCCCATCGACAGACGAATGGATAAAGAAGATGTGGTACATATATGCAATGGAATATTACTCAGCCATAAAAAGAAACGAAATTGGGTCATTTGTAGAGACGTGGATGAATCTAGAGACTGCCATACAGAGTGACGTAAGTCAGAAAGAGAAAAACAAATATCGTATATTAACACATATATGTGGAACCTAGAAAAATGGTACAGATGAACCGGTTTGCAGGGCAGAAATAGAGACACAGATGTAGGGAGCAAACATATGGACACCAATGGGGGAAAACAGCGGGGGGTGGTGGTGGTGGTGTGATGAATTGGGAGACTGGAATTGACATGTATACACTGATGTGTATAAAATGGATGACTAATAAGAACCTGCTGTATAAAAAAATAAATAAAATAAAATTCAAAAAGGAAAAAAAAAAGCATTTATAGTTTTGGCTTGCACACTTGGTGACCCCACCCAGAGTTTAATTTTGACTTTGATGCGAGATCAAAGTAAGCTAAATTTATCTTCTGTCCCTGCACTATTTAATTAGCCCATCCATTTGTTGTAATCCCACTTCTGCAATAAATAAATGTCCACTTAAAAAAAAAAAACCAATCTGTTATTATAATGTTCCTTACGTTAAAAGTGCTCTCCTTTGAGGGGCAAAGTTCAAATATGAGCCAATGGCTATGCATCAAGTCAGTGCCAACATGTGGTCAACTTCCGCCCCTCAGTACCACAGAGAATAAAAGGTCCAAGAAGGCCAAGGAGAGTTCATTGAGACAGAAGCAAATATAGCATGGTCACAGGCCTCAAGCATTTTACAGCTCCCCAAAGACAGCCTGACCAGCATGTGAAATAGTAAACTCCCTGCGTGTCTGTCACAAAAGTTTACTCAAATAATAATGGTAACCAGGGGGGTTAAATTTTTGTGTATTTGTGTACTTATGTCCAAATTGTAAGCTCGCTGAAGAAAAAGCAGACATATATACTTGATGAAGGTAGGCACCAGATCCCTTTCTATTCCAGAGATGGAGGACCCAGGCCTGACACTGGTGCCAGAGGCCTATGGGGAATGAACACTGTGCACTGTCCATGGGGAATGAACATGCCCAGTGCAGTGCCTGAAATCCGGAATCCTGCAAAGTCACCTTTTCCAGTTCCAGAAAACTATCTCCCTCACTACCGCCCTGCCCCATACACACACATATACACACCACTGCCCTACCTCCACAAAATAAATTAAGGCAGACCACACTAACACTACCAGAGTCCATGCTTTTCTTACTCATCTTAGAGGAAGTTGTTTCTCACATGTCAGCATAAGATTATACAATTCTTACCTTAAGTTTTTCCCACAGCTTTATTCTCATCTCTAGACCTTGCTGCTGGATTTCTTTTTCTCTGTGTTGTCTCTTCACCAATATCTTATCAAGCCTCTTCATCTTCTGAATAGCGTCTTGAAGTTGAGAATCTAATTCTTTTAATTCGGATTCATCTATATTATGTTGAAAGTAGGAATGAGCTTGAAGTTTAGTACAATCATAAAGCCTTTTTCTTCTCGTTTTGTTTTTACTATTTGTTCTTTCATTCAACAAATGTTTATGGCTGATGGTAATAACTAACACTGGTGTCATGCATCTTGGTTTACAAGGTGCTTTCACATATTTTTTTCATATAATTATCTAACAACCCTGTGAAATAGACATTTACGTCTATTTTACGGTTGAGATAACTGGGTCCTTTCAAATAGCTAATAAATTATAGCACTGAATTCAGAAGTGGATCTCGTATGATTTTAAATCCCAAATTCTTTCTCCTTCATTCTGCTATACTTTCTATATTCATAACTAACAAATAAACAATAAGACAAAGACCCTATCCTAAAGCTGCTTCAGACTAACTGAAAGAGAAGTCATGTACACAAATAGCTACAGTAAAATGTAGCATGTCATAGAGACACAGAGTGATTCCAACGTGTTAGAAACAAATTCAGAAAAGTACAGTGTATCTTAACACCTTTAATCTATGCCTCTCCCATTTGTTCTATTTTCCTGAAGTACCTAAAAATGTTCTTGAATTGTGGATAATTGATAGTAACTTATTTGAAATTAGGAACTCTTTAGAACTTCCGTCATTCAAGTTTTAACTTATCATTATGAATAATATTAATAATTATCATTATCATTATGATTAATGATAATATTCATAATAGCAGCTAACATTTATAGAGTTACCTGATAGGCACAGTCTTAAGTGCTTTTTTACATTGATTATCTCATGTAATCTTCACCATAAACCAGCAAGATGGTATACTGTAACTGAGTTACATATATGTCCAAGATATATCATCTTATAACTAGTAAATGCCAGAGTCAGTTTCCACCCGATCTGTCTGACTGCAGAGCCAAAGCTCTTCACCACCAGGAGATACTTCCTCTGTAAGGTCTGATGAAAGATGATAATCTGGCAATGAGCATAAATGCTCAAATTCTAAAGTCTCAGCCACCCCAGCTTAGATCATTAGAAATGGCATATTATGCAAAGAAAAGCCAAGTTTTGCAACTTTTGAAAATACAGAGCCCAGTGATGTTTCCCTATAATGTATATCACTTCCTCTTAAAGGAAAAGGAGATATGTTTAGAGAGAATAAGCTTATCTAAAAACAATACTAATCTTACTAATAAGGAGACTCTACAAATCATATGACTCATGCACGTCAAATGCAACAGCCTCTAGTTCTAATTCCCAACCACCAGCCCTAGCATTCTCAGGCCCCATTGTACATGGGTGGTCTATCCAGCAGGCATTTTCAAGTAACTCTTGCAGTACGGAAACAGTATAAACAAATACACTGTAAATGGGGCCAATAGCTAATCTCAACTCTAATACCTTGTTTCCTAATAACTGTAATCCTGAGTCACCTGGCCCGAGAGCTGATCTCATCCCAAACATACTCTAACTCAGCAGTTCGCAAAGTTTATGAGCTCAGCTTCCCTTTACAGTTTATAAATTATGGAGAACCCAAAGTATCTTTTGTTTATGTGAGTTACATCTACTGATAATTACCATATTAGAAATCAAAACTGAAAAATATTATAAATATGTATTTATTTATTCATTTTAAAATAATAAACATGGTATTACTAATTACATGCTAACATAAATATAACACTTTTATAACAACCACATTTTCCAAAAAAAATATTGAGAAGAATGGCAATATTTTAAATTTTTAGTATCTGGATTAATAGAAGACAGCTGGATTCTCATCTCTGCTTCAAAGTCAATCTACTGTAATCTGTTGCTTCAGTTAAAGTATTGACTATATGAAGAAAATTTGGCCTCGTACAGTAGTTGGAAAGGGGAGGAGAAATATAATACCCTTTTCAGATAATTGTGGCTATTCTTCCTTGATACTAATATCAAAACTGGACAAGGGGTAGTTTCTTAAAGGTTAGTTGTAATGTGAAACCTGTAACCCTATCAGTGAGCTTTCTGTATTTGTTCCATAAATCCATGGATCTATCTTTCATGTTGAATGGATCTTTTATCCTGCATTGATTATTTGGAAAATAGTGGTTCACTGAATTATGCAGACCTTCAAAATATTAATGCATTTCAGTATACAATATGAAAAAATCACATTTGTTAATATTGTCACCAATTTTTATCAGAAAAGTCTAAGTATTGGGAAGCTGTAAAGCTCATGTTGACATACAAAAATTTTCCAAGATTCTAATTTTTCACTTGAAAGCTCAAATTTTATCATTGACATAAAATACTGTCAGTTGTTTTCCTGGAAATAACAGGCCCATTTCATTTTTTTAAAAATGTCTGCCAAATATCTAAGTCTGAATGATAATAGATGGTCTGTCACTCAATCTTTCAAGTAAAAATGGTGTCCCATTAAAAAGCAGCCAGTTCAGCTCTCAACTTAAATTATCACACCAGTACTTTTCCTCAACACAAACTTCACATTTTGGCACACAGCAGAATTGCTGTATATGTACCTACCATTTTACCACACAGGATATTAAAAAGATGTGTACTCAAAGGTCAAGATTAAATAGAATTTAAACTTTTTACTGCTCCATCAAGGACATTCTTGCGTGACACTGGCTATTTCTTTTTTCTGCCCATGCCAGGTCTTGAAGAACACAATGACTATTCGTACAATTTGGTGCCATTCATTGCCTTGATTCATGCTAAAGCACCAGCAATTTTACCCACCATTGCTTTTGTACCATCAGTGAAACCAACCATTCAGTGGGCAAAAAGGCAAACAGCATTATTTCAATATTACAATGAATTATATCACTGATATATCAGTATTATGATGAAAGTAGTTTTGACTTTGCAGAGTTCCTAAAAGGGTCTCAGGGCCCAGGGCTCTTTCAGTCCATGTTTTGAGAACTGCTGTTCTCATTCACTCTGACCAGTATTAATTAATACCAGTATTAATACCCATGAAACAATGGAATCTCTTAAAATCCAAAAGTTATTAAAATCAAATGGGATTATCCCTTAAAAGGCATTTATAAATTATAGGATATATTTTATTGTACAATTTTCAAAAAGATCAATAAATCATGTCATAAAATGCAGAAATACTTCCTACTTGATTAATGTAAAATGACTACAATAACAATTTTATTAAATGACATATTTTATTATTTTTCTAAGTGTATTTAAGAACTCTTTAATATTCTTATAAATGAAAACTGGTGATTTGCTTGCTCACAAAAAAAGTCTCATTTTTTTATCATTTCTACTTAGCTGATAAAAAAATATGTAATTCTAATATTTTAACTATAGCATCTGTAATTATCATTAGCCAGTCACCAAGTGATTATCCTACCTGAACATTCAGGGATTATCTGATGCTGAACCAAGTTCAAATCTTCATCTGGTCCCTCTTCAGCCAGTTTTATTTTCTCAGAGTAGTTCTCCCCTTTATCATCATTACTGTTTCTACCTTCCTCTGTATTACTACTGCCTTCTGAGTGGGCCTCTTTACCAGAGTTCAAATTGATTGCAGTATCAACCTAAAAATTATTTCCAAAGAAACAGTTTTCAAAAGTAAAAGTAAAAAAAAATTTTTTTTAATTTTAAATTTCTAGACTATTTTAACTCTAATGTAAGTATATGTGAGGACATACATATATATAGTAGCATTAAATGATTCTAGAAATATAACACTTAATTAAATGTAATTTAAATACACAATTAAATTTAATAGCATTTGCACCAAAGTAATATGCACCACTCTCCAGCAATTTCTAGCAATAATAGAGAAGGGTCAGGAATCAGTCCCAAAGAGAACTGCTCTCTACCACGCTCTGGGGATGAAGCATGATGGCCCCTGCTCTCTGAGCTTACCCTCAGATGGAGAGTCAAGGGTCTAGAGCTGGGCTGTCCAATACAATAGCCACTCGCCACACGTGGCTATTGAACAGCTGCAAAGTGAACAGGCTGAACTGCGACGTGCTTCTAATGGAGTTCTTCAAATCAGAACCATGTGCTTTGCTGAATAATTTATTTTTACGCTATTCACAGTTTTTCTATTTCATTTTGGTTTCTCTTTCCATTTTAGCCAAGTTCATTTTGAAGACACCAGTTTGGTGCAGCTGTGTTTTCCTGAGAGAGAACAAGAAAAGACATCCATGGCTGCCCCAGGAAAAAACAGGCATCAGAGGGCCCTGAGGGCTGTGCTTGGCAATAAGAGTCACAGTGGAGGTGAACACAGCCCATGGGAGAGGCAAAACCTCAGGGACAGCAGGTCAGCCATGGCTGAGAGGACTACCTTTCCCCTCCAACGGAGGGACTGTCTGCTCCAGCCCTTCAGGGGTCAGCCCTTGGAGGCTTTTATGCTCATGGTCCACACTCCACCACTGTAATCCGTGCCCCCTTGTGAATCTCCAGGACAGAAGGTAGACGGTGCTAAGAATTAAACTGCCAGGGATACAGGACTGCACGAGCATCTATGTTCACCTGAACTAGGACATAAGCCCCAGCAGAAATGAGCTGAGCCAGTGGTATAAAAATCATAGCCGACATTGACTGAGGAATTACTATTAGCCAGGTCCTGTGCTAAGTACTTTAGACACACTACCTCGTTCACGCCTCACAATGATACAGGCATTACTACCCGGATATAACAGAGAAGAAAACAGATCCAGTATGGAATGAAACTAGTGGAGACCCAATTTATAATACGCAAAACAATGCTTACTTTATGTGATCTTGGAGGTGTTAAAGAAGGTTCCCTGTTGAAAAATATTCTTCTGTCAAAGACAGGGTAAAGCCTAAAATTCCATAATGTCCAGTAAATCCTTAAGGCTATATAGTTCTGTGAAAATGCTGAAATTGCTAGGAGAGGTCACACGAGCCTTATCAGTAATTTATATCTTGGCATAAATGAATCTAGCTGACCTTTCCCTGAGAAGGGGTTTTTATACAGGGGAAACATAAGTAGACATTAGCAACATACTCGGATACCACACTTCAGGATACACAAAGATCTTTCACATATATCATCCCATGTGATCCTAACTCTTAGAATGAGCAGGAAGCAATGAGGTAGAAAAAGATGAAACTAGAGAACAAAAGGCAAATATTGCCCATTTCACAATTTTACCCATAGTTCTCCACCCCACTAGCACCAACCATCTCCCCCATCCCGTTGCCCACTGGCCTCTCTTTTCCTAGTCCTCCTGATCTTCTACCCTGTGGCCTAAGTGTATGATTTTTCTTTCTTCTTCATTCTCAAAGCCACATTCAATCTCCATTTTTCACTACTCTGTGTCCCCCACTTCATATCTCCATGTTAGTCCAGGAAAGGTAAATAGCCTATAAAAACCCTTCCTAGCAATTAGATCCCTACCTGAAAGCCATGAGATTTTTACACCAATTGCAACTATTGGCTCATTCAAGAAAAATATTCAGAAGTAAAAATAAACCAAAATTCTTAGAATGAGAAATATATCACTACTACAGAAATTTCATTAAAACTCTAGCATTTTAAACTCACTTTCTGCTATACAGAAATTTGGGGTAAGAAATTAATAAAAGACAAATGAGCAATAAAATTAATCAAAATACCAGGATTTATTATTTAGACAATGTATAAGATTTTATAGACATTGAATCATTTGCAATCAGCAGTCAACCTGCAGCATACCTGTGGCTTACTTCCCCAACCTAAGGTGAAACTTACTGATTTTCCATGAATTTGATTAAGATAAATCACAACTTTTAGGAAGTCTTGCTTTTGATATAAGTATCAAAGTCCCTGTTGGTTAATAAATATGCTAGAGTTTGACCTATAGCTTAGTGGGTTCAAATAAAATCTGACTTGAAGTGATTGCTGATATTTTTCTTTTAAATAAGACTTGAATGAAGTAATATTAATCTATGTTTTAAAACATGTGTGTCAATATTGTCAAGTTTCTGCTTTAAAAAAAAACACCATCCAGGAATATGTAAGCAGAAATACTAATGCTTTGCTACCCTAAAATTTGTCAGGTCTTTGTATATTATCCTACCTACATAAAATGGTAAAACTGTCATTCTAAATTTGTTGAACACATATTATGTGAATACCTACTATATGCCCGACTTTACACTGAATCCTGTGAATAAAAACATGGGAAGGACTGACCAATTAGGTTAAAGAATTGAGGCCAATTAGCTAAGATGTATTGAATACCTACTAGGTGCTAGTCACTTCTAAAACCTGTAGATATTTCATCTCATTTTATCCTCAAAACATGCCTATGGGGTGGATAGTATTATTACGCCTTTGAACAGATGAGGAAGCTGGCACAGGGAGTTGAAGTAGTTTGCCCAAAATCACATAAAATGTGGTCATCAGAGCCTATTTTGAACCATGACTCCAGAGTTTAGGCTTATAATCACAAAGCTTGAGACTAAAGAATCTAAAATTGTTTTCAGATTCCAGTTTGGGCTATATGGAAAACTGAATAAACTGAAACCTTCCATCTACTTATAAATACATAGGTAAGTTCACAAGAACACTAGGGAAACTGCCAGTGAACAGAAATTAAAAGGAAACTGAAAGCTGAAATAGGAACCTTGTAAATCCTTAAAGCAGCTGCCCTGGTGGGGGTGGGGTAGAAGCAACAAGGACAGGCAAATGAGGATGTGCTGGCCTCAGAAAGCTATGGGCTTGGGCTTTAACACCCACACAGAGCTAAGAAACTAAGCCTTGGGACCATGCAAGACAAGATGGAGAGGAACCTTCCCTCTCCTGCTCCATGAAGCTGGATCCCTCAAAAAGGTGCCTCCTTGGTGAGAGGGTAGACTAGAAAAATACATCTATCCAAAAGCACAGGAAACAAACAAAAAATGTGTCTGGGTTCCAAGTGGGAAATCGTCTTCCCTGAGAATGTACAACCACAGGGTAATGCTTCATGTGGGTTTGGATTCCAATTTATATTATTCATATGCTCTGGAATGCTTAAAGATGAAAAATTAGCACAAAAAAAAAGATTCATGCCAGTGATATCTCTGAGGCATTTGGTAGAAGCAAACAGAAACTTGCTCTGGAAGGTACAGTTTCAAATCAGGCTCCATAAAATTCCCAAAATTAAAACTTACAATCCAAAAGGTCAAAAGCCATGAATACATGACCAATAATAAGCAAGAATCAGAATAAACAAAAGAACTTAAGATATTAAAAAGCTGATAAAGATAATCATATAAATATTTTTAATGGGTATAAAAAAAGAACCCCAAAAACACGAGATCAAGGTACTACAAAGAACAGATGGATTTGAAAATAAACTAAAACGAACTTTAAGAAATTAAAAATACATCATTAAGCTTAAAAATTCAATGGATGGATTAAAGAGCAGATTTGACATAGTATAAGAAAGAATTCCAAAATTAGAAAATATATGTTAAAAATTCCCCAGCATGAAGCACAGAGAAATAAATGAATTTAAAAAAAAATTTTTTTAAGAGATATGAAGGATAAAAGAGAAAGGTTCAACAGACATTTAACTGCACTTTGAGGATGACAAAATAGAAAAAAAAATGCAGGCAATATTTGAAACATGTGAAAACACAATGGCTAAGAAGTTTAAAAGAAAAAAAAGAAACATACAAATCCTTACATTGAAGAAGTACTAGTCTCCAGAAAGATAAATAAGTCCATACCTAGGTGAGTAATAGTAGATACCAAAGACAAAGGGAAAAAAAATAAAGTGACCAGAGAAAAATATCTAAACTAGACAACCCACACTGGAATGAATATTGGGTTTACAAAAGCCTTCTCACTGGCAACAAGAGAGGCCACAAGTATCTAAGTGTAAAACATAAAACTATAAAACTTTCAGAAGAAAAAATAGGAAAAAATCTTTGGGAATCTGCGTTAGACAAAGGGTTCTTAGATACAACCAAAAAACACAATCCTCAAAAGAAAAAAAATTGATAAATTGCACTTAAAATTTTAAATGCTCTTTAAAAGACAGTTAAAAGAATGAAAAGTCAAGCTACAGACGGGGGGGAAATATTTGCAAATCATATATCTGACAAAAAACTCTATCTAGAATATATAAAGAACTCTCAAAAGTCAACAATAAGTAAAAAAACACAACTTAGAGTGTAAGTCAGAAAGAGAAAAACAAATATTGTATATTAACCCATATATGTGGAATCTAGAAAAATGGTACAGATGAACCGGTTTGCAAGGCAGAAATAGAGCCACAGATGTAGAGAACAAAGGTATGGACACCAAGGGGGGAAGTGGGGGGCGGTGGGATCAACTGGGAGATTGGGATTGACATATATACACTAATATGTATAAAATAGATAACTAATGAGAACCTGCTGTATAGCACAGGGAACTCCACTTCGCTGTACAGTAGAAGCTAACACAACACTGTAAAACAACTATACCCCAATTAAAAAAAAAATTTTTTTGAACATACACTTTCAAAAAAAGATATGTGGATTGCAAATAAGCACATAAAAATATACTTAACATTATTAGTCACCAAGGAAATTCGAGTTAAAACCACAATGAGATACTACTGTATACCTATTAGAATGGCTTAAAGAAAAAAAACTGACAATATCAACTGCTGGTGAGGATGCAAAGCAGCTGGAACTCTCATACGTTTCTGGTGGGAATAGAAAACAGTTTGACAGTTTCTTATAGTTAAACATACACTTACCATACAACCCAGCAATCCCACTCCTAGGTATTTACGCAAGAGAAGTAAAAACCTATTTCCCACCACACCCCCAAAATCAGTATGCAAATATTTACAGCAGCCTTATTCATAATCACCAAAATCTGCAAATAACCCAAATGTTCCTGACTGGGGAATGAATAAGCAAACTGTGGTTTACCCACACAATGGAACAGTACTAGCAATAAAAAGGCTTGAACTACTGATACAAGCAACAACATAGATGTGTCTCAAATGCATTGTGTCAACAGACAAAAGCCAGACGCAAAAGCTACATATTTTTTTTTAATTCCATTCATGTGGAATGGAATTAAACCTTCTGGAAAAGGAAAGCTATTGGGACAGAGAACAGATCAGGAGTTTCCAGGGATTAAGAGTAGGAGAGATTGTTTATAAAGGGGCAGCATGAGGGAATTTTTGAGAGGTAAGGATGGAACTGTTCTATATCTTGATTGTGATAGTATCACTCTACGCATTTGCCAAACTCAGAACTATACACCAGAAAAGAGTGAATTTTACAGTATGTAAAACTTTTAAATTAGAAGCAAAGAAGTCAATGAGATACTATGTTAATAGATGGGAAGATTTAATATCATAAAGTTAGAAATTCTCTCCAAATTAATCTATAAATTCAAAGCAATTTTAATCAAAACCCCAACAGTATTTTTCACAGGACTCGAAAAACTGTTCTAAAATATAAAAACAACAAAAAGCCAAGAATAGCTAGGACAGTCCTAGAAAAGAATATGGTGGGAAGAACCATCCCACCAGATATCAAGAATTATTACAATGCTACAAGAGTTAACACACAGTATAGTAATGATGCAGGATTAGATGAAACAAAACAGACAGCTAAGCTAGAAACTGTGTTTTACAAAGCTGCTTGCAGGTTGGGTTCTGGATGCGTATTAGTTTCATCCAAATAGGTGCATCTGCACAAAAGTTTTACCACAGAAATGAGGTAGAAGCCATCTTGCTAAGCTCCTGATGCGAAATTGACAAGAAATATCAAAGGCAGTCATCTCTGCATGTCTAGTCACCAGTTTTGTGGTTCTGAGGGATGTGTAGCAGTGTCAGAAGCAGCAACAGCAAAGCAGCAGCTTTCAGATCTCTGGATTTTGGATATGGTGGTGTGACCTGGGAACCAAGAATCCAAGGGAAGTCCCCTCGCATGGTTTCGCTGGCCTTCCATTGATTTTTGAGGAACTGAATTTCTTGTATTCAATCCCTTTCTGCTGGAAATGTCTAGAAGGCTTTCTATTTCCAGCATTAAATCATGATAGACAAAAACTCTAAGAGTTTCATAATGCAGAGTCTAGTCCATAAGTCAAAAGAATAAGTGAGAAAGGATTCACAAACTTGAAAGAAAATTTTTCACCATAAGTTTCAAAATTTTTGTTTCCCGCAACCTTAAAATAAATTATCCCCCATCACAGAGGGAAAAACAGATTCTTTAAAAAAACATCAAGTTTAGATATTTTAAGAAAAGAAAAAGAGACCAGGTAATGTACCTACTAAACATATACCATGTGGTTTTTATCCAAACTCTATTTTTTAAATTACTGAATCTTTTTCATAATAAGAGTCAATGGTGGCATAGCAGATGTTGGAATACAAAGCTTTCTTATGAAAGAAGAAAAGTTAATAAATGAGCATTAACAAAGTACAATCGTGAAAAAATAAGCCGTAACTCCCCCTCAAGAAAAAAAAGAGAAGGTAAAGAAGGAAACAGTATTTTCACATTAAATGATCTAAAGTAAAATTCAAGAAATCTATGAGTGCTCCCAGAACACACCCTTTAAAGATGAACCTTAGAATGGGATGTTAACAACAACCTTGGTTTATCAATTGCTAGAGATCAGAAGAAGTAGTTTATATCATTTCTAAACAGCATAGTACCTTGAAGGATGCTGGTTCCGGTGAGAGCACCTCCAAAGAAGCATTTGAACCTCTGCTCCCATGACGTGTTCTTGAATTTGAGGCTGGTTTTGAAATTCCATCTAAGTTTCCCTTTATAATATCCATTGATATCCTGAAACAAACAAACAAAATTTCAAGCAAGTTATGACTTGTGTGTTTAAATGTTTCATCAGTGTTAACAGGCAGTGAACTCAGAGCCTTTGCTATAAGGATTATGTCACTACCAAAGTCACAGTACCCTAATTTCATCAGAAGATGTCTGTGTCCATGGATCATTACATCTTATGTCACCGTAGGTGGAAAAAACATGCTGCCAGGATGTCAGATTCTGAAAGTGGCTAAAAAAGAATGCAGACATGAACATCATCTCAATGGCCTTCTGTGCCTCCAAGAGAAACAGCTACCGTGTCCTTGGCCTAAGAAGACACTTACAGAGCACCACACCCCTCAGCCAAGATTCATGCTTCATCATATAATTTGCCAAGGCCTCTACTTTCTTCGGGTTTTACCTTCCTTATTCTAGCTCAGCCTTCAGCCGGGGCTCTCTCTCAGCTCTGATTTCTCCTCTCCTCCTTGGTACTGCATTTTCATGGAGTACTTATCTCCAGGTGACCACTCTTCTATCAACCCTCCCCTTCTAAAACCCATGATTCTACTTCTGCCTTGAAACAACAGAGAACTGAACCTACTCTCTCTACTAGAGGACCGGCTTTCACTATCTGGATACACATTGCCAATCTCTTTAACTATTTTTCATGTGACACCGTCCACAAGACTCTCACCAGTCTGGCTGCTCTATTCCTAGGACTATTTCCTGAAGCAGGAAATATTAGGCAGGATGGTTTCAACTAGTGGGGAAACTTGAGCACTGCTGGCACTTTGCTCCTTCCAAACTGTGCCCTTGGTCAGGACCATTCCAAATATGTTCAGTAATGCCTGGGGTATCATGCATGCCGAATAAAGTGGAAGAAAGAGAGAGAATTTCATAGTTTGACTTCCAAATACTTAGCTTTACATGTGAATGGATATCTTCCAACAAATCCTTTCCTAAATTCCTATCAATTATAAATTAAACCATTTCTCTCATAACAGAATGAAGAAAGGCAGTTGCTCTGGCCCAGCAAGTGTAACAATGTCCTTTTCTTACCCTAAAAAATGACTCATCTTTCTTTTTTTTTTTGAACAGCTGAGGCGGAGTCCAAGGAAGCTTTGGACACAGGAGGAAGCCCAATCATGAACAACCCCATGCTCCTCCAAGGCACACAGAGCAGTAATATGATTTACCCTCCAACCATTCAGTGTGTCAAAGCTGAGGCTTAAAGGACAGTAGGTCAACTCTTTCCATCTCAGCAAATGAAAAAGGCAGTGATCTCAGCATTATTCAAACTCTGCAAAAGGGTTTTTGGCTCACTCAGGAAGGCACTGACATTATTATTGTGGGAAGACGGATCGCCCTGGCCCGTCACGTCACCATCAAAAAGCTTAAGTCACTGAAAGGCCAAATGTCTTGTAATGCCCTGAACTGCCTGTCAAGGGAGACTTATTGGCGGCTAACAGAGGGAGCAATGAGATGGAAGCCCGTGCAGAGCCAGTATAATACATGTCAATAAAGGGAGAGGCACAGTGCACCACCAATGGCATGGATCAACTAAAAGGCTCCAGAAATCTTTCAATTTGTTTTAGAAATAGGTCTGTTCTATTATGTTTGCTCATGAAAATAATAATAAATAAAATACAGTTTCCAGGATGGGTAGGGTTGTAACTAACAATTTTCTGAATTTGGCCATGTAGAAAAAAGTATGGATAAAGGATACTGAATTAGGAACTTAAAGATGTTTTTGAGTATTTGAGAAGAAACCTCAAGAGCCAGAGAGAAATTCCACAAGAAAAACAAAGCATTGTACAAGAAAGCAAACAATCAAATGATAATACTTATATAAGCACTGAATTTAACCAAACACTGTGCCTTAATTACACTGAGTGTAGGTGAGGAGGAGTATGTAAAAGAAAAGGTCGTATAAAAAGTCTAATCTGTCCTAATAGGAAATCAAAGAGAATATCCAAAAATTGATAAAGCCAAACAATAGTTAAATAAGCACAATAGTTAAATAAGTTCAAGATATTTGCCCCTGAAGGATGTGACTAGAGACTGCTTCTTTTTTTTTTATTGTAAACGTTACAGTACAGTTTGACATATTTTATTATATTACTTTAATAAAAGTAAAAAAAATTAATAATAAATATAAAATATGGAATCTTCAAGGGACTGGAAGGAAACATAGAGCTAATTTATATAATAATGAGGTTAATGACTTACTAAGCAGGATATCAAGAGCATAAGTCAAACAGGACGAAACTAATAGATTTGATTACATAACATTTAATGCTCTTGAGTATCAAACCAAAAAAAGAACTCTAAATTAAATTAAAAGGTACATGAGAAAATGGAGAAAATATATGCAATACAGATAATATACAAAAGGTTAATACACTTACACATTTAAAGATCTCTTACCAATCAACAAGGGAAAGAAACATTCCAATAGAAAACTGGCTAGGGGCATAGACAAGGAAGGAAAGAAGGAGGAAGGAAGTCAACACCTTGTTTAAAAAAACAAGTCCAATTTCTCTAATTAGAGAAATATACAGAGGGGGACCTGAAAGATGATCACAAGTCAAAGAAGTAACAGTGGTAGATTCTGGGTTGGTAAGTTCATGGATATTCTTGTGTCTTTTTTCACCTTTTGCTTATCTGTATTTTCTGGTTTTCTATTAATCTTAAATTCATAATTAAAGAATTTACTTACTGAAGAAAATTTTCTGGAATATATTAAAGTATACTCGAAAATAAATAAAAATCACCCAATATTCACCACCCTGAGCTAAACATTGCTGGCACATTTCTTTTCCATTTTTGCTTTTTATGTCTTTACAACAAAGTTGGATTCATATATTTCTCACTTAACATTACACGATAAACATTTTCTTATTACATTACAGATACTTCTAAAATAGAATATTATTTACTTCTTGATATTCCATTAAATACATGGATATATGACCAGATTCTAAATTGTAACAAATCACTACTAAGACATACCAGCTTTTCATAACATTCATTTCAAGCAAGATTAATTTAAACTTTTTCAGAGAAATGCAACCACCATGAATGGTTTAAAAACCAAAATGGGGACACGTGGCTGCTGTAATCTGATGTTTTTAGATAAATGAAAGAATCAAAAGAAAGTGAATCCTCCTCTGTTTAGTAATAACAAATAGCCAGGCTTTTTAAAAAGTAGAATTACACTTATTTTCATGATTTTAATATCTAAAAATTACTTATGGTAGTTTTCTTTTTAACTTTTTGTACTTGTTTATTATGTAAGAAATACTTGCCCTTGAGAGGGGAAAAAAATCAAATAATACAGAAGAATGTAAAAGTTTTTCAAGTCAAAATTACCCTCACTCCAAGAAAGATTTTTGTAGGTCTCACTTTTTTAGGCATATGCAAACTTTCTATCCTTTACCTCCCTACTCCTCCCCAACACAAACACACACAAATGGCATGGTGCTTCGCAACTTGCTTTTTTACACAATGTATTTCAAAGATTTTTCTATACTACCAGATACACTTCATGCTTTCAAACGATGGCATAGTATTTCATTGCATAGATGTAGCATTTTTTTAATCAGCTCACTTAGGTTGTATACGGAAGATTTGTTATTAAAAGACAATACAAAAGTTTAGTCAAAATTGATCATAGGCCTAAAATAGAAAATTAAAACTATAAAATTTCTATAAAATACGTGTGACTGTGGGCTAGCAAAGATGTCTTAGATACAACATCAAAAGTATGATTCATAAAAGAAAATACTGATAAATTGGAATGCATCAAAATTTTAAACTTCCACTCTTCAAAAGACACAGTTGAAAAGGAAAACACAGGCCAAATATTGGGAGAAAATATTTGCAAAACACACAGCTGACAAAGGATTTATATCCAGAATATATAAAGAAGTATCAAGACTCAATAATAAGAAAGATTGGAGCATACTCATCACCAAAGATGTTTGGATGGCAAACTAGCACCAGAAGATGTTCAACATCATTAGTCGTTGGAGAAATTTAAAAGCACAATGAGATACTGCTACACATTCAAATGTGAAAATTATTTTTTTAAAAAACTAGCAATACCAAGCGCTGACAAAGTTGGAGCAACTGGAACTTTCATATATTGCCGATGAGAATGCAAAATGGGACAGCCGTGTTGCAAAACTGCCTGGCACTTTCTTGCAATGTTAAACATACACTTACCATACGAGTCCACAATCTCACTCTGGATATTCACCCAAGAAATGAACATTTATATTCACACAAAAACCTGGACATATAGCAGCTACATTAATAACTGCCAAAAACTGGGAACAATCCAAATGTCTCTCAACTAGACAATGGATAAGCAACTGTGGTACATCTATACAATGGAATGTTACTCAGCAATATAAGGGAAAAAATTACTGATACAAAACATAGACAAATCTCAACTGCATAATGCTAAGTTGAAAGAAGCCAGATTCAAAAGGCTCCATAGTATTTGTTTCCAATTATATGACTTCTAGAATAGACAAAACTATAGGGACAGAAAATTGATGACCATTACCAGGGCTGGGGGTAGGGAAGGGTTAACTACAAAAACAGTACTAGGGGATTTCAGGGGGAATGATACAACTGTTGTGTATCCTCACTGTGATGGTAATTATATAACTGTATGCATTTGTCAAAGCTCATAGAACTGTAATATTAAAAGGGTAAATTTTACTGTATGTAAAGAATACCTCAATTTTAAGGTAACCTCTTTGTACAAATTTTTGCTTAGTTATGTTTATATGCCCAGAAGATAAATTAGAATTTCTGAGTGAAAAAAAACAGAGTTGCCATATGATCCAGCAAGCCTGCTCCTGGGCATATACCCAGACAAAACTATAATTCAAAAAGATACATGCACCTCTATGTTCATAGCAGCACTATATACAATAGCCAAGATATGGAAACAACCTAGATGAATGGATAAAGATGATGTGGTACATATATACAATGGAATACTACTCAGCCATTAAAAAGAATGAAATAATGCCATTTGCAGCAACATGGATGGACCCAGAAATTATCTTACTAAGCGAAGTCAGAAAGAGAAAGACCATATATCACCTACATGTGGAATCTAAAATACAACACAAAAGAACGTATCTACAAAACAGAAAGAGACTCACAGACATAAAGAACAGACTTGCGGTTGCCAAATGGGAAGGGGAGATAGGGGAGGGAAGGAATGGGAGTTTGGAATTAACAAAGGCAAACTATTATACATAGGATGGATAAACAACGTCCTACTGTATAGCACAGGGAACTATATTCGATATCCTGTGACAAACCATAATGGAAAAGGATACAGAAAAGAATATATATATACACGTATAACTGAGTCACTTTGCCATGCAGAAAAAGTTAACACAACACTGTAAATCAACTATATTTCAATAAAAATTTTTTTTAATTGCTGAGTCAAAGAACACTGTCTTTCAAATTTTGGTAGTCTGCCAACTGTCCTCCAAAAAGGTTGTACCAAACTACATTACTAACAACAGGGTACGCTGAGATGAAAGTGCCTGTTTCCCCACCTGGGCCAATCTGGTCATGTCAAAGCTTTTCATCTTTGTCAATCTGAGAAGTGTCAAAAGTATCTGTGAGTGTGATCTACATTTCTTTAATTATGAGAGAAGTTGAGTCTCTAGTCAAATGTTTACTGCCCACCTTTTATTTTTTCTGTGAAACGCCTATTTGCATCGTTTGTCACTTAAATGGCGGGTGATTAATTTGTAATACAAGTTCTAGATCTTAGGGGCTAGAAGGACAGTGAGAGTCCTTGGTACTTGGTCTTACGGTCAGGAACCTTTACCGCCGTGTCCAGGAAATCCTGGCGACACACAGCCTTCAAGGAGACGGAAGCCTCTCCGGGGTCAGAACTACGTCTCTCTCCCAGGCCTGGCCAGCCTCTGCTGAGCCCGCCGCCCTGCTTGAGCCCGCCCTCTTATTGGCCCTGCCCCCTCTCCGGGCCCAGCACCCTGACACGATTCCGCCCCGCCCTCTCATTGGCTTGTCGCGCGGCGATAACAGTCCGCTCCTAACCTGTGCGGTCCCTCACCTTCCGGGCGGAAACTGCGAGCTAGTGTCCAGTCGTCAGAGCATTGACACTCTCAGCGTCACCCACTGTCCCCCAAAGGGGAGGGGTCTTTCCCGCCACCGCAGCTTCTCTGGAGGTGGAAGAAGCCGCGGGTCAGAAGCCTTCCTGCCTCCCGGAACGCCGTTCCCTTGGCAACCAGAAGCACGACGCTGCCAGTCTCGCGATAGGGGAAAAGGGCTATACCATCCAGAAACGAGACGTGGGGGCCCAGGAGCAGCAGAGGACCCAACTGTCGGAACCCGGAGACCTCGGGCATCCCTGCTGTCTCCTCCGTCTTCCCGGCGGAGGGTGGAGAGTGTGGAATGGTTTGTTCGTATTTAGGTTGAACTTGGAAAGAGGATGTCTGGATGCTTGTATGGCTCTGTCCTTCACTATTAATACGATGCCCTGCAGGTCCGCTAATCCTCTCTGACCTCAGTTTCCTCCTCCGTAAAATGGGGTAATAACAATTGCTTCCTCACAACACTGTTGTGCAGCTCAAAAACATAATGTTATGTGAAGTTCTTAGTAAATGTTGGATGCCATGTAAATAAAAAATAGTAGTTTTGCCCAGATTGGGCTACAGTCCAAAAAGGGTAATAATTGCTATTTGCGCTTGCTTTCTTTTGTGGTTTTTGTAATTCTCAGCGCGTGAAGACTATTTCCCTGGGTCCCTGAATTGATTTTCTTCATCCCCAGTACCATCAAATGTCTGCTTCTTCCGCTTTGAACAGAACCTTACAGTTTACAAGGCATTTTCACGTACATGGACCCTGTAGCCTCATTGTTTTAGGTGGTAAGATGTGTATTCTTTAAGTGTTTTTCAGCAGAGCAAATAGACAAAGGTTAAGTGAGTTGCTCAAAGACCCACAGCTACAATCTCGGTCAGTGGTGGGTGTAAAAACCTAGCTGTAAATGCCATCCATATACTGCTAAATCCTGCCTTTCTATCTCCAGCTCTGAACTCCACACTCTTATCTAACTACGTGACATCTTCACTTAGACATCTCCGCTTCAATGTAAGAAGCACCTTAAACTTCAGATGTCAAAAAACAAACTTCTCCACAGTCCCCTCTACACCCCACCTTCTTATCCATCTCAGTAAATGGTAACTGCATCCTGCCTGCCAGTCTCAGGCCAAAAACCTTGAAGTCATCCTCAATTCCTCTTCCTCTCACACTTTACAATCAGTTTATTATAAATCCTATCAGCTCTACATTCAAAATATATCCAGAATCCAACCACTTCTCACCACCATTCGTGCTTCCATTAAGGTCTGCACTGACATCATCTCTTGCCCGGATTTTTGCAATAATCTCCTAACTGTTGACTTCCTTGGCCCTACTACTTTCAATCAGCAACCTGAATGATGCTTTCAAAACCTAAGTCAAACAATGCCACTCGGGGCTTCCCTGGTGGCACAGTTGTTAAGAATCTGCCTGCCAATGCAGGGGACACGGGTTCGAGCCCTGGTCCGGGAAGATCCCACATGTCGCAGAGCAGCTAAGCCCGTGTGCCACAACTACTGAGCCCACGTGCCGCAACTACTGAAGCTCACGCACCCAGAGCCCGTGCTCTGCAACAAGAGAAGCCACTGCAAGGAGAAGCCAGCGCACCGCAACGAAGGGTAGCCCCCGCTCGCCACAACTAAAGAAAGCCCGCGTGCAGCAATGAAGACCCAACGCAGCCAAAAATAAAATAAATAAATATTTTTTTAAAAAAACAATGCCACTCCTCTGCTCAGGACTCTCCATGACTTCCCATTTCATGCAGAATCCTTACAATGCCCACAGGTCCTCAATAACCAGACCCTCCGTTTTCTTCTAGACCTCCAGTCCTACCACCCTCTCCCTGGCAAACTTTGCTGCAGCCTCACTGTCCTCCTTGTAAGTGTTTCTACGCGGGAATTTCTTCCCAGCATTTTTCAGGAAATGTACATGTTTTTCCAAATTAAAAAAAAAAATAAATCAGTTAAGAAATCAGGAAAATTGGAGAAAGTATTCTGATTCTCCTGTGAAAGTTAAACCATAGCAATCGACATAGAGATGTAACTGAAGAAATCCACTGATGTCAAGATAAGTCGAAAGCAAGAGCAGGAAATGCTGACACTCTGAGTCAGAAGTTGAGATCAACATTCCAGGAACCAGGACAGGAGCACCTGGGAGAGAGGCGATCACAATCTGATAGGTCAATCTTGCTTGGAGCTCGTGCCATGTTATAAGTATGCATCCCCGGCCCAGTCTGCTGCTAACAGTGAGTCATTCTTGCAAGTAAAATAAATATTAGTAAGTTGATATTCATTGTGTACTTTACACAAATTCTGTGAGTGATATTCCAAGGAAAAGCAAGTTTTTATTCAGAATAAGCCCTTAAATTGTCAGTTTCCAACCCATGATTCTGTGAAGGGCTGTTAGCCTTGCTTGGAGATTTGTATGTTACATTATTCAAATGGTACCCAGTAATGTTCTCTGTGTTCTCCAGTACTCGAATATTTGCTATAGGCTACACCTCTTATAAATACTTCTAAATTTAATAGTCCTTATTTTTTAAAAAAATGCTTCAGACAGCATTTGTTTGAATAAAGAATAAAGAAGCTCTGGTAATGAATAAAGAATATGAAGAAGGTCGGAAGTATTTTTAAAATAACAAGATTTGGAGAACTCCTGGCAGTTCTGATTTCTTGTTTCTGCATGCCAAAGATTAGTATCTGTTGGGAATTTGGAAACACTACTCCTGGTTCTTCTTCCAGTATGAATAAACACACACATACACACAAACACACACACACACACACACACACAATGCCTGGAACACAGTTCCTCAGTAATCCATATGGCTTGTTTCCTCTCTTCCCTCAGGTGTCTGCTTCCTCAGGTGGGTCTTTCCTGACCACCCGATATTAAATAATAATTCCCATCTCTGCACTCCCTACCCTGTTCCCTTGACTCTCCTTTATTTTTTTATAAGGAGGACAGATGCCACTGTTTGGATTCCAATACGAAATAGCTGGGTGACCTTGGGTAAATCCATAAACTTTTGTGGGCCATAATATCCTCATTTGAAAAATGAAGGTTGACTAGTTTTGCAGTTCTTAAACTTTACTGTATTAGGATAACCTGAGGAGATTTCAAAAAACACTGATCCCAGACCTATATCTAAGATTAAATGAACCTGAAACTCTTCTCAAATTTTAATGTGCAGATAAATCACTGGAGGATCTTGTTAAAACGCTGATTCTGTGTCAGGTGGGACCCAAGACTCTAACAGGCTCCCAGGTGATGTCAAAGCTTCTGGTCCACAGACTACTCTTTGAGTAGCTAGAGACTAGATAATCTTCAAATGACGGCACAATTCTAATATTCCATGAATAAAGGCCATTCTTTCCATTTTAATTTTTGGCGAAAAATGGTGCTTATTAAAAAAACAACACGTTTCAGATTTCTTGGGGATGTGAGGGGAAAAAAATAACTAAGAAATCAGGGCTGTGACAGGTGCCCATGATTAACTGGTGTTCTCATTTTTTTTGAAACTTGTTTATACAATGTAAGATACATATAAAGCAAGTGAAAAGAAAGTTCAGGTTCAATAGAAACTTAGTGTCTCTTTACTGTTTGTAACCTTTCCACACTAAGTCCCTATTCATTACATTTTTCATGAAACTCAACTCATCTTGAATTATTTTCTGTCATTCTCATTTCGTTTATTTACCTTCTGCTGCTTCCGTTTTGCAAGCTGCTGAGAGGCTGTATGTGCCTTGAGGGCAAACTTTAATAAACTGTATTTGTTGTATGTTAGTACACAATAAATTGTGCCTTTGTTTTTAGTTCCTTAAATACTTGTACATCAGCTATTGCAATTACACCCTCAAAGCAATTCACATTCAGATATGTTGGAGAGCACCATATTTTTCTCTGCTGTGTTTTCTGAACTGCTGTGTTCAAACCCCCCCAAATATTCTAGAAAGTATTATGCCTTTCAAAATAATTCATAAAGATTTCATCTAGAGTCAAGATATTTTAAGCTAAAATTTCCCTGGTCTCATTCCAGGTTGGTGACAAATGGCAGCATTGGTTTCAAAGTTGGTTTTTGTTTTTGTTTTCAATCTCTCTCTGCTCTTGACGTTCTCCTTCTGAGTGGAGTCAGATTTGAATGAATGAGAGAGCCCACGCTGTATGCCATCCGGGCTCCAACTATCATTCCAGCCTTGTTGCCCCAATTTCCCTTTTCTCACTATAAGCTTCAGCCAAATACAACAACATACTAGGAGAGGAAGCTCACTAAGCCTTGTATCATAGATTCTACAAACTAGATTGAATAGCCACTTCTTTTGAAGGGCAGTCAAAAGTGTGTGCTACTGGACAGTTCCCAGCTCATGTGAGTCTGTGGCTTAGAGTTATTAAAAAGTAACATTTACTGAGTGTTTAGGACATGCCTTAGGTGCGTCATTCCACCTCACTTCCTAACATCCTGTGAAGTGGCACTGTTATTACCCAGATTTGTAGTTGAGAAGCAGAGCACGGCAGCTTGAGTGATTTTTCCGAGTTCATTCAGAAACTAAATGGTACTGAGATTCCAACCCAGTTCCACAGCCTGTTTGTTCTCTTCACCTCCTCACTGGACTAAATTCAGGAAAAGAGGTTATTTGTATCCACTAGATGGTGCTGATTGTCTTCTCTTCAAAACAAAACTACAAACCTGCTTTCAGAACCTCTCACTTTCCTTGGATTTTAGGTATGATCCAAGAAACCACTGAACTGAAATATCCTGTTTGTTTGAACTGTGCTTGGGTACATCTTTAAATAGCCATCCCAATAGGAAAAGTGAAAATTAGATCCCAAAAAAATCAGAGTGGATTTTTAAAAATATCTTAGTACATATTACAAGTATCTAATATCCAATAACCATTGGTAACTTTGAGTGACTAAGGTTCTCACACATTTGTAGTCCTATAAAATCTGCAGGCTATTTTTTAAAGTCCATGTTTTATTTCATATACCCCTTTTACCCAAACTATACTCCCTCCCATGCCTCCCGGTCCTGCTTGGCCACAGTGCCGCCATGTAATCAGGAGACATGACCAGGGAAGTAAATCAAGTCTTAAAGAACAAAAAGCAAGTTCTGGAACAGGTAATCCTACTTTTATTCACAGTAAAATGCACTTTAAGTTTAGTATGTGTTTAGTTCTCTTTTAGTACATTTTTTAGTACTTAAAAGCTATTAACTAATAAATCTGCTAAAAATGGGTTCTCAGATTTTGTCGTTCATAAGGATCATTTCAGGTGTTATTTATTTTAAATATTTTTAAGTTATTTATTTTATTTGGTTTTAGCTGCATTGGGTCTTCATTGCTGCACGTGGGCTTTCCCTAGTTGTGGCGAGTGGGGGCCACTCCTCGTTGCGGTGCGCGGGTCTCCCATTGCAGGGGCTTCTCCCATGGCAAAGCATGGGCTCCAGGCGCACGGGCCCAGTAGTTGTGGCACACGGGCTCAGCAGTTGTGGCACACGGGCTCTAGAGCACAGGCTCCACAGCAGGTGGGATCTTCCTGGACCAGGGCTCGAACCCCTATCCCCTGCATTGGCAGGGGGATTCTTAACCACTGCACCACCAGGGAAGCCCCTCAGGTGTTATTTAAAATGTTGATTTTAGTCCCTAGTCCCTGATTTAGTAAGTCTGGGGTCTAGCCCAGGAATGTGCATTTTAACAAACACCCTGGTGATTTTGGTGCAGTACGACCATGAGCATGCTTTGAAAAACACTGCCTTCAAGTTTGCATTTGAAAGGGTAGATAGCACTGAGGTCATGCTCGGAGAGGCATCATGGAGACGCCTGGAGCTGTGCAACCCAGGGGCTCTGAACAGAGACGTCCAGTACTTCCTTTGTAAATAGTAAGCTAGAAAACTGCAAAATGTTCTCCCTTCCCACTTCCTTGATTCTGAACACTTTCCTTCCTCTGCCTGTCTATTAGGGAGTGCTATAGAGAATCAAATGCTAGTCAGAGGATGTCCCCATTTTAAAAATGGGTGGGGGGTGACGGGAAGCTTGCTATGTCACAATATCTGGAAGCCCAAACACACGATACACTTTGAATTTTTAAGTGAACGGAGGTAGCCCAGGCATTGTCATGTGACCATGTTTAACTTGTCCAAGTGATATGAGTGACAGCATGGGGGGAAAAAACTGCCAGGATATTGTGAAGATGCCTAAAAATCAACGCACACATACTGTGCAGCTGTACATTTATGGCCCAGAAAGCTAATAGAGGCTTGTTTTTTAAAAGGTAGTGAAATAAATCAAAGAGGATAAAGATACCTTCTGAAATACAGAATAATTTTTTGGGCGGGGGCGGAAGGGGTGCATCTCAGTTCTGCCCTCAAGCAATCAGCTCTGCTAAGTGAGTCATTCTCACCAGAAAGGGAGAAATCGGTGTCTCTTCTTTTCTTGGAGAATTCCCTCACAGTAACAGACCGTTTTACTCTCTGGTTATACTGCTGGCTCCACACATTTGTCGCCTGCGGCAATTCTGTTACCTGTAAAGAATTATAGAGTTGCCAGAAGTTTCCCGAGGCTAGCCGCAGTCTCCTTTGCTGGATGCCAGTTGAGATTACACGGTTTTGCTCTTGGCATTTGGCCCCTGCCAGGAAAATGGACGAGACACTGCTTGTGGGTTATGGCTAAAGAGAAGTTTAGTAATTTCACGGCAGCGATTAATCCTGGGCAGAAACTCACAGTTTCAGAACACTGTCCGTGCATTGAGTGTCATGCTTCACGCTTGTCTAATTCCAAACCGTAACTTCTGAGTTGAGCTAGGTCTCTAATCCCATAGGGTATTTTGTTTGTTCCTTCATTTTTTTGTTTTAAATTGTGTCTCCTGATCTATATACTAAAATGCATTTTTAGAATAAAAATTATATAAATCTTTATTGTTATGGAAACCTTGCAATTTATTTATTTATTTATTTTAAAGTTGTTTTTTTTTTTTTTAATTTATTTTTGGCTGTGTTGGGTCTTCGTTTCTGTGAGAGGGCTTTCTCTAGTTGCGGCAAGTGGGGGCCACTCTTCATCGCGGTGCACGGGCCTCTCACTATCGCGGCCTCTCTTGTTGCGGAGCACAGGCTCCAGATGCGCAGCCTCAGTAGTTGTGGCTCACGGGCCTAATTGCTCGCGGCACGTGGGATCTTCCCAGACCAGGGCTCGAACCCGTGTCCCCTGCATTGGCAGGCAGATTCTCAACCACTGCACCACTAGGGAAGCCCAATTTATTTTAACATAAAGGAAGTTAAAAGAAATTCGCATAGCATGTTTGAAATGTATTCAGATCAAACTTTCAGGGTCTTAAGTAACAATGTAGAAAAATTATTTTTCTCAGAGTTAACATCTAAGAGATAAAGAAGAAATAGGTAAACAACCAAAGGGGGTGTTTATTCGTCAGCTGTCAGGCTGCCATCCTGGCATTCTTAGCATCTCGCTCCTTACATATATTTTTTCTTAGTTCAAATTCAAAATAATGTTTCTATCTGAACATACATATGTTTATTAGACTAGAAGCTAGTCATCATTTTGATGACTGTAGGGTTTCCTGTGTAAATCTTTTTCTTATTTGATCATTCAATTCCTTATTTAACCAAGATTGGTTTATTTTCTCTTCATTTTATCATCACAGACAAATTGGAATTAATATACTAATTTGGCTCAAAATTTGTTATGTAACCCATACACTGACACACAAAACCATTTTAAATTACACATCCCTGGTTTCTCAGCCAGCATCTGCAAAGAGCTGACCTGGGCCTGGTCTCTTAACTTCTCTCCATCTGTTTCTTCATCTAGTAAAATTAGGGGCAGGATAAAGATTTCTAAGCTTACTTTCAGCTCTGAGACTCTGTGAATATCTGACTTAAGCAGACTTGGCCCTCTTTGGAAACCACTGCTCATGTGTTCCAGCCTGAACTGTGACAGTATTCACACCAGCATAAAAATCACGTGTTCAATAAGCAGGGCAGTAAGAATTGCCTGTTTAGAAACACCTGGGCAGTGGTAACAGCCATCGGTCTTGTCCTCTGCAATCCATAAAGAATTAAACAAAGCAAAACCACAATCAGTGCACCCTATTTTTACAGCACAATGCAATAGCGTGAATTGAAAAATGGTTTAGGTTTTATGAGATTTGGGTTCACGTCTCCCTCTGTTGTTGATTCTAGAAGGACAAGCCTCTTCACTTTTCCAGGCTTCAGTTTACCAGCCCATCTATTAAATAATGGAAAGTTAACTCCTGAATACTTTTCCTTACTTTGTAGAAATAAGTTAAAATGTTCTTGAGATTCTGTATTGAATGTTTCACTGCAACTGTAAATAAAACGAGTACTTTTACTTCACATAAAAGCAGCCTTCTAATCTATGCTGAAGAATGAAAAAAGGTGAATTATCGGGTTCAATTCACACCTGTCATCCATTAAATGCTCATTTATCTTGTATGTTTTGCTACAGATGACTTGGTATTCTTGTGAAAACTGCCAACTGTTTTTTGTTATGAATCTAAAGATCACTACCTTGGTCCAAATATATAGAAATTTTGTATTCAGGTGGCACACTTGCATTCATTTGTCTACCTTTTGTTGGTCACTTTCACTGAGTCAAATCCTCTAGTAAGCTATTTCTGAGCAAGTAAGCTTTTCAGCCTTTCTCTAATCATACCTAGTTGCTCAGAGATCCTGACAGAGGCAGGAGCTAGATGGTCATATTAATCCCCTCCAACTCCTCACCACCACTGATTTTAGATAGCAAGCGTCAAGAGTAAGGGGGATTTCTGAGTGCCAATATGTAGTAGTTACCTATCTATTCGCGATAAGAACAGCAAGAAAATGGAAGGCATTAGTCAGAGAAATGTTTCCCCTTCTCAATGTCATGAAAAAGACATTTTAAAGCACTGGTTTCCCCGCCACACATTTTGCTTATGGATTAGGCATTTTTAAAAATCATGACTTCTGCTCCGAGGTCTTGCAAAAAAATCACTTAACCTCCTGGGCCTCCATTTCTTCTTATTAAATTATAGAGGTGGTATAAAACTAGGCTAAGATCTTCCAAATTCTAAGCGCTATGACTATATGAAGTAAGTGGTCATTTTATGGAGGGAGAAACGTCTTGGATTTAAAGAAAAATTTGCCATCCAACAAACAAAATCATTGAGGAAGATGCACCCTCTCAATGAAGGATAATTTTCACTTTCCCTCAGCACTTGTCAGCACGTGATCATTTATTGTTCTCTTGTCTCTTGTGGGTTTTTTTTTCTTTTTTTTTCTCCCTTAAGCTGTCCAGAGGGCAGAGACCATATCTCGAACACTTTATACTCTATTATAATAGTGTGTATTAAATGCAATAATACTTACTGTTATGAATGAATCACTCTTGTTAATATTTCGTATACCTGCATGGAAGAGTACTCGCTCCTTGGGGGAGCGTGGGCAATGGATGAGAGTGATGTGAGGGCAGGGACTCTTAAATTAAACTAAGGGTCAACTCGATGCAGGGATTAACAGGGAAGACCTGAGGCAGAAGATGATTCCTGTGAGGACTCTCAGCTGAGCAATCGCAATCTTGGCCTTCTGCTAACAGGTTCTTAACATTTACTCTGAACTGAATGCCTCTACCATGAAACAGGAAATCATGAAGCAGAAGGAACTTTAGGAAATAACAATGAGAAAAACAGCTGTTGGGCGTGAAGGCTTTTAATACAGTCCCCAGTATAGTTTAATAGCGTGTGCCAAGTGGGTATTCAAAAAATAGTCATAATAAGGAGAGATGATAATGATCATCAGTACTTTGGAGGGTGCAGTGGAAGAATTGGTCCTTAATGCCTTCTGTACTGTTTTTAGCTCTGTCTCTAACTTGTTTCATCTCTTAGGGCCATCTGTGCCTCTAGTTTCCCCATCTGCAAAAGAGAGATCGTATCATTTCCTGCAGAAGTCTGTGGACTGTGCTTTAATATCCTCCAGTAAATCGTACGTAAATACAAAGCAGGCAAAGAGAAGCCAAGTGCTACCAAGAGAATAAACTTTAAGGCAGAGAGTATTATAAATTAAAATTAATTAAGACCTTCTAAGTATTCTAATGATTTGAAGTAGTTAACGCAAAGGTATGTGTTACATTCACTTTAGATTTTTTTTAAGTAAATGGGAACATTGATTATAAATAAATTCCAGGATAGTTTAATCTATTAAACTCTCTATTTTATACATATTTATCTATAATATGATGAGGGTTTTAAATTAACTTCTGAAGCAAACTAGCATTATTTAAATTAAACTTACTCTTAAAAAGGAGCAATAGGGACTTCCCTGGTGGTGCAGTGGTTAAGACTCCGTGCTCCCCATGCAGGGGACCTGGGTTCAATCCCTGGTCAGGGAGCTAGATCCCACATGCATGCCACTACTAAGAGTTCACATGCCACAACTAAGGAGCCAGGGAGCCGCAACAAAGGAGCCTGCCTGCCACAACTAAGACCAGGTGCAACCAAATAAGTAAATAAAAATATTTTTTAAAAAGGAGCAGTAATTCTTAAAAGTGCTTTAATAAATACACCCCCCAAAAAAGAAATATTTCTTCTTGTTTATTGAGAATATATAGGGAAAAAATAAAATTCAGAACATCCTACAATTGCCTAGTTCATAAAGCCAAACTGAAGGAATTATCTGAGTAAACTGACATCCTTTGAGCATATCAGCAAAGAGCCGTTGGTCACTCTCACCCTGAAAGCCTAAATTACCTTATTTTCTCAATTCCTTTTAATGATACATATGGTTTCCTGGTTTGTTTGTTTTTTTTTTGTTCAGTCAGGTGGTGCATTGCAAAATTCAGAAGCTTTTTAATAGACTTTTGTAGGTCTCATTTTTTAAAGTCAATTTGTATCTTTATCTGTACACATGGATTATTCTTAAATATAGCAAAAAAGTCTCCTCTAATCATGATCTCCCCTGGATCCGGGATGGGGTCGACACTATGAGGAAGAAGGAAGGAAGGTGGATGTTTAGGAGGTGAGTAACTGCATCTGCTCCAGCTTATGACGTGTACATGTAAATCACTCTTGTATGTTCAGAATTGTCTTCACAGGGACAGAATGTATCAGCTTTTCTTTCTCAAAATCAACTTCCAGTAAACCACTGAAAAACTCAAACAAAATTTTAGGTACATTTTCCTTTTCAATGTGATTTCTATTTTCTTAGTTTCTCTAGATCTGCAGTCATTATTTCATCTATATTTAAAACTGGCCAGAGTTCTAGTATTATCTTTCAAGAGTTGGGTTTGGAAAGAGAAGTATCCCTTGTATCATTTGCCTTTTAAATAATAATGGATTTAATTAAATGTTTCTCTCAGAGAAACAACCCAGAGACAGAAGGCCAGCGTTTAATTCTGTGTGGACCTTCGGGTAGTAGTATATAAAATCTGTTTACACCAAATTTCCTCCATGAAAATTACAAAGAAGGAAGTGCAAAAGGGAATGAGAATTTTGGCAGAGGGAAGCCAAAATAAACTAGAAAAGATTTTTATAAGCATGTATTCATATGCAGAATAATAGACTATAGAAACATAAAATTTCAGAGTTGAAAAGAAACTTAAAGTCTCATTTTTCCTTCAAGGTTGAAATACAAATTAATTGCTTCAGTCTCAAAAAAGTGTGGAACAATACATCATTTTCTTTATTGTTTTGCTATAGCTTAATTTTCATCGTGAGATCCTGGGATAATAGATATAAGCTCACATTCAAGGTTTCCTTCCCTCCCACATGACACCATGGGTCCTGTGCAGTGTGAAACGACATCTGTCCTCTGTGTCATTGCCTACATGGTCATCCCTTGCCCCATTTGATCTTGTGATCCATCCTTCCCGGCCACCTGCTCCTTTGGGCTTGAAGCTCTCTCTTTCTTTCAAGACACTTATGTATATATCTGAGTGAGGCCCTGGTTCCTGGACTCACTACCAAACTCTCCACAGGGATCCACGCCCTGGGGAGCAGGGCACACACTGGTTCCCTTTGCAATGGCCCAAATCTTTCTTTGTTTTGCTGTTTTGCTGTTTCTTTGTTTTCTCTCTTAGGGCTTTGCCTAGGAGGCAGCATTAGGCCCCTTATCCAGAAGGTACAGATGTCTACATTATCACTTATCCCTGACTTCTCTTCTCTACTATTCTCAAGTCCAGGGAAGCTTTTTCCACTGAGAGGGGATGGTTCCCCTTCCTCAAACCATCTCAAACCTTTGGCGAACCCAGTGTTTCTCAGTGCTGGGCAAACCCAAGATTTCTCAACATTGGCATTATTGGTATTTTGGACCAGATACGTCTTTGCTGTACGGGCTGTCCTGTGCATTATAGGGCGTTTAGCAGCATCCCTGGCCTTGACTCACTAAGTGCCAGTTGCAACCCCCAGTTCTTGAAGATCATTACCAAATATCCAGTGGGCTCATCCCAGGAGTCCCCTCTGTTCTCCCAAAACCTAGGCTTTGATACACAAAAACTGGAAAGAGACTCACAGTCTATTTGCTTTCCTTTGAGGCAATGAACGCCTTCCCCGCACCTTCCCAGAGGCAATACATGTGAATGTATCAAGCAAGGAAAAGGAGGGAAGAGAAATTAGATGCATCAGGTAATATGGTTAATATTACAAAAGTGTTATCCCATCTGTGCTGTACTTTCTCACCTGTTGCCTTAAAAGGTACACCACGTGTCATTCTAGCACCTCCTTTGTGTGTATATTACCTTTTGTATATGGACTGCAGTGAATACGCATATAGAAAGAAATTTAAGAGGGGACAGAAAGGGATTTAACCACTAAATTCTGATCAATACAGCTGACAAAAGGATTATTGTTCACGCCCAACACATACATGTAAGCACTAATATTGATATAGTTTTACTGTGTGCCACTCTTTGTGTTAAACAGACCACGCCATTTAATCCTCACAACTGCCCCATGAGGTATACTATTGTCTCACTTGGATTCCCCTGAAAACAGAGCTTGAGACAAGGGCTTTGTGCAGTTGGTTTTGGGGAGGTGATCCTTAAGGGCATGAATGAGGGTAGAGAAAGCCAGACAGGGAAGGAGGAAGAAGAGTCAATAAAAGGAGGCATTATTTGGACACTGTGGTGGGCAACAGGGACTCAATTTGCTGGACTTCCTGAGAAGTGGAAAGATGCCTCCCACAATTGTCCAGCAGAAGGACAGGGGCATTTATCCATTGGTTCCCATGTCCCACTGATCAAGGGTTACCCCCCAGAGCTAGGGAGCTCTCCCAGGGCAGACAGCAGAGAAACTAGGCCTTGATGGCTCTCAGGGAAGTGAGGAGATGCAGCCAACAATGGCCCTCTGCAGACATGGCTAAAATCAGAGGTGAAATATGTGAGTCAGGGCAACAGAAGCCTCTGACACAGTTATTACCTCCCCATTTTATAGAGAGGAAACCAAGATACATGGAGATTACCTCACCTGCTCAAGGTCACAAGGTGGGTCAGTGGTAGAGTCAGGATTCAAACATGGGCCATCTGACCTCAAGGCCATGGCCCCAACCATAAGGTGTAATGACGGCTGCACTATGCCCTCTTCCCCGCGTAGCTCCACCTACAGGTTTGAGCAGACCATCCACCAATTCCATTTGCAACCCAGGTTTGGGACATTTATTCAAACATTGCAGTTTCTTCTTTGGGAATTCATTTTTCAAGTTGCAACAACATAAGAAAATGCTACTAGAATGCTGCATCTGCATGTTGGGAGGAAAATAAACACCTTTCTTTTGAGATCACACAGGAAGAGAGAGGTTCAGATAGTATACCACTTGAGAGGGGGGAAAAAAGAAAACAAACAAACAAAAAATCACTCAGACAACCTTTTTTGAGTTCAGAAACTGCTTTTCAATTTTTTATTAAAACATAATTCTTCAAAGAGTATAGAAATACACCTGGCCATGACCTGTTAGAAGTCAACCAACTGCTTCAAACATACATAAGAAACATCTATCAAATTCTGGCTCACCAGAATTTATTAAGTTGTACGTATATGTTATCAGAATGACACCAACGTGGCTACATTTGACAGATTCTTCTAAAGTGGACACAAGTTTCTGACAGGTTATGTTTCCTCTTGATGAACGCTGTAACAACTGTGACGGTTTGAAAGATAAGCTTGAAGGGCCACAACGGGAAGCATCAGGGCAAGGAGCTCCAGAGGGCACACAGGGGCCCCGGGAGAGTTGGTGGCAGGCCCCTGTTTCCGCTGTGAGCACACAATGCTTCAAAGAGACGAACACAAAGAGGAAGGCACTCCCTCCTCCGGACAAGGGTCTTTGGGTTCACATTCGGGAATCACAAGACAGCACACCCAGGAAAGGACAGGAAAAGGAAACTCCCTACACATAGTCTGACCTTCCTACAAAGGACAAGGGCCTGTGTGGTTCAAGGAGAAGATCCGTGAGGACCCCTGCCGTTGGGATGTGTTCTTTGCCGCTGAGGATGTCCCCTCCCTTGAAGCTTGCTCAAGGCACTGGATTGGCTCCCTTCCATACTATGAACAAGAACAAAACGCCCTCCAGAGAAGAGCAGACCTGGCGCTTGATTTGCTCTCCTTAAGAGTGAAGTTTACTTTGTGGTTTGGATTCAACCTGGTGAAGCCCACCCCAAAGTAGACTCGAATTGCTGTGAGAGCCCCCAGGCGACTGATCGATTGAGGACACTGTTCCCCCTCTTCTATCCTGTCTGGCTCCTGCTACAACTTCACTGGGAAGGAGTAAGAGGAGAGCTCACCTGGGCTAGGTATTGCCTTGGCATTGTACAGTGATGAATTCCTTTTCCATGTTCTGTTCCTCCTTTGTGCCCAAAATGAAGGGAGAACCACAGTCGTACAAACAGACTGAAAATGAGACTGGCGACGCATGGGGTCTGCGGTCCTCCTTGGAAGGGAACCTACTTTTCCCACACTTTTGGGCAGACTCACTTTTCCTAATCAAGTATTTTTAGCTTGACGTTTCCAGAGGACCCCGTTTACCCTAACTTTGCCTTTTTAAATGACCTTTAATTCCAGAAGTTGGCACAAATCTTTTTCAATACACTTTACCCCTGCTGATTGCTGCATAAAATCTTTCACATGAGACCATGTGGGAAGAGAAAACTCTACAGAGTGTGGATATTTCTCAGTCTTTCTTCTCCACTTCTAAGCTTCTCTCTCATTTGTTGAAAAAAACACAACTTAAGGGGGAAAGACATGATAAAAGCTTGCAGTGTTTTCCAACCGACTCGGCGAACTTCTCTTTCTGAGGCCTTAGTGATGCTAGGAGATGGTCAGGATAATCAAGGACAGAATATCTTCCTAATCCCTGGGCACATCTATTGCCATGTCTGTCAAATGGGGGTGCAATATTCATTCATCCCTCACCTACATCCCAGCGAAGGAGATGAAGGGCATCGGGAGAAACTGTGAGCCATGTGATCAGGCCGTCCAGAAAAAAGGTATCAAATGCCAAGGTTCTATCTTCCCTAAAGATACAGATCAATATAAACCATTTTGAATATTTGTCATTTTAAAATCAATCAAATAGGCATTTTCTTGTGGCCACACGGCTCCATAATTATCTTGGGCTTCTCTTAGAGTGCCCCTGCTTCCTCTGAACTCATAGCCGTTCTTCTCTCCGTGTATTCTCTGCAGGGCCCGGAACTGAGATATCCCCAGAAAATGCACACAGAGAACCCACCCAAGACCCGTTTCCCACTACCCAGCTTTCGTCTCCACAGAGAGGAATGTGGACTTTACTGAGGATCACTGAGATAAATATATATATGTGTATATATATATATGTATAAATATATATATACGCCCTCAATAAAGAGGACATTCGATTTTATATAGATTTCCCTCTCATTCAAAAGCATGTGGCCCATAGAGGAGGAATCAACCCATACTGGGTTGCAAGGAGATCAAATCATAGGCCCAGTGAAGGGAGGGCAGGAATGTGGAAGGTCTGTTGCTTCCAGGGATTTACAAGACTTGCTAGGAATCCACCTTTGGGAAGATGCTCACTTTATTGTTTCTGCTCATCTTCCGCTCCACCCTGCCTACCTTGGGCATCTTTGTCTGGATCAGCTCTTCTGGGGTGTTGCCCAAGGGGGGAAGCAGCCTCTTCTTGCTATTTCGGGTCTCTGAGAGCCACTGGGGAGGCAACTCAAATGGCCCAAAGCCGAACTGCAGGGAATACCTGTCAGGGAATGTCTCAGGTTCCACAGGGACTGCTGGTGCCACCTGGGATATAGAGTCCACTGTGCCCGGGGGTGGTGCAGGGGTAGCAAACCGTGGCCCCCGCTCTGCCTCCAGGCAGGTGGGAAGTAGCTCCCTGGCCTGGAGGTCAGCTGAGCTGGCATACTTGGCTTCACTCTCTTCCTCATCATCCGTGGGCTTAAAGATCTGCTGCTGCCCAATGTGGAACATCTCCAGGAGCTGGCTGCCCGAGCGCATGCTGGGCTCCAGGCTGGCATCGGCCACCCCGCTCCCTGTGCCCACCACATTCCGGCGACTGTAGCGGTGGTGCAGTTGTACCAAGGTCCCTACCAAGCACTTGCGGATCGATTTGTTCACGGTAAGAAAGAGCACAGGGTTCGCCAGCAGAGAGACTTTGGGCAGCCAAATGGCCGTGAGCAGCAAGAAGACAGAAGTGTCGGGGACATTGAGGACAGTCTGGTAGACGACCAGTGTGGCATAGGGCACGCTGCACAAGATGAAGACCATCACCATGGACAGCAGGGTGGCGTGCAGCTCGGCCTCCCGCTGGGAGGCATAGGGGATAGAGATGGTGTTCTGCGGGGTCCGCAGCGCTGCTATGATGACCTTCTTCTTCTGGCTGGCACTCAGGGCCCGGCGGATCAGTATCAAGAAGAGGAATACCACAGCCACAGGCACGATGACCGTGGTGACGTTGTAGACCAGAACGTACACCAGGTGGCCCAACGAGTTGCTCCAGACTTCCGTGCAGGTGGACATGGCATAGATGTCAGCCACGTTGGTCACCGCAAACACAGGGACGCTGGCCACCACGGCATGGGCCCAGATGTATATCACTAGTTCTCGGGACTTTGCATCAGATATTTTTCTCTCCAGCGGATAGAGGACCGAGTAGTACCTGCCAAACGCACAAGCAAAATTCATTTCACAGAAGATACACTTTAATTAGAGGAATCTATATTACTAAAAGTAGGAGAGAGGAAAGAAAGGGTCAATTTCTTCTATTCTGCCTAAGACAGAGGAAACCACTGGGGGAATTACGAAGCTAGACCTTAAGTTTTGAGGATTTTGCTGCACAGTTCACAGTTAGCTTTATAATTATTGCCACCAGGACTAAATCCAAAAGAGTGCCCTCAATATAAAGGATATCTCCATCTGCTGGAAAGACACCTCTTTTTCAATTTAAGGGTAAAGGGTAATTTGTAAAAAATTTTTTTACCTGGGCTAGAGGAGCTTGAGGGGAATTTTCAAAGCCACTAAGAGAAAGAAAATGTGTCTGCACACAAATCCAAAGGAGACTCGTGCCACAGTGGATATGCACAGATATCACTAGCATTTACAGCCACCTGGGGCAGAAGAAGCCAGTGTGAGGGAGGGACTCTGACAAAATCCTTCCACAAAATCAATCTGACTGAAAAAAATCATGCCTGCTCAATCGCCATTGTTCCCATGATAATCGCTCAGTACCCCCTAAGAGCAATTAATAGACCTAAAATGCCTGCATGATTAGATTTTTGTTAAAATCAGGGAAGACTTTTTTCCTTCAAGCTTGACTTGATTATTCTATAACCACCTAATCAGAATTCCAAAAGCACCTTGTTTCAATATCACCTATGACCTGGGGAAACCGAGTAATTTGTTAGATTCTAGAACCACATCTGTCATGAAAGGGCAGCCAGTAGCCCTCAGGGCTATGGCGAGTTTCTTCACCTTAGCTCGGCCCACATCTGTGCAGTCAGCTAACGCCGGAGCCCAACATTAGGTTGGACCGTCCAACCCTGTTAACATGCATTCCCTCATGGGGCCAGCTGAGCAGGCGTGCCTTCTGTCACAAGGATTTCTGAGCACCACCTATGTGCTAGGTATTGTGCCAGGCACTGGACTGCAAAGATGGAAGGGCGCACGGGAAAGTTTCTAACCTAAATGGGGACAGGGGGCGTGTAAACAAACAATTATAACCGAGGAGACGATGGCTCTACTGGAGGGACGCACAAAGGAGGTAGGGAAAGGGGGCACCTGGGAAAATGTCAAGAGCAAGCGGCCCTGTGGCGGAGTCTGGCAGGGGACAAGCTGGGGGAGAGACGATGCAAACACAACACGACCACGGATGACCAGAGATGGATGGAGTGCGGTAAAATGTGTTCTAGGTCACTTTCTGGGAAGGGAAAAAAAGAGAAAGAAATGTATAAGTTATGCACGCTCTCGATTGTTTTTCTCTGAATACGGAGAAGCTTTTCTAACCACCGCTCAGTAAATCCATTGTGATGGCCCCACGCCCACGCATGAATACGCGTTCACTGTCTCTGATTCCCATTTGCAAAGTGACCGGTAACAAAACCAGGCTTCCCGTCATTTTTGATTCCACTCTAGGTTGGGAAATAGACTGCAGCACAAGCACACAGGCTCACTATACATCATTTTGTTAGTGTGTGCGTCTCTAGAGGATGATGCAGGAAGTGTAGGTGGCCTCCCAATTCACTTGCTGACTCGGTGCCATGAAACAAATATCTGGGAAAGAAGTGAGAGAAAGGACTGTTTTCCCTTTCTCTTTGTGCACAACGAACCTATGCTTTCCAGTAATCTGCATCTCTGAATAATGAAATAGGAATTTACCAAACTTGCTTTTCTACTAAAAGAACTTGCTTATCTTTTTAAAAAATTAGGAATTTGGGATTAATAGATATACACTACAATATATAAAATAGATAAACAACAAGGACCTACTGTGTAGCACAGGGAACTATATTCAATATCTTGTAATAATCTATAATGGAAGAGAATCTAAAAAAGAATATATATATATATATATATATATATATATATATATATATATACACACACACACACATATATGTATATAACTGAATCACTTTGCTGTACACCTGAAACATTGTAAATCAACTATACTTCAATTAAAAAAAATAAAAATAAAAGACACACTGAAAAAAAATGATGGCAAAAATACAGTAGATTTTCTACTGGAAAGAAAATAAGGATTTCTTATTATTTGCGTATTTTCTTGCCTAAAACCAAAGGCTCAAAATAACCCACAGGGATTTTTGCATTGCTTCCAGGTAGAATAGCAACCTGTCCAGAATAATGTGTTCCCACTCTTGTTGAATCCTATTCTTAAAAAACCTTCAGGATTCATAGCAGCATTATTTATAACAGCCAAAAAGTGGAAACAACCCAAATGTCCATCAACTAGTAAATGGATAAACAAAATGTGGTATATGCATACAATGGGAATATTATTTGGCAATAAAAAGGAATGAAGTAAGTTGTTAAGAGAGTAGATCGTGAGTTCTCATTACAAGGAAAATGAACATTTTTTGGTATCTATATGAGATGATGGATGTTAACTAAATTTATAGTGAATTGTTTCACAATATGTGTAAGAGAAGTCATTATGTCATATACCTTAAACTTGTACAGTGCTGTATGTCAACTATAACTCAATAAAGCTGGAAAGAGAAAAAAAGAAGTATTGATACCTGCTATAACATGGGTGAGCCTTGAAAACATTATGCTGAGTAAAAGAAGCCAGGCACAAAAGAACACATATTGTATGATTCCACTTATATGAAATGTCCCCCCATACAGAGACAGAAAGTAGATTCGTAGTGGCCTAGGTCTGGGGGTGGGAATGGGGAATAACTGTAAATGAACACAAGGTTTCTTTTTAGGGTGACGGAAATATTCTAAAGTTCAATTGTGGTCATGGCTGCACAACTGTACATATACGAAAATTCATTGACTTGTACATTTTAAATGAATTTTATGATATGTAAATTATATCTCAATAAAACTATTTTAAAAAAAAAACCTTCAGGAAAGAAAAGTCCACCATGTGGACTGCAGACATAAGACCTCACCAAGCAGGTATGAAGGGGTCGCCAGAAAGACACACCTGCCATGAACACAGAATGGATCAACACAAAAAGGATTAGGGTGCCCACCGGGAAGTAAACAGACTTTTCACAGTTTTATTCCAGTTCTGTGCAATGGCACTTCCCAGGTGTTCACAGACCTCTGGTTGAGCATGAAAGAGACATGCAAGGTAACCAAAAAGTGGGTGTGGCAAACTGGCACCACCTGGTGCACATTCAGCTTGCTGAAGGGATTCCAGTGGCCCACATACTAAGTTTCTGAATGCAAATTAATTGCCAACATTTAAAAATGAGAGAATTCTAGATTTCTGATTTCTCTTCTAAGAAATAGAAAGTCTGGCCCACTGAGTCGTGATACTCACAAAGCAACTATTAGCTGCATCTGCTGAGTGATGGCCCCTATAAACAGGAGTGCAGACACACAACCCCAACCTGACCTGGGTCACTTGGTTTTGTCACCAGCCTCATCTGCCTCTGTGGATGGTGAGTTTCTAGGGAGAAACTGTCAAGGAGCTGGAGTGGTTCCCTGCAAGATCTGATGGTAAAATGATTGCAGACAATATATCTAAGGAAGAATGTGCCAACCAGAACGGAAGACTAGAGAAAGAGAGATAAATATTGTGGCCAAACACAGGCCACAAATAATTCATTTAGTTCGTTTTACCCCTGAGGAAACTGAGACTTAGAGATGTTAAGCCACTTTGCCCAAAGCCACCAGCGAGAAAGCAGCATAGGTAGGACTTAAAGCCAGACTTCTGGTTCCAGAGTCCTCTTTCTTAAGCACAAAGTCAATGACTTCTCCTAGTATGTAGGGGGCTTTGTGTGGCTCTGTGTCCTCTGTGCAGACAACACTGGGCAGCTAATGAAATCAGGGTTCCAAGCCAGAGAGGCTGAAGCAACTCCATAGATGGATTCTGCAATCCATACACTTATAGGTCATTAAGGTATTGAGTATGTTTTAAATGGACAAAGAGTTTTAAAATTCTAAATTCATCTAAAACGTAGTTAAATTTATCACAGGGTATAAAGTCAGAAGAGCCAGCACTTTCCCTTCAGCAACTTCTCCTCTCTGTAAATCTTGAAATCAAAAGTTCTTGTGGACACAAAATATTTTTCAATTCTTCTTTGCTTATTTAATTCTATTCTCTAAAATGTGTTATTATCTCAGTTGTATTCATGAAGTGCTAGCAACAAAGAGAAAAGACAGGAAGCTGTTGATTACTGAGAACTTCACACTTCACTTTGATAAATTTGATCAAATTATGTATGACAGCAGTAGCTAGGATGTAAGATTTATTTCCAAATGAACATCCTTTTAAAAAGGATGGGAAGAGAAAACAAACACCATCACAATATAAAACCTTGGAAGTAAATCCTCCAAAGGAATTCTGGTGCTATCTGGCCAGGTCCAATAGGACCGTCTAATCATTTGTTAAATAGCCACTGAATTGTTCTCTTGTTCTTCCAGAAATGTTTTCATCCTGCATCAAAAGGCCCTAATTGCAGAGTTAGCAATCTGATGAGCAATCTACTTCAAATTGCAATGCAAATACGGCTAATTCCAACCAAGCTGAAACTATATCATGATCCAGCTCTGCCCCAGCACCGTCATGATGTAACCTCCCCAATGCCACATCTTTCTGTTGACAACAAGCAGGCTAAAAAGCAGTATTTGGAACACTGACTATTCACTATTTGCTTCATGATGCTAATTTTTCAATACACTTAAAAAAAAAAAGTTGCACCCCTGGCTACCTGATCTTACCTGTCCAAGGCAATGGCAGGGAAGCTGAGGATAGTCACAGAGCAGAAGACTTTGTGCAAAAACTTAACGACCTTGCAGAAGAGCATGGTGTAGATCCACCAGCAGCAGTGAGGACTGGTGCTGAGGATGATGTCGAAGGGCACGCAGACCAGGCTGGCACAAATCCCCGAGCAGGCCAGGTTTTTAATGAACCTGTTGGTGACAGATTTGAACACGGTTGTGCGGCAAGTCGACCATAACACCATGAAGTTTCCTGGCCAGATAGGCAAAAATAAAAACCAAAAAAAAATGTTTAAATAAAAAGAAAGAAGACAAAAAAGAAAGAAAGAAAATACAGGTTAAAAAAAAGATTGAAAAACCATATTTGAGAGTTCATTTCAAAGAACATAAAGGCATATGATATTGTCAATTTATGTGAAATTATTAAATCACTTTCATAAGTATCAAAAAGTCTAGAAGAATTTTTTAGTGGTGAGTTTTGTTATTTAATTTTAGGCATAAGAGTGTAATGAGGATGATTCTGTCTCACCTGAGTATAAACAGTCGGCTAGGGATTACTTAACCTCAGCCAGTCTACTCTGACCAAGTTTGCAAATGACCTCCGCCTTACCAAACTCTGTAACAGAAAGAGGACGAAAGCCACACGTGTGGCTTAAAATTTCCTAGCAGTGATATTTTTAAAAAGTAAAAAGAAGCAGGTGAAATTTTAATAGTGTATATTATTGAACCCAATCTATGCCAAACGTTATCATTTCAACATCATCATTACTTTAAAAAGTATTAAAGTAATATATTCATTCTTATTTTTGTGCTACATCTTTGAAATGTGGCGTGCGTTTTTTTGTTTGTTTGTTTTGTTTTTTATTTATTTATTTATTTTTGGCCGCGTTGGGTCTTCGTTGCTGCGTGCGGGCTTTCTCTAGTTGCGGTGAGCGGGGGCTACTCTTCATTGTGGTGCGCGGGCTTCTCATTGCGGTGGCTTCTCTTGTTGCGGACCACGGGCTCTAGAGCGCAGACTCAGTAGTTGTGGCGCACGGGCTTAGTTGCTCCGCGGCATGTGGGATCTTCCCGGACCAGGGATCAAACCCATGTGCCCTGCCTTGGCAGGCAGATTCTCAACCACTGCGCCACCAGGGAAGCCCCTGGCGTGCGTTTTTTAAATTGAAATATAATTAATATATAACATTGTATTCTTTTTAGGTGTGCATGGTGTATATCTTATTTTACACTTACAACACATTTTCAGTTCACACTCGTCACATTTCAAGGGCTCCATAGCCACATGCAACTGGCGGCCACTGGACAGGCCTGCACTGTTCTAGACCTTTAGCGCCAATAACACACTTGCCTGTCCCTCTCTGAGCATCTTCTTCCTGTGGCTTCCACAGGCCTACAGCCTCCTGGTGTTCCTCCCACCTCTCCCAGGCCCTGGCTGCTCCCAGTCTTCTACACCAGGCCCTTCCCCATCCTCTCTCTCCAGCTTCTCCCTAGGTTAAATCACCCATTCAGGTGGTTCTCCACTGAGCTGCTGGTGACTCCCACATTCATGGCCCAGACTAGGCCTCTCCTCTCAACTCCAGACTCCTGTCCCACTAAACGTCTGATTCTCCACCCCCTCTCGGTCTGTTCCGCCCACCCACTGTCCTCCAGAGCCTACACAATCCAGGGCCAACCTGCCTAATCTCACACCACGCTGCCCCTGGCTTGCTGGGCACTGACCACGCTGCCCTTTTTTTCTGTTCTTGAAACACAACGAGGCTGATCCGGTCTCCACGCCTGTGCACAAGTTTTTTATACTGCCTAGCATGGTCCTCGTGTGTCTGATTCCTTTTAATCCAGGTCTTAGTATAATTGCTGCCTCCTCAAAGAGGCCTCCGCTAACCATATTTTTATTTTAAATACTCACTGCTCCTCCCTCCAGCATACTCTCTTATAATATCCCGTTGTGGCCTTCTCAGCTCTTATCATAATTATTAATTTGTTTACTCATTTCCCCTTCATTTCATGAGGATAAAAAAACATGTCAATCTTGTTCACTATTATAACTCCACTGCCTAGTTCAGTATCTGGCACAGAACAGGCATTCAGTAACTATTTAGATGAATGAATTTGAAAGAGGACAAACGGTAATCAAAAGTCCCTGCAGTAAGATAACCCGTTTCGTAGTAGGAAGGTCATGAGAGGCTATTCTGAGTCAGTAGTTCCCAAACCTCACTATGCATCAGAATTACTACACCAGACATCCTGAATCATAGTTATAGGTATAGAACTGGGAACCTGCATTTGTAACAAGCACTTCAGAGAGAGCTGGCCCCCAGACTGAAGTTTCAGAAATGCCACATCTAGACAGAGACTGTAGCCTTCATCCCCAGAGTCTCACCGGGCCCAAGTCGTCAGGTATGCGGGGCAGCCTACGTTACCAGGGGAGACTTTACCTGGTGAGAGATCCAGGTCCACATGGCCAATCAGTCATGACCCAAGGACACTGCTCTCTCCTGGGCACAGGCACAGAGAACGCCCTCTAATGACTGAGGCACAGCTCAGCCTCATGCGGAAGGACAGCATGGTGCCAGAGGAGGGGAGCTCAGGGCTCAGGGCTCAGGTCTGCAGCCGAAGTCACCCCCAGGGGCTGCCTCGCTGCCTCAGACGCTGACATAACTTACTGTCAAGAGTCTCTTTTCAGACACAGTAGTCTACAGCTACTTCTTATCTGCCAGAAAAAAAATGGGCACTGCATTTAGGTAAGTAGGCCAGCTGCTTCCAGGAAATTCTCTACCAAACTTTCCTTACATAAATATGCTGACTCAGTGAGATGAAATTCACAGTGTGAATATATACACGTTTGTTCAATAGAAAAGCTGTTTATACTAATGTTACCACCTCAGGCCCCCTCAAGCTTTCCTGTCACCAAGGTTACAGACTGAGCAATAATGATGTATTTGAAGCTCCAAATATAGGGGGATTTTTTTTTTTTCTGGCCTTTCCCACTGAAATGCAGATGAGGATCTGGCTGAAGCATCTTTCCTCACTTAAGTTTTACAGATAGGACTTAAAATCTGGTAACCATCTAATAATGAAATTGCCCACTTAAAGAAATCTGCCGTAGGGCTTCCCTGGTGGTACAGTGGTTAAGAATCTGCCTGCCAATGCTAGGGACACGGGTTCAAGCCCTGGCCCGGGAAGATCCCACATGCCGCGGAGCAACTAAGCCCGTGCACCACAACTACTGAGCCTGAGCTCTAGAGCCCACAAGCCACAACTACTGAGCCCACGTGCCACAACTACTGAAGCCTGCGAGCCCGTGCTCCGCAACAAGAGAAGCCACTGCAATGAGAAGCTCACGCACCACAATGAAGAGTAGCCCCCGCTCGCCGCAGCTAGAGAAAGCCCGCACACAGCAACGAAGACCCGACACAGCCAAAAATAAATAAATAAATAAATTTATTAAAATAAAAAAAGAAATCTGCCGTGAGGAGAGTGTCATAGTATCTTCAGTTGTTAATATCGGGGCTGTCTCCAGTCCACTAGGGGACTTCCTATAAAGACCATCCTTCTGCTTTATAAATCAAGACCCATAGGATTTTCTATGTCTCTATCACTGTTAATCTTTGTCGCTTGGTAGGTTACACTGAATAAAACATTTTGTATAACAAACAGGAAAATTCACTGCAAAGGAGAGGACAGGCTGTGTGCCAAGGTCTCTCATGAACACAGTAGAATTCTCTGAAATTAATCTCCATCATTACCCTCACACTCTAACTCTCTTATCTTTCTCTCTCCCTCCCAATTATGTCAGGCACACTTTTTTATTGTTTTTTTCTTAAATCATACATTTTATTAGTATGTCCACGCTTGCGAATGAGGAAACTTGTTTTCAATGAGTTATTATTGAAAAACCCGAGATGGCTATAATCACATTGTATCTCCACTTATTTATAAAACTCTACGAGGCATCTGAAGCCTAATCCCTTTTCCTAAGAACCAGAAGCTAAAGAAGCCTCTATGTTCTTTCCCTTCTTTAAACCACCTCTCTCTGTCTTCACTTTAAAACTCATTTGGCTTTAAGAACCCAAATTAGAGAAAAGTATCAGGAGAGGAGCACCCACACTCAAGATCTGATTGGCCACACATTAAAAAAAAAGTGTGTGTGTGTACACATGAGTACACACATACACGTGCAAGCACACAAATATACACACAACAAAACAAAATAATTACATATTTGATCATTTAATCTCATGAGCACTTTAGATTCTTCTTAGCTTTACAAGGTACATCAAGGATAACTCAGCATATATTTTAAATAACACAGTATTCAACCTTGAGATACTTTTTAGTTTAGGCATCGTGGTCTAAATCACCCAACTCCCTTTAGAAATGATTCAAGTTCTGTACCCATTCTTCCTCCCTACATATTCCCATTATATTTTCTAATGCTGGATTCCATGACAACATTCAGCGCCAGGGCTGTGGGCACAGCAACACAATTAGTACACACTCATAGCACACACAACCAAAACAGGAATAAGAGGTAGAGCATGATGGCACTGGTAATACAAACCTACTCTCCCTGGGACTGCTATTACTTTATCATTACTCCTCATCTAAAATACAAATCAAGATTTCTCTTTACACAGTATAATTTGATATCACACAATGCATAAAAGGACAAAAAAGAAAGTAAAAATTATCCACCCAGTGATAACTATCTGTAAACTTTAAGTATTTATCCTTCCAAACTTCTTTTTATATATACGGACTTTTTGATTATGCCAGTGGGACCAACTACTCACACTGCTTTTTTAGATCTTTTTCCATAACAACCACCTTTCTATACAATAAATAAAAATAGATCCATATCGTCATTTTAACAGCTTCATAAAAGCAACAGTGCTTCTCTGGTTATACCCTAATGTATTTTGTCTATTGCATATTGATGAGGTTTTTTTTAAAGCTGTTTTCAATACATCTCTATTATACAATGTTGAGATCAACATCCTTATATATTTAAGTTTGGAGGAACTGAACTGACTATTTACTGAAGATAAATTTCTAGAAGCAGAATTTCCCGGTCAAAGAGTTAACACATTTTTTATATATATTGCAAAATGACCCTCCACAAAAGTCATATGAGAGAGGTGGTTTCCCGATATGCTCACTAAAAGTTCTGCTGTCTCACTAAAATATTTGGAATTTTGCATACTTCCTCAATCCTACGATTCATGTTTTCCTTATTTCCAGAAAATTTTCATCCATTGACTCTGAATTTTGCCCTACCCTTTCTCCTTATTATCGTCTTCTGGAATTCTTATTAGATTTATGTTAGACCTCATTCTAGTCTCTTAACCTCTCATTCATATTTTCCATTTTCCATCAATTTATTGTCTTCTGCAAACTGAATGCTATTTCTCATGTCTTCCTTCCATTTTATCAATTCTCAATTCATCTGGAAGTAATCAAACCATCTTTCTTTCTTTCTTTTAGCTTCTTGGGTATTAAACTTCTTGAAATTTGTATTTGGGTCTACTTCAAACTGCTTACTCTTTATTCCTAGTGTCTAGTTATTTTACTATGGCTCTTTTCCTTCTTTAATGTGTAATCACGTTTCTTTTCTTGGCTGTGTTGGGTCTTTGTTGCTGCGCGTGGCTTTCTCTAGTTGGCGGTGAGCGGGGGCTACTCTTCATTGCGGTGCGCGGGCTTCTCACTGTGGTGGCTTCTCTTGTTGCGGAGCATGGGCTCTAGGGTGCCCGGGCTTCAGTAGTTGTGGCATGCAGGCTCAGTAGTTGTGGCTCATGGGCTCTAGAGCGCAGGCTCAGTAGTTGTGGCGCACGGGCTTAGTTGCTCTGCGGCATGTGGGATCTTCCTGGACCAGGGCTAGAACCAGTGTCCCCTGCATTGGCAGGTGGATTCTTAACCACTGTGCCACCAGGGAAGCCCCTGTAATCATGTTTTTTAAATGCTTATACTTTCTTTTAGATTATTCTATTGTTTCTAGTTCTAGACGTGTTAATTTTGCCATTTGTTGGTTCTCCTGGCCCTCCTTTTATGGTTTTCCTCATATGGTTTTTAATGTTCAGTTATGAGCTCATAGTATATGGGGGTTGTTTTTCTGTGGCAGGCTACAGATCTTGGTTGTGGAAATGTTTCAAGTGGCTAGCCAAGCACATATTAGTACTTTGTTGCACTTTCATGTGCAAATCAAAGACAATGCAGTTGAAGGACCATTCTGAGAAAGGTTTAGTGTGTGGGGAAATTTTTACCCTAGGGAGACGCAGGATATTTTAATGACTAAGAGCACAGACCCTGAAGCCTTACTCCCAGATTCAAGTCCCAGCTCCACCATTTACTAGCTGTGTGATCATGGGTGAATTAACTTCTCTGTGCCTCAGTTTCACCATCTGTAAAGTGGACATAATAACAATGCCTATGTCCCAGGGGCATTGTGAGTATTTAATGAGCCCATACAAGTAATGTAAGCACAGCACTTAGAACAGCTTCTTGTGCCTAATACATGCTATGTAAGTAGATATGTCACTGTTGTTATTAGTTGCAAAACTTTCCAGAGGGCACCAAGGAAAGGTCTGACAGAGAGAGAAACAGTGAGAGGGTGGGCCAGAGGAAAAGAAACCTGGAGCTGTATATAGAGAAGATAGAAGAGGACAGGTCCCTAGAAGGACTTGGAAGCAATCAGGAAGAAGAGACAAGGTAGGACTGACTGGCCTGCAGGTTCCACATGGAACACTGGGGTCTGACAAGGAAGAAACTCCTAGGTTTACCCCATGGAGGTCCGTTGGGTGGTGCTGGCAAACTCACAGCAGACTGTCCCGTGGGGTCATGATGGGTGCCTGGGACTATGGTGTTTGAGTAGTTGTGACAATTTCAGAGCTCCGTCCTCAGGCCTGTGGCACACACACAACTTGTCTCTCTCCCCCTCACTGTTGTCTGGATTCAGTGACTTCACTAAAGCCTTGTCTCCCTGGCAGTGGGGGCAGGGGCTGCTGCAAGATCTGCTCCCTCCTAGAACGTCCAGCCTCCATTTGAATCGCACATGACAGGTCTCAGACCAAGGACATCTCTTCTCCAGATGGAGTCCTGCTCCTAGAATCCATCAAGCCTATCATAAGACATTCCAAACACCTTACAGAAATCTTGCAGCAGCACACAAACATGATACATCTTAATAAAGCCCCAGAGTGAATTAAAAACCCAAAGGGTCAAAAAAAATCAAAAAAGGAATCAATGATCTTGACATGGTTTCATTAAGAAAAATGAAAAATCTCAAAGTAATGATGACTTCCTAATGTTTTCAATTCAATAATCTAAATAGCTTGAAACCATCAAGAGATTATTTGTACCATTATGGGAAAAGTTTTAAAAATGCTATCTGGCCAACGATGATGGTACAAGTAATAAAACAATGATTATAACTATACTTTATTATTTGTTTAAAAAACTTTTTAGAACATTAATAATTACCCACCATCTTCCCAATAGGTAGCCACTAAGCATTCTTGTGCATTTAGACACACAGCTTGAGCAATTAAGAATTTTAATCAGAATTTAAATTTTGAAAAAATTCTATTCAAGATTATTTGAAAAAAAAAAAAAAACTTCAATTGGCCCTTGAACAAGGCATGGGTTGATCTGCATATAACTTATAGTCAGTCCTCCACACTTCCTCCACATCCATGGATTCAACCAACCATGGAATGTGTAGTACTATGGTAAATATTTACTACTGAAAAATATCTGCACATAAGTGGACCCACGCAGTTCAAACCCATGTTGTTCAAGGGTCAGCTGTATTCAGTTTTTTACCACCTTTCTAGAAAGTAAAGGTGTCCCTGAATATCTGAGGGCATTTCTCCATTTTATTTAGGTATGGTTCAGAGGTAGTTTCATTATGACACTGATTTTTGCAAAGAGTTAGTTTTAAAAGAATGCCAGGGCTTCCCTGGTGGCGCAGTGGTTAAGAATCCGCCTGCCAATGCAGGGGACATGGGTTTGAGCCCTGGTCCGGGAAGATCCCACATGCTGTGGAGCAGCTAAGCCTGTGCACCACAACTACTGAGCTCTAGAGCCCGCAAGCCACAACTACTGAGCCCGCATGCCACAACTACTGAAGCTCACATGTTGCAACTACTGAAGCCTGCGTGCCTAGAGCCTGTGCTCCGCAACAAGAGAAGCCACCGCAATGAGAAGCCCGCGCACCACAACGAAGAGTAGCCCCCGCTCACCACAACTAGAGAAAGCCTGCGTGCAGCAACGAAGACCCAGGGCAGTCAAAAAAAAAATAAATTAAATGTATAAATTTATTTAAAAAAAAATAAAAAAAGAACGCCAGAGGGGAAAAAAATGCAAGATTGACTAATTAAACCCATTTTGAAGAAGAGCAGAGGTACAAAAGTAACTTGATTAATTTTACCAAAGCATTCAGTAGTTCCCTACTGCCACTAGGAAAAAAACAAATGCAAACTTCTCAGCATCATATAATACCCTTTAAGATACGACCCCTGGCTGCTCCCAAGCTTACTACCCAAAGTTGCAGCATCATGATAGAATGAAATAACCCTGGAAATCTAAAGGGCAAATCCACGTTTTTCTCTGAACCCTTAAACCTGCTGCCTAAGCAAAACCCTCAAAGGAAACTCCCTTTCATTAGCAAGAGTGAGAGAGAGAGAGAGAGAGAGAGAGAGCAAGAAAGGGAAAGAGAAAGCGAGGGCAAGACAAGATAGGAATAAAGAACTCCTCAGTGTAGAGAAGGCAAATTGTACCTGACAAGTTCAAAAAAAAAAAGACACTGTTAAGCTCTGTGAACCTGGGGACACAAATATTAAAACTGAGTTACAAAGTTCACACTTCCAAAGGAAAGCTTAACTAGTTCTAAAAATGATTCTATCTTATTCTGACTTTTAAAAAATCTTTCTCCCATTAATCTATGTGGGCAAATTTCCCAGCTACCCAGAGAGTCAGCACTGGCAAGGTGATAAATAGCTTTTTGCCACCAGTATTATTATGAATTATGGCCGCAGCAAGAATGTGGAGGAACACAAGCTTGTAGCCAGAGCGCTGTGCCTGGTGGTTTTCAATACAATTTGCTCTTCCTCGGAGTCTAAAAGTTTGAGCCTCTCCCCCACTAATGAAGAGTCAATTTTCTGTAACTTGTGATTAAACTATCTAATATCTGCCCAACTCTTTTTAAACTGATCATTATTAGCGTGAGAAAACTGTTACTTTAGTTACAATTAATCTGATTCCAGAGGTTGTTCTGAGATGATACAGAAGGTTCCAATTAAGCAGGAATTGGATTAACAGGAAGAAGCTATGTAGTAAGTTTATTAAAATTCATGGTGAATTTCAAATAATTGCTGTGAATGAAAAGCATCTTATGAAATACATATCCCCAATCTAACCTTGGATGGTTTCCCCTTAGAATACGTATTCCCAATGAATAATTCAGATAAAATATTAACAGGATTCAGTTTTGTAATACATAAGAATATAGAAAGAGACTCCAACAATAGCCTCTTCCAATCAGCTCCTGTGAGGTTGCACAAAGAATTTTAGGTGAGTCTGCAACACATGTGCATATGTTTTAGCAACAATGGTATCCCCAAAGGTAAGGCAGACTATATAGCTCAATCAAGACAAAGAGATCCCAGTGACCATAGCCACTGGGGTTCTCTCGTGGAAGTCGCAATGCCCCTGAAACTAGCTCAATCCCTCCCATCTCTCAACACACAGCAAGATACACACAGATCTAAAAGGTAAGAAGAAAGACTCACAAAATCTGAAGTTGATAACTGTCCCTTTCTTTGACTACTCAAATTTTTTCCATATAAACTAACCAGAAAATTTTCATAACTTCACAGGATTCCTTGCTCTCCGATCTCTCACATTAAGTAGATTAACCTCCCTGAAAGGTATATTATTCCCTGAGAAAAAATATGGCAAGAGTCTCAGTATCACTGGCCCCATCTAACTGTGACAGCTTCGAACCTTTAATAACCACAAGCTCCATTTCCCCCTCAGTAGGTGTATGGAGAAAGCTTCCAGGGAAAAGGAGGAAACCAGTTATCAAACTCTCTCTCTCATTACACATGTTCCCCTTGGATCTGCATGCTAACAAGATATTCCTGATTAAGTGGAGGTGAAGTAGTTCACTGCCTTAAATGTCTACTCCACAGGCCATCCTACTAAGAGGTTCTTGTCTATATTAAATTGCTTATGTAGTCTTTGAAGGCAGGGTCTGTATCTTCTGCACCATTCATATAGCATTAGCCTAGAGGGGTTATTTCTCCCATAAAATAGTGGGAGATTACAAAGCCTGAGAAGAACCTTATCTGGAAATTCTGTTGACCCTCATGAGCACGAACCACGGTGTTGTATCTAGGAGTTGCTTCATAAATACCCAGATAAGTGAATGAATAAAAGCTTGAAGTTCAATATGACTCTATCAGAACTATCAGAATTTTTAATCTGTGTACTCAGTTTTGCAGGTACATCTATTGATGCCAACTGCCTTTGATCAACAAGCTGAATGTTTACTATCTCCCCATCGCCAGCACACAGTGTCAGAGCAGCTTGAGAGTGATGTGTTCAACGATACATCACACTATACTATAATTAGTCTAGTGAACGTGCACAGAATACACACATGCATTCTATTCTCCTACTCCCTCAGTTCCAGTAACTACAATATGCAGTCTGAAAGGGAAAATTATGTTGGAAATATTTCCAAAGAACACAAGGGTAAGATAATTAGAGGGCTAAGAAAGGAAAGTGAGCTCAATCCTGCTTCAGTCCACGGGGACCCAGCGCGGCTGATGCGAGGTGGAGGGATAAGATTTTGGAAATGAGTGTCTCTTATTCCTTATGATCTGGCACAATCTGACAATGACATTAATTCAGAGTTGAAAACTCCATGGCTTTTTTTTTTTTTTTTTAGCTGAGTTTGGAAGGAGAAGCAGGAGAAGAGGAGAGGCTGGAGGGTGAGGAGCAAGAAATGGCATTCTAAAACTTCTCCTAACAGATTTCGGGCCACTCCCTCACTATTGGGGAGGTTCCATCTGCTCTAGAATAGACTTTCCCATGTCTCCTTCACCACTTTCCCCAATTCCTGCAAGGAAAGAGGAGGCCAGCAGCAGAGGGGTGTTTGTAGAGTGAGGAGCTGGGACCAGGAGAGCCAGAGCAGCAGATAGTATAAGATCTGGAGGAAGCCAGATCCAGGCCAGGGCCAGAGACACATGGTCAAGGCAGGGAAGGCTCTGGAAGGAAGTGATGGATCTGAAAGTCAGAGCTCAGTGGGGAATAGAACACAAGAGACATTGAAAAGATGAGTTACAGCACACAGCCCATCAAGGCCCACCAACAACATAAGAAAATGAAATAAATGCTCAGATAAAATACTAGGAGCCAAGAGCTCTGTAAGAAGGGGGTGATTGGCACATGGGTAACAAGGAAGGAGCCTGATAATTGAGACAGCCTCAGTCTAGACTCTGAACTTGGATATGACTCTTTGTGAGGCAAGAACTGAACCAATAAGATACATTTAGGGACCTTGCAGGTGTAACACGATTTTGGAAATACCTGTAATGAAGGGCATGTGGATGGGCAGGAATAACACCTTTCAGAAAGCAGATTCTTAACATTTCTCTTTCTCTCTTTTCCCCTTTTTCTCCTTCAAGTAGTAGCAGAGGATGGAGAAGAGAAGATGACAAAAATTGAGAGCAAAATAACAGAGAGAATAATTTCAATTCCATTTATCTCCACACCAAGACCTATTTTGTACGTGCATTTCCCAGTGACTATTTAAGGCAACCAAGGCCTTCTGTGCCTGAATATTCATTAGTCACATTGCTGAAAACTGGACAAAACTTTTCTTTTCTTTGTATCACATTCCAAGAATCCAGGATTCATGATTATGGTAACCACAGTGATACAGATAAACAGAGAAGGAAAATTCTCCTAATATTTTAGCATTTTATGAATAGGCAGCTTCCAATTCCTGTATTTTTCCTCTAATATTTGTTGATTTGAATAACACTGGGTCATTTACCATGTAATTTTCCTGCTGGTTCAAAATAAAATCAGCATGAAATACCATTAGCTTGTGTAAAGCACTAAGATCAATGAAGAGATGTGACCTCTTATTTCCCCATTATAAAACAAAAGGCCTGGGGAAGCATTTTTTATCTTGTGAGATATCGATTTTCCTCTTTGCGTGTTTGTAAATTACTGGCTTTCAGAGTGTAGTCAATGTCACCGATTCAATGTGAATGAAGTAAATAAGATAAAATATAAAATTTGTTCACTTTCATTAAGCTCCAGTTTCCATTAGTCTTGCCTCTGACATTATTCTTATAAAGGTTTAAGCATGCAAACACCATGGCCGAAGGCAGAACACTGGCTAATAAATATTAGCCAACAAATTTTAATATTACCCCAAGTAAGGAAATAAAAGTGAGCATATATACAATGGTCAAGGAAACAGTGACATGCTACAACATTTTAAATTGTCATTTTTCCAATTAGAAACTCTATAATGCTTTAATAGGAATAAGAAGGTAATCTACAACACTAAATTGACTTTATATACTCACATGAATGGAAGGAACCTGGAAGAGTCATCTATACCTCCTTGTTTCCACATAAGACTATGTAAATCTTGTGCAGAGAAAAGATATTTTTGCTAACTGTTAAGACTTCTGGGAAAAACAATACCTTCAGGCCCCTTATGGTAATCAGCTTCCAACACAGCCAGTGATCCCTGCCTCCTGGTATTCATGTCCCCATGTAGGCTTCTCCCACAACTGAATAGGTAAACAATGGGATGTAGCAAAACTACAGTGAGACTTCCAAGGTCATAAAAGACATTGCCATAAAAGACATTGTCTTAATCTCTTGAATCACGTGCCTTGGGAAAAGCCAGAAGATTCTGGCTACTCATTACAAGCTCTGCGTTTCCTTCCTCTACCTCTCAGCTTTTTCACAATGAAAATAGCTTTAGTTTATTTCTTTTTTTTTTAAGATTTATTTATTATTTTTTTATTTTACTTTATTCATCTTTGGCTGCAACCAGTCTTAGCTGCGGCACGCGGGATCATTGTTGAGGCATGCAGGATCTTTTGTTGCAGCATGCGGGCTCTTTGTTGTGGTGCGTGGGCTTCTCGCTAGTTGTGGCGTGTGGGTTTTCTCTTCACTAGTTGTGGCGTGCAAGCTCCAGAGTGTGTGGGCTCTGCAGTTTGCGGCACACAGGCTCTCCAGCTGAGGTGCACGAGCTCAGTAGTTGTGGCATGCGGGCTTAGTTGCCCTGTGGCATGTGGGATCTTAGTTCCCTGACCAGGGATCGAACCCACATCCCCTGCACTGCAAGGTGGATTCTTTACCACTGGACGACCAGGGAAGTCCCAGCTTTAATTTGTTTTTTTTTTTTAAACTAACACACGTTCACTATTATAAATTCAAATGGTTCAGAAAAGCATAGGAAGAAAAATCACCTGGAACCCCACCACCTTAAGATAAACATGATTAATATTCTGGTCATCATCTTTTAATACATCTCTGTATGTGTATAAACTCAATTTTATGTAAATGGTATACCATTTGTACATGCTGTTCTTTGTGGACACTAGTGTGATTTTCTCACTATTTATTCGTAAATATATATACTGTATTTACAGACATATCTGAATATATCACAGCTTATTATTCACCCTTTGTCCTCTAGATGGGCATTCACTTTGTTAATGAGTTTTTGCCATTATAAATAATATTGCAATAAATACTGTAATATATGCTTATTTTCTGGTGTTTATATTTCTGCGACATTGATTTCTCCTTTCCACCAGCAATGTGTACAGAACTTTTTCCTCCAAAATTTTTGTCTGTAGCAGGCGCAATCACTTCTCATGGATTTTTGCTAATCAGTGGATGAGCAGTTATATGAAGATCCAGAAGGGGTAGTCCCTGTGCCCAGTGCCCTAGGCGTCATGGATGAGGCGTCACTGGTAGGGCATATACTTTTCAGAATGGATGACTGTTAACATTTCTGGAAAGCACTTCAGCCAGTTTGGGGTTGAACACCGCTCTAGTCCACCATAAGCTCAGTAACAGATCTATTTGGGTCAGGCAGACCTTCCTACATCATGCTCTGTCTCCCAGATCACACACACTGCCTCTGTGGGGGGCAAGCACCCCCAAGAGTGTTAGCATGCATTGCGCTGGGGTGCCTACTTCACCAGCCAGATAAGGAGGACAGAGTGGCAGAAGAGGAAAAAAGAGAAAAACCTTAGGCCTCAGAAGAGAGCTGCAATCCACAACAAATCAGTCCCCAGAATTGTGGTACAACTCTGATCCAAGAAACATCCAGTCTGAGCAAGCCAGAGCAGAACAAGGAATGAGGAATTGAGGGTACTGGCTAGAAGGAGAAGTGGGAAGTCACTTCTAGAAAAACTTACTATTCAGCAAAGGACATTGAGAGGGAGTATACTTCTGGAAAAAATTTCCATAGCTGGAGTAAAGACAGGACCCAGGGATGCTTGAAAGCTAGAAAAACCTTAGGAAAGGGGGACCACACAGGAAGATGGACCTAGTTTTAGCAAGGAAGGTGGAAGAAAGGCTCAGAAGCTGCTGGGCCCTAGGAGTCCTTAACTCTCCAGGTGCTCCTCTCTCTAAGCCCGACATGCTGGCCACTGGAAGGTCCTCCCCTTCTGCAGGGGGCTTCTACAGGTTCTGCAGAGAGCAGGGTAGAGCAAGGCAGCATGCCCACAGCGTGACCACCGCAGAGCTGGGGCAGAGCCAGAACACCCACAGCATCTGTGCACACACATTGTCTGTTTCCTTCTTGTTCCTGTAACCTTTCCAAATGGCATTTACATGAAATCCATCTTTTCGATGGTTGTGAATTCATGCGGTGCAATGAGCTTCTATGATTAAAATCCATCATGCTCATTAAAGCGGCTTCTTCAGCTCTTGCCTGGAGAAAACTGAAGCCTCTGGAGGCCTGAAAGCAGTTGCAATTGGGCCAGCAGGGTCAGCCTCCAAGAAAGAACTCTGACCACTGACACAGGGTATCCTCAGAGAATGGCAAAAATACAAATTAAAATAAAAAGGAGAAAACATTTCCCACCACTAGTTAGCGAAAATAAAATTTATAAGATCAAGTATTAAAGGGTATGGGGATATAAACATTTTATATATATATTTTGTGGGCAAGTAGATCGCTATAGTGAATGAAAAGTAACCTGGCAGTATCTACTAAATGCATGTACCTTGACCAGTCCTACTTTTGTGAAACTATCCTACAAATAAAAGAATCAATACATAAGGCTGTACACTGAGCTATGTTTGCTGAAGGATTGCTGACCATGACCTCAAAATTGAAAACAACCTGAATGCCCATCATTAGGATAAACTGTGGCATGTCCCTATAGGAAGATAGAGAAATACATAGAAAGATACATCCCAGGCTGTCAACATTGATTACCTGAAGCAAAGTGGAATGGGGGGATGGCATAATACATGTGTGTAACTTAATTTGTTTCTAAACTAAAGAAGTGAAAGGGAAAATAGGTTTGCTCACACACCCCTCTCTATGTCTAGCCAGCCTGGTATGATGCTGAAAACGTCAGCTTTAGGGGTTAATTTTTCTATTTGCAAAAGTCTATTGTTAAAATACAGATATTTCTGGGTTTTTTGGCCCTTACCACCTGGGGAAACGATGTTTTGCTCGCTTTCAGTGAGGCAGTGACAGCAGGCTGAGGGGAACTTCCTTTCCTAGGACAGGTAGGCACCTATGTGGGGAAGAGAGGGGCAAAGGCGCTCCCTGGCTCCTAGCCTGACAGACATGCACATTGCAGACACTGAGGCAGAGACACTGAGAGGAGCGGTGGATGGGGCCGGCGTTTCCCACCTTTGCCTGAGGCCACTGTGACTTTGGATGCTGCTCAGGCTTCCTTCCTGGTTCACTGGGGGTGGAGTTGGCCCTCTGCCAGCTGGAAGGGCGGCGGACGGACGGGGACCTCGAGGGGGTCCAGGGAGGCGCAGACTAAGCATCGACTGAGACAGTAACAGGGATCAAAGGTGCCAGACGTGGTTTCTTGCAATCAATTCCGGGAGCAGGACAAGTAATCATAAAAGTGTGATTTTCCTCAGCTCCGGTAAAATGAAAATGCCTGCCTTTGTTGTGAAGAACCAGGAGACTCAAAAAGGAGCTTGAGGAGACATCGGCATGCCCCACGGGCAAACAAACCACTGCTTCCACCCTGATGCGAAACTGAGGGCAGAGACGCTTCAGCCTGGATGAGAATACAGCAGAACTGCCCTCCCCCCACATCGCCTGTGGGCCTGTTCGTCCAGCCTGGAGTAACTGGAACGGAAGCAGAGGGTGCTGATGTTGGGAAGAATGACGGCTCACCAGCACTCAGCGAGCACTTACTCCCTAAGGCTTTACGTGCACCACGCGCACTTTATAAGAACCCCCTGAGATAGGTTCTATTTAATCCCACTTTACAGATAAAGAAACTAAGGCACTGAGCGGTTATGTCATTTGCGCAAGTTTATAGAAATGAGAAGTGGTGGAGCTGGAATTTAGTCCCAAGCAGTCAGACTCCAAAGTCTAGGATGAAACCACCGCACCAAACTGCCTCCGTAGGAAGAGACAACACCTGATACTGCTACCCTGGATACTAAGAACAAGGACCAAAGATTCATTCCTGGAAATTATCTCGCCTCTGGTGGAATGGATTTATGAAAAACCGTGGCTTAACGAAGGAAGCTATGAGATGAGAAAAACATGCCAAAATTCCAGGTGAGATGTGCGTGCAGGAAACAAGGAGTTCACAAGCATAACCGATGCTCTGGGGTAGAATCTAGGAAGCTCCTGTAGAGTGAGGTTGCAGCTGTCTGCAAGGAAAAGTAACTCACCCTGGAATGGCAGGGTGAGCTTAGTACACACCCAGAAGGGACTTGAAAGTATAAGTTGTTTGACAGACTGGTCAAAAATTAAAATGAGAATAGCTGCTAGTAAGCCAAACCTATATGGTGGAATTTGTTTAGACTACTTTCCCTGTTATACTGCGTATTCACTTATTTCTTTGACTTTATTGGCACTGCCCTCACCTCACCTGAAAACTTGGCAACCTGGTTTTACAGCTCCAACGCACAGACTTTAAACATCTCCCTCAAGGACAAAGTTGGCCCCTTTCTGAGTCCCCATCTCTTCTCTCTGAGCAGGAACCACTCTGCAGCATACCACATCCAGCAACTCTACTCCTAAGCATATAACCAAGAGAAATGAAAGCACAGGTCCACAGAAAAATTTGTACACAAGTGTTCATAGCAGCACTATTCATAACAGCCCCAAAGTGGAAACAACCCAAATGTTCATCAACTGACGAACAAAGATAATGTGGTATATCCATACAACGGAGTATTATTCAGCCATAAAAAGGAATAAAGTTCTGATACGTGCTACAACACGCATGAACTCAAAAACATATGCTAAGTGAAAAAGCCAGTCACAAAAGACCACATATTATATGAGTCCATCTGTATGATATGTCCGCAATAGGCAAGTTCATAGAGACAGAAAGTAGATTAGTGGTTGCCTAGGGCTGTGGGTTAAGAGGCAATGGGGAGCAACTGCTAATGAGTATGGGGTTTCTTTTTGGGCTGAAGAAAATGTTCCAAAACTGATTGTGGTGATGGTTGCCCAACTCTGTGAATATGCTAAAAACCATTGACTTGTACACTCTAAAAAGGTGAATTGTCTGGTAAGTGAATTATGTCTCAATAAAGCTGTTATTGAAAAAGAAAAAAAAAGGCTCAGTCAGCGTGTGCCTGAAGGTGTGGGGCACAGAAATGAGGGAAGTCTTAATATGTATTTAATTACATGTCCCTTAAAGGTTGCTTTGAGTGACTGTTTTGCAGGGAATGTGGTCTCCTGAATCAGTCAGAATATAAAGACAGCTGGCACAGAAATGTGTCTGGCATCTCAGACATGGGCTCCAATTTCATGCACCAGAGGAATCTGACATTGTTCCCTCACTGGGTGAGCCTGCTGTTCCCCAGGAAGCCACAAAACAGGGCAGCAATTAAACATACGAAGTGTTTTGCTTTGAAGATATTCCCTCTCTCTCTCTCTCTCTCTCTCTCTCTCTCTCTTTCTCTCACTAACCCGCTCACATGCACACACAGGGAAAGCCCATTTTCTACTACTTCTCCCCAGATGTTATAGTAGAAGTACCCTCTCTCTGTCTCCTCCTTTCATAGTTCAGCAAACAGCTTATTCATTTCATAAGAGCAAATTTGTTGCAACCCACTAATAACAAATCACAGGCATAATTAGAACCCCAAGCCTAGCATAGCTAATTCTCTTACTAAAAAAAGAGTCTGGTTATGAATATTTTTCATCAAATTAAAGGATAATTACTTAGAGTTCTAAATCCACTGATGGGCAAAAAGCTATAAAATTAAGGTGAAAACAAAAACCTTACATTCCACAAAGATTTATTATGAGGAAGAAGTCAACCAACTGTTCTCCATTTTCAGAGGCTTAAACAAGAGAAAACAGGAATCGATTGCATCAAAGATACTTTTTAAAAAATAAAAAGTAATATTTTGTCCTTAAGGATGCTTAAGCCCTTGAATAAATTTCATGGAAAGGCTATGAAATCTCCCTTCCTTTAGGTTTGTATCATTGTTATCACTTAAGGTTAAATTTGGTTAAACAAGAAATAGTAGCATAAGCAAGGCAAATAAGTGTTTCTGTCTCATATAAAAATCCAGAGACTGTCCAGGGCTGCTTACAGAGGCTCTGCCCAACAAAATCTTCAACATCTTTCCAGTTCACCATTCCACCATCCCAAATAGGGGGGCCCCATTTCTCATAGTCCAAGGTAGCAACTAAAACTCCGTGAAACACTTCAGTATTTCAGGCAGCAGCGTGGAAGAAGGGATGAAGCTGGGAAAATGATAGCATGTGTCAACTGTCTTTAAGGAAAATTTCAGGAAGCTATCATGTGATGCTTTGCACTGGTTACAGGACCACACTGGTTGCCACGGAGCCTGTCTTTACTCTGAGCAGCCGTGTTCCTATCTAAAAATCAGGGTTTCCATTGTTACGGAAAGAGCGGGAAAGGCTGCTAGAGAACACCGCACAGTCTCTGCCACTGTCTTCAACACTCATCTCTTTTACTTTGGGCAGTTACTTCAAAAGGCTTTTCTTTTTATAAAAAGTATACAGAGACTGAGAGAGAGAAGAAGGCATTATTCACACTTTGTATACTCAGAGACATTTAAGTACCTCCCTATTATCTACACTTTGGGATAAATTTTTACCTTTGTTCTTCTGCTTTAGGTTTGAGAAGGGATGCAATTATCCTAGCCCCAAAATAGTCAGAATATTATCAAGTAAGTACAGGATAAATAATCAATAAATATAACTATAAAAATTAAATAAATAAGCAAAAAAATGAACACACCAAAAAATCTTTATTGTCAAGACCTTACACTTAATGCACACCTGAGGCAGTCCACGTGTGACATCAAACAACCACTTAGGGGCTTCCCTGGTGGCGCAGTGGTTGAGAGTCTGCCTGCCAATGCAGGGGACACGGGTTCGAGCCCTGGTCTGGGAGGATCCCACATGCCGCGGAGCGACTAGGCCCGTGAGCCACAACTACTGAGCCTGCGCGTCTGGAGCCTGTGCTCCGCAACGAGAGAGGCCGCGATTGGTGAGAGGCCCGCGTACCGCGATGAAGAGTGGCCCCCGCTTGCCGCAGCTAGGGAAAGCCCTCGCATAGAAACGAAGACCCAACACAGCCAAAAATAAATAAAATAAATTAATTAATTTAAAAAAAAACACGTAAATGGGCTACACTGCTGATAATCTGGTAGGTTCCAGCTGAACTCCTTGGGCAGAACCAGCTCTTAGAGAGGATGCTTTTATTTGCAGTAACTGATGTAGGTCCAGACTATCAATCTCCAGGACAGTGGAGAAAGTGGACTGTTCATGACCTCTGTCGGTTTTAGATGAGTAAACTTTGGTTTAAATTACTCTGTTTTAAATAATGTATAAAGTGCTTTATATATATGTATATATATATATAATTATAAATACAGATATATAATAATTTATTGTCTTAACAAATAGATTTTATTTATTAATAATTAATAACAATAATAAGGATGTAATAAATACTTGGCCCTAGAGACATATACAGATTTTCTTTTTAGAAAGTACACACTACTTTAAACAATGATATATCGTGATACCTAGACAGTCATTGCGGAATTATTTTTATCTGAGAAGATTATCATTTAGTTGATTACTAAAGTCAATTAAAGCAAATATCTGTGAAGTCATCCTAATTGCACAGGCTAATTATGACAATGCACACTCATCTGCCATTCTGTGCTGGAAGGGCGATAATCAGAGCTGTCAGATCCCCACCAGACCACAATACTTCCACAACACATTTTTACCTCTCCGTGTTATCTCTTCCATTGCTATGTGTAAGTTCACCCTCTTATCATCTGATTGAAATATGGTGTTCCTGACTCACCATATAATATAGGACCTTGGACCACTCTGTATCAGGAGGACTCTGGTCCCATAGCCCCTCCCCGACCCCCTTTGTTCAAGAAAGAAGAATTGGGAGACTTTATGAGAAACTTTAGCCAGTGCCTTGAACCCAGGGAGATGAAAAGAGACAAATTTCTGGGAATTTGGGGGAAGAAGGAGATAATCTCAAGACACTGTCAGATGTGAAATCAGAGCCTGATGGTTGAAATGGAAAAGGAAATAAGTGTGGCTCTCACATGGGCATCCAGACTTTGGAAAGCACGTGTGAAATGTCCCATTTGAATCTGAAGAGGGCTGGTGCCCTGCAAGTAGGGGACGAAAACCAGCACAAAATAGCCTCACTGGTATGTATTTAAAAGGTAATTTATAAACAAGAAAAAATTTATACTTCTAAATCATTACTTTTATTATCCTTAGTTTGGGCCATTGTTAGACTAACTAGGCATTCAATTTAATCCTGAATATTAAGAGGCCCTACTGTCCAGCCACTCCCACCACCATAACCACCACCACCACCATGAAAACTGCTGCCAACTGAAGCAGAGCTCCAGATCAGCCCCAGTGACAGTGAATCAAACCGCCACTCTCAGAATCACATTTTGCATGTTAGCCCACATCTGGAGTTTGAACTTACCAGCCGACTGACAGAGCAGTAGCACTCTCTGCTTGTGCAAAAGATTATTATATAAGTGTAGCTCTGCCTGAGGTGGGAAAAAAGCCTAATTCCCAGCTAAGATGTCATCTGGATTTAAAATGCAATAAATCTCTTTCTAGAGTAGATATGATTTTTAAAATACCAGACATCCGATGGCAGCAGGTGCAGTTAACAGGAAAGAAAATGCTGACTTCAACAACAACAAAAAATAGCTTAAAGATCTGGGAATTTAGCCCTGTTTCAGAATATAGGGTAGCAAGTACTCTCTTCTATGCGATTTTGACTCACTTCCCTCATTTAATTTTCCCTTCAATCCTAGGGGAGGCCTGTAAAGCTGAGAGCAAAGGCTGTTAAACTGCTATGAAGATATTATTCTGTCATTTTCCACTCAAGTTCTCTTTCCACTGCTGAAAGTAGAAAGAATAGCATCAGTAAAGTGTCAGGGGGATTGCTACTATTGCTCTTCTAAATTTTACCCAAACCTTAAGGTCACACAATTAACAGAATGATAATATATGATAAAGCCCTTCAAACTCCCAAATATTTTTTTCATGGCCCTTCCAACTAGAAGTAAAATCGGGTACAGATTTCCCCCGATATCCTCTGGACATCACCTAAATAGTATAGAACAAGTGAAAAGTGGTCCTCTAATGTCAGGATTCATGAATACGACATGGGTTGCTTGTAAAAATGTACTTTCCTTGTCCTCTCCCCGAACCTGCTGATTCATAGTCTATGGCGTTGGGCCTTGGAATCTGTATTTAATAAGCCCCCAGGTGATCTTGGAAAGGTAATTTCAGACCACACTTTGGGAAACCCTGCTATAAAATGTGTATTTCACCTCAACCCACATTACATAGCTGTCAGTTTAGCTTTTCACCTACCCTAGTATCCAAATCACAACTAGACAAGGTTCATGGTTCTACCACTAACACAGGGTCAGACAAGGTGGGTGGGGGCAGGGGGCAATGAACAGAGATCAAGGAATCTTCTTTCAAACTGGTCCTAGTAACCCGATGGGAGCTCCTCCACCTCACCCACCCCTGACTGAAAAAAAAATAGATTGGGTGAGAATTTGGAGCAAGAACCAATAGGGCACATAGATCCTGGCCCAGGGAGTACCCATCTTTTTCCTTGGTTTGCTGCCTTAAGGAGAACATACATTAGCAAGCCCTCAACTGTACAAGGCTTTGAAGAATCGAACTTGGACAGCCCAGCAATGATCTCAAACCACTTCAATGCCCTCTCAACCTCTTCCCTCCCCAGATCCAACCAGAAAACGTGCTGAGATAACTCTCAGACTCTCCTAGGGTGACCAACCATCCTCGTTTTCTCAGGACAGAGGGAGTTTGCAGGATGCAGGACTTCCCCTGCTGAAACTAGGAAAATCCAGGGCAAACTGAGATATCTGACTTCAGTTGTAAACAGGGGTCACAACTTGTCACCATTCATGCTGACCTGCCCCTACTTGACACAGATAATTTCTCCATCCTCACCTGGTTTGGAACTACTTTAAACATAACTCATTCTCTGGCCGGAAGCCAATTATTGGAAACAGAACTGGATCTCTATACCATTTCAGGGTGGTCCTCATGTAACAAATTCAATAAAGACGTTAAAAATGGCCCACATCAAAAAATAATAAAATAAAATAACATAAAATAGAAAATACCCAATCTGAAATAAGAAAGTAGATTGAAAAAAGTGATCCAAGGCTCAGGGATCTGTGTAACTATAATAAAAGATCTAACATTCATGTCATTGGAATTCTGGAAGCAGAGGCAAAAGATAGCGAGGCTGAAAAAGTACTTGAAGAAATAATGGCTAAAAATTTCCCATATTTTGCAAAAGACATAAATATATAGATTCAAGTAGAGTAAACCCAAAAGAAGATAATCTCAAGGAAGTCCACACCAAGACACATCATAGTCAAATTTCTGAAAACTACAGACAGGGACAAAAATCTTGGAAACAGTAAACAAGAGAAAAATGAAACCTTATTACCTATAGTGAAAGAACAATTAGAATAATAGCAGATTTTTTCACCAGAAATCATGGAGGCCAGAAACAAGTGGCACAACACTTTCCAGTGCTGAAAGAAAAGAACTGTCAAACCAGAATCATATATCTAGTGAAAATATCCTTTAAGAATGAATGGCAGGCAGACCTACCCTAAAAGAATGACTGAAGAAATTTCTCTTAAATAGAAAGGAAATGATAAAGGGTGGAATCTTGGATTTTCAGGAAGAAAGAAAAAAATGGAAACAGTAAAATATAGGAAAATACAATACATTTTTCTTCTCAAGATTTCAAAATTGTGTTTGATGGTTGAAATAAAAAATTATAACACTAACGTGGTTCTAAATGTATATAGAGGAAATATTCTCAAGGATTATACTATAAATGGGGAAAAGCAAAGGAGATAAAGTTTCTATACCATGAACTGGTAAAATGATGGCACCAATAGACTGTGATAAGTTATATGTATGTAACATAATGCCTACAGCAACCACTAAAACAGCTATACAAAGAGATACATTCAAAAACACTATAGATAAATATAAATGGAATTCTAAAAAATGACCAAGTAATCCACAGGAAAGCAGGAGAAAGAGAGAAACAAAAAACTTAGAGAACAAAAAGAAAACAAAAAAATAAAATGTCAGACTTAAGCCCTAACATATCAATAATTACATTAAATGCAAATGGTCCAAATAAACCAATTAGAAGACAGAGACTGGCAAACAGAATAAAAAAATATGACCCAACTACACACTATCTTCAAGAAACTCATTTCAAATATAATGATATACATGGGTTGAAAGTAAAAGGAAGGGAAAATACATATCATGCAAACATCAAAGAAAACAGGAGTGGCTATAATATCATATAAAGTAGACTTCAGAACTACAACAACAAAAATTACCAGAGACAGAGAGGAACACCATATAATGATGAAAGAGTAAATCCAGCAAGAAGACATAGTGATCTTAAATGAATATGCATCAAAGAACAAAATATGTGAATCAAAAACTTCCAGAGCTGAAAGCAGAAATGGACAAATCCACAGTTATAGTTGGAGACTTCAACACCTCTCTTTCAAGCAACTGATAGAACAACTAGACAGAAAAATCTGTGAGGATACAGAAGAATTCAATACTGCCATCAATCAACAGGATCTAATCAACATTTATAGAACACTCTGTCCAACAATAGCAGAATACACATTCTTTTCAAGTGCTAATGGAACATATATCAAGATAGACCATAGCCACAGCCATAAAAAAAACCTTCAATAATTCTTTAAAAATTGAAATTATAGGGACTTCCCTGGTGGTCCAGTGGTTAAGAATCCACCTTCCAATGCAGGGGACACGGGTTTGATCCCTGGTTGGAGAGCTAAGATCCCACATGCCGCAGGGCAACTAAGCCCACGCGCTGCAACTATTGAGCCCGCGTGCTCTGGAGCCCATGTGCCGCAACTAGAGAGAAGCCCACGAGCTGCAACAAAGAGCCCGCGCACCACCACAAAAGATCCCGCATGCCACGACAAAGATCCCTGTGTGCTGCAACTAAGACCCAACACAGCCAAATAAATTTACAAACTAAATTAAAAATTTATTTTTAAATTGTAGAGTGTATTCTCTGACCACAATGGAATCAAACTAGATATTAATAAGAGAAATAAAACAAAAATCTCCAAACACTTGCAAACTAAATAATACATTTCTGAATAATCCCTGGGTCAAAGAGGGAGTCCCAAGGTAAATCAAAGGATATGTTGAACTAAATGAAAATGAAAACACACATATTAAAAAAAAATACAACATATCAAAAGTTGTAGGACCCAGCTAAAGCAGTGCTGAGACAGAAATTTATAGCACTAAGAGCTTACATTAGAAAAGACAAAAAGTCTCAGATTGGTAATCTTAGCTCCCAACTCAAGAACCTATAAAAAGAGGAGCAAAATAAACACAAAACAAGAAGAAGAAAGGAAATAAAGATAAGTAGCAATCAGTGACATTTAAAACAGAAAAACAACACAGAAAATCAATGAAATGAAGAGTTGGTTCTTTGAAAACATCAATAAAATTGACAAACCTCTAACAAGAATAACAAAGGAGGGACTTTCCTGGTGGCGCAGTGGTTAAGAATCCGCCTGCCACCCAGCAATCCCACTATTGGGCGTATACCCTGAGAAAACCATAATTCAAAAAGAGTCATGTACCACAATGTTCATTGCAGCTCTATTTACAATAGCCAGGACATGGAAGCAACCTAAGTGTCCATCGACAGATGAATGGATAAAGAAGATGTGGCACATATATACAATGGAATATTACTCAGCCATAAAAAGAAGTGAAATTGAGTTATTTGTAGTTAGGTGGATGGACCTAGAGACTGTCATGCAGAGTAAAGTAAGTCAGAAAGAGAAAAACAAATACCGTATGCTAACACATATATATGGAATCTAAAAAACAAAAAAACAAAAAAAAACTGGTTCTAATGAACTTAGGGGCAGGACAGGAATAAAGATGCAGACACAGAGAATGGACTTGAGGACATGGGGAGGGGGAAGGGTAAGCTGGCACGAAATGAGAGAGTGGCACGGACGTATATACACTACCAAATGTAAAACAGATAGCTAGTGGGAAGCAGCTGCATAGCACAGGGAGATCAGCTCGGTGCTTTGTGTCTACCTAGAGGGGTGGGATAGGGAGGGTGGGAGGGAGATGCAAGAGGAAGGAGATATGGGGATGTATGTATATGTATAGCTGAATCACTTTGTTTTACAGCAGAAACTAACACACCATTGTAAAGCAATTATACTCCAATAAAGATGTTAAAAAAAAAAAAAAGACCCAAGGCAGCTAAAAATAAATTAAAAAAAAAAAAAAAAAAGAATAACAAAGGAAAAAGAGAAGACACACATTACCAGTACCAGGAATTAAGCAGGGGATATCAATACAGACTGTGCAGACATCAAAAGCATAGTACGGAAATTTCTCCATACACATAAAACTGACAACTTAGATGGAATGGGCCTACTCCTCAAGAAACAAAAATTACAACAGTTTACACAATATGGAACAGATCATCTGAACAGTCTTATAACTAATAAGGAAATTTAGCTTGTACTTTAAAAACTTCCCCAAAAAGAAATCTCCAGGCCCAGTCAGTGTCACTGGAGAATTTTACCAAATGCTTAAAATTTAACATCAATTCTACACAATCTCTTGTAGAATCTTCAATAGAAGAGGAAGGAACACTTCCCAATTCATTTTACGAAGCTAGTATTATCCTGATATCAAAAACCAAAGAATGTACAAAAAGAAAGAAAGGAAGGAAGGGAGAGAGGGAGGAAGGGAGGGGAAGAGAGACAGAGAGAGAGAGAATTACAGAGCAACATCCCTCATGAATATATACACAAAAATCCTTAACAAATATTAGCAAACAGAATTCAGTAATATATAAAAATAATTATGCATCATTCCCAAGACTACTTCAACATTTGAAAATCAATGTAATCTCCTATATTAACACACTAAAGAAGAAAGATCATGATTATATCAGTCAGTGAAGAAAAGGCATGTAACAACTTTCAACACCCATGAAAGATAATAAGTCTCACAAAAATAGGAATAGAGAGGAACTTTCTCAACTTGATAAAGAACACTCACCAAAAATCTACAGCTTACATTACAGTTAATAGTGAAAGACTGAATGCTTTCCCCCTAAGATCAGAAGCAATGAAAGCATGTCCACTATTACCACTCTTCAAAATAATGCTAAAAGTTCTAGACATACATACTATATATCAATAGTATGATTCCACCTATATAACATCCTTGAAAAGACAAAAATTATGGAAATGAAGACTAGATTAGTTGTTGCTAGGGGCTAAGGTGAGGCCTGTGGTGGAAGGGAAGTAGTTGTCATTATAAACGTCCTTGTGGTGATGAAAATGTCCTGTATCTTGATGTAGAGATGTCAATATCCTAGTTGTGATATTATACTAAAATCATGAAAGATGTTACCATTTGGAAAAACTGGGTACATGGGATCTCTGTATTATTTCTTAGAACTACATGTCAATCAACAGTTATCTCAAAATAAAATGTTTAATTTCAAATATATATATATATATATAATCCTGTCAGCTGTGGGGAGAATGAATGGTAAAAAGCAGGAGTAGCGAGAGTGAGCCCAGTTAGGAGAACATGAAGTCATCCAGGCAGGAGATGACTGTCCTAAAACTACCATGGTGGGAGTTGAAACAGAGAAATGGGTAGATTTGGGATGTATTGTAGAGGTATAATCAATAGTATTTGCTGATGGGTTACCTGTGGAGCGTGAAAGAAAGAGAAAAGTGAAAAATGACTCCTAGATTTTCTACTTGAACAACTGACTAGATAATGGTGTCACAAACTGAGATGAGGAAGAAGCGTCTGTTCACAGACATTTGGGATTTGAGACTATTGTTCAGTTAGTTTATCCTCCTCTTGAACAACATTCACATTTTGGATGTAAATATTTGCCCCTACAAGAGCTTCCAAGGTTCAACACAGGTTATGTTGCTTTGAATGAAACCAATGAAGAAAACATAAGCCTGAAAAGACCAGAAACAAGAAAGCACTGCTGAGTCAGAAACCCTTGTTTCCACCATTTCTTCAAGAATTGGAATACCAGAGCAAGAGAGAGAGTAAGACAGGGTTCCTCACCCTGAAGTTGTAAATCAACTCTTTCAGGTGAACTGTCTACTTAAAATTTTATTTTTTTCCACTCAAACTGATGTTCTAGTTGAGGTGTTTTCTTCCCGATGCTTCACCTAGTTAAAGATAATTGGAGAGCCTAACGCAAAAGGCAGATGATCACGGAGCATCAGGGAACTTATTTCCTCCAAGGCACAAGATGAAGACCTGGCACTTAAACACATACTGGGCTCACTCTTTCTCTAAGGCCGTGCTGGATTCTCATCCATAAACATCAACTCTTGTTTTCCTTAGGAACACGGGTCAGTGGGCTGCAGCCCCTGGTTGTCATAGCAACTGCAATTTCACACACAGAAATGTTTTGCTCAGAACACAGACTCAGAGTAGCACTTTTTTTTTTTTTTTTAGCGTGTATTTTAGCACAGGAAGGATTTGATGCCATTTCCAGTCATCTCTTCCATCTCGAATATGTTTCTCTTCTAAAATGTCACAGTGACTGAAGACCAAGACCAAAAAAGGATTTCCAGATTTCTCCCTTAATTAGACTTTTGATCGTAATTGCTCCCTTGGCTGTATCTGCCCTTGAACAGTCTCCTTTTGGTATTGTGGTCCAAGGGTATCATAAGGCCACATAATCAGATTCAGCCCGCCAGGCAACCATAAACTACTGATATATTCTCAAGGAAAAGACCTACTTACTCCTTTATTTCATGCTGTTCTTATTCTTCTGGTCTAATATTTCTTGCCAGCCCAGAAAAGAAAAAAGAACGATGTGGTTGCTCAACTTTAATATTATGATAAATAGGGAAAAGAATCCTGAAGGCAATGGTTTCTTGTTCGAGAACAGTTTCCAAATGGCCCTAGAGTGCATATAAAGCACATATACTACCATTCCCCCACTCTCACCATAGCAAACACTGAAAATCTACCACGGCCCTCTTTGCCTCTGAGCCCAGTACAAGACTTCAGAATCCTTCTCAACACTGCATTCCAGGCAGCTGTTACCAATTAACTGGAAATGGTAAGAGCACTGACACCTACTTGCTATCTGGGACTAGAATCTTAGCCAATGTTTCAAAAATGAAGTCCAGCACACTGTTTGACTGTAGCAGTCAAAAAATAATCCTAAAATTTTGCAAAACAAGCTGAAAACTAGTCTGTTACTTGCTTGCAAAGTCACTCACTTGCAAAGTCAACCAGTCAGTTATCAATTCAGGCAGTTAAAAACCAAACATATTTTTTGATTTACCTTGAGACTCCATCTTTGCCCTATGGATTTTTTTAGAAATGTGTTTGCTAATGCAAACAAGGTCATAGGGGAATACCAGAGAGCATGTTAGCTTTTTCCTCTTCCCCAAACAGGGATTATGTCCTTAACTCTAAATAGCTATGCTACAAGTATATACACAGGAGAGTTAGATGGCCTGTTTGAAACACACACAGGGTCAAATATTCCCAATGTGGTGTGTTTTCCTACAGATTTCACCCCCTTTGGGATCTGTAATTTTGGAATGTTCATTAGAAAATGACTTAATTTACCATCTTTTTCCAGGCATTGGCTACACCTCCTGTAGTTGGCTAAAGCTGGGCAATAAAGAAGAAAGGGATCTAAGAGATCAGAGGGCTCAGGACACAGGCTGGCCCCAGCATGGACGAGAGAAGCCGACTTCCACCGGCTTGCTGACAGGGATTTCAGGATGATGCCCCTCTGTGTCAGGAGAAGCCCGGCTGACTCCACTCTCCTGTATGTATTTACATTTCCCAATGCTAAAGCCCACCTGAAAATGAAACATAAATTCTGTTCTTAATTATTACGATGCTGGGCACTTTGGAATATCCAGAAACTGGTTCCATTTAGAAAGCAGGAACCAGGTGGACCAACTAAGGGAATGAGCACCAATTCATTACTCTGAAGAAGAGAAACTCTCCTAAGGAGGTTCTGAGACAGTCCTGATTGTGAGCACTCTGTTCATCACGGCCCCAATAAATCCCTGACATGTCCCAGCATTTCAATGTTTTGGCAAACTGTGACAGAATGAAGTTAATAGCCTCTAGGTGGCAAGCCTCCAAACACCCTCCTTATCTAAGAAAAACAAAATGTCACACAATCGTGATAGCTTGCAAAGCTTATCAACCATGATAAAATGTAGCCATGGCAGTAAATATTTTCAGGAATTATATAGTATAAGTTACTTTACCTGTAGTATGAAAAGTGTTTGAATGATTTAATTATAAAACTCTATTTTAGTATCAACATGACTAAGAAACTGTACCTTTACCAAGGCTTTGAAAAAGAAATCTGTTTCTAAAAAGATTGTGACAGGGACTTCCCTGGTGGCGCAGTGGTTAAGAATCCGCCTGCCAATGCAGGGGGCACGGGTTCGAGCCCTGGTCCGGGAAGATCCCACATGCCGCAGAGCAACTAAGCCCGTGCGCCACAACTACTGAGCCTCCGTGCCACAACTACAGAAGCCCGCATGCCTAGAGCCCGTGTTCTGCAACAAAGAGAAGCCACTGTAATGAGAAGCCTGCGCGCTGCAATGAAGAGTAGCCCCTGCTCACCGCAACTAGAGAAAGCCTGTACCCAGCAACAAAGACCCAATGCAGCCAAAAATAAATAAATAAATAAATTTATTTATTTTAAAAAGATTGTGACAATCCCCATTTAACACTCTACACACTTTATGAGTGAGATAAACAGTGCACCCAGCAGGAAACCTGACATCAGTTCACATCAGAGAGACGTCAGTTAGCTGTCAACTGGAGAGCTTTTAGTATTTCAATTCAAAATTTTTTCATAAAAAATGTTAAAGTCATGTTTCACAAAGGAAGCGGTAACTTCATGTCACACCTTAACTAGATGACTGTTTCAGACCTTTAGATTGAATGTTGAACTATCGCCCAAACCCTGTGCCTTTTAACATGTTTATTCTCCCTCTGTTCCACGCAATTATTTAGGACCCTTTTCTTCCTTGGGGCCCTTTAGGAACTTCCATTCCAGTGGCAGTTCTACAGAATGAATGTTTGTGTCCCCCACTGAAATTCACATGTTGAAACCTAATCCCTACTGTGATAGTAATTGGAGGTGGGGCCTTTGGGGTGATTAGGTTATGAGGATGGAGCCCTCATGAATGGGATTAGGGCCCTTATAGAAGAGACTCTGAGAGCTACCTGGGCCCTTCCACAGTGTGAGGATGCAGCGAGAAGATGCCTGTCTGTGAACCAGGAAGTGGGCTCTCACCAGACGCCAAATCTGCCAGTGATTTGATCTTGGACTTCCCAGCCTCCAGAACTGTAAGAAATAAATTCTTGTTGTTTAGAAGTCACGCAGTCTATGGTATTCTGTTATAGTGGCCTAAATAGACTAAAACAGGCTATCTGATTGACTGGTGACCCTCTTGGTTTAGTCCGCATTTCTGACCCTGCCTCCTCCCTTGGAGTGAGAATTTACTTCTCCTGGTTTGACTTTCAGTGTTTGCATTGTCCTTGTCCCCTGGCTTCAGCATGCATTGCCCCTAGTTCTTTGGGAAACACACCCCTGTTCTTAGAAATAGAGAAGCTAACCTACTCCAAACACACACACACACACACACACACACAAAATCTGAAACTAAACTTACTTCCAAATTTCCATACTGTTTTTTGTGCTTGGTTGGGGGGTTTTGTTCCATATTGTTTGAACATAAATTTTCACTAGCACAATCCAAAACCAGAGCTCAAAAAACTAAAAACTCAGAATTGATCAAAACGTCATGTTTTACCAGTCATTTCACTAAAATGTACAAAGCTTTCCTATGGAAATAAAAGGTAAGAACTTTTAAACATGATATCCTACCTGATGAAATAAGTGACAAGATTCTCCCTGTTAGGAAAAGCAAGCTCACTGATGAGTTTGCTGGCCTGTGAGCTGGTTCATATAAATAAAAAACCACAGCGTTGAAAATCATACAGATTCAAAGAATCCTTTCCAAAAGTCAATGGACCACTACAATTAGTTGCAAGTCACATATTTGCAACAATTCTATAAATAACCTATCTTATCCTCAAGTAGATGTAGCAGCTCTTGTGGGAAAATCATTCGCATTTGTTTACATTTATTTAGTACAAATTAAGGCTCTGAAATCATTTAGTGATCATCAAATGAGAAATGATAAGTTTTGCCATATTTTAATAAGATTTCTGATATCTACGTCTGCTCTTGAAATAATATGAACAAAGTCTCAACTGCCAAAATGTATTTTTAACCATTGAAAATGCTGCCACTCTGTTTAAACTTCCAAAGATCCCCCAAAATTTGAAACCAAAACTTCAGCAAATGAAGAGACACTGCTTGATCTTACCTAAGACTATTCAACATTATAAAGATATCAACTTTCTCAGGTTAATGTATAACTTTAATATGAATCCAATAATAAAACCAGCAAGTTTATTTTACTCTGGAATTTGATACATTGATTTTAAATTTCATATAAAAAATGATCAATCTAAAACAATTAGGAAAACCCTGAAAAAGAAGAGCAATGTGGAGGAAATAGTTCTATTGCTATTAAAACAACCCACGATGCTTCTTTGATTAAAGCAGTGGTACTAAGCATGAACAGATGAAAAAAAATGGAACAGGATAGAAAAAATACACCAAGTACATCTGGAAATTTAGAATATGATAAAGATGGCATCACAACTCACTGGGCAAAAAAAAAGAGAGAGTTTATAATAATAAGGCTGGATCAACTAGATAACATTTAGAAAAGATCATTTTAGTTCCAAACTTCATAACATACACTAGAATAATTCTAACCATTTAGAATTATTCAGATTTAAGTGTAAAAAATAAAAGCATACAAGTACTAGAAGAAAAGATAGTGAGTTCTTTCATAATTTAGAAGTAGGAAACAGTTTTCTAACTATGACTTAAAATCCAGAAGCAATTAAAGATAAGATTGATGAATTTGACTACTTAAAATAATTTTTTTAAAGAAACATCTTTATGACAAAAAGAAAAACTGTAAGTAAAGTCAAAAGACAAATCACAAATTGGGAGAAAATATCTGCAATTTATACAAAAGACTAATCTCCCTAATGTATAAAGAGCTCTAAAAAACTGAGGAGAAAGACCGAAACCCAATAGAAAAAGTGCACTCTCCCTCTTCCCCCAAAAAGGGGCAGGCAGTTCATAGAATAAGAAAGGCAAATAGCCCTTAAAAATATGGGGAAAATGCTTACTCTCACAATAAGAAATTAAAACTACATTTGGGGACTTCCCTAGTGGCACAGTGGTTAAGAATCTGCCGGCCAATGCAGGGGACACAGGTTTGATCCCTGGTCCAGGAAGATCCCACATGCCGCAGAGCAACTAAGCCCGTGCGCCACAACTACTGAGCCTACGCTCTAGAGCCCGGGAGCCACAACTACTGAGCCCATGTGCCACAACTACTGAAGCCCACATGCCTAGAGGCCGTGCGCCGCAACAAGAGAAGCCACCGCAATGAGACACCTGCACACCGCAACAAAGGGTAGCCCCTGCTCGCCGCAACGAGAAAAGCCCGCATGCAGAAACGAAGACCCAATGCAGCCAAAAAAAATAAATAAATTTATAAAAACAAAAACAAAAAACAACTACATTTGGATGCCATTTCTCAGCTATCATATTGACAACCCATTGTGTTGGCAAGGCTTTGGAGAAATAGGTAATTTTGTACATTGCTGGTGGGAATGTAAAATGCTTTAAACGCTATGGAAGGAATATGTAACAAATTTCCATATGCATTGGCAACACCTAACAAAATTACATACGCTTTACCTTTTGACCCAGCAATTCCACTTCTATGAATCCATTTAGAAGATTTCCTTCCACTAATACAAAACAACATATAAAACAGTTATTCATTGCAGCATTATTTGTAAAAGACTGGAAACAAAACAAATGTCCACCAATAAGGGACCAACTGAATAAACTATGTCCATACCATGGAGTACTGTAAATCATAAAAAAGGATGAGATTTATATGATATGGAAAGACGTTTTCCAATATATTTTGTTAAATGAAAATGCAAAGTGTAGAACAGTATATAGGGTATGCTACCTTTTGTATAAGAAAGGGTGGGAAATAAGATATTTGCTTCTTTTTGCAAAAGTAATGCCAGAAGGATAAACCTAAAGCTTATGAAAATGCATACCTATAAAGTGGAAGGGGATGATTGTAAAGGACAGGGCTGGGATTTTCTAGTTACCCCTTTCTATATGGTTCTCAATTTTGAACACGGTAAATGTTTTACGTATTTAACAGATAATCTTAAAAGGGGAAAAGCAAACGCTATAATTGAACAAAACATAAATGACTGAACATAATTTTATCTCAAATTAATACCATAACCATGCAGAGAGAAGAATAATTTCAAGCAATGTTTGAATGCACTACTCTGTACATCCTGGGCAGTGTATAGTCTGAGGACAAAAAGAACCGCCAGAAAATCTTAAACTTTACTGGCATATTTATTGTCTGTGCCAAGTTTGAAGCTAATTTAAGTATATTCTAGAATGAAGAAAATAAGTAAACATATTAATGTCATAAGAGAAAGAGATAAAAATATAAAATAAAAATACAAAATCAGAACTTTGATTCTGATTCTTATTCTGAAAAATGTGTTTTCTTTTTCTAAAATGTACTTTTTCAAGGATACCATAAATGTGTCAAGAAACAAAACACGGAAACATTTGAGGAAGGTGGTTAGTCTGGAAATCAGGCTGTAAAGCAGCATGAGACGGGGGTGGGGGAGGGTGAGAGTAGAAAGAGTAGGATAACCCATATTCTAAAACTGAGGAAACAGCAGGAACAGCAGATCAGGCAAAGGAGACAGGATGCGTTTTAGGACTGAAGGGAAGGAAAGAATGGAAACCTGAGAAAGACGGAAACAGAGAGGAGAGAGAGAACAAATATGAATATAAACAGCCTATAGAACAGGGTCACAAAGAGCCCAGAATCCAGGTACGCGATTAATTTTAGAAAGATGGTTCTCACTCTGAGAATGGAGAGCAAGGTGGCAGGTGATATCCTAAGGTAAAGATGGAAAGTACAGAACTTATCTGAAGGTGCTCGTGCCAGTTGACCCCAGTTAGTCCCATAATATAAGGGCTAGAAGCCTAGTGGGGCCAAAGCCACACGAAACTGCCACCAGCACGCTGAGTGGGGCTCAGGGCTCTGCTGTAAGGTGCGATGGCACCACAGAACAGGGGCAGCAGACTCAAGCTGGGGTTCAGGCTCCAGATTTTGAGGATGAGAATGAGGCAGAGAAGGATGGGGAGAAGTGACACCATGTGCCCAGACATGGAGGTCTGGAAATGCATGACTTGTTGGGAAACAGCTGTTCAGAGGGGCGGCAAGGGGTGGACCAGATGTGAAAGCAGCTTAGGAGTTTGAACTGCACCCTGAGGCTACAGAAGGCCACTGAAGGATTTCACACAGCTGAGTGAAATGAGCAGATACGGATTTTAGAACAACTGGAGGAGAGTGAGACACACACATAGACAGCACAGAAACATAGTTCTCAGCGGAGAGAGATAAGATTCTAAAGGAATAAGCATGAGGTCAGACTGACAGAGGGTTAAGATTCAGAGTGAGGAGTGGAAGCAGGGCTAAGGCGGAGGGAGGAGCGTGGCGTGTCCTGACCACCCTGTACAATGAGTGATTAGAACTGTGGCATCCTTGCTCAAGTAGTTCTGGAATAAGAGACAATTTGGGTACCTGGGGGGCAAGATTTTATAGAAGCTTTGAAGTCTCTTCCAATCTGAATGTTAACTGGATTCTAGCTATTTGCTCAGGCTGACCCAACCAAACGTAGGTCATGATGCTCCCCTCAGAGTCAATAAATGACATATCACTAGAGAAGTGGGTTGGGCTGTGAGCACCTTCCACCATCGCCTATAACTGTTAAGTGAGAAGGGAAGCAGAAATGAATGAATTGAAGTTTATGCTGGCCCAAGGAGAAAGGAGGAGAGGGAAGCTACGAACAGAAAGTAAGTCTAGGATCATGAACAGCCACCCACCAATTGATTTCTTCAGACTCTTGGAGTCTTTATCACTTTTTTGACACATCTGGCTGTTGGTTAGGAGTAAGTGATCAATGAGGCGACCAGAACACAGGCTGTAGGAAAATACAGGTTTTTCTCAGCAAAACCAATCTGTACACCAGGCTAAGAACAAACAGGCCCCAGTGCCAACTGTGGGTGTAGGGGAGCTTCTAAATGAAAGCAGTGGGGCAGGTAGAGTCAGAGGATTTTAGTAGAACATACAATGAGACACAAAATAGGAATTAACAACTTGGGCACTTCTTCACCAGGATGGGCACATTGCTAAGTGCTGTTGACTGAATGTTCGTGTCCCCCCAAATTCATACGTTGAAGCCCTAACCCCAATGTGATGCTATTAAGAGGTGGGGCCTTTGGGAGGTAATTAGCTTTAGATCAGATCATGAGGGTGGAACCCTCGTGATGGAATTAGTGCCCTTATAAGAAGAGGAAGAGAGAGAAGTCTCTTCCCATGTGCACACCCTGAGGAAAGGCCATGTGAGCACCCAGCAAGAAAGTGGCTGTCTGCAAGCCAGGAAGAGGGTTCTCACAAGGAATCGAATCTGCTGGCACCCTGATCTTAGATTTCTCAGCCTCCATAACTGTGAGAAATAAATATTTGTTGTTTAAGACACCCAGTACGTGGTCTTTTTGTTATAACCAAATAAGAGCTGACTAAGTAGGCATCTTACGTGGGGCAGTCAAGGAGGTCACCCCAAGACAGAGTAATGTTTTATGCTTACAGCCAATTTTAAAAACTACTTTTCCAAAGGCTTGCTGTGCTTTTGTGGGCTCTCAAGATAGAGGCTTTATCTAGGACAAATATCCTTAATTAGTGCTAATATAAGCACATTAGCCCAGTGGTTACAATTAAATGTGGGACTACACCAAAATTTCAGTAACCAATCAGCTTGACAGTCTTCTGTGCAGCCCGTTAAATGCAGGGGCTGCCTGGACGGTGTTTGTGCCCACAGGAAGAAGCAAGAGGGGCCAGCCCAGGGTCTCTCCCTCTTTGGACACTTGACCTTCACCTGAGTGACCTGCCTGCAGCAAGGTAGCAGGTTCAGCTTCATAAGAGGGCCTGACTACACCGGGAAGAGGAATAGGCTTGAGGAAATAAGTGTTCCTCAAGTCAGCACCTTAGCCCTACAGAAATTCCCTGAGACATCTAAGATTCCAAAAACACTGTACATACACTCCCCTCTTCATTTCATTCAAGTGGCAGCACTGCCCTTCACTTCACACATCTGTTTGTTTTTGCAAGTTAAAAAAAAAAAAAATGTAGAGAACCCTTTGGTGAGCTCTTTGTTTTGCAATTTTACAGCCCATAATTTTACAATAGAGTCCCTGTGTAGGACTCTATTGTAGGTATTTTGAAAACTACTTAGGTTTGGTGAAATTAAAAGTTCTCAATACTTTTTCCTCCATAAAACTGATTAAAGGGAAAGTAGGGATCCTTAGATCTGGGGTTCCAGATGCCCAGCAGGTGAAGCCATGGGAAGCTGTGGCAAGCTGCTCCTGTGACATCAGCACTGAGCCCTGGAGAAGGAAGGGCTCTTCATGATGCTGACCTCGGGCAGGTCTCTTGGCTCCCAGAGGTCCAGTCTTGAGCCACCAGTCCTCCAGATGGAGGCCACTTGTCACAGCTATTTACAGAGCGAGTCTCGCCGGCCAAATTGTACTTCTCAGTCACTTCTTTCCTCTTTTCTCTTTTCCCCTTATCTTCATCTCCTCTTTTTAATCTTTTTTCTTTCTAATCCCTTCCTGCTTTCATTTTCCTTTCGATTATCATGACCAATTCTTGTTCAAAGGCCTACTGCCTCCCTGCAATAGCACAATATTAATCCTTCACCCTAGTCACATTTGATTCTTAGAGACATCCCCCATTTCTTCCAGCTGTGTCTCCAAATAGTCTCAGTGCATGGTGAAAAAAAAAAAAAAAAAGTAGGGGCTTCCCTGGTGGCGCAGTGGTTGAGAGTCTGCCTGCCAATGCAGGGGACGCGGGTTCGAGCCCTGGTCTGGGAAGATCCCACATGCCACGGAGCAAATGGGCCCGTGAGCCACAATTGCTGAGCCTGCGCGTCTGGAGCCTGTGCTCCGCAACGGGAGAGGCCGCGATGGTGAGAGGCCCGCGCATCATGATGAAGAGTGGCCCCCGCTTGCCGCAACTAGAGAAGGCCCTCGCACAGAAACGAAGATCCAACACAGCCATAAATAAATAAATAAAGCACACCTAGTATTAAAAAAAAAAAAAAAAAAAAAGTAGACATCATAGCTGTCTCATTAACAAACATGTGGGGTGACGACGTATCTAGAATTTTGTGGAGTTATTAGGGGGCATATTAGCCTCGTAGGATTGCTGTAACAAATGACCACAAATTTAGCGGCTTGAAACAATACAAATTTATTTTCTCACAGTTCTGGAGGTCAGAGGTCCAAAATCAGTTTCCCTGGGCTAAAGTTAAGGTATTAGTAGGGATGGTTCCTTTAGAAACTCGAGGGGAGAATCTGTCTCCCTGCCTCTCTAGCTTCTGGAGGTTACCTACATTCTACGGCTCGTGACCCCTTCCTCTGATCACTCCAACCTTCTGCTTGTCACATCTCCTTCTATAGTTAAATCTCCCTCTGGCTTCCTACATTGTTGATTACACTTAAATCCCACCCAGCTAATCCTAGAAAATCTCATCTTAAAATCCTAACTTAATCACATCTGCAAAATCCCTTTTGTCATATAAGGTAATAGTCACAGACTCCAAGGATTAGGATGTGGATATCTTGAGAGGCCATTATTCAGCCTACCACAGGGGACTTAAGTAACTTCATCCATTTCTGTTTCTTTCAGGAGAGCCAGTGAAAGGGAGTGACATCTTTCAGGGATAACCATAAATCTGCTCCTTTTAGGAGAAAATGGTAAATTCCAGTACTTTATTAATAACATATTATTTGTGACATCTCACAACTTATCAGTATGTCCTAACACCATAATCAGGAAAACTAATAAAGTGGAGAGTTGGTGTGGTAGGCAGAATTCTAAAATGACCCCAGCATTCCCTATCCTGGTATATGCACACTGTATAACCTTCTGCCCTTGAGTGTGGGTGGGACCTGTGATTATGATGAAATGTCACTCTCTTGATTGCACTACATGATACGTGAGACTCCCTCATAGCTGACTAGACTGAGATTCTCCTGATGATCTTGAAGAAGCAAGCTGCTGTGTTATGAGAGGGCCATGTCACTACGACCTGAGGGTGGCCTCTAGGAGCTGAGAGTGACTCCTGGTGATACCAGCAAGAAAATGGCTCTAAGCCCTGTCCTAGAATTGCAGGAAAATTAATTTTGCCAACAATCTGAATGAGTTTGGATGAGGACCCCCCAGCCTCAGATGAGATCGCAGCTGCAGCTGACCTCTTGATTTCAGCCTGATGAGACCCTGAGGAGAGGACCCAGCTAACCTGTGCCCAGACTCCTGACTCGCAAAAAACTGTGAGATAAAAAAAAAATTGTGCTGTTTTACGCAACTAAGTTTGTGGTGATCTGTTATGCAGTCATAGAAAACTAATACAGTTGGCAAACAAGGAATTTGAATAGGGACTTACATGTATAGACTTTGGGCGGGTCAATGAACTATCTGAAATTACATGAAAATCTTAAGAGGGCCCATACGCATGTGTACTTAACTAAGGAATGGATCCATAACTTGCATCAGATTCTTAACAAGCCAGTGGCCCATACAAATGGAGAACACTAAATTAGGGGTTTAATGGAGCAGTCAAAAAATAATTTATTGAGATGTTTTGTTTGAGGTCTCCATCTGGCATGGTATCAGAGAGTAGAGAGATTATATAAAGAAAAAGTAGGGACTAATAAACCATTCTTTGTTAATATCCTTCCTTCTCTTACCACACAGGGGAAGGTGGAGAGTGGAGATGTAGGAGTATATTTCATTGCAAAGTATTTCTGTAGAGAGAAATGCAGTACAACCTCCCTCTCCCAATGCAGGTCTCACAGCCCTTAACAGTACCAGTAAACAATAGGCAGTGCCCACCACATGCTGAAGTTAACTTCCTCAATTGTCACACTGATCTCATGTCCCCTTCCCTAACATTCTACCGTGATTCTTCACGGCTATATGGATAAATGCTTCAAAACCCTTCTCCAAGCTTCCCTGAATGAACTCAAAGTCCTCTCCCTTCATCTCAAGAGTATCTCCACACTCTTTTCTACCCATTTAGATGTCCAATGCCTGGTGGAGTGACACTTTTTTATTACATCATTTCCTAGCAACCAAAAATGTCAACCTACTGGGAATCTAACCTATAGTGCTTTGAATTCAAAGCACCTACATGTCAACACCATGCTATGCACTGATCCTTACTGAGTGACCCAAAAGCTAAAATGGAAAGACACTCAAAAATAAACCCTGGAATAGTACTGTAAATGAGACTGCTGTTAAATAGACAAGGGCTAATGAAGCTATAATTATTTTATCCAATTCAGCATTTATTTCCTGAGCACTTGCAAATATGCAGTCCACTGAGTTAGGCTCTGGAGAATTCAAAGATTCTTTTTTTTTTTTTAATAAATTTATTTATTTATTTTTGGCTGCGTTGGTTCTTCGTTGCTGCGCGTGGGCTTTCTCTAGTTGTGGCGAGTGGGGGCTACTCTTCGTTGCGGTGCGCAGGCTTCTCATTGCGGTGGCTTCTCTTGTTGCAGAGCACGGGTTCTAGGTGCGTGGGCTTCAGTAGTTGTGGCACATGGGCTCAGTAGTTGTGGCTCACGGGCTCTAGAGCACAGGCTCAGTAGTTGTGGTGCACGGGCTTAGCTGCTCTGCGGCATGTGGGATCTTCCCAGACCAGGGCTCGAACCCACGTCCCCTGCGTTGGCAGGCAGATTCTTAACCACTGTGCCACCAGGGAAGTCCCTCAAAGATTCTTAAAACAAGTTCCTTACATTCCCAAGGTTAGAATGTGATGGTGGCAGAGGCATGAAAACAACTCAGTAAACTCTTTTTAAGGCAGGAAGAAACGAGTTGTATAATAGAGATACAAACAACGTTGTGGGGAAAAGGAGAAAGTACAAAGTCTGACTTAGTGGGCCTTGAAGAATGAGTAGGTAAGGACAGATGGAAAGCGCCTTCCAGACTGAAAGAGGATGCAATAAAAGACAGAGAGAAAGCTAAAAGTGCATGCTGTACACAGAGAGAGTGAGGAGTATGAGGAGGAGCATAGGCTGACAACTAGGCACAATAGGACATGAAGTTGGCAAGGCAGGAGGGAACTTGACTGTAAGAGGTCATAATAGACAAACTTCATATAGGTAATAAAGTGCCAGGAAAGGACTCTCATTGTGTTGTTGTTGCTGCTGCTCTTGTGAGTGTGCATGCTTCTGTGTGTGTGTGTGTGTGTGTGTGTGTGTGTGTGTGTGTGTGTGTTTAACCATGAGGGTAATAGAATCCAAACAGTGTTTTAAGAAAATAACTCTAACAATAATAAAAACGGTTTGTAGGAGAAAAAGATCAGAGAAATGAAAACCCGTTAGGAATCCATTAGAATGATGCAGGTTCGGATAGCTAACTCTGATCCAACACTAAGCACTATACTTGTGTTATCTCATTTAATCTTCGAGAAAACCTCACAAAGTTGATACTAGTACTAATGCCATTTTCTGGGTGAGAAAGATGAGGCTTAGAGAAGTTAAGTAACTGCTCAAGTTCATAAAGCTGGTGGGTGCCGGTACCAGGTTCCCAAATCAGGTCTGACTCCTGAGCCCAAGTTTTTCCTCCCTTATATCTCAGACAACAAGATTTAGACTGGGGCAGTAGAAGGTGATACAGGAAATATTTTGGGTGTAGAATCAATTGGACTTGATGCCAGATTCGATTTTGGAATGGAGAAGAGAGAGAGAAATCAAATATGACTGAAAGATTTCCGGTCCGAGTACTGCAGGAGAGGGTGTCACCACCATGGAGATGACAAAATAGGACTGAAAACTCCAACACTGGCTGAGAAAATGCAGAGCTACTGAATCTGTGAATGTAATGGGTAACCTTGGCTTTCACATTACAACCTCACTCTATGAGAAACTAACTAGTCATGCACTAAAGTTCTTCTCATTAATGGATATTTAATGGAAGGTCTACCTCTAAGTAGACCAACCAAGTGGAATGGAACATCTATTGGCACTTTGCACCTGCCCCACTACCACCAGCCAGCCAACCACCACAATTGCTATTCAGGTCATTAGATCACTTACTTTTCATCTTATTCTCTTCTTGGTCCTCCTTTTGGCCAATCTATTCATTAACCATGTCTTTATCACCAAGCAGAAATGTGCAAAGCCAAATGATGAAATTCAGACTAATACAATTTACTCCCGTTAATTGTTCTGATTAAAGATTTTCCAGGCTAGATGTTAAAATACTGGGTAAAATGAAATCTGTGAAATCAACTTGCCATGTTTTCCCTAAAACCTAACAATATGAAGATCTCAAAATGTATTATATAAAAGTTAGGTACCAAGAGGCTGGTTATAAATCCAAGTGACTTGTTTAAGGTTGCAGTCTCTCTCTGTGTTTCCACCAAATGGGATAGGTAGGTGATACTTCAAAGCTTTGATACCAGTCATCTTCCTCTTCTTTTCACTGATATTTCTTAGAATTGGGCATCTTCTTCTAAGACACATAGCTGTAGTGGTAGGTAAAACCCCCTCTTTAATGACTCCCCAGGAGTTGACAATCCATCAGACACTCACCAATGACTCTCATATGGATGACTTGCTGATGAGAACAGTCCTAAAGTCTGTGAAACCATCAATTTACACCAGACAAAGCCTTCTCCTCACCTTCTCCTAAATTAATATTAGGCTAATTGGTATCCATTTTTAATACTGATCCCTTCTTAAAGAATAAACCCCAAAGTTTTTCCACATCTTCAATCACTTTTCTTTCATTCTTGCTGTGTATTGTTAACTGCATAGGGATGGTGGTTTGCATGCATTACATGATTTGCAGTTCATCCTTCAGAAACTTCCTGGTGCTAAATGAGTCATCTTGCAAACCTGAAGAATTCAACATTATCTCTTAACCTTTGATCATCTTTACTTTCTTCAGAGCCAATAAGAATTAGAGTAATAAATGGAGCTGGAGGAATCAGCCTCCCAGCCTTCAGACTATAAAACGAAGCTACAGTAATCAAGACAGTATGGTACTGGCCCAAAAATAGAAATATAGATCAATGAAACAGGATAGAAAGCCCAGAGATAAACCCATGCACATATGGTCACCTTATTTTTGATAAAGGAGGCAAGAATATACAATGGAGAAAAGACAGCCTCTTCAATAAGTGGTGCTGGGAAAACTGGACAGCTACATGTAAAAGAATGAAATTAGAACAATCCCTAACACCATACACAAAAATAAACTCAAAATGCATTAATGACCTAAATGTAAGGCCAGACACTATAAAACTCTTAGAGGAAAACATAGGCAGAATACTGTATGACATAAATCACAGCAAGATCCTTTTTGACCCACCTTCTAGAGAAATGGAAATAAAAACACAAATAAACAAATGGGACCTAATGAAACTTAAAAGCTTTTGCACAGCAAAGGAAACCATAAACAAGATGAAAAGGCAGTCCTTAGAATGGGAGAAAATATTTGCAAATGAAGCAACTGACAAAGGATTAATCTCCAAAATTTACAAGCAGCTCATGCAGCTCAATATCAAAAAAACAAACAACCCAATCCAAAAATGAGCAGAAGACCTAAATAGACATTTCTCCAAAGAAGGTATACAGATTGCCAACAAACACATGAAAGGATACTCAACATCACTAATCATCAGAGAAATGCAAATCAAAACTACAATGAGGTATCACCTCACACCAGTCAGAATGGCCATCATCAAAAAATCTACAAACAATAAATACTGGAAGGGGTGTGGAGAAAAGGGAACCCTCTTGCACTGTTGGTGGGAATACACTGCACTGTTGGTGGGGATACAGCCACTATGGAGAACAGTATGGAGGTTCCTTAAAAAACTAAAAATAGAACTACCATACGACCCAGCAATCCCACTACTGGGCATATACCCTGAGAAAACCATAATTCATAAAGAGTCATGTACCACAATGTTCACTGCAGCTCTATTTACAATAGCCAGGACATGGAAGCAACCTAAGTGTCCATCAACAGATGAATGGATAAAGAAGATGTGGCACATATATACAATGGAATATTACTGAGCCATAAAAAAAAACGAAATTGAGTTATTTGTAGTGAGGTGGATGGACCTAGAGTCTGTCATACAGAGTGAAGTAAGTCAGAAAGAGAAAAACAAATACTGTATGCTAACACATATATATGGAATCTAAAAAAAAAAAAACATTGGTTCTGAAGAACCTAGGGGCAGGACAGGAATAAAGACGCAGACGTAGAGAATGGACTTGAGCACACGGGGAGGGGGAAGGGTAAGCTGGGACAAAGTGAGAGAGTGGCATGGACATATATACACTACCAAATGTAAAATAGATAGCTAGTGGGAAGCAGCCGCATAGCACAGGGAGATCAGCTCGGTGCTTTGTGACCACTTAGAGGGGTGGGATAGGGAGGGTGGGAGGCAAATGCAAGAGGGAGGAGATATGGGGATATATGTATATGTATAGCTGATTCACTTTGTTATACAGCAGAAACTAACACACCACTGTAAAGCAATTATACTCCAATAAAGATGTTTTAAAAAAAAAGAATTAGCGTAATAGAATGCTCCTTCTCATCACTTTCATAGACATTATATGAGGTTAATGATGTTCATGAAACCCCTCAAAATTAGGTACAAGGCCAGCAAACATGAGTCCAGCATAGACTAATAGAAAAGGGAAGCCAGTCCACAATCAATACCACATCTGTTGCTGGCAGGCAGAGTTGATTCCCCTTTGTTAGGGAAGGTTACTTTGTTTCTAACTATCCAAGCTGGGTTGTTTTGTTTTGGTTTTTTTGAATTCCTAAATATAGGAGGTGTTATCTTGTTTTTTGAGCATGGTTAAAGTAAAAGCAACCATTTCTGAAAACATCTTAGATTATTATGACAATACGAACATCAATGTCTATTGTTTATTTAACTACAAAGGTATCATAATTTGTTTGTTAAGATTTGTTTTCAGAGAAATATTTGTCTTTGCAGAATCTGCACTAGATGGACAAATATTTTCATATCATTCTTAGAGCTGACATTTTAAAGGCATTCCTGGATAAACGCATATGTTCGTACACCAGCAAAGTTGACTCATTCATAAATATTGAGTTTTTCAATGTTATTTTTGTAGACAGTTTAAAGTATTAGGAAGACCACTAGATTGAGAGTCAACAGCCAGATTCTCATCCAATCTGCCACTCTAAGAGCTTGGTCAAATCTATGAGCTTTGTTCTAGGAGGTTGGTCAAATCCTCTCAATTTCTTCACATATAAAATGGGATTATAATGCCAATCCTCTTTACCTGTCAAAAAACTGAAAAAATATATATGAAAATGTTTTGAAAACTACAAAGTATGATAAACATTTAAAATAGTCTCATTATCATTTTGCTTAACTCAAAGAAGTTTCTCACACAAACACATATGCTCATCATCAACTTCAACTGATTTATCTGGTGTGTATTTTTTGCAGATATTTGAGTCTATTCTATATTCCTCCCAAAGTTTACTGTTTTTAAAAGAATATTTTTAAAAAGAAGAAGAGTATTGGGCAGTAGAATTTTAAAAATTGCTTCAGCATTCATACACCCGTAACCCCTTTCGAGGTCCTAGTAACATGCATTTAAAATTGATGTTAAACAAATAAAACAAATAACAGATGCCACACTCCATTAAGGGGGAATTGCAGGAATCTGTTTTCCCTTTGCACTTAGGAAATCTCATTGCTAGCATCCTCTTGTACACAGGGAATTCAGGCCCAATAAGACTGGATTTTCCATACCTTCTCTCTCCTCTTCTAGAATCTTAGATCAGTGTGGGCTGCCGTTCTCAAACTGGTGTCCTACCAGTTTGCATGTTCTAATGCAAGAGGTACGTTAAGAATGTTTATGCTTCTATTAATGATTTTTATACTTTAATTTCTATTGCTGTTATTAGGGGATGGCCTATTCAATACCTCATAAAAACTAGCATTTTTCTTAGCTTATATTCTGGTGGGAAATTTTCGCAGTGGCCAGGTAGATGCTCTAAGAATATGTGGTCTACAGTATCTTTTGTTCCTTCGAGGTGGTCTTAGAATCAGAGGGAAAAATGGTTACTTACTCAACTTACAAATAGAGTCATCTCTCCATTTCCAGAGCTTGGCTGCCTTATCTGTTTAATTTTATTTTATCCTATTTTTCTTAATAAATCAATTAAAAGCCTCACACAAAAAAATCCAATTACTGAGTCTAGCAGCTCTGAAAACACCTAATGGAAATCCATGTTGATCCCCAGTGCTATTTATATTCTCTCCTCTTTCATTCTTTAGTTTGTTGCCTCTTTAGGCTTGGGGAGATCTCTTTTATCAAAGTTACTGTTGCCAGGAAACATAATAACAAGATGGAGAACAAAAGCTACGAGCACAATAGGTTTACCTTCTCCCCTCCCTATCCACACAAATATGTTCAAGTAGACATCCCTGAACACACACTCATCTACAATCACGTTCACCCACAGCCATCCATATCGAAATGTACGCTGTAAACACAACAGATGCCCCCATCAAATTCGAGCAAATACTGTTCTAAATATCATTACCCTTTATACAATTAGCATCCACCTCTGAACTAGGTCACAAGTACATTAAACCCAGGCCTCCCGGTTCCCAACTCCATGCTCTTTCTACTACACATGCAATATTTCCTGATAGGAGTGTTCAAAAAAATGAGGCACGTGCATTTTCCTTCACTACAAATATTTCTTGCTTTTAGTTATGAAACTACTTTAAAGCCCTTTGGATAATAAAGCTCATCATTACACAAAAGAAGAAAATGAGACAAAAAGAAATGGCCAGAATGACAGTCAGGGAGGGCTGGCTGGCTGGCTGAAGGGCCATCCTTTGAAGTCAGGTGGGCAGAACACTCAAAAATCCCTATGTGTTTAGGCTCTGAGGACACAGTCCTTCCTGAATGTCATAGGCAATAGGCCGTACTTGATGCACATGTGGGTGGCTTTGCCTGAAAGGTGGTCCATCCTGGTGGAGATTACAGTGAAAGGTTATTGAGTGCTGTAATGGTACCACAATGGTACAAAAAGCACCACATCTAGTGGAAGAAAACCAGAGAACAAATGGGATCAACCTACCATTTCAGAAACTATCTCTTTACCCCCACTTTAAAAATGAAGACAATAAGGTCTTAAAAGGGTAGGTGATTTGCCCAAGACCACAAAGGAAGTCAAAGGCAGAGCTAGGACTAAAACTCAATCTTTAACTCTCTGTCCAATGCTAAAATCTTGAACAATTATGGTGTTGCTTCATGGAAAAGCCCACCTAACCTCATTCTGTGATGCTGGAAGAATATGGTCACAGGAGACACACATCCCTGACTGGAACCAGCCAGTGGTTATCAGTTGATTTTTTAGGTGCCTGTGGAACACCTAAAGCAACTTTATCCCAAAGATCTACTGAAATCTTGAGGCCAGTGAATTCCACCACACGTCACATCCTTGTCATATACCCAAAATTGTACTCTCTTTTACATTCTAATCCCCACATTGCCCAGGGCTGCCTCTCCCTGCCCTTGCTTTCCTCTACTATCTTTCTTCTCTTACCACTCACGGTACCCTCTGGAACTTCTATTCCATGATTAAGACCAACACTTGACAATATCCTGCTTACTTCGCAGAGTATTCCCTGTAGCCTTGGGCCTTAACTAAAATCCAAGCATCCTGCTTCCCCACTGGGTACTACTATCACTCTCCCCCCTGCACACTCCACCTCGGGGCTGGGCATTGGGTCATCAGATTCCTCACTCCCTATTCCTACGTCTAGAACACTGTTCTTCCATATTCATGTAAACCATGAATGAGCTCCTGTAAAGCTCATGCCATCTGGTTATGTCTCCTTCTACTTCCTCTTTGTTTCTATAACCTGCAAGCTTCCAGGTTACTCCTTATTTGCTGAAGATTTTAGCCCCTGATTCATAGCCTCTGTCCTCCCCAGGCCTCACCTTTATCTAGGATAATTTCAAAGTCCCATGTAGGTGACCAGACCCACAATTCCTGTACCTGTCAACTCCAATGAATTTGACCTCTCTTCGCTTCACTCACTCACACAGTGAATACCCTCAAACTTGTTATCTCTCAACTTCTCTGGCTAGGAAATCTAATAGTGACCACAATGGCTTAAGGGAGAAACTCTCTCTCTACTTTTTCCCCTCCACTTACTTCTAGAACCACAGTAATCTACCCCCACCACTCTTCTGAAACTATTCTGTCACAAGGTCATCATGCATTCATCTTTGTCAATCCAAAGGACATTGTCTAGTTTTTCTCTGCTGGGTTTGATGCCATCGATCACTCTCTCCTGGAAACTCTCTGCTCCCTTTGTTTCTGGAGCACTTCACTACCACAGTCCTCACCCCACCTCTGGGACCATCCCTTCACTCTCTCCTTCACAGGACTCCTCTTCTTTAACTTGCTTTTTAAAATGCCCTTTCAACATCCTCTCATTAGGTGAACTCATCCACACTCTCATGGTTTAGTCATCTACTCTGCTGACTTCTACATTTATACCCTCAAGCTTTGATTCTCATATCTAACTAGGTATTCCACAGGCACTCAAATTCAACTTGTACCAAACTTAAAACCTTTTCTCCTCACACCCTACTCTGTCCCACCTGCTCCTCCCCATGAACTCAATCTCACTCTTTATTGATGGTACCACCACAGATAGCCAATTTAGAAAACTAATCAACACACTCAACTCTGCCTTAACCCAACCTTCACCCCCATATCTGCTCAGTCACCAAGCCCTGATAATCTTAACTCCTATATTTCTTGAATTTGTCACCAGCTCGTCACACTTATTGCCATGCCCTGGTCTAAGCATTCATTATACCTTACCTCCTAATTGGTCTTCCTGCTTCTAAGCTTGTCTCCATCAAGTCCATCCTTCACACAACCAACAGAATGATCTTCCTAAAATATAAACCTGACCTTGTCCTGCCCTGTTTAAAACCACTCTGTGGATCCCTGAGGCTCAAAGGACAAATTCCAAGCTTCCTCACCAGCCATGTTCAGCCTTGTGGGATCTGGTTTCTGCCCACTCCTCCAGCCTCACGTTTCACCACTCTCTGCCTTATAATTTATGCTCCAGCCACTCTCAACTGCTTATGGTTTCCATGGACCATAGTGTGCTCTCACTGGGTATCTCCAGCACTGCACTTAGCACAATGAATTATAACTATTTGTTTATATTTCTGTCTTCTCCGGTAGACTGTGAGCTGATTCCCTAAGGGGAGGGACTGTATCTTGTTCATCTTTATATCTCCAGTATCTAACAAAGTGGTTGGCATGTGGTTAGTACTCAATGTTAAAGAATGAATCTTTAAAATCTTCCATTTAAAAGGCACAACATAACCTATGATGTCACTAAAGGACCTAATAGTATTGGGTTTTTAGGCAATCAGTCAAGTGGTCCAGTGGTGATTTGGCAGTTTGGGAGAAATAGACTTATACCCATATACCTTACAAATTTGAAATGCAAAACCAATTTGGATTTTTTACAACAATCCTATTATATTCTATTTTGTTGTTATTATTACTATTTTTATTATTATCATCATCATCATCATATGTTAAAAACAATTCACTGTTAGATTCAAACTGTTATTAACATTCAAAGGGACTTAATTAAATTTTCTAATTGAACTATATATCATTAACAAAGGCAACTGGTCTAGTACAGACTATCATCTTAACTGTTTCCTATTCTGCATGATCGGTTTGGCTGTTAGGTTCTTAATTACTTAATAGTGCTATGTTCCACACTATTAAAGGCAGTACTTGGTGCAGCTGGTCCCTGCTAATGTATTTTAACACCTTTGTATGTTGCTGTTTGTTAATAAAATTTGCATTTTTCACTATTACTAATGTGTTGTGTTTTATCCCCAGTTCATACAAATGAATAGATGGTTCAAAAGTGCTCATTAAGAAGATGTGGAGAAAAGGGAACCCTCCTACACTGTTGGTGGGAATTTAAATTGGTGCAACCACTATTGAAAACACTATGGAGGTTCCTTAAAAAACTAAAAATAGAGTTACCATATGGTCCAGCAAGCCCACTCCTGGACATATATCCAGAAAAGACAAAAACTCTAATTAGAAAAGATACATGCACACCAATGTTCACAGCAGCACTATTCACAATAGCCAAGACATGCAAACAACCTAAATGTCCATCGACAGATGAATGGATAAAGAAGATGTGGTACATATATAAAATTAAATACTACTTAGGCATTAAAAAGAATGAAATAATGCCATTTACAGCAACATGGATGGACCTAGAGATTATCATACTAAGTGAAGTAAGTCAGAAAGAGAAAGACAAATACCATATGATATGATATCACTTATATGTGGAATTTAAAATGTGACACAAATGAACTTATCTACGAAACAGAAACAGACTCACAGACATAGAGAACAGGCTTCTGGTTGCCAAAGTGGGGGAGAGGGATGGATTGGGAGTTTGGGGATTAGCAGATGCAAACTATTATATATCGAATGAATAAACAACAAGGTCCTACTGTACAGCACAGGGAACTATATTCAATATCCTGTGATAAACCATAATGGAAAAGGATATAAAAAAGATTATATATATGTATAATTGAATCACTTTGCTGTACAGCAGAAATTAACACAACATTGTTAATTAACTATGCTTCATTAAAATAAATTTTTTAAAAATTTACTGTGTAACACAGGGAACATTTGTGTCCACCTAGAGGGGTGGGATAGGGAGGGTGGGAGGGAGATGCAAGAGGCAGGAGATACGGGGATATATGTATATGTATACCTGATTCACTTTGTTACACAGCAGAAACTAACATACCATTGTAAAGCAATTATACTCCAATAAAGATGATTAAAAAAAAAAACACAGGGAACAATACTCAAGATCTTGTAATAACCTATAATGGAAAATAATCTGAACAAAAATTATCACTGTGCTGTACACCTGAAACTAACACAATATTGTAAATCAACTATACTTCAATTTTTTAAAAAATGCTCATTAAGTCATAAATGTGTAATGAAAACAGCAACAAAAATACTAGAATTCACAATAATATTTTAAATATAAACAGTGAACCTCATTCTACTATAGATATATGAATATACAATGAGGATGATTTCACACAAGTGAAGGAGGTCCAGTCAACTGCCAAGGAATATCTAAGAATTAGATTATATTGGACAATTATTCCATTTCTAAGTGTGTTCCTGTCATAAACCCTTATCAAAGAGTGGCTTGAAGTAGTCAAAGATTTCACATCATTTCAAATTGAATTTCAAAAATTGCACAGCAACCTCCCTACTAAACATCCTAAATTTTTCCAAAACAAGTACAAAATAATGCTTTCCAGTATGAAATTGGCTCATTCTGTCACTAAGGACAGAAAATAGCCCAAAACTACAGAAGCATTACTCCAAGTTGCATTCCTCATACAAAACAAGTGAAGATTACTCTATTTTCAAAAAATCCATAAACCAGCCACCAGGTTAATGACAAATAAAATGCTCAGAAGAAAATTGGACTATGCAAGTATTGGCAAATTTATTAATGCCTCTGTTGGGCATCACACATCAATGGCATGCAACATGGAAGAATAATTTTAATCACATGCACACTAGTAGGTATTTTGTTTCACTGGTGAAATCAATGATGCACAGAGTAGGCATATCAATTAGCACATGAGTAGAACATATTTGAGAAAGAAGTACTTAAAAACTCTTGGTTCTGTCTCTTACCAAAAACCCCATCAATAAAAGAGTTTTTCATTTAATTAACATTTATTTTTGCAAGCTGTTATGAACATTGGAAAAGGTGCCTCAGGATCAGTACTGATAGAATAAACAGCTATGTTTCCAGTGAGGGACATCAAAGTGCTACACAAATAAAAGAAGTTTTACCTTTATGCCAAAACACCCACAGCTTTATTCACTACAAAGGATGACACACAACAATATACCTCCTCATCTTAACCCAGGGTTGTAGCAAATATCAATAGTTTAAAATGTGAGTATAATCAAATGACAGCCACTGTGCATTTGTCTTCTCAGCATGTTCTACAAAGAAATGGGCAGAGAACCCTAGACTAGTTGTTCCCCCCAGAAGTACTCTGGCTGGCAAGGGCACTCACACCACCTTGTGAACTGAGGAACAAAACTAAAGCATTCCTGTTCCATGCAGATAACGTCAGCAAGGAGCAGCTCCACGGTTTCAAGTGGCAAATGTCAGCAGTGTAGTTAGTTATTTGATCTTCCTGATCCTCTCATTCAGTAACAAAACATGTTTATTTTGAATACTGAGAATAAACTTTAGAGATTCTTTGAGAAGACTGAAGGGCAAATTTGAGGAAAATGTCCTCGTAGACTTGTAGACTTAGCATCTGATGAAACACTGGCTCTACTCTTCAGGTGAAAAATCACACCGTCATTTCTGGACATAGGTTCAATTTGAATCATCCAACTTTCTAAACTGACAGAGTTATCACATGCTTGCTGCCACTCCTGACAAACTCTAATTATGAAGTATTTTATATTTTAGTAAAATAAGGAGAAAGAACAAAAATCACTGGATATGAAACCAATCATCTTGCTAAATATTAGATATTAAATTGCAAATAATATCTTTCACTGATATAAGGAAAACATTTACTATTAATTTTTCAAGCTTTTTTGGTCAGCTTAACAGACATTTATTACTTATCTTCTAAGAAGCATGGGATTTTTTTGTTGTTGTTCTTTGGGGATTATTTTAAGTTTAAAAAATTTTTTAATTGAAGTAGAGTTGATGTACAATATTATATGAGTTACAGGTGTACAGCATAGTGATTCACAATTTTAAAGATTATACTCCATTTATAGTTATTATAAAATATTGGCTATATTCCCTGTGTTGTACAATATATCCTCATAGCTTATTTATTTTATACATAATAGTCTGTACCTCATAATCCTCTAACCCTGCCTTGCCTCTCCTCCCTTCCCTCTCCCCACTGGTAACCACTAGCTTGTTCTCTGTATCTGTGAGTCTGTTTCTTTTTTGTTATATTCATTAGTTTGTTTTATTTTTTAGAGTCCACATATAAGTGATATCATACAGTAATTATCTTTCTCTGTCTGACTTATTTCACTTAGCATAATAACTTCCAACTCCATCCATGTTGTTCCAAATGGCAATATTTCATTCTTTTCTATGGCGGAGTAATATTCCATATATATATATGTATATGGCACATCTTCTTTGTCCATTCATCTGTTGATGGACACTTAGGTTGCTTCCCTATCTTGGCAATCATAAATGATGCTGCTATGAACATTGGCGTGCATGTATCTTTTCAAATTAGTGTTTTTATATTTTTTGGATATATACCCAGTAGTGGAATTGTTGGATCATATGGTAGCTCTATTTTTAGTTTTGTGAGGAACCTCCATACTGTTTCCCACAGTGGCTGCACCAGTTTACATTACCACCAACAGTGTAGGAGGGTTCCCTTTTCTCCACAGCCTTGCCAACATTTGTTATTTGTGTTCTCTTTCATGAGAGCCTTTCTGATAGGTGTGAGGCAATATCTCATTGTGGTTTTAATTTACATTTCTCTGATGATTAAGGATGTTGAGCATATTTTCATGTGCCTGTTGGTCATCTGAATGTCTTCTTTGGAAAAATGTCTATTCAGGTCTTCTGCCCTTTTTTTTTTTTGGCTGTGCCCCGTGGCTTGTGGGATCTTAGTTCCCCGACCAGGGATTGAACCCAAGCCCTCGGCCGTGAAAGCACGGAGTCCTAACCACTGGACTGCCAGGGAATTCCCTTCTGCCCATTTTTTAATTGGGTTGTATTTTTTTTTTTTTTGATGTTGAGTTGTATGAGCTGTTTATATATTTTGGATATTAACCCCTTATCTTTTGGTCATATAATTTGCAAATATTTTCTCCCATTCAGTAGGTTGTCTTTTTGTTTTGTTGATGGTTTCCTTGGATGTCAAAAGTTTCTAAGTTTAATTAGGTCCCATTTGTTTATTTTTGCTTTTATTTACTTTAGGAGACAGATCCAAAAAATATTGCTATGATTTATGTCCAAGAGTGTTCTGCCAATGTTTTCCTCTAGGAATTTTATGGTTTCTGGTCTTGCATTTAGGCCTTTAATCCATTTTTAGTTTATTTTTGTATATGGTATTAGGGAGTGTTCTAATTTCATTTATTTACATGTAGCTGTTCAGTTCTCCCAGCACTGCTTTGAAGAGACTGTCTTTTCTCCAATGTATATTCTTGCCTCCTTTGTCGTAGATTCATCGATCACAAGTGCATGGGTTTATCTCTGGGGTCTCTAGTCTCTTCTATTGATCTATGTGTCTGTTTTTGTGAAACAGTTTTTATTATTAAATTTTTTTGAACTTTTTTTTTCAATTTACCTCAAATTATGGCTCACTCATTCTCAAAGCACCCTCTACATGGTCTGTAGTCACTAAAAGTTTGAGAAACATCACGTTGGCATATAAATAAATACCATGGACAACATTTTTTGTGATTCTTGGGAAATTTTCCTCTTCATAAGCCTAAAGGTCTTGAAACATTCACCATGTAATTATTATTTTTTAATTAATTTATTTATTTATTTATTTATTTTTGGCTGCATTGGGTCTTTGTTGCTGCTTGCAGGCTTTCTCTAGTTGCAGTGAGCGGGGACTACTCTGTGTTGTGGTGCATGGGCTTCTCATTGTGGTGGCTTGTCTTGTTGCGGAGCACAGGCTCTAGGCATGCGGGCTTCAGTAGTTGGGGCACGCGGGCTCACAGGCTCTAGAGCGTAGGCTCAGTAGTTGTGGCGCACGGGCTTAGTTGCTCCGCGGCATGTGGGATCTTCCCGGACCAGGGCTCGAACCCGTGTCCCCTACGTTGGCAGGTGGATTCTTAACCACTGCGCCACCAGGGAAGTCCCTCGCCATGTAATTATTTTCATTTCTTGTCCTAAACAAATGGAATTAGCAATCTATAATTCTCATTTATTTTTCTTATGTAAATAACAGTAAGATCCAGAAGATATATTATACACATAATGACAAGAAAAGAGAATGTGTCATGGCTGCAAAGTTCCTATGATGAATTTTTGTTCACAAATATGGTTATTTGCTATTTAATGGGTCCATTGGTGACAACCTGCTCATTGGAACTGCCTCAAATAAGGTATCAGATCTGTGCTCGAATACCCTCCTGGACCACCTTCTGAGCCCCAGAGTAGGAAATAAAAGAGGTCCAAATACATCCCACTCTTGGAAGCAGTCACCAGGTCATGTGCACAGAGCTTACTCGAGGGTCATATGCAAACCCCTCATGGTCCACCCCCTTAAGACAAGGAAGTCACACTAAGTGTTGGTTCCTGACTGCTCTGACTTTGATGTAATCCTCCTTCATCAAAGAGCTGTAAGCAGTGTGGATAACACCTGACTGTTGCTAGGCACTGCCTTAGGTAGAGCAACGTTTGGTAAGTTTTTGTATCTTGGTGCCCTGCAACTTCCACCAAAGTAACCCTAGCAGAGATTGCAGTCTCTCCACATCTAAAATTTCCAACCCTACATAATAATGTGAACTGTCCATTAGCTTAGACCATAATTACAAATACCGTGTATAGTGGGAATTCCCCAGCGGTCCAGTGGTTAGGACCCCACGCTTCCATTGCAGGGGACACAGGTTCAATCCCTGGTTGGGGAACTAAGATCCCGCAAGCCACATGGTATGGCCTAAATAAATAAATAAACCCTGATTTCCTTGGCCCCATCTGTAATTTAAAAAAATATATATATATATATACTGTGTGTAAGGACCACCTAACCAGCAGTTTCCCAACGTTTTACAGGACTTTATGTAACAGATATCCAACCACAACAGCTTAAACTAAGAAAGGATTGTTTTTCTCATGTAACCCAAAGTCCAGAAGAGGATGGGGTGGCTGCTCAAAGAAGTCATCAAGGCAAGGGCCCAGCTTCTAACTTCCTACTCTGCCATTCTTAGCATGTGGCTTATGTCACCAGAGCTGTAAGATGATTATTCCCTCCCCAGGTGTGGCACTCATACTCTAGATAGAAAGGGAGAAAGGCCTAGGCCAAGGGCCAAGGCATGTCCCAGCTTAACCTGTCCCTTTTCACCAGAAAAAAAAAAAAAAAATTCCCAGAGCTCCATCCAGTAAACATCCACTCGCTGGTCAGACCTGGGTTACCTGGGCACCCCTACCTGCAAGGGAATCTGGAAGGTATTTTTACCTGGGCACTCTGTTGCCCTAAACAAAATCAGGGTCTTTTAAGAAAGGAATAAATAATAAAAGCATAGATACTGAATAGGGAACAGGCAGTGGCTGCCACCTGATCAAGAACACTTTATGTTTTGCTCAAGTTTCACAGGTCAAAAGCCATTGACTCAAACCTCAAACTGACTATTAACTACAGACATTTTTCTCCTCCAAGAAACAGCTCTAAGTTCCTGATCCTTTACTATCAAATTTACTCTTCACGACTGATTTATGTTACCGTGCTCCCCCAAAGAGATTGACCACACTCTAGAATACATCACATTAGTAACAATCACAAAGATTCACTGGCTCATCAGCACGCTCTGAAGGAACTGAGCAAACCCTCTAGCTTTGCTCTGTTTGTTGTATGTTCTTTCTTGCTGATTCCACAGTAAGAATGGGTCTGTGTCCTTTTTTAAAGCCAGGATGTCTCCAAAGCAAATCAGGTAAAGAGGAGTAAGGAGGAGGAATGGGAATGCAAAAAAAAAAAAAAAATGGTCATGAAGAACCTATGGGCAAGACGGGAATAAAGATGCAGACCTACTAGAGAATGGACTTGAGGATATGTGGAGGGGGAAGGGTAAACTGGGACAAAGTGAGAGAGTGGCATGGCCTTATATACACTACCAGACGTAAAGTAGATAGCTAGTGGGAAGCAGCCGCATAGCACAGGAGATCAGCTCGGTGCTTTGTGACCACCTAGAGGGGTGGGATAGGGAGGGTGGGAGGGAGGGAGATGCAAGAGGGAAGAGATATGGGGACATATGTATATGTAAAACTGATTCACTTTGTTATAAAGCAGAAACTAACACACCACTGTAAAGCAATTATACTCCAATAAAGATGTTAAAAAAAAAAAAAAGCAAAGCTGCCCCCACCTCCTTGTTCCAAGGCAGCTGCTCCTGCCCATTAATTGAATCACCTGTTGGCATCCAAAGTAAATTAGAGACAAGGCTTCCAATTCATTAACTATGGCACAACTATCACAGGACTTGGTAATTACAACACACCTGCCCTCCCAGGCACTGAGGGCAGTCCCCTCGCCTACATTATCAGCCAAGCACTGTCCCTGTCTTCTAGGAAATGAGTGCTCAGTGATATAGAACAAGACGCTGAGAGGAAGACACAATTTCTCCAAGTCTCAGACTGAGTACATAATTCAACACAACGCCCCTGCTTTCACGGGGGAATGCTAAATAATGTGTCTTTAGAAATGGGAATCTTGTCTGCCAAGAACTGTGAGATAGCACAGAACTTGACAGGAACACTTCCCTCCTGCTGGGAAGCAGCCCAGTGAAGGAAAGAACACTCACTGAGAAGTGGCAAGACCTGGGGGCTTGCTGCAGCCCGACACGCCCGGATAAGTCACCTCATCTCCCCACATCTTGATTTTCACATCTATAAAATGATGGCATTGGACACAATTAAAGATATCTGTGTTGTTTTCCCTCAGCAGCGGGCCAAAGGGTCAGAAACATCGAAGCATGGGGATGAATGATTTTTTAAATGTTACTGAGTTGAGAGAAGCCATACTTGGCACACAAACATTAGAATGACAGAGCATGGGTCAAGGGCACAAAATGTCTTTACTCACACTGATCTCCTTTTTGTCAACCATCATGCAAATGTCCATAACATAATGTTAGCAGAATTAAACTTTAGCAGCTGAAAACAAGATAATTATGTTCACCTTCAGCTGTAATGGCTAATTGACCTGGGCCTGCTAGCAGCAGCGTGTCACATAATGGTGATCCTTGGGAAGGGGCTTTGTCCCTACTGGCCTACCAAATGGTGTGGGTATCCTAATTTAAACAGAAAAATAAGGCTCCAAACTTTTCCCAGGCTTACCTGCAGCTTTTGTTCCAATGGGATATAGGTTGGACCCCAGGGAAACTCTGAGGTTATTTCCTAACAGTCTCAAACCAGTGGTTCTCAAACTTTAGTGTACCTATGAGTCACCTGAGAAACTTATTAAAAATGCAAATTCCTAAGTCCCACTCCAGAGACTCTGGTTCAGTAGATTTGGGGCACATCATCACAGGAATGGGTATTTTAGAGAAGCACCAGAAGGCAACTGTGATATAGGTAATCCAAAACCCATAGTTGAAGACACGCTGGTCATTCCAAAATAGCTGGGAGGGGTCCTTGTACTAGAAAAGGGCCTGAGTTTCTTTTGTTTGGCTAAAAATTGCACAGTCAAGAATTAAATTCCAAACCAGCATGAAGAATATGTAGGTCCTTGCTTCTAAGGAAGAGGGGCATGGCCTGGCCATGAACGGAACAATGCATATTCCAGACAAACACAGAGAGGTGACTGGTCCACAACCTACCTTTGCTGGAATGATGACGCTAAGACAGCAGCATCATTAGACACTGTGTGTGAGTGAATCATTCATTCAACAGGTGAAAAACAGCATGGGCAGAAGTCCTGGAGAGCCCTGCAACCCGAGCAGGACTTACACAGCATCATACAGTTAATTTCCTAAAAAGTTTGTCTCTTTTCTTTCTGCTTTTGCTTATCTCAAGTTTTTGAGTTTCCCGAGGACCTACCTTCCTAGATAAAAATCTCACTCCCTCAAATCTCAGCGCCTATTAGTAAGCCTGGCTCAGTGATTCTCAATAGGAAAGATTTGAGGTTCTTCACCAAGAATCCTAACTCCTTTTCCAAAGGAGCATGTATGTCATGCTTCTCTCTGAGCTCTGCCATCAGTAGCTTCTCCAATGCCTTTCTTACCCCTCTTGAGGATGTAGACCTTTGCAATTCTTTGACAAGATTTCGGTTGCCAGAACCTTGTCCACTGTATAAGCTTCCAGCTCATTAACTTTTTTTTTTTCCTTTGGCCACGCCATGCGGCATGTGGGATCTTAGTTCCCTGACCAGGGATCAAACCCATGCTCCCTGCACTGGAAGCGCAGAGTCCTAACCACTGGACCACCAGGGAAGTCCCCCGAGTTCATTAATTTTTAATGAGGGAGGTAATGGCTTGTAATTAAGTCACCTCCTCTGGATTAGTTAGGGAACTGGAACTCTAAGCAAGACCCTTATCTTCTCTGCCCTTTAATTCCCACCCCTTGTGGCACACTGCTAACGCTCCTGGCACTGCGATGTTTAGGGTCTCCCACTCCAAGGAAGAGACGATTCAGAGAGCAATTCTACCTCCTTCACAATCCCTGCCTCACACCCAGGAAAAATAAAATGAGCCCATTCTATTTTCCTCATTTAATAAATAAGTGTTATGGGACCTTGACTCAAAGTGTCCCCAAATATGAAAATGCTAGGGTCTCAAAAAGTTGAAATTGGAAACTTCTGAAAACATTTCACTGGGATATAAGTTCTATAAAGGCAGGGACTTCATTTGGTTCATGCTTACATCCCCAGTACCTAGAGCACCGCATGCCATACAGCAGGTGGACAAACAACACTAAAAAGAGCTGTCCTCAATATCTCCATAGACCTTCCATGGGCTGGGCCTAAGGCACATCCCCTCAGTCCTGCATTTACAGTGGCAAGCAGAAGCCTGCTCCCAGCTCAGGAGAGCTGAAAGTACACATTTCTTCCCAGTTGCACTTCAGTGAGGTTACATTGGTAGCTGGAAATTCACCGTGGGGGGAATATCTACATCATGAAAATTGGCAAACACAACAAATCAAGGCTTTTTTCCTAGAGAGAGCTGGTCGTTAAACATTTACCAGCATACCACTGCCCTTAAGACCTGCAACATCTCTTGTCGGTGAATATAAAGGCCAGAAAAAATGAAGCTCAGTTTTTGGCAGCTCCGGTCTAGAAAATAAAGCAGTATTTGTCAACTTATTTTGTAAAAGAATCAATTCACACCAGTCCCTGATTCGGGTTCCTTGCGGGTCTCTATAGAAGAGACTGCACTGAAAACTGAAGGGGCTCCTCTGTGAGGCCATTTCCCATCTGCAGAAGGTCACAGTTAATGAGAGTTAATTGAGCAAAGAAAAATTCTGACAACAGGGGTGAAGGGAAGACAGGAGATGAGCCTCGGGCCCAGCCCACTGAGAACCTATGGAGACACTGAACATAAAGCTCTTCTGAGCTGAGCAGTATGGAATCATAGACACTGATTTGGACTCTAAATTATGCTTTCTATTATATTTTCAAACATGTTTATAGCATTTACTATGTGCCAGGCACTAGTCAGTTTGCTTAGCGAATGTTTACTCATGATTTTAGCTGCAAGTACCACACATAAGTGTTCACTATCACCCAGACAAAAGAAACTCTTCTGACTCTCACCCTTTAGCTCATGAAAAAGCAGAAACACACATCTACTCATCACCCACTTAATGGCTCTGGGCTTGTTCACGGTAAGAAACCTGGAGCTGAGGTCCACCTGACTATGGATGAGTTGGGTTTGAATGGATTTCCTTAGGGGTCACAGATTAAATTTGGCACCGTGGTATATGTCCCTTCAATTTTACAACTGTGGAGTTTAGTGGAAAAAGACAGAAGCCAAGGAGGAGGAAGCAGTCAGTGTTGCCGTAGGCCTTCTCCTTTTTTGAAGAGGTAGAAGACTATATTAGGAAGCCTCTTAAATCTTTTCCAGCTATGTAACAATGATGATAATAAAGATAAAACAAGCTACAAGGACTTCCCTGGTGGCACAGTGGTTAAGAATCTGCCTGCCAATGCAGGGGACACGGGTTGGATCCCTGGTCCAGGAAGATCCCACATGCCGCAGAGCAACTAAGCCCGTGTGCCACAACTACTCAGCCTGCACTCTAGAGGCCGTGAGCCACAACTACTGAAGCCCGCATGCTTAGAGCCCATGCTCCGCAACAAGAGAAGCCACTGCAGAGAGAAGCCCGCGCACGGCAACAAAGAGCAGCTCCCGCTCACCGCAACTAGAGAAAGCCCGTGCGCAGCAACGAAGACCCAACACAGCCATAAATAAATAAATTAATTTATTTTAAAAATACATAAATAAACAAACTACAAAGCTGGTTCTATTTACCTGTTCAGATATTACACCACCGATAAGAAATTATCTCCCAGACCCTGAACAGTATTCGACAATAAATAACAAAATCTCCTTATAGAGTAAATGATATGCCAGGAACATCTCCTTATGCCATTTTTGAGCCAAAACAGGCTAGCGCTCCAGAATGAGACTAACATATAATACTGACACTCTAGTCAGAAGTTTTAAATCGAAGAGAAAACAACAGTCTACTTGAATAATTTAAGCTATCAAGATGGACCAATTCTCAAGCAGCTTGAATTTTGGAAATCAAGCACATAAAACCACTGTTTAATTTTCTTTCCAAGCTATAGTCTATATCCTTCTACTTTATCAGAAAGTTAATAAAAATCTTTACTCAGTACATATTTTATGCCAGCACTGGGCTAGGTGCTACAGGAAAAAAGAAAGTACAAAGCACAATCCCTGCCCTTAGGAATGAGAAGATTTACTTCGATGAAGAGAGAGAGAGAGAAAGCCATCCCTGCAGGGGTAACAACACAAAGAGAGAAGAGTAAGATTAAGGTTAAGGAGAGCAATTTCCTGCAGAAAGAAATCACCTTGGGTAGATAGGGTAGAGAAAAGCAGAAAATGTAAACCAAATCCAGATGGTGAAGGGAAACTGAGTGAAGTAACACGACTTAATGAAGTTGTGCTTACAGAAGATAGCAGGGTATGGGGAGGACGGAGAGACTGTGAGTTTCTATTTGAACCTAGCACGTTTGCCATTGTACTGGGTTAAACTGTGTCCCCTGAAAAGGTATGTTCAAATCCTAACCCCCATCCCCCCAGCTGTGAGTGTAACCTTATTGAGAAATAGGATCTTTGCAGATGTAATCCAGATAAAACGAGATCATGTTGGATTAGAGTGGGCCCTTAATCCAATGACTAGCGGATTTATGAGAAGAGGAGAGGACACACAGAGATAGGAGAGATACAAGGAAGAAGGCCATATGAAGATAGAGGTAGAAATTGGAGCGATGCGGCTGCAAACCAAGGAACACCAAGGATTGTGAGCAGCCACTGGGCGCTAGGAAGAGGCATGGAACAGATTCTCCCTCAGAGCCTCCAGAAGGAGCCAACCCTGACAACACCTTGATTTTAGACTTCTGGCCTCCTGAACTGTGAGAGAATAAATTTCCGTTATTTTGAACCCCTAGGTTTGTAGTAATCTGTACTGTAGACATACCTGTGCAGTAAACGTGTGAAAATGGAAAAAATCAGGTATGAGGTTTCATTATTTCCTCATTCATTTATTATAATTACCATTTTAGGCCATCTTTTGAGGTGACTCACAGCCCTCAAAATATATTAATTTACATTGGCAATTTGGGGTATCAAGAATGTTGATCCCCCTCTCTTGCTTCTCCCACTAGCCAATACGCATAACTAAAATACACATTAAATTCACACAGCTGTAAATTACAACTATGACAATACATTAAACTAAGCTAGATAAAACAGCCAGTTGTGCCAAGCTTTCAATGGACTACAACAATTTCCTGTTTGTTTTTTAATTCAAAAGAAATACTTTTAATAAGCCAGGTACTGTCTTTCCCCTCTACCTTTCACCTCCATACACATTCTTAAAGGCAATTTTCAAAAAAAGAGCACTGGGCTAGATTTTCACACAGACGAATGCTGTATCACAACAAAAACATACAATTCAGTAAAAGTTTTTTTTTTTCCTTTTCTTTAAAACAGATAACGGGGGTGGTTGGGCACTTAATGACGTGGTATTGTGGAATTAAAGAAAAACTGGAGGGGGGATAGGCCTATAGGGGAAGCTCTCATGTCTCACTGTGATAGTCAATTACTCCAAACAGGAAGAGATGCACGCCTTCACCTCTAACAGAAAAGTGATGCCTACTTCACTACCCATCAGGAAGAAGAAAATCCCCCCCACCCCCGACAACAGCCCAGCCAATCACAGACTGTAGCAGTTCAACCAATGAGAAGCCTCCATACTTTGGACTCCCAGTTTCCTCCAATGGACTCTTTGGTTATTACAGCCCCGCCCCTTCCCCCTCCTTTTCCTATAAAAGCAAGTTTCCCCGGACTTGTTCTCTGGATTTGCCTATGGTCTGCAGTAGTTCATGCACGCAGAGTTGCAATTCCTCTGGCTATTCCTGAATAAACTCGCTTTTGCTGGTAAAATAGCTAGCTGTTATTATTATAAAAATAGACAGTATGGATGATGGCGCTATTAAAGCAAAGACTGAAACATTAACAGTATTTGCCCGTCATTGTGCTAGGTGCTTTGCAGATATTAGCACATATCCTTCCAGCGTTATAATACAGATAAATAAGGAAACTGGCTCTCAGTCAAATTGCTTATCCTTTACTCTGCTTTTGGTTATCAAGAACTTCAAAAGCAAATATTAAAAATGTACAAACAAAACTCTGTAACACCTTTCCTAGGAAATCATCCCATTGAAAAAGAAACTTGGACAAAGATTTTTTTTAATTAAAAGATATTCACCACAGCGCTATTCATCATGGTTTTAAAAAAGAAACATCCTCCATGTCCAAAAATATAAGAACAGTTAAATGATTAAATAATTGAATACCACACAAATGTATAAAATGGTGCTTTCAACAAATGTTCACTGACCTGAGAAAACACTCATGAATATTCTTCTCTTCTTCACAACTTTCTATGTTTTCTAAATTCTCTACTATTTTACAATGAGACAAACGTTATTTTAAAAATAAAAGGGACTTCCTTGGCGGTCTAGTGGTTAAGACTTCGCCTTCCAATACAGAGGTGTGGGTTCAATCCCTGGTCAGGAGCTAAAATCCCACATGCCTCGCAGCCAAAAAACCAAAATATAAAACAGAAGCAGTATTGTAACAAATTCAATAAAGACTTTAAAAATGGTCCAAACAAAAAAAAATCTTAAAAAAAAAAATAATAATAATAAAAGGTGGCCCAAGGATAAAACGCTAGCAAGTGGCAGAACCGGGACACCCAGAACTATCTGATTCTAGAGCCCTTCGGCCCACTATCCAACACTGATCCCATCTAAAGTCCTATATTTATCCCAGGAACATTATCCTCAGAAGAGGAACAAGTTTGGTATGACTTACTTCTTCACAAAATAGACTATTATGACTATGAGCTTTCATAATTCAAAATATTGCCTCCAGTTCTGGTTGTGCTTTCTTGGTTTTCTGGTGCAACCTACCAGAGGCAGAGTTCAGTTTGAATATATGTATTACACTGAAAGGCAACATAAACCAAGTGAGTCATTTACTCAGAGATAGATTAGCCAGGAGATCAGTGCAAAGAATGGAGACCAGAGCTCCCACTCCAGGCATTTCAGCTGGAAAGTAATTCATCAACAGTTCCATATCCCTGGCAAAAAGGAAATTATATCAGCACATGTTCTATTCTTAATGAAGCTGACAATCCTTGTTCTCTTTTGCATGCCTTCCTCTAGGATTCCTTGGGAATCTAGAACACAATGTGATCCAGCAGGTAGAAAATTACACTACCAAGAACGGCACCTTAATAAAAGCAAAGGTATTTCCTTCATTTATTTTATATTCACTCCACACACATTTACAGAATATCTGTTGTGTACAAAAGATTAAGACTTATCTCTGAAACACACACATTAAGACCATTTTGCAAATCAGGTTTTAAGTCTATTAGCCTTTCAACTTCCACCTTTCCCCATCTCTTCTCATATCTGCAAGTGCCATGGCAACAATGCATCTGACAGCAAATTGTATTTGTTGCCTGCGAGATCATGACCATAGTTATGGAAAACATTTTAAAATTTTATTAAAAATTTTTATTTGGCCATAGCCTAGTTTCTTTTGGACTTAATTTAATTTATTTCAAGTTCTGAGCCTCTATAGTTTGAATAAGCAGCTAATAATCCATCCTCAGTGTCTGCATCTTTTCAGGCGGCCCTCCATCTCCATTCCCTGTTACTGTCAAGAAACCGCAATTCGTTTAGTGATTTGCATGAGGCCACTCTCTAAGCCAGCAAGAGACTCTGCCTGTCACTCTGCTCCCAAGAGTGGCCAATGCAAGGTGTTGTCAAAGTTCTAAATTATCATCTGAAAACCTTACCATTCATCACGGTCTCTGTGGACCACATTAGTGAAAATATTTCCATCTGATAAAATATTTTTATTTTATTGCTTCATTCCCATGAAGCTATAATGTCAATAAATATTATATTTATACAATAGACTAATTCACACAATGATAAACTAATTAAAAATACTCTTTTCCCTCTTCATTTACAGAGTGATAGTTAAGTCTTCCCTTTTTTAAAAGTAAGATTATGGTGACTTTACCAAGTGACTTGGTATCCTTAAAATCCTTCAGTAAGAATGACCACCATCATGGCAAGATAACACCTCCTTACAATAATTCTACAGTTAAAACTGCAGGCCAGAGTGGGAAAGCACAGGTACCCCTCCTTTCAATCATTCTTGAATGATGCAAATAATAAATATAAGCAGAGATATGAGCTTACGTTTCTAAGAGGAGACACAGAGTGAAAGGAATATCTGAAGAATGAGAGGAGTTAGCCAGCAAAGAGCTTTTATGGATGAAGGAACAACAGAAGCTAAGATGAGGAGACTGGGAAGAAAATAATGTGTCCTGGCAACCATGGGTGGTTTGGAATTCCTGTAGTGTAAGAGGTGAGCTGGATAGGGAAACAGGGCCTAGATTGCAGAATGTCACTATAAGGAGCTAGAGGGAGTAGGGGGCCAGGGAAGGGTTCCAAAGAGGAAAGTGACATGATCAGAGTTGTTTACTGAGAGATAATCAGGACAGGATAAAATGGAAGTATAAAATTTAAGGCTGTTCTCCCAAGAAGCCTGACTGAATAAAAGAAGGAAGAAAGGCACTAAAGGGGGAGAAATGCAAAAAGCATTAGGCAAAGGAGCCAGTGGGAGTAAGAGACATTAAAGATAAAGGAATGAGAGAGATTACTGTTGGAGGACATAGATGCTGATGAGTAAGTGTTGAAATAAGAACTTGAGAGCTTTACCCACCAGAGACCTCCTTCCTGCTCTAGAGGAACACTCAAATCTAGATGTCTTATCCAGAACACCAAGTCTTCCGGTTCCAAGCTACTCAGAGTGTAGTCTGAGGACCAAGAGCATCAACAGCATCTAGAAGTTTGTTAGAAATGCAGAATCTCAGGCTCCATCCCAGACCTCCTGAATCAGAACCTCCAGTGTAACAAAATTTCTAGCAGATTCACTTACACATTGAAGTTTGAGAAGCACAATTACAGACCAACTCTGGAGAACTTTAAGGAATTATGGAGAGTAGGAAAGGAACCAGAAGATGGGAGACAGGGAAAAGGGGAGAAGAAAAATACAGCAATATTCATATTGGTCAACCTGACACTAATATGAATTATTGACAGGATGGCCAGAAGTAATCACTAGGAGCCAGCATGGATGCACTAAGAATAAATCATGCCATAGAGAACAGACTTATGGTTGCCAAAGGGAGGGGGGCTGGAGAAGGGATGGAGTGGGAGGCTGGGGTTAGCAGATGTAAGCTAGTATATATAGAATGGATAAACAACAAGGTCCTACTGTATAGTACAGTGAACTACATGCAATATCCTGTGATAAACCATGATGGAAAAGAATATATATGTACATATATATACATATATATAACTGAATCACTTTGCTGTACAGCAGAAATTAACACAACATTGTAAATCAACTATACCTCAATTAAAAAAGAAAAAAATCATGCCAGATTCTCCTTACTTTCTATCAGTAAGCCGAGGAGATGCAGTAGACATACTTGGCTTTCAGTAAAGTATCTGATAAAATGTCTCAAAATACTTTTGTAAACAAGATAAAAAAAATATGGGCTGGGTAGTCTTGGTGCTTTGCAATGACCTAGAGGGGTGGGATAGGGAGGATGGGAGGGAGGCTCAAGAGGGAGGGGATATGGGGACATGTGTATGCATATGGCTGATTCACTTTGTTGTGCAACAGAAACTAACACAGTATTGTGAAGTAATTATGCTCCAGTAAAGATCTATTAAAAAAAAAAGAAAAAAAATATGGGCTGGGTGACAGTTCTATTTAATGCTTTCATAATTGGTTTAATAATTATTCTAAAAGGATTTTGACTAGTAAATTAAAATTTACCTAGATTACCAGATCTCTAGTGACAAGACTTCCAACCTTCTCTCCCTACACCATTCAATACTTTTTTTTAAAAAATTGATAATTTAGATGGAGATACCAAAGATACACAGCAGGTATCACTGAGAGTGATAATGTTACTTGGCATAATCAGGATCCACCCCCCTCCCAAACAAAATTAACAGGTTGATACAAAGAACTAAAACATTCTAGTTATATTTAGATGAATTAAAACGATGATGAAATTAAACTGCTAATCCAGGCTCCTAAACAATAAAGACAGGATGATGAAAAGAAGCATAATAGCAGTACAAGAAATAAAGGCTTGGGAGTTTCAGAGATGCTAAATTCAATATGAGTCAATATACTGACATTAACACGAAGTCAATAGGATGTGAGTTCAGTTCAACCTACCTGCCAAACTCCCCAACAACACAACTGATGTTAAGATTAAAAGGGGGCAGCAGAGATTTAAACTAGCTTTTGCATTCTGTAACTTGAGATAGTACACAAAGATCCCATAGTCAAAATTAAAGATGCCTGATATTAACAATAAGAAGTCCTAATAAGCAGATCAAATTGAAGTGGAGTGTACTTTAGAGCTGCCCACGTGCTCCCTTGTTGTTCATATTCTAACAAGAGATTTGCATGCTAAATCAGTCATAATTCTCCCCAAAGCCAAATAGTCCTTAATTGGTCCTTTCGATCACCCACTTGCCCCCTCTGTTCTCCTTTGTGCCAAGCTTAACATGACCCTTGACTATGTGTGTTCCCATAACTACAGTGCTTGTGGCTTTTTATAAAGACTTAGTTTCCCAGTTTGGGATCATTGCTGCATACATAGTGGATATTTAGAGGGCACACTCAGGCTTAAAACATCTCAGGGGGCTTCCTTGGTGGCACAGTGGTTAAGAATCCGCCTCCCAATGCAGGGGACATGGGTTCGAGCCCTGGTCCGGGAAGATCCCACATGCCACGGAGCAACTAAGCCCGTGCACCACAACTACTGAGCCTGAGCCCTAGAGCCCTCGAGCCACAACTACTGAGCCCGTGTGCCACAACTACTTAAGCCCGCACACCTAGAGCCCGTGCTCCGCAACAAGAGAAGCCACCGTGGTGAGAAGCCCGCGCACTGAAACGAAGAGTAGCCCCCACTCGCCGCAACTAGAGAAAGCCTGTGCGCAGCAATGAAGACCCAATGCAGCCAAAAATAAATAAATAAATTTTTTTAAAAATTAAAAAAAAGAAAACATCTCAGGGACACTGGTGGACTGAGAAGTCCAGACTGGTGACAGGTGGGTGGAATTTCAAGGCCTTAATTATTGAGGTATCAAATAAGAAGTCCCAGAAAAAGATGGAGCCCAGCATGAATAAAAGGGCTGAAAGCAAAAGAAGCCCAAAACACTAGGGATGGCATATGACACATCCCCATAAGATGGTACATATTGTCTAAATTTTTTATTTCAATCTCAAAGTTTTGTGATTTTTTTTTTAATTCTGCATAGTACAAATAGAAGGGTGATTTAGTGTTTTCCAGTTTATGTAACTTCAGACAGTTCTATCATGTTTCCGACTGCCAACTATTCCAGCTGAACCTCCAGATGGAGATATTAGGTTAAGAGACAGAGAAGGAGCACCTAAAGATAAGGGGAAGTACTCACATAACCCCACCACTACTTTTATAAAAAGATATACCTCAAAAGGCAACCAACCTCCTGCCTTTTTGAATAAAAAATTTAGTTATTACTTATAGGATATGGATTGAGATGGAGATTCAGGGGCAGAATTAGGAAATTAGACTATCTCATTCATAAAATTTTCAGGTAAGTTTCTTTATCTATGTCAGATTTGAGAAGAGGCTCTGCCTATTCATATCTAGAGTATCTATTTTTTCCATATTACCCTCAGACCTTAAGCAACACTAGCTATTAAAAGATGGATAGAACTGGTACCAATAACTCCAAAGTTAAATTCCTACTTCCTCCCCATCCCAACCACTCTCTTTGCAAGAATAAGTTGGCTGAAGGCAATGCTACTACTCCCCTAGGAGGAGAAAAACAAGTCTTCTAATGACCCAAGCACTTACTTTAAATAACCAGTCTTCCCCCTTCATCCTCCTAACATCTACTCTCATTGGTCGGCTCCCGGGGCTACAACCTGGGAGTTAACCTGCATGATGCCCTACTGTCATCCCCACAGACACTAAGAAGTTGGCTGGGCATCCCTTAGATGAATGTTAAAGTGTGAAGCACCTGCATCAAAATCATATAGAGCACTTATTAAAAATACAGACTCTTAAGACCCCAGGTCAAACCCACTGAAACAGAATTTCTGATGGTGGAACTCAGGAACCTGCATTTTTTAACAAGTGATTTTTATGCATACTAGGTTTAAGAATCTCTGCCTCACAATGACAATCACAAAGAGAGGCAAAGTGATTTACCAAGTCAACCCATCGCTCAACAGCAGGGCCAGGCTAGAACCCACCCTTCCTGAGCACCTGGTGTGAGCCTCACCAACTAGAGCCCATTGACTTGTTACTAACAAGAAAAACGATTTGGCGCTCTACACAGAAAGTCCCATCCAATCTTAACAATAACAGTATCCCACAGAGAAATAGCGCTCTAGTCCTTAATTCTGCCTTTCACGTGGCAGAGGCAGAATGCTTCATTTTAGGGCTTCTGATAATTTGTAGAATCATCGCTGCTAAAGATTTGCAGCCTTGGGAGAAGGCCATGGAAACAACAGGACAAATACAAAAGGTGCTATTTTCATCAATCAGTGAGAGGGTCTGGAAACTGAAATTTGATTATTTTGTCTCTGCTTGAGTCTCTCTTGAACTCTGTGTTCCTGGAAATTACATTCACACTCAGGTTGACTTCAGAGAGTTATTCTTTGTCTTTGTCCTAAGACACTGCACAGGAAGCCCCCACAAAAAGTAGCTGTAATTAAAGGTGTAAATGAGCACACACAGGGATGCTCAGGGAGCCAGGGAGTAAATATCACAAACCCTCTAATACGAGGCAGAGGTGTCCTCAAACATTCTCGCTCAGAAAATATGAAGTCACTCGTAATACAAGGCACTTTCTCAATTACTTTATTTGGAACAAGTAATACATTACTTTATTTGGACTTTCATAATGACCTGAAATTACCCCAGTCAATGTTACTTTAGGCTTCTTGTAAAGGTCATCTGATGAAATAATTTTTAAAGGAGACAACGGTATCATTCATCATTCCTGGGAGTGTGAACACACAACTGCAAGTTTTATAAGCTCTCATTAAAAAGCCACATATGGGGCTTCCCTGGTGGCTCAGTGGTTGAGAATCTGCTTGCTAATGCAGGGGACACAGGTTCGAGCCCTGGTCCAGGAAGATCCCACATGCAGCGGAGCAACTAAGGCCGTGCGCCACAACTACTGAGCCTGTGTTATAGAGCCCACAAGCCACAACTACTGAGCCTGAGTGCCACAACTACTGAAGCCCACACACCTAGAGCCCGTGCTCCACAACAAGAGAAGCCACCACAATGAGAAGCCCATGCACTGCAATGAAGAGTGGCCCCCGCTCACCACAACTAGAGAAAGCCTGCACGCAGCATTGAAGACCCAACGCAGCCATAAATAAATAAATAAATAAGAATGGTTACTTGTGGCTTACGTTGATATTTCAGTGCAAGCCAAAAAACAAAAACAAAAAAAACCAGTGAGGCTGTGTCTCTCTCACACAGCTTGGAAGTGATGATGGGCCCTGAAAAACTGTATGAAGTGGCTCTAAAATGCTTCCCGCAAAAGCAGTTGCTGATATCAAAGAGGTATGTGGAGAATTTGAACAAAGTTGTTTCATGAATTTTAAGTAGGAAAAACAGCATTTCTAAATTAACATACTATTTTCTCATTGGAATTGGAAAATTCTATCAAGGCATCAAGATACAACAGATAGAGAATACCAAAGTAAGGTGTCAGATCAAGATGCAAATTTTTCAAAGTTATGGTCAACTGGTTATAATACTTGAATCCTCACCCACCCGGAGAATATAAAAGAATAGACAGAGAGCTGTGGGCGGGCACTGAGTCCTATCCACCCAGGCGAGAAGCGGAGGGGTGACCATCTCTCCCCTCAACCCTAGTAAGGGGCTTCAACAAGCCCATGCAGACAGCTTGATGTGTGTCCCCTGCAACTGAGGTTCACAGAGAATTGTGACTGGCTCCTGTCTGAGAAACCTACAGGGCAAGGGATGGGCTGATGAGTTGCTCAAAGAAGAGGCTAGAGCAGGCAGCCTGCACTTCCAGAATTTGTTGGGGCCAAGAATCCATGTGTGTTCCATTGGATCAGATGTGGGCCACAGTGTACGAGCAATGGCATAGGGTCAGGTCATGGCTTGTCCAAGAGGGTCACCTGCAGGGGCAAACAGCCCTCAGCAAAAGGAAGCTGGAGGTCCAGCAGCATTCACGGGGGCTGAGGACAGAGGAACCTAGCAACCAAGAATACGGGAGGGCATCACAACCATCAAGGGACAGGTGACAGTCCAGAGAGCATGAAGCCACTTACAACAGGATTAGTCTTTCTGGCCTTTTCTGTCCCTGCTACATCTCCCCCCTCCACCTTTATACCACCAAGCCCCACCTCAGCTTCAGTCCTGGAAGGTCAAGAAACTTTGGCCCAGAAGCTCAAGATGGGGAAGGAAGCCAACCAGACTCCTTTACTCAACTTCAAGTTTCTCCCAGGCAACAGGCCTGGACTGGGGATCGTGAGAGGGAGTTTTTCATTTTCAATCAAGTCTCATGTTTTACCTCTTTCACCAGACTTTCGCACATTATGTACTAAATTGAGGGTGTTTGGGGACTTAAGAATAACCAGAAACGTTACAGAGTGCCCATGCTTTCATTTAAGAAGTCATATAAATGGAATTGAAATTAAAAGGAACAAACCATTGACACACACAATTTAGATGAGTCTTCAGGGAATTATATGGAGTGAAGAAACCAATCCCAAAGGGTTATACACTGTATTATTGCATTTATATAATGCTCTTGAAATGACAAAATTATAGAAATTGAGATCAGATTAGTGGCTGCTGAGTAAGAAGGGGTGGGAGCGAGAGGAAAGTGGATGTGGTTACAAAAGGGCAACAAGAGGAATCCTTGCTGTGATGGAAATGTTCTGTATCTTGACTGTATTGACATCAACATCCCGGTTATGATATTGTAGCCACCACACACACAGGCCACACAGGTACTATTGGGGGAAACTGGGTAACAGGTACCTAGCTTCTCTCTACATGTATTATTTCTTAAATGGCATGTGAATCTACAATTACCTCAAAATAAAAGGTTTAATTTTTTAAAAGGTGCTGAAAGCTGTGTGTACACCAGTTGAAGAGGTGATGACCAGACCAGCCTTTATTACACTGATTCAATTCTGACAGCTGAAGATACTTGGTCTGACTCATTTATAAAACCCGCTGCTTTTAGTTGTGCAAAAATCAGGGTCTTCAACTTAATATTCGCTGGTTGCCTTGGTGTATTAGTTTACTATGGCTGCCAAAATAAAGTACCACATACCAGGTGGCTTAAAACAACAGAAATTTATTGTCTCACAGTTATGGAAGCTAGAAGTCTGAAATCAAGGTGTTAGCTGGGCCATGCTCCCTCTGAAACCTGTAGGGGAATCCTTCCTTGCCTCTTCCTAGCTTCCAATAGCTTGCCAGCAACCTTTGGTGTTCCCTGGCTTACAGATGCATAACTCAATCTCTGCCTTCACCTCTTTCTCTGTTCCCCCTGTGTGTCTGCCTTCACTTAGCCTTCTTTTAAGGACACCAGTCATGTTGGATTAAAGGCCCACCCTACTCCAGTATGACCCCATTGAAAGTACTTACATCTGCAATGACCCTACTGCCACATAAGGTCACACCCTGAGGTACTGTGGGTCAGGACTCCTACATATCTTTTTGGGGGGATAGGGGTGCACAACCCGTAACACTTGGCTAGAGTCAAAATATTCTGTTTGTTGCTTTCAGACTTTATTCACATCCCCATTCCCACCACCGAGCTTCCCAGATGGACAGGTGGAAGGATGGACGGTGGTTCCCTAACAGTTGATAGAAACTCCAGCGCACCACTCTGATCTCACACACCTAGGAGCCACCTGTCTCAGTATACGCAGCCAAATGCCACCTGTAGCTCCCTGATGGCAACACTGCCTCTCAGCCACTCTCCCACAGGGAGCGTCATGCCCCCAGGCTGCTTCAGCAATCACTCTTTATCTAGGATCCAAAAGCCTCTGAAAGCTATAGTGACATCCTCATACACACTATGCTGCCAGGTTCAAAAGGCTGCCTGTCTTATTTCACAGGCTCGCTCTAAATTAAATCAGGCTATAACTTATGTCCTTGTGGATTTCCTATCAAGAGACCTGCTGTCCCTCCAGATATCTGGCTTTTATGAGCACCGCTCCCAGCCACTGGATATGACTGTGTGTATCTGAGTCCTGGCTGCGGGCAAAATTCAAGGTCAGAAAGCTCCTAGGCATGTAAATCAAGATAGTAGCTATTTAATTAATTGTTCTGTTTAATTGTCCCAAGCATCTCATTCAATAAATACTTATTGAGCACCAACTATATGCCAGGCACTCTCCTCGATGCTGGGGACACAGCAGTGCATTAAACAAATTCTCTATCCTCGTGGCTCTGCATTCTAATGGGGAGAAATAGAACACTGAACAAACAAGACAATCTCTGGGGTTGTAACTGCTGTAAAGGAAATAAACAGGATGATGTGATAGAAGTGGAGAGGGGACATCTGAGCTGCAATTTAAAGGATGAACACAAGCCAGCCACAGGATGTGTCTACGGAAGAACATTCCAGGGCAGAGAGAACAGCAAGGACAATGGCCTTTACAAGTATTGAACTTGACATGTTCAACTGAAAGGTGATTCAGAAACTATGTGGGACCTCTCTGCTTTGTTCCTTTCCATCTTCTGCCACTTGCTGCGTGCCTTCTGCCTTTGTATTGTCTTTTTTTTTTAATTTTTATTTTATATTGGATCATAGTTGATTAACAATGTTGTGTTAGTTTCAGGCATACAGCAAAGTGATTCAGTTATACATATACATGTACCTTTTCTTTTTCAAATTCTTTTCCCATTTAGGTTATTACAGAATATTGAGCAGAGTTCCCTGTGGTATACAGTAGGTCCTTGTTGGTTATCTATTTTAAATATAGTAGTGTTTATATGTCAATCTCAAACTCCCAGTCTATCCCTTCCCCCAACCCTGTAACCATGAAAAGATGCTCAACATCGCTAATTATTAGAGAAATGCAAATCAAAACTACAATATCACCTCACACCTGTCAGAATGGCCATCATCAAAATATCTACAAACAATAAATGCTGGAGAGGGTGTGGAGAAAAGGAAACCTTCCTACACTGTTGGTGGGAATATAAATTTGTACAGCCACTATGGAGAACAGTATGGAGGTTCCTTTAAAAACTAAAAATAGAGCTACCATATGACCCAGCAATCCCACTCCTGGGCATATTTCTGGGGAAAAAACATGATTTGAAAGGATACATGCACCCCAATGTTTATTGCAGCGCTGTTTACAATAGCCAAGACATGGAAGCAACCTAAATGTCCATCAACAGATGAATGGATAAAGAAGATGTGGTACATACATACAATGGAATATTACTCAGCCATTAAAAAGAATGAAATAGGGCTTCCCTGGTGGTGCAGTGGTTGAGAATCTGCCTGCCAATGCAGGGGACACGGGTTCGAGCCCTGGTCCAGGAGGGTCCTACATGCTGTGGAGCGGCTGAGCCCGTGTGCCACAGCTGCTGAGACTGTGCTCTGGATCCCACAAGCCACAGCTGCTGGGGCCCACACACCTGGAGCCCGTTCTCCACGGCGGCAGAGGTCGCCGCAGTGAGAGGCCCACGCTCCACAACGAAGAGTAGCCCCCACTCGCCACAACTAGAGAAAGCCTGTGTGCAGCAACAAAGACCCAACACAACCATAAATAAATAAATAAATAAATAAATAAATAAATAAATCATTTATTTATTTATTTATTTTTAAAAAAAGAATGAAATAATGCCATTTGCAATGACATGGATGGACCTGGAGATTATCATACGAAGTGAAGTAAGGCAGACAAAGACAAATATCATATGATATAGCTTACATACAGAGTCTAAAAGAATGATACTAATGGGCGTATTTACAAAACAGAAACAGACTCAGACTTCGAGAACGAACTTATGAATTGTTTGTTTAACTTGACAATGCCCACATGAGTCTGGCCCAGGTTCTTCCCTGCACTTGAATGCCTGGACTTTGTGCTGACAAATCTCCTGCTATCCCACCCATGCCCTGGGCTTGGATCAACTGAGGATATGCATTTCACCCCTCACAGAAGTGATCTGCTTCAACCATCCTGAGAGCTGGACACTGGCCATGGTGAAATTCAAAGCAGAAAACGGGGAGCAGCTCATTTCCCCAACCATATACCTGCCAGGCATCTGTGGACGTCATCCACACCCCACAACTGACTGTGATAAGGGTTGTGTTTCCCAGGACTCAGCCACAGCCTTGCCCGCTGACCTCCCCAGAAGCTCTATAAACACTCTGGAAGCAGAAGCCAGCTTATGACCCAGAGCCTGGTGAGCTCATCATCTCCTGGGACACTGCATCTAACAATGGCAGTTTTTCCCTTTTCTAACACAGCTAGATTTTTTTTTCTGGTCCCTAAATTTTTATATTAATTAACTATTAACAACTATTTATGTGTAAGTAACTTGATTTTTTTAAAACAATGTTTAACTGAGAGAGAAAAAGCATCAGAAGCTCTGTGCTGATTCAGGACCAATGTCACTGATTTCCTGGTCCAGTAGAGTCTCCTCTGGGCTTCCGCCCCTGCACGTGCACATGCAGCTTCCAGCCTCCTCTACGTTCCTGGACGACTTTCCACTCCTGATCTCTTGCACTGCCAGACTTATAGTCACCCTCAGTGCCCATGAGCATCTCTCCAGCTGCCAGCCCATCTCTGGTTCCTGGTCAACTCAGGGCTCTGGGTTTCGGCCGCTCTTCTTTCCTGGGCATCAGACGTTCATGGCATCAGGCCCTGCCTGGCTGTGGGAGTGTGCTCACGAGCAAGTCACTCCCCCCTCTGAACTTGTTTACACAAATGCAGGATATGAATGGTGACAACAATACTGTAGAAATCAGTCAGGATATTTCTGTTGTGCATGACAGGAAGCCAACTCACGAAAGTTTAAGCAAAAAGGGAGATGTTGGGTTTTTTTTGCTTCATGTAATTGGAGAACGCAGGTTCAGGACCTCGAGGGACTCACACAGTATCATCAGGATACTTTCTCTGTCTCCCTCCACCCTTCACCCCCCTCTCACCCTCACCTCTGCCCTCATTCTCTACTGATCAGATGGTTCAGGGCTTCCTTCATCCCTGCTTAGCAGCCCCTTTGGAAAAGAGGGCTTCTCTACCAGCATCTCTATGTCAAGGGCTTTGACCAAGCTTAGATTCCCATGACCTATCCCTGGACTAATCACTGAAGACAGGTAAATAGGATCCTGGGACCAGCAAGGCCTGGGTCACGTGCCCACCGTTATCTCCCAGGGTAGGTGTGGGGCTAAGCAGAGTATTGTGAGGGGCAGTCATATAAGGAACCACACAAAGTAGAAAGCAGTAAATACTACAGTTTGGTTCACTAAATATTCATTCCATAATCTTCCAACCATCTGCTACCCTCTGCTACAAAGGCTAGAAAGCTAAAAATACTACTTCGCAGACTGTCTTGCAGTTAGAGCGCAGGCTTATATCCAAGTTCTGCCCAGCACATGTTCCCAAGAGAAGCAGACATGATTAATGTGAGGTGGTGGCTGGTGCAGTCATCCGGTTTTCTCGTAAGTACAGGAGGATCACAGATACCTTTTGTTCTTCGGGGCCAGCTATGTCGTAGGGTTCTAGTGTCTAATCCCTACATCACTGGTGGTACATGACAACAGCTTCATTTCTGCTAGAACTAGTGGTTTGGCTGTGCATATTTCCTAACTGTGCCCCTAGCTCTGTAGCATCCATGCTTGGTTCCCTGAATCCCATAAATTCTGTAAGCAACCTAATACCCTGAAAGAAATTTCTTTCTTCATCAACTGGCTAGTTTGGTGTAGAAGTAAAACTAACACCTTGCCCTGCTACATTATGCAAAAATGTGCACATTATGCTCCCTGGTCAGGAGAAAACAAACATACGCCTGCTCCCTGAGCCCCACCCCTCCCCAAAAATAAAAACAGTAAAAAGACCCAGGATCACACTATCTAGCTCTGGTCCCCAAAATTACTGAAATAGTGAACCTTTCCTGTAACTTACTGACTCCTGATAAAAACAACTTTGTTTTGCAACTTTATTGACTTTTACAGTGCTGCCATCCAAAGACATGACACAATCTTTGAGGTTACAACACTCCCGTGAGATAACTGCTTTTTTCCCCCACACTGAACATAGGAACTGTAAACGTGGTAATCTTGTGGTTGCTTTCTTTTAAAATAACTGTTTGTTGTATATTTCATTTGTCAAGCCAGCCCTTCAAAAATCTGAACTCCCTTGCAATCCATCTTCGTAAATAAAATGTTTTCCTTTCCTGAATGCTTTTATAGCTGTGCCTTCTTTTGACAATAGGCTATGTTGTTTGCAATTAAGAGCCCTGATAAATACTGGAAGGGAGGCTCCCCGGTGTATGAACACGAGTTGTTGAGGGAGAGCAGTGCTGTTAGAGGGAAAGGATGCGTTGAGAAAATAAAAACAGAAAATTGTGCCTACATTATTTCATAATTCACATTATGATTGACTGGAATAATGTGGTATTGTTATAAACTACAAAACCCAATGTAAATGTAAGGCTAAAGCAGTATTCTGATTGGTAGTTACCATTTGGCAGGTGAGTCAAGGGTACCTGCATTGCACAGGAAGCATCCATCTCCCATTAGCAAAACTCTCTTTGTCTTTCCCTATTAAAGACCCTCTATGAAGGTCCTAAACTGCCCACATATATTGTCTTCCTAGATAAGGTGACCATCACTTGGAAATCAACAATGCACATGGAGTCATCTATCCCTGCCACAGGTGCCGACTAAGCATCAACTGGCAAAAACGTGATCGCAGGCCAGCATCAGGCAGCACCACCAGGACGCAGACACAGAGGAAGTTTACACTGGATACCCAATTCAGTGTAGCCATCAGCGCTGGAAGAGAAGGAGGCAACTGGACTAGGGAGAGGCACGAGGGGAGATTCAAATGTACCTATAACATTTTATTTTTATAAAATAAAAAATATAGGAAACAAATATGACAAAATGTTGCCATTTGTTATTTCTGAAGGTGGGCTTATAATTTGTTAATATTTTTTCTGCATTTTTAAAACCTCTTAAAAAAAAAGGAGAAAGAGAAGCCCAAAAGAGAAACCTTATAGGTTGCATGCTTTGCCTCTACCTCTGTAATTTTGCCCCTCAGGAGAAACCTTTCATCAGAAATAATAGTAATTTTTTTTAAAAAACTGAGTTCTAAAACTGATGTTAAACCATTACTAGAAATTTATTTGAAGTGCTAAGGTACCTAGACATTAGTGGTTCAGATTAACCTGAAAAGTTTTTCAGGTGTCTCAGATTTGGTGAAGCAAGTTTTCAACATAGGCCCGTTTCCCAAGATTCCTTAGACTCAAGTGTGGCCACCAATGAAAATATTGCTTGAGTCCATTTGAAGGCATTTCCCTGGAAATTGCTTGTAAATGCAAAAGCAAAAGAAAACAACAAAATTCCTGAGCAGGAACATTCAAGAGTTTTTCGTTCTAGAGGCCTCCTGAAAGAAATCCTCTGTGTGTGTGCGTGTGTGTGTGTGTGTGTGTGTGTTTGTGTACATATTGGAGGGAGGGGGATGTTAATTAAGAGGGTTCAGGGCTACACCCTTGGCTTATTCAGTCTTGTCCATGCCTTACAGTGTGTTAAAGGAAGCTTTATTTTGCTTATTTTCCCTTTGTCAGTAATCCTTTATAATGCCCTAGCCTCATGGTAGAATTTTAGTAGAATTAAACTAACACAAATCAAAACTGCATAATTAATTAAGTCCTGCAATTACTAATTGACCTAAGTCTAGGAAAAGGAGTCACCCAGGAGATAGTCAGTTACACAACAGGTATAGTACTAGTTCAAGTATAATGGTTAAAACTAGGTTTAAGACTATTTTGGTTAAAAATCCCAAGTGTGCCCCCAACCTCTATCCTATTAACCCTCAAAGTTGTGGGTTCTGCATTTGACCTAGGAGCTACATTCTCAGACACCCAGGAACTATAGGATTAAAAGGAAAGAGAAACAACTTTAATGTTTATGAGTATAAAGTAACAAAAACACAAATTTTACTCACTCATCCGTTCAATAAAAATTTATGGAAGTCCCACACTGTTCATCAGAAACAGGTACTTTAATATACATGGGTTTCCACACTCTTATTTCAAAAACTCCCACTTAACTTTAGACTGCTTTACACTCCCCAGGTACCCGCCCCCTACAAAACAGGGATTCCATTCTTCATATCCAACTTGAATTTGTATATCATAAATATTCTATTCTAATATTTTGTAATCAGGTAGTTCTCCCATAAATAAATTTTTAAAAATATGCTACTATTAACCCTAATTTATGTTGACCCAAATGTTTGTTTAGAAAAAAAAACTCAGTTTGAACCATATGAAATTGTAGTAAAAAGAAATGGTCAAATGTTTGAGATTGTCAAATATCAGCAATATATAAACAAATATACATATTCTTAATGTTTTTTTCATACATTATCTCATTTTATTTTTTATTATGAATATGAATATAGTACATGTTCAGTTACCCATAAAGCCCATCCACATTATTAATATTTTGTTATATTTTTCTCTAGTCTTTATCTTACTTGCATTTTTTTTGAATTTTTGAATTTTATTAGTTTTATACAGCAGGTTCTTATTAGTTATCTATTTTATACATATTAGTGTATATATGTCAATCCCAATCTCCCAATTCATCCCACCACTACCCTCTCCCCACCACTTTCCCCCCTTGGTAGCCATACGTTTGTTCTCTACATCTGTGTCTATTTCTGCCCTGCAAACTGGTTCATCTGTACCCTTTTTCTAGGTTCCACATATATGCGTTAATATACGATATTTGTTTTTCTCTTTCTGACTTACTTCACTCTGTATGACAGTCTCTAGATCCATCCACGTCTCTACCAGTGACCCAATTTCGTTCCTTTTTATGGCTGACATACTCTTAATGTTCTTTAGACTAGATTCCTAAACTTACTTGAGCTCTCTTCCCTCATCCACTTTCTAACTTATTTTCCTTAATCTTTCAAGGTATTCTTATTCTGACCTGATGCCACCACCCCATTTGATGGTGGCATATCTCCTAGAATCAAATCTAGCAATCATCCCACCTTCTGTTTTAATATGTTTTGCTTATTCGCCAACTTCCGATTCTGGCAACGTGGCAGAACTTAGAACACTGCTACAATCAACTAGAAGTGTTGAATAAAACAAAAGACATCTTTAAATTCATAGCTGAGTTTATAAGAAATAAAAGGAAATCCCCAGTTGCCTAAAAGAGAGACCAGAGAGCTTGCACTGAGGGGTGATTTTCAGACCAGGAACTAGGCCCTCACAGCTAACTTTGGGTTTCAACATCCACACACAGACTGAATGAGCCTGGACCCCCCTGAAGCAGGTAGTTGGAATGGAAAGCCCTGCATAAATCCAGAATCCTCAAAGAGTGGCCACCTCAGTGAAAGAGAGAGTGAAAACTGTATCCTCTACCTCAGAGAGATGGCAAGGAAATGTGCCTTTTCCTGTGGTTGAGATCTTGGGCTAGTGACAACCCTCTAACACCCGGCAGGAGCAAACATGAAACTGTTCTGGAGGCCACTTCTGCAGCCAAGACCTCACAGTACCTTTCAGAAAAGGAGATGGACTCACAATCAAAAACTTACAAACATTCAAGGAAATGATCCACCATAAGAGAGAATCAGCAGACACAATAAGCATCCCAAGATAACAATCTGAAATAATACATTTGAAATTATAAAAGAGGGAATTAAAACTATAAAAAAAAAAAAAGAATAAGACACTAGTATCAACTGATACCCTCCTGCTCCTTTACATGCCAGGGTGTATGCTTATACCCTCAACTTTTCTAAACGCCCTACATCCGTAACAGGCTTACCTATATGATGATGTCACTAGAGGCTCCAAAAAGATCCACTCCACCCATTTCTCAACACCTGTCAAATATATGAAATGCTCAACTTAGTCACCCTTTTTGCTTAAGACAGTAAACTTTTTTTTTAAGTACCCTTAATGGTCAATGTATTAATGCAATAACATCTGTTAACATGTACATCTAAAGTTGTTTATTTATTTAGCATGCCACCATGAGGGAATGGAATTCAATTTCTGTTAAGTTTGGAAGAGAGAGGACAAGTAAGCAATTCAGGACAAGGTCACTGGGCACCCAAAAGGACAACAAGAAAACAAGAGGTATCTGAAAAGGGATGGAGTGAATACGAGAACATAAAAACTCTGAAAATGGGTGATTCTCTGAAGATAGTTTTCTTACTTTTTAGTTTTGCCTAGGGCAAATCCTTACTTCTAAATTTCACCTAGAGTCACTCATGCCTTTCAGCCTAGCCAAAAACTCCTCTAAGTTTTTACACTTTATGACTGATAAAGATTTTCCGCCCGGCCAATCTGGAAGTTCCTCGACAATAAAACGGTTTTCACAATAGCTTCCAGTCACAACCAATCTAAATGGCGTGTTCAGAAAAATGACAAGTAGAGAAACTCTTTGGCAAACTCTGCAGAAGAGATAATTTCAGAGACTTGGACACCCCAGAGAAAAACAAAGCCACATCTGTTTGTTCCCATTTTGAGACAAATTTCCTCCCTTTCTTAAAAATTCCACCCAATAAAGTAAAAGGATATTTCTTGCAGAACTGTGAATATTTGGAGTTGAGACTTTAGAATCAAAAAAAAAAAAATTAATTAAAGATGAAAATTCCAGACAATAAATTAGTTGCTTTGTCTACCAGCATCAAAAATGTTCTACTATACCTTAACTGTCAACATAGGCAGACATACCCCAGAGATACTGTGGGTTCAGTTCTGGGCCAATGCAATCAAGGGAATAGTGCAGTAAAGTGAGTCACATGGATTTTTTGGTTTCCCAGTGCATATAAAAGTTATGTTTATACTATACCGTAGACTATTCAGTATGCAATAGCATGTCTAGAAAAACAATGTACATACCTTAATTTAAAAAATACTTTATTGCCATATTTCAAAATTTTTCAATGGGTACATTTTATTCCAAACTCTTTTTAAAAATATCTACAAACTTTATTGTTCGTACTACTTTACTAATTATACCTAATGGTGTTTGTAAAATAGAGTGTCTAAAAGAGAAAATCTATTTAATAGGTGTTCAGATATATTAAAAAACTACTTTATTGCTAAAAAATTCTAACCATCACCTGAGCCTTCAGCAAGCCATAATCTTTTTGCTGGTGTGGGTCTTGCCTCCACGTCGATGGCTGCTGACTGATCCAGGTGGTGGTTGCTGAAGGCTGGGGGGGCTGCAGCAATTTCTTAAAGCAAGACAACAGTGAAGTTGGCCGCATCGATTGACTCTTCCTTTCATGAATGAGTTCTTTGTAGCATGTAATACCGTTTGATAGGATTTTACCCACAGAACTTCTTTCAAAGCTGGAATCAATCCTCTCAAACCCTGCCACTGCTTTATCAACTAAGTTTGTGTGATATTCTAAATCCTTTGTTGTCATTTCAACAGTCTTCCTAGAATCTTCTCTAGGAGTAACTTCCATCTCAGGTAACCACTTCCTTTGCTCATACATAAGAAGCAACTCTTCATTCATTAAAGTTTTATCATGAGATCGCAGCAATTCAATCACATCTTCAGGCTCTACTTCTAATTCTAGTTCTCTTGCTATTTCCACCACAAATGCAATCACTTCCTCCACTGAAGTCTTGAACCCCTCAAAGCCATTCACGAGGCTTGGAATCACCTCCTTCTACACTTCTGTTAATTGTTGTTATTTTGACTTCTCATTAATCACAAATGTTTTTAATGGCATCTAGAATGGTGAATCCTTTCCAGAAGGTTTCAATTTACTTTGCCCAGATTCATCAGAGGAATCACAATCCATGGCAGCTATAACCCTACAAAATGTATTTCTTAAAGAATAAGACTTGAAAGTCTAAAGTATTTCTTGATCCATGGGCTGCAGAATGGATGTTGTGTTTGCAGGCATGAAAACAACATGAATCTCACTGTACATCTCCAACAGAGCTCTTGGGCGAGTAGGTGCCCAAGATCTCATTGTCAATGAGCAGTAATATTTTAAAAGGAATCTTTTCTTCTGAGCAGTAGATCTCAACAGTGGGCTTAAAATATTCAGTAAATTATAGCTGCTTCACTTTGTTGTACAGCAGAAACTAACACAACATTGTAAAGCAATTATACTCCAATAAAAATTTAAAAAATAAAATAAATAAATAAAAAGATAGCCCTCCCCCCCAAAAAAATATTCAGTAAACCATGTTGTAAATAGATGTGCTGTCATTCAGGATTTGTTGTTCCATTTACAGAGCACAGGTAGAATAGATTTGGCATAATTCCTAAGGGCTCTAGGATTTTCAGAATGGTAAATGAGTATTGGCTTCAACCTCAAGTCATCAGCTGTATTAACCCCTAACAAGAGTCAACCTGTTCTTTGAAGCTTGAAGCCCGGCATTGACTTCTCCTCCCTAGCTGTGAAAGTCCTAGATGGCATCTTCTTCCAACAGAAGGCTATTTTTTCTACATTGAAAATCTGTAGTTTAATGTAGCCACTTTCATTCATTATCTTAGCTAGATCTTCTGCATAACTTACTGCAGCTTCTACATCAGCACTTGCTGCTTCGCATTGCACTTTAATGTTATAGAGATGGCTTCTTTCCTTAAACCTCATGAACCAACCTCTGCTAGCTTCAAACTTTTCTTTTGCAGCTACCTTACCTCTCTCAGCCTTCACAGAATTGAATAAAGTTAGGGCCTTGCTCTGGATTAGGCTTTGGCTTAAGAGAACGTTGTGGCTGGTAAGATCTTCTATCCAAACAAAACTTTCTCCATGTCAGCAATAAGGCTGCTTCTCTTTCTTACCATTTGTGTGTTCACTGGAGTAGCACTTCTAATTTCCTTCAAAAACTTTTTCTTTGCACTTACAACTTGCCTGTTTGGCACAAGAGCCTTTTTTTTTTTTTTTTTTTGGCGTATTTCAGCATTCGGCATGCCTTCCTCACTAAACTTAATCATCTAGCTTCTGATTTAAAGTGAGAGACATGCAACTCTTCCTTTCACTTGAAAACTTAGAGGCCAATGCAGGATTATTAACTGGCCTAATTTCAGTATTGCTGTGTCTCAGGGAATAGGGAGGCCCGAGGAGAGGGAGAGAGACGGGAATGGCCAGGCAGTATAGTGGTCAGGACACACACAACATTACAGATTAAGTTTGCAGACTTACATGGGCACAGTTCGTGGCATCCCCAAACAATTAAAACAGTAACATCAAAGATCGCTGATCACCACAACAAATATTATAATAATAATGAAAAAGTTTGAAATATTGCAAGAATTACCAAAATGTAACACACAGACACAAAGTGAACAAATGCTATTGGAAAAATGGCACCAAAAGACTTGCTCAACACAGGGTTGCCACAACCTTCAGTTTGTAAAAAAAAACCTCTATTATCTTTGAAGCATAATAAAGTGAAGCACAATAAAACAAGGTATACCTGTAAAAGAATATTATAACATGATATAAACACTGCTCTGATTGGGGAGGGTTACATTTCTAATCCTAAACAAAGGAGCTCTGTATTTCCTTAGCACATGACCACAGACTAAGGTCCAGAACAAAACAGGATCAGATAAAAGAAAAACAAAACAGTGGACCAAACTTTAAATACGTCTTTCTGCTCCAATGAGCTCACTGCTGTAGAAACCTTTGTAAAGGTGAAATTGTTGCAATTATTCTTGGAGTTAGCTGCTTTAGATGACAGCAGTTCCTGTTAGAAACAACGTTAATGTAACAGAGTTATGATGTAGCCAGATCATTTATTAACATCCTAGCAGTTACAAATGACTGAGCCCTAACAGAGACAAGGCACATTAGCACACATGAAAAGGGGCCTAATTGCTAGACTAGGTAGAAGAATCCACGAAACACAGAAAAAAAGCAATTAACTGATTATATTTAACTATGTCTCTATTAATACACTGGATAGGTCATTCATCTCCATGCCTCTGGGAAAGACTGTTTCTAGATTTTGGTTTGTTTGTTTTTGGCCACGCTGCATAGCATGTGGGATCTCAGTTCCCTGAACAGGGATGGCACCCGTGCCCCCTGCATTGGAAGCACGGAGTCTTAACCACTGGACCGCCAGAGAAGTCCCTAGATAATGTTTTTAAAGCACTTAAAGTAAATTGCCAGTGGGGGAAAAGATTTATTTTCCTCTTACTTATTCCTTGTCAAAGGTTTATGAAAATCCTTCAGTGGGACAATGGTAACAAAAGTTTTCACAGGATCAACAAGAGTGCCAAGATAATTCGATGGGAAAAGAAGCATCTTTTCAACAAATGGTGCTGGGACACCTGTATACTCACAAGTAAAAGAATGAATTTGGACTCCTAGTTCACAGTATGTACAAAAATTAATGTACAGGGACCAAAGACCTAAATGTAAGAGCTAAAACTGTAAATCTCTTAGAAGAAAGCATAACAGTAAATATGCATGACTTTTGATTAGGCAATGGTGTCTTAGAAATGACACCAAAAGCACAAGCAACAGCAAAAAATTTTAGATAAATTGGACTTCATCAGAATTTAAAACTTTTGTGCCTCAAAGGACACCAGTAAGAAAATGAAAAGACAACCCACAAAATGGGAGAAAATACTTGCAAATCATGTATCAATAAGGGTCTAGTACCCAGAATATACAGGTGACCCTGGAACAACACAGGTGTGAACTACGTGGGTCCACTTATATGCAGATTTTTTTTACACTAAATACGTACTACAGTACTACATGATCCACGGTTGGTTAATTCCACGGATGCTGGAACCATGAGTACAGAGGGCTGACTAAAGTTATACTTGGATTTTTGACTGCCCAGAGGTCGATGGCCCTATCCCCCGCATTGCTGAAGGGTCAGCTGTAGAAGGAACTCTTACAACTCACTGACAGGAAGACAACCCAAGTTAAAAATGGGCAAAAGATCTAAATAAACATTTTTCCAAAGAAGATATGCAAATGGCCAGTAAGAGCATAAAAAGATGCTCAACATCATTAGTCACTAGGAAAATGCAAATCAAAACCACGAGACACCACTTAACATCCACTAAGATGGCTATAACCAAACAGACAAATAATAACAAACGTTGGCGAGGATGTGGAGAAATTAGAACCCTGATACAGTGTTGGTAGCAATAGAAAATGACACACCCACTTTGGAAAGCAGTCTGGCAGTTCCTAAAAAAAGATAAACTTAGAGTTACCATATGACCCAGAAGTTTCACTCTTGCTAAATACCCAAGAGAATTGAAAATATTATATCCACACGAAAACTACACAAATGTTCAGAGCAGCATTACTAATAATAGCCAAAAAGTGGAAACAACCCAAATGTCCATCAATTGGTGAATGGATAAAGAAAAGGTGGCATATCCATACAATGGAATATTATTCAGCCACAGAAAAGGAATGAAGTATCTGCTACAACATGAATGAACCTTGAAAACATTATGCTAATGCTAAATGAAAGAAGCCAATTACAAAGAACCACTGATTTTATGACTCCATACATAAGAAATGTCCAGTACAGGCAAATCCACTGAGACAGAAAGTAGATTAGTGGTTGGCTGGGGCTCAGGGTACTTAGGGAAAATGGGAAGCAACTACTAATGCGAATGTGATTTCTTTGGAGGGGGTGATAAAAATTTCCTGGGGTTCCATAGTGGTGATGGTTACATAACTCTGTGAATATACTAAAAACCATTGACCTGTATACTATAATTGGCTGAAATGTGTAATATATGAATTTTAATCTCGATAAAGTTTTTTAAGTTTTCACAGAATTTAATTTCCAGAAGAATTGGAAAGGAGAAGCTGTCCATTGAAGGTCTAGAAAGGAGAAGCAAAGGGTTACCAAAAGTATTTCATTCAGATGGAGGCCAGACTGCTTTCCTGTGCTTAACGTATTACATTATAAAAGAGTGGGGTGGCAGAATGCATACAGCATATGGAAATCAATGGCAACATGAGGCAAATTGAGTCAGTATATTAGGAGTTCATCTACCCAGGCTGATAACTATTGAGCTCACCATTTCAAACTCCTTAGGTCAATTCAGGACACCTTATTCTTGATGTAATCTACTACGTTTCTAGGCACACCAGAAACAGAAAAAGCAGGTATAATAAGGCTATTGATAATTACATTATTATTGGCTATAATTATGGCCAATATATTTGTTATCATACATTATTTTATATATATATAGACTGTTGATATTACATTATTATTGGCTATAATTATGGCTAACGCATTATTTATATAATTATGAAAAATCATCCTCGTAATTATGAATTATGAGCACAAACTGGTAGTAACATTGTTTCTATCAAACATTTAACTAAGGAACTCCAAGAATTATCCAGCTGTTATCTGATTAATTTCAACTAGTATCAAAAGCACAAGTATATTTCTCTGTCAAACGAGTACCATGAACACTGCTGGTGCCCAGTATAATTTAGTTGAAATATTATAGACTACCATGAGCAAAAATGGTGTTTCTCCACATCACCTGTGAAATCAATTCAACAAGTAACCACCCTCCCCCCTTTCCTTTGAAATGATTACTTCAATAACCACCTCAAGGGATCAGACAACAGACAACTTGGACCTTTACTTGGGGTCATCAACTTCCCAAAGGTTCACTACAGACTATTGCTAAGGAAAGGGGTCACAGGTTAAACACAGGAACCAAACATACAGTGGTTTGGCAAGAGCAAGGCAGGCTGATTTCTCTATTTTAAAATAAATTTCAGGGTAGGAGACATACTTCTTGGCTGTTGTCTACAGTGATGATTTTCTTTAAATAAGAGCAAATGCATTTATAAAAATCTCCTAAAGGCCTCCAAAGATGGTAACAACAGATAACAGGCAATTTGTCCAGAAGGAGCTTAGAGGTAACAGACTAGGTCACAACCACTGACCTTTTTCAAGTCAAAGCACCAGAGAGGGGTCCAGCTTTCCAGGCACTTGGATTGTGAATCCAAAGACAGTGGGGAAAAAGAAAGAGAAAGATCAACTCTGAGGAGTTAAATGCAAAACATTTATTGGAAATGATGGTTCCAATTCTTTTTGAGTCCTTGATTTCACATTGTTCACTACTAAAAGTGGTGTGTGCCATATATTTATCAAAGGGCAATCTAAATTATTTGACTCTCTTTCAAAATCTACGGTATATCTGAAGATATCCCAAGATGTTGCATAAAGAAGGCTGAGACACTAGCTCACACAAACCTTCAAAAGGCATTATTTGAACAATATTATATACAATTCTCAAGTTCATTTTCAACACAGCAAATAACATTCCCTATGGTTGGATATATTATAGTTATTAAAAGTTGTTGGGGATTTTCCCTCATACAGGGCACTAAAACACTTTTCAAAAAGAGCTGTAAGATATCAACAGTACAAAGAAATTATTTTCACATAATAGTAGGCCTCTGGAAATCCCAATGAAAAATTCCATGTAGAGAATATGGGAAGTATATGTGAATTTATGTAAAGGGAAAAAACTCATTTGTCCATGTCTGGGCACAGAGGAAACAAGTAGATTAAACCAGTGTCATATGCTGTTCTAGACACTATTCCAACCTCCATTTACTTTTCAGCCTTCTAGATTCTTCTGGGATAATTTTTCTCTATTTTTGGGCTTCATGAAACTAGGCTTCCCAAGTTTACTTGCCTTGCAACTGACTGCACATGGCTTTGGAACTTAAGCTCTGAGCCTCAATTGGCATTACCAGGATTTGATGACATAGATATGTCTGTATGGGTCAAATCCTCAGAGAACAATGAATCAAGAATACCAGAAACAAGTGCACAGTGCAATGTTACGTAGTTAAGCTTTTAAGAAAACCAGAAATGCCTTTCACTTTTGCACAAGTTCTCTGACTTTTGATTACTAGAAATTTAACCATATTTATACTTTTTCTGAAAATAAAAAGGAGCAAATGGAAGTCTCTTAGGAGGACCTAAGTCATGTGTAAGGGGGAATCCTAGCTAGGCCAAGTCAAGCATAACCAAAGATCAAGGGCAAAAATCAGTCTCCTCTTTTAAGACATCCACAGAAGCAGTTTTTGCATGTCAATTAAAGTGCTGTGTGGAAAAAGAGTTGAATTAAGGGCAGATTTACCTAGGAATTCCTGAATCCAATGCAAGTTACCAGAATTGAAAGTACATGGGAAGCAGAATATTTGTTAAATGTGCACTATTTACTCTGCCCTGTATACACATGCTGTTCTATTTCAATAGTACTCAAATTTTTAGAGTCAAACTATGAGAAAATTTCTCCTGGCACCATCGTTCTTCAGGGTTAAAGTTACCAATGGGAAAAACAAAACAAAACAACCAAACTCTCTCTCTCTCTCTCTATATATATATATATGCAGAATAAATGCAGACATAAAAATGCAGCCACTTCTACTGCCTCCCCAATAATCTACTCTTTAAGTAAATGTGACAATACTAGAATTTAACTCTCTAAAATCTACGGTGCACTGTGCCTGGTACCCAGTAGGTGTTCAGTGTTTGTTTGTTAAATGAATACTGAAAATATTTGGGACACAAGCTTTCGCTTTGTTAATGTGCATTTACACTCCACTCATAAAAACACATCGTAACATACACACACAAATCTACACATAGCCCCATTGATGTCAACTCCTGAAAACGCCCTCATGACAAAAAATGGAAGATAAATATTATGCTAGAGTGGGACAGGATGATGACAATTAGAGAAGCTGCGAAAGGAAAATTCCAAACACAATTCTTCCATAGTCTTTTTTTTATTACATTGTGTTATTTATTCTTTCTTTTTCTCTTTCTTAAAATTGAAGTATAGTTGATGTTTCATAGTCTTTTTGATGTCAGTTATCTTTGTTTCCATGATAATTCACAGGTGTCTACAAAAAAGTAATCTATTCCTACTTTGAAACTTTAGGACTGCTCTTGGCCATAATATCACACATAATTACGAACAATCTTTTTACATCCTTATAAATGGTACATCAGAGAATTCATATTTTAAAGGAAGCCACATATTTACAAGTAATATGCAACATGTTCAACAAATCTCAACAAAAATGAATATTCATTGTATCATTTATCATTTAAAGAGTAGCTACCAGAAGTACAAGTAATTCTCACACTAGTGGACATTTTTACTAACCACTCATTTCAGTTCGTTGATCTTTTCTTTCCCTAACAAGTATTTCTAAATTTGTTGTGTGTGGTGTTTTGTGTTTTTTTCCTGTCTTTATGCTGTACTTCAGAAAAAAAAAAAAATCGGGAAAGAAGTAGATTGGGATTTGTTTTGTTTAGGGGTTTAAAAATATCTAAGGCAACATAGAGTTTAACTCCACAGGTTTGTTTACCAGCAGGTTGCTGTTCCGAAGAAGCCAGCCATTTAAAAAACGCGCAAAATAAGGCTCTCGCAAAAAAAAAAAAAAAAAAAAAAAAAAATTATATACAGGGAATAGATAGGAGCGCAAAACACATCAGTCACCAGCAACAAAACAGAAGCTTTGTTGCTCGCTATTTGTAAACAAGAGGTCGGGCCAGAGCTCCGCCCTGGTACCCGGGAGGTAAGGCATGTGATAGGCACAACCCCGTGCCCATCCCGAAGCGTTCCGCAAGGGCCGCCTGGCGCCCAGGACCAGGCAACCCACCCTCCAGCCGGGACCAAGCCCTACCGGAATTCTTCTGCTTCCAGCTTGGAGGCTGGAGTCGACCCTCCCTGCTTAACTTCCCTGCAGATACCCTGACATTCTTAAACCTCCTTCAACTATCTGCACTTTTGCCAGGCACCCCGAAACCCACGGCGGCTCTGGCGACCCCCGATCCCGGCTCTCCGAGCCTGCGCCCTCGGGGAAGCCCACCCGGGAGGCGCCCCTGCGGGCGGCTTACCGAGCAGCGAGCCTATGAAGATGACGACCTGCACGGTGGTGGTGAACTGACGGTACAGCTGCGCCTCGCCGAACTCCCCGAGCGCGCTGCGGTTGGCGCCCTCCGCCCCGGCGCCCGACGCGTTGCGCGGCTCGCTGGCGTTTCGGGAGATCCAGCTGCCGTTATGCCCCATGGCGAGGCTGGAGCTCCAGCTCCGTCTTAGCCCGCCCGTGCGCCCGCCGCGGACCTCCGCGCCACTCTCTCCTGCCTCGGGCGCGGAGGAACACGGGGGTGCCTGGTGAAGACCTGGAGAAGCCGGAGCAGCCGCGGGTCCCCTCACGTCTCCACATCGCCAGCCCCGGCGCCCGGGAGGCAGGGAGCGGAGAGGGCGAGGCTTCGCCCCATGCCCGTTCCCTCCGGGGTCCCCGTCAGCAGCCACATGAAGGCGGCACGGTCAGAGCCCGCCGAGCGTCGTCCGTCCCTCCTCCCGCGTGGTCAGCGCGTCCAAGCCCACTCAGCAGAGAGAGAAACACAAGAGGCATTTGATGGTCAAGGAGGGCGCTCTCCGCTCCCGCCGCCCTCTTCAACCTCTGCTTCTGGCCACCCCCGGGGCAGCCCTCTCGAGTCCCCTCCGGTGGACGGGCTCAGCCCCTCTCCTCAGAGGCAAGAGAACATTGGACTGCAGCCTTTTTTCAGTCCTGCTGGCTTCGAGGCTACGTGGCGATGGGAAACCCGGAAAATGCCCAAGTCAAATGCTCGGAGCCCCGAGGGGACCTGCGGGTCCCCACGCCGCCCATGGCCAAGGTGGAATGCCCCGAACCTCCCCAATAGCCTCGCCGTCAGCGCCCGACAGTCCCCCAAGACGCCCGCGAGGGCTTCTCCGGCCCGGCCCCTCGCTGGGGGTTCCGACCTCCTGCCTCGGCGCGGGTTGCAGGGACCTCGTTCCACAGACCCTTTGCCTCTGCACGGCCCAGTGTCCCCTTTCCTGGCCCCGCTCCGGCCCTCGACTGCAGGGAGAGAGCCTCCAGACTTTGCGAAGACACGAGAATACGCCCCTAGAAAGGAACAGGCACCATCTACGAGATCGCCAAACTGCCTGCGCGCGCTTGAGGCAGCTGGGGGCGCGCGGTCCGCGGGGCGATCACGTGACACGCTTGGCCCCGCCCCCACGCCCAGGCTCCCGCGGGCGGGGGGGACGGCGCCATCTTGGCCCCCCCCCCCCCACGATCTTGATAGCCAAGGCGGGGAGCGTGGGAGGGGCGGAGGATCCATGTCTGGCTGCCGTGAAGAAGCTCGCGGCTCCTCCGGGGCTTCGCCTCGTTTACTGCTGTCATTACTGCTCCTCATCTCGTCAGCTGGGGCTGCCTGAGGCTGATAATTCCACGTCGTTGGCACCTGGGCAAGGAGCCCAGTCTCCTCCATCGGGCCTTGGGTGTAGCTGAAGCATTTAAGAAAGATGGGATTTAGAAATACAGTGCCCGGTTTCCTGGGCCTTTTCATTGAGTCTCATTTCTAAAATGTACACAATACAACCCGGTCAGGTGGATTCTGGAAATGAAGAGTTGAGGAGGGAGCAACTTCCTGCGGGCTGATGCAAACGGTTGGGAAGCTGGGATGAGCGAGTAAACAAGAAAAAATGGTAAAGAGAAGCCGAATGGGAAAAGGAACGGGTATGGATGGCATCCAGAGAGAGGATCAGGGGAGAAGAGAAAAGGAGAAATGAGAAGAAAAGACAACTAAAATTTTGCCTGGTTTAACCTTATGAGAACTGTTTCTTTTTCAGGAGTGAAGGACACGGTAGAGGGCTTTGACAAATGAACTGGTAGGACTAGGTCCCACGACAATAACTCTTACGAATTGATTAAAATTACAGAGATATTTCTTGGTTATCCCAAGGCTGATCGTGCTACCATAGGGCTACTTCACTTTCCCTATTAACCCTTATTACTTATTCTTCTTGAAAGGGCGAAGGTCCATGTCTTGTACATCTGGATTCTCAAAATACCTGCACATAATTCTCTATGTAAGCAGGTATTTTGAACATTTTGGAGACAAAAAAAAAAAAAAAAGAAAAGAGATAGAGAAATGGAAGGAAAATTAATGATAAACTGTATTTTCAAAAAAATAAGTCATTTCCAGCAGTTAAAATTTGTTCTGGGAGTCCAAACATATTTTTCAAGATGAAACCCCTTACACTGTAGTCATTACAAAACATAATTTATAATAATAATTCAGCAATATCCAGCACACTCCTTAGGAAAGGTTAGGGAAGATGTGTAAATGAGTTGTGTAGTGACAGTTGTAAAAATACCCCTTTACTCACCATCACTTGCCATCCCTATTCAAAACTACTAAAAAGGATTGGGATAAATGTGAGGAAAACATTTTTCAATTTTTCAGATGTAAAGAGTGTTTAATAAAGCAAGAAACCTCTCATTTTGTATTCCGAGAAGATACCAGTAAATTCTTTCCAGCCCGTAAACTGGTGTTAGGGTATGGGGTTAGTTGAGTCAAGAAATAACCTGATAGGGGCTTCCCTGGTGCCGCAGTGGTTAAGAATCTGCCTGCCAATGCAGGGGACACGGGTTCGAGCCCTGGTCCGGGAAGATCCCACATGCCGCGGAGCAACTAAGCCCATGCGCCTGAACCACTGAGCATGCGCTCTGCAGCCCGCGAGCCACAACTACTGAGCCTGTGCACCTGGAGCCCGCACGCAGCGAGGAGCAGCCCCAGCTCCCTGCAACTGGAGAGGGCCTGCGCGCAGCAATGAAGACCCAACGCAGCCAAAAAAAAAAAAAAAGAACCTGATAAACTGAGGGGTCACCGTGATTCTTGAGGAAGGATTGCCTTGTGACAATATAGGACCAAGGATGAGATCAGAGTGGTATACTTCTTATGGCCATGGGCTATATGAAATTTTCACTGATTACAAGATAATTTAATATTGATGTAAGAAGGGGGAAAGGGGGGGTGGGATGAATTAGGAGATTGGGATTGACATATATACACTATTGATACTATGTATAAAGTAGATAACTAACGAGAACCTACTGTATAGCACACGGAACTCAGTGCTCTGTTGGTAACCAAAATGAGAAGGAAATCCAAAAATGAGGGGATATATGTATACGTATAGCTGATTCACTTGGCTGTACAATATAAACTAACACAATATTGTAGAGCAACTATATTCTAATAAAAAAATAAGATTGATGTAAGCGATTGGACATGATTTAAATATATGTCAAATGTCTATAGTAGGGTTATTTATACCTGTCTGCTCATCACAAACTTAGTGGCCTAAATTACAACAGCAATCACTTATTTTGCTCATAAATATGCAATTCTGGCAAGACCCATTGGGACTGCTTATCTCTGCTCCACATGATATCAACTGGGGCAGCTCAAAGTCAAAGCCAGGGTATGGAATCTGAAGGCTTGTTAACTAACATGTCTGGCAGTTGATGCTGGCTGTTGTTGGGACCTCAGCTGGGCCTGTCAGCTGGAATGCTTGTATGTGGCCTCTCCCTGTGGCTGCTTGGCTTTCTTACAGCGTGGCAGCTATGTTCCAAAAGTGAGCATTCAAGATAAGAGTCCCAAGAGGACAAGGCGGGGAGGTGGACGACTTTTATGACTCATCTCAGAAGTCACAGAACATCACTTCCACTGTACTCTATTTGTTGAAGCAGTCAAAAGCTGCCACATATAAGGGGAAAGGACAGAGACTACACCTCTCAGTGGAGGGAGTGTCCATCATATTGTAAGAACAGCAGGTGGAATGAGAGAGATTGTTGCAGTCATTTAAGGAAAATAAAATCTGCCATAATATCTATTTTCCTTTTATCAAAAAAATCCTTCCAAAGTTCTCGTTTTTAGATATTTTTTTCTGGAATGAAACCGGAAGAGGTCAAAAACCACATAAATTAATTACAGTCCTCTTCAGTTACCGTGTACAGGTATTACAGGGATATGAGCTAGCCAATATTAACACCTGGCAGCAAACTGGTACACAGCCATAGCTGAAGGCAGGTGATTAGGACCACCAGCCTACACATTTATGTGCTAGCTAATTTTCATCCGAAACTTTCTGGAGCTACACTAAAAGCAGATAATAGAAAATGGAATAAAAAAATAGGCAACCTCTGGCTCTTAGATAATGCGTAGTAATTTTTCCTTACATTTTTCTCCCATAATGAATAGTATAAGAAGGCATTCTCCCAGCTTAAAAACACTTTGTGTTCCCAAAGTTTTAAAGTTAGTTGTGTAGCGCTCAGGATCCATTTCCCTATAGAAATAATAAACAGGATGATAGGGTTCCCAGGCAGAGTGGGGCAAAAAGAAGGAGAGGCTCTGGGGATTAAGGACTCCCAGGGAGGCCCTACTCAGTCTGTAGGTCTACCTAGCTCTCCAAAGGTCTACTTTCTTCTCAGTGTTTACAAGAATTACTCTTCTCCTTGTGCCAGTAATCCACTCATTTAACTAATGTTAATGCCCTGTGCTGGGAAGGCAGGAACACAGAAATGTGGAATAGAACAGATTCTCGAAGCTTTCTCCAATCACCTCTTCCTTAATCATATACCTCCTGGGATTTGCTTAGGGATTTTGTGACAGGGCCACGGTTGCCCAGATATTTGGCCAAACATTATTCTGGGTGTGTCTATGAGGATATTTCTGGATGAGATTAACATTTGAATCTGTAGACTGAGTAAAGGGATTGCCCTCCTTATTGTGGGTGAGCCTCATCTAATCAGTTGAAGATCTGGCTAGAACATAAAAGCTGAGTAAAAGAGGATTTCCTCTGCCTCACAACCTTCGAGCTGGTATATAAGCTTTTCCCTGCCTTCAGACCTGAAACCTTGGCTCTTCTGAGTGTTAAGCCTGGTGGCCTTCAGACTGGAAGGACACCATCAGCTCTCTTGGTTCTCAGGCCTTTAGACGGGACTAGAACAACACCATCGACAGTCCTGGGTCTCCAGTTTGCCAACTGCCGATCTTGGGACTTAGCCTCCAAAACTGCATGAGCCAGCTCCTTATGATAAATCTCTGTGGTAATTTTTAAAAGCCTATTTCCTTCTCTGTTTTTTCTCTTATACTCCCATGGTGTGGTGATAGGCAAAATTTACATGTAGGTGCTAATAACATCTTTCCATACCTATAGAATGAAATAGGATCCATTTATGTTCAAAAGAATTCCTGGATTCCAACTTTCTTGGGTATTTATTGAAGAGCAGGAAGGGAGCTGGGTAGGGGAAAGAAGAGATGGATAGGATCTGAGATAATTGCAAAGCCCAAGGGGAAGGTGGCGGGAAGTGAGGAGGAGCCTATGGGTTTATTTCCCCTTCCTTCTTCCTTTTCATCATTGAAGGTCTCTTCCTCCTGCCTCCTGTCCCCAACACTACACTTTCAAATGTCCCTGCATGGTCTCTCGCTAAAGATGGAGAGAAGAGAAAAGCTGGAAGTGTTTTGAGTCGGTAAGCCCAAGCAGCAGTGTGCTGAGGAAAGAGGGATCCTTATGGCCCCGGGCTACCCATCTGGAATAAGTAGTTCTATTTCCAAATGGCTAATTCTATACCTATACAAAAGACATAAACAATGCAGGTTATTATGTAAACATTACTAGTGTTCAGTGATATCTCATTCTCCTCTTCTTCCAGGCACACAGAAGACTATTTTTCTCGGCTGCCCCTGCAAATGGGCAGGCCCATGTGACTATAATGACTAATGATATGTGAGCAGAAGTGACGAGTCATTTCTGAGCTGCGGCAGTGAAAAGCTTGTTGTGATTTTCAAGTCTCTCTGCTGCCCTGCCATTGTGATTGTGGAAGGGGACTTGTGTTGAAGAGCTGAAATATTGAAGCAGCCTGTGTTTCTGAGTCACCATATTGTGTGTGTGTGGGGGGGGGGGTGGCAGGGGGGTTGCAGACGCCCTAGAGACCACCCAGACATAACAACAAATTTTATATAAGCAAGGAATAAACCTTTGTTATACTAAACAACCAAGATTTTTGGAGCTGCTCATTATCACAGTATAACCCAGCCTATCCCGGCAGATAGAGTCATGAAAACTGGGGCCTGCATATTTAAGAGAGCATAGACTTTATTTCCCGGGAATGGAAGATACTGAGTTAGGGCTTAAAACAAAATCTCTGTGTATATTGGGGGCAATAAGGATATCCTAGGTCCTTGTAAAATTAAAGTGGTAGCTGATAATAAAGTCTCTGGGCATCTTTGAATTGAACTACTGGAATATTTCATGTCCAAAAACATACTGGTCTCCAATAAATTTATGTCATTTAAATAGCTTTTTGGGGGGAGTACTTAAGCTTAGTATACTCAGATTGTCACTTTATACAGGCAAACCTACCAACTCCCTCAAGATAAAGAGTCTAGTAACCGGGACGGGGGGAAGGGGGGCAGTATGATGTTGGTGTCAGTTTGACCTGGGTTTGAATGCCTGCTCCCCTATTTCCACTTGTGACACTGGGCAGTTACTGACCTCTCTAAGCTCAGTTTCCTCCTCTACCAAATAGCGATTAAAATGCCTATATTGCAAGGCTGTTTAGAGGACAATAAAATACCAAGTTAATGAAAATCTCTAACAGTACCTGGCACATCATAGGAAATCAATGAAACGTAACTATATAAGATTGATTCCTGTTTATTGATGCTTAAAGACAACAAATATCAAAAGGGAAATAAAGCATCATCTTTCAACATTTTAAAGAATTCTCTCTTTGTAGATATAAATAAACCACTGCCTAACAAGTCCTCTATTTCAAAAAATGGAAGAACCACTTACTTTGCAATTAACAAAGGACAAAATGGCTTTTGGTTAAAGATTTAGAAGTCCACAATTTAGCCTTTACACTATTGGGCTAAATACGTTTACTTTATGGTTCTTTGTTTGGGGTATGTTAAATTACCAACAAAGAAATTATCTGTTTAAAAAAGCTAATACTAATAATTTACTAATTATAGTAAATAATGTAATTAGTATAATAATTTACTAATTATATTTACTAATACTAATAATTTGCATATTCTAAATTATCTCAATATGTGGACTGGGAAATGGTTTTCTACTGATATGAATCTATAACTCCTAATGCAGTTTCCCAATTTGTAATAGTCCTTGCACCTTTAGATTGCTATTACATTCATCAAGAATATCTGGAAGGTGAGAGATTGAATACCCCTTCCCCCAGAAAGCCTCAGCAATTTCATATACACAGACACATAGACACATGCACACACACATATACACGTAGTGATTATAAAGCAACCTGACTAATTTTTTAATAGCAAGTATGCCAAAACTAAAATATCCATGAATATTATCACCTTTAAAGGAGTCACCCTGGGAAGCTGTTTAACTGTTGAAGAATATCATGATTTCTTAACACGTATTTGTGACTCTCTTTTATAACTAACTTCAGAAGTTGGAATATTCTTTCCTGTATCATAAAAGGAAACATTCTTTTGCTGATGGTAACAAATATGTCCTTTAAGAATAAATTTGAATTTTCTGATAGAGCCAAAAGTTATCTAGGACCAATTCTGGTGAATTAAGTGATCAAGACCGTATCTTCTTTGCTAAAAGATGAGATATGACTATAAAATACTACGACTCACAGTCTGACTTGTAAGTAATGGCACAGCTTCGGAAGAAAAATATATACTTAATTTATTCCAGAATTTAAAGGACAAGATTCATTTGGGTATATAAATATGTAAATGCATACAAATACCCACAAACTGATGCAAAAAAAAAAAAAAAGCTATTTTTATTTCATAATTTCTTGAACAGCAGGAGCCACCTTGCCTCTCCTACTCCTGCCAGGCCACAGAGAGCTTTAAGAACAATTAAGTGCTTTTACCTCCTACAAGGAGACAGGAAAGAGGGCAGGTCCAAAAAAGTATTCAAAGAAGTAATGGCTGAAAATTTCCCATATTTGGCAAAAATCATAAGCCTACAGATTCAAGAAGCTGAGTGAGCTCTAAACATGATAAACCCAAAGAAATCTATACCAAGACACATCATAATCAAACTTCTGGACACTGACAAAGAAAAAAAATCTTTAAAAGTAGCCATAGAGAAATGCCACTTTACCTATAGGGGAAAAACAATGTGAATGATACCAGAGATCTAATTGAAATCACAAAGGCCAGAAAGAAGTGGCATAACATTTTCAAGGGCTGAAAGAAAAGAACCACTGACCCCAAATTCTATATCCAGTGAAAATATCCTTCAGGAATGAAAGGGAATGTAGTTTTAAAATTTGGGCACAACGACCAACAGTCTGGAAGTTTTTCTTTGGGAAGTTGAGGGTAAACAGGAAGACCAGGAGATGTACTTTTGGGGAGCAGGGAGGGCATGAGGAAGTAGAGTCTCTTCCTTGGAGAACTGATCTAAGGGTTTAGGGAGGGCCTGGAGAATAAGGAAATCTTGGGGTGTCCTGACAAATTGTGAACCCCAGTTACACAAAAACAATCTTACCAGTCTGGGTGCTCCAAGAGTTTAGAGGTTATCTGCCGGAAGCCAATCAAGTACCAGTCTTTACTTTCGAATGATCCCAGGACTGCTGAGTTATTTCACGTAGGGCAACCAAATGCAATGTGTGGACACTGGTTGGATCCTAATACAAACAAAGCACTGTAAAACAAAACAAAGCAACAACAACAACCTTTTCCTTTTAACAGATTATTAGAGTATAATTGACATACAATAAATTGCATATATTCTACAGTTTGATCAGTTTTAATATATGCAAACACCTGTGAAACTATCACCACAATCAAGATAATGAATATATCCATCACTCCCAGGAGTTTCTTCTTGTCCCTCTGGAATCCCTCCCTGTGGCTCATCTCTGTCATCCTGACACCAGGCAATCGCTTATCTTCTATTACTAAGTTTGTATTTTTAGAATTTTATATAAATGGAATCATACAATATGTACTCTTTTGTCTGGCTTCTCTCACTCAGCATAATTACTTTGAGATTTATCCATGTTATTATTATATAGATAGCATATTTCTTTTTATTGCTGAATAGTGTTCCATTGATTGTATTGATACATCTCAATTTGTTTTTCCAAGAAACAAGTTTGTCCATCACTTTTGATGAGCATTTGGGTTGTTTTCAGTTTGGCGATTAAGGGTTTATGAACATTCATTTACAAGTCTGTTCATGGACATATGCTTTCATTTCTCTTGGGTAAATAAATATCTAGCGGTGAATAGTTGTGTCATAGGGTAGGTATATGTTTAACTTTTTAACTAAAACTCATGATAGGCCTAAATGTAAAACTGAAAACTATAAAACTTCTAGATGAAAACATGGAGGAAAATCTTTGTGACTTTGAGTTAGGCAAAAATTTCTTGGATAGGATGACAAAACACGATTCATGAAAGATAAAAACTGATAAATTGAACTCCCTCAAAAGTAAGAACTATGCTCTTTGTAAAACACTGTTAAGAGAATGAAAAGGCAAGCTACAGACTGGGAGAAAATTTTTGCAAATTACATATCTGATAAAGGACTTACTTCAGAATATATAAAGAATTCTCAAAACTCAATAATAATATAAAAAATACAATTTTTAAAATGAGCAAAAGATATGAACAGACAGAAGATATATGAATGACAAATAAGCACATGAAAAGCTGATTAACATTATTAATCATTAGGGAAATGTAAATTAAGGCACAATGAGATACTACTACACACCAATTACAATGTTTAAAATTTAAAAGATTGACAATAACAATTACTGACAAAGATGCAGAGTAACTAGAACCCTCCTAAACTGGTGGGAATATAATATAGTACAACACTTTGGAGAACAGTTTGCCAGGGTTTTTGTTGTGAAATTTTGACTTTGAAATAATTTCAAACTTATATAAAAGTTGTAAGAATTATCCAAAGAACTCTCATACATCCTTCACCTAAATTCCCCCCAATGTTTGACATCTATGTTTGACTTATCATCTCTCTCTTTATTTTCTGAATCACTTGGGAGCTAATTGTATATGTAATACCCTATTACCCCTTACGGTTTGAGTGGAAATTTCCTAATAGCAAGGACACTTTCTATTTGACCACAGTACAATCAGTAAACTCAGGAAGTTAACACTGATATAATAATGCTGTCTAATCCACAAGACCCCCTTCAAATTTTGCTGATTGTTTTGATTATATCCTTTATAGGTCCAGCATCCACTACAGATTCTAATTTTAGACAGATGGAGAATTTTGAACATAAATTGGGTATTAAATAATGTTAAGCAACTGTTATATTTTTAAGGTATAAGGACAGTATTATGTTCATAAAATGTCCTTATCTGTTAGACATATGTACTTAAGTGTTCATAAAAAGAATGATATGATGTCTGAGATTTTCTTTAAGATTCACTCCTAGGGAGGGGTGTGTGTGTGTGTGTCTGTGTTGAGGGGTGGGAAGAGGGGAGAAATGAAATAAGATTGAATAAGATTCTAAATTTGTTGAAGCTGAGTGATGAGTACAGGGGGGTATTGTAATATTTCCCCTACTTTAATGTATGTGTGAAATTTTTCCATAACTAGAGTATTTTAATTTAAAAAAATGGAGAAATGGAAGGATTTTAAGAACTGGGGTGATATGATCATATTTTTTATTTAGAAACATTACTCTGGCTGCAATAGGAAGAATGGCTTAAAGTGGGGCAAGAATGAAAGCAGTGACTAGTTTCCCAGCTGTTGAAGTCATCCAGGGAAGAGATGATGGTGACCTGAACCAAGTTAGTGGCAGTGGGATGGAGTGAAGTGGATGAATGGAAGAAATTGTAACTATCTGGATGTGAGAGATGAGAGAGAGGGAATCCAGGATTACTCTTAGTTGGCTTGGGCCAATGGGGAGGGGGTGGTGCCATTTACCTAGACAGGCATCACTGGAAAAAGAACAGGTCCCTAGGGGAGGGAAGGAGAAGATGGTTTGAAGGGGCCTCGGGTCAAACTAGTGCCTTTGTGTTATCTGGCCACAACTGAGTAGATAGATGACAGCAAGATACTTAAATAATCATTATTTAGCAAATAGTACAAATAATCATTATTTAGCAAATAGTATAGGGGTAAGCAAGGCAGACAGAAGGAAATGTCACTTAAACTTAACTTGAGGTAGTACGATATGATTATTCTAAATCAACATTGGTTGGAGACAGGATATAACAGAAAGACCTCCTCAATTCACATTAAGTAAACTGGGCATGCAACATAATTCTCTTCATGGGAATGTTGCTCATAAGATGCCTGAGTGGAAAGACATTTTTCAATCGAAATTTCATGGTGGTACTGTTGACCCCTAGGGTAGGCATGTAGGAACAGAGAACATGCACTGGGATGTTGAATCTATGGTTAAGGGGACGAGTTCGAGGGTAAAAAACTGGCGGGGAGGGGAGTAGCGGTCATGATTTTTACTCCTGGTCGTCTTCTGGGAAGGCTTAAGGTGAGTCAAAGCGGCTGGAAAACCCATCAAAGTCTGCCCTTCAGAGCTCCTGTCTCCTACCCATGCCAGAGTGAAGGAGTTCCAGCAGGCATTTCTGTGAAAGAGACTTATTTCGTGAAAACCATACCCCTTGGCATTCCATTCTGATGGATTTGATCTCCCACGCCCCTGCAGGTTCCTCCGCTCAGTTCCCCCAGCAGAATGTGGGCTAAACCTTCCCCCGGCCTCGCTCCCATGCCTACGCTGCTCACGCGTTAATAGCGTTCGTGACGCCGCTTCTCACCCAAGAGCCGGCCCGGGGCGCGGAGTTCCGGCGGGGATCCTGCTGGGCGCCGAGCCCCACCCCAACCCTGACCCCGCCCCCGGCGCGACGCCCCGCCCACATGCCCCCTCCCGGAGTGGAGCTCCGGCTGTGATCCTTCCCCCAAGCGCGGAGCTCTCCCCATCCCTGACCCCGCCTCCGGCTTGGATCCCCGCCCACGGTCCCGCCCCCGGAGCGGAGCCCGCCTAGGGCCCACCCACCTCCGCAAGGCTGCTTTGCCTTGCCTTGCCCACCGCACTACCATGGCTGGGGGCCGCGGGGCCCACGGGCGTGGCCGGGACGAGCCGCCGGAGAGCTACCCACAGCGACAGGACCACGAGCTGCAGGCCCTGGAGGCCATCTACGGCTCCGACTTCCAGGACCTGCGGCCGGACGCGTGCGGACGGGTAGGAACGTGGCTTGTCTGGTCGGGGCTGGTGTGCTGCGGCCCAGCTCCCCTGGCTCGATCTACCCCGGCCAGGCCCGCCCGGCCCTGCCGGAGCCGAACCGCCGACCCCCACTTAGGATTCTGGAGTCCTTTCATCTCTCGCGATTCCACCCACGCTCACTTTCTGTCCTTGCGCCTGCAGCCGCTTGGCGGGTCTCCAGAACCCCCAACTGGGCCGAATTCTCTTACACCCTTTTCCCCACGTCGGCTCCAGTCTTAGCTCACGCTGTTTCTTATTCCTACTGACGTTCCATAACTTCCCTGCCTCCTTACTGTCCTGCCTTTTTTCCTCCCTGAAAGCCCTTGAGTTTGATACAACAGCGCATTCATAGGGACCCACTGCAACTTTGGGAACGCTTTGGGGGCTCTTGCGCAGATCTTACTGATGCCTTCAATCAGAAGCCTCACCCTCCCGTCTGTGTTCAAAACTATTAACCATGTAATCCCATTGTACTCCTCAGGCATCCTCCCTGTATTGTGCTGTGTGGAGGAACTTTCCTCTGTACCTTTCTCCAAGGCGCTTGGAGAGTATGGAATACAGTCGTCTTAGCTGCAATGGAGAGGGAGTGTGCTGAGTTCACCCTTTTAAAATGGCATTTGACTTAAAATATTATTTTCCTTTTTGTCTGGAAGTAAGTTAAGGCACATTATAAGCTGCTGATACTGACAGTCTTTCCCTCATCATCCTTGAAGAATTATCTACCAAACTCTTATCTTTGTAGTATTATTTAAAAGGTAGTACCTTCCTTCATCTACCTTTAAATTTATTTATTTTATTTATTTTTGGCTGTGTTGGGTCTTCGTTGCTGCACGCGGGCTTTCCCTAGTTATGGCGAGTGGGGGCTACTCATTGTGGTGGCTTCTCTTGTTGCGGAGCACGGGCTCTAGGCGCACTGGCTTCAGTAGCTGCAGCACGTGGGCTCCGTAGTTGTGGCACGTGGGCTCTAGAGCGCGGGCTCAGTAGTTGTGGCACAGGGGCTTAGTTGCTCCGCAGCATGTGGGCTCTTCCTGGACCAGGGCTTGAACCCGTGTCCCCTGCATTGGCAGGTGGATGCTTAACCCTGCGCCACCAGGGAAGCCCAGCCGCCTTCATCTACCTTTAATTCTGGCATTTTACAACATGTGCCTTATCGTCACATCCGGGATTTTCTCAAGAAATAGGATCTCCGGGAGCTGTCAGGGCAAAACATTTTCCTTCTCACCCAACGTTTCCCTTCCTTCATTAACTATTTATTGTTCTAGGTATTGGGAATACAGCCCAGCACAAACCAAACCAAACCCCCTTCCCTCAGGGAGCTTACTTTTCTAGTGCTTAATTTCAAGAGTTATTTTTAAGCTGAAATAGTAAAAATGTAAATATTCCCCTTATACAAGCTTATAATAAAATAACAATGTAACTTTCTGGTTATCTGGTAACTTCTCTGTTCCCAAACATTGAGAACCAGGAAGTCTGCTCATGAAGCCAAAATACGTGTTGCAAAGTTTACATGGTGACTCAATACAAAGCTCCTAAGACTTCATTCAGAGACAGTTTATTTACTTTACACAGCTTAATTATCTGATCCTAAGACTGCAAGAAAACAAAAGACAAAGGTACTGCTGTATGTAGGGATACTGATAATCTCAGAATTTATAGCTGGTGGTCTTTATAACAAGATAGAGCAAACAAAATCAAAAACTGTAATAGGCAGGTAGAAGGATTCAGATAGCTGTACCCTGAGGTACACGGGCAAATAGGCTTAACACTTTACTAGGCAAATAATTGGTGGTCATAAGGATGAATCAGAATGTAGTCATTCAACATAGAGAACAGACTTGTGGTTGCCAAGGGGGGGGGGGTGGGGGAGGGATGGACTTGGAGTTTGGGATTAATAGATGCAAACTATTACATGTAGAATGGATAAGCAACAAGGTCCTACTGTATAGCACAAGGAACTATATTCAATATCCTGGGATAAACCATATTGGAAAAGAATATAAAAGATTGTATGTATGTGTATAACTGAGTCACTTTGCTGTGCAGCAGAAATTAACACTGTAAATCAACTATACTTCAATTAAAAAAAAGTTTTAAAAAGTTTAAAAAAAATGTAGTCATTCAACAAATACTTATTATTTGCCAGTCTTTAGGGAAAGGTTATGCAAGCCCACAATCCTTTATGCAAAACCCTGAGGCCTGATAAGTTTCAGAATTCAGAAGTGTTTGTGTTCATGGCCACATGTGCACATTCCATACTTACCTAATACCTCACTCAGTGTCTGGAGCAGCATGCAGAATCAAACACAACAAACCATGTGAATATGCAAATATTCACACTCAGTGGGATGGATGAAGACTATTAATAGCCTCATGTCGGTTCAGGCCAAATTTGTTGCCAGTAAGTTCAGCTCAGAATTATTGACCTGGGTAAACTTTAGGTTTTTTAAACATCTGAAGTTTTTTAAACTTCTTTTTGGGGGATGTGTTATAATGTAGATTTGGTTTAGAAGCATATGTATGTTATTTATAAATAACATTTTGGGAATACATGCTAAAAATTCTTTTACATACTAAAGCTTGGACATCACTAGTTGAAAATATAATTTCCTCTGGAGTTATAAATTTATTGTTAACTTAATTATCTTGGCTAATTTTCTGTCAACCGAAGGTCTGCTCATTTATAATTTGATAGCTATTGCAAACCTCCCTCCTAAAGCCTTGCTTTTGTCTCTGGGCCCACCGGTAGTGTATGAGTGCTTCTTTTCCTACATCTTCACCAACACTGTAGTGTCAGACTTTTTCATCTTTGTCAGTAGATAGATGAAACATTTTTACTTCCTTAGTTGTAAATTATGAGGACCACATTTGTCTGTAAGCCATGGATTTTTTTTCTGTGAACTGTTCAATGTTGTTTGGTTTATTTTTACACTCTATTGTCTACTTTCTTACTCATATGTCAGAGCTATTTATATGTTAATATGTATGTTAAGAAAATTAACATTTTGGGTCATATATTGCAAATATTTTCCCCTAATTAACCACTATGCATTTTTTTTTTAAGATTGATTGATTGATTGATTGATTGCTATGTTGGGCCTTCGTTTCTGTGCGAGGGCTTTCTCTAGCTGCGGCAAGTGGGGGCCACTCTTCATCGCGGTGCGCGTGCCTCTCACTGTCGCGGCCTCTCTTGTTGCGGAGCACAGGCTCCAGACGCGCAGGCTCAGCAGTTGTGGTTCACGGGCCCAGTTGCTCTGCGGCATGTGGGATCCTTCCAGACCAGGGCTCGAACCCGTGTCCCCTGCATTGGCAGGCAGATTCTCAACCACTGCGCCACCAGGGAAGCCCCCTATGCATTTTGATATTTAGGTAATTTATGCAATTTTTTAAAACTTTAATATAGTCAAAATGACCTTTTTTTTTCATTTTATTGTTGTTACATGGTCCCTGTGGTTTGTTTTTTTTCCCTGCTCCAGTGTTACCAAAAGAATGAATTCTTCAAGACTGTCTTTTAATTCTTTCATGACTTTGTTTTTAAACTTCCATCAAATAAATATAGAAATAGCTTTTTATTTTTTAAAGTTCTTACCTCTGTCTGAGTATGAATCTAGGCTGCCTACTTTCACCCCCAACTAGCCAGTTAGACTAACACAGATGATTTTTTTCAGTCTTTTCCACTAATTTGAAATGCCACCTTTACATTGTATGAGAGTAGGCTGGCTTCATAAGGACAGAGTCTCTGTATTTGTTCACACCTACATGCCTAGTGCCTGGTAAAAAGCTCTCAAAATTTTTTTATTGACTGAAATAATTCCCAAATGTATTGGGGTCTATTTAGAAAAAGAGATATGGAGGGAAGTCAGTGATTAAGGCATTTGACATAGAATCTAATTTCTTAGATTTTACTATCATCATTTTGGTGGGGGGGAGGGGCATCTTCACAGACTTAAAACCAAAGACTTGCCCAGATTATCTAGCTTGCACATGTTACTTTATTTCTAGATTTGTTGTTTTTTCACACAGACTAGTTCCTTCCCCACATTACAGCATATGAGAACGGAGGCAGGTAAGAAACAAGAGGCCATGCTGAGCCGAGTCTTGCCATCAAAATTTAAGGGGGATGTGATGAGCGGAATCTAGGTAACAATCCTAGACCAAACACCTGAAAGTGGTTTGAATTGTGTAACTTTTTCTTTTATGTGCTGTGGTTAAAAACACATGGCATAAAATATACTAGCTTAACAATTTTTAAGTGTATAGTTCAGTAGTGTCAAGTATATTTACATGGTTGTGTAATGAAAAAATTGTTAGTATTTTTTTCTAATTGAAGCATAGTTGATTTACAATGTTGTGCCAGTCTCTGCTGTACAGCAAATTGACTCAGTTTTACACATAGATACATTCTTTTTTTAATATTCTTTTCCATTATGGTTTATCCCAGGAGAGTGGATATAGTTCCCTGTGCTCTACAGTAGGACCTTGTTGTTTAGCCATTCTAAATGTAATAGTTTGCATTTACCAACCCCAGACTCCCAGTCCATCCCTCTCCCTCTTGTGTTAATGTTTTTTTTTTTTTTTAATATATTTATTTATTTATGGCTGTGTTGGGTCTTCGTTTCTGCGCGAGGGCTTTCTCCAGTTGCGGCAAGCAGGGGCCACTCTTCATCACGGTGCGCGGGCCTCTCAGTATCGCGGCCTCTCTTGTGGAGCACAGGCTCCAGACGCGCAGGCTCAGTAATTGTGGCTCACGGGCCTAGTTGCTCCGCGGCATGTGGGCTCTTCCCAGACCAGGGCTCGAACCCGTGTCCCCTGCATTGGCAGGCAGACTCTCAACCACTGCGCCACCAGGGAAGCCCTTGTGTTAGTATTTTTAATTAATTTCCCAAACCTCGTCCTCACTCTGCTGCTCATCTTGTAAACCAGTAAAGTTTAATCGCAGGCTGTCATTAACCCTCATGCCTTGGAACCAAAAGATTTGCTCCTATGTGGAATGGCTGATAAAATTCTCAGTTTTTTATAGTCTTATCCTTCACTCCAGTACTTTTAACAGAAATAGACACATGCTTACATCAGTTTATTTTGGGGGGCCTGAGTGTGAGGAAGTGCCCAGAAAAACCACATTCAGACTGAGAAACTGGGGTTCCTGCCAGTGTTGGCCAGGCGCTCTTCCAGGTGTTGTGCACTGGGCTGAAAAGAGGGTCCCCTGGGTCAGTGTTCCTCATCCTGTGGGGTGTATTAAGATCCTTGGGTTTTGTTTCTTGAAGAGCTAATGTTTTAAATTTTTTTAATTCTGGGGAGAATTAGTCCAAATGAGCATTACCTCTCTTATGTTTTAGGACTGAGTTTGTGTTACTCTTTCACTTTTTATACCTTGAAGATTTGTTTGGTTATTTGATAGTACTTCAGGAGAGTCTCCAACTTCATGATCTCATTGAGAAGCAAATTTAACTCATCTCTCATTGTAGCGTGCTCTTCTCTCCATGACTACTTATTATGCTGCCTTCATGTCACTTGCATTTTCAGTCTTCAAAACAAATCTTTTTTCTCATGTAGAATTTTGTATACTTTGTAGCTATACATTCTGCATTGTGTTTTCCTCTCATTAGGTGCTCTCAAAAAATTTTGGTTACCCCTGACTTTGAGTTTTTTTACCTACAAATATTCCAGGAATTCATTATTTCCTTGTGCAGGTTAAATCAAAGATTTTATCAACATTGAATTCTAATGACCATTTATCTTCTAAAGGCATGAAGGAGGTCTTACCCAATCCTAATCTTTAGAACATCTTGATTGTTGAACTTTTTTTTTTTTAAAGTTTTTTTTTTTTAATTATTTATTTATTTATTTATTTATTTATTTTTGGCTGTGTTGGGTCTTCGTTTCTGTGTGAGGGCTTCCTCTAGCTGCGGCAAGTGGGGGCCACTCTTAATCGCGGTGCGCGGGCCTCACTATTGTGGCCTTTCGTTGCGGAGCACAGGCTCCAGACGTGCAGGCTCAGTAATTGTGGCTCACGTGCCTACTTGCTCTGCGGCATGTGGGATCCTCCCAGACCAGGGTTCGAACCCGTGTCCCCTGCATTAGCAGGCAGATTCTCAACCACTGCGCCACCAGGGAAGCCCTGTTGAACTTTTTAATCAAGTCCTCTTCAGCTCCAGGAGTCCTTGAATGCCCTAATATGAGCTAACACTTGGTATCCTAAACATGTTTTGCATAAAAGCATCTTCACATGTTGGGAAGCCTCTCAGTTCGCTTGAGAGAAGCCTGGCAAATATTCTGTTCTTACCTCTGAAAGCACTGTTTCCTGACTGTCTTTTTTTTTTTTTTCCCAATGAGCCTGTACTGGTTAGGATTAAGTTTAGCTACATATGACAGAAAACTTAAAATAACAAAGTTTATATTTTTACATGTAAAAGTCTGGAGTCTACGGCTTTTTCTGAATTGCTGTTCTACCATCCTTAATGTGCCCTTCATGGTCTAAAATGGCTGTCTGACCTCCAGTCATCACATCTGCATTCCAGCCAGCTGGAATGAGAAGGGGATGAAGAAGTTTCATCCCTTTCCTTTGATAAAGTTCACTTCCTGGAAATTGCATATTATAGTTCTTTCATCTTACTGGCCAGAAATTAATCCAGTAGCCACACTGAGCTGCAAAGGCATCTGGGAAATGTATCCAGCTAAAAAATCAGGGATTCTATTAAAAAGAAATAAAAACCAAGCTTACGTATTTTATATACATAGTTGATTGTGTAATTCATGGTGCCACATGTAAGGTTCATGTTATAAATTTCTATTAGAATTTAATGTTGCTAAGTACTTTATTACCCTTAGAAGAATTTTTATCTTTTCTCTTTTCTGATAATGCCGCATTTCTCTTTTTGCCCTGGCTGCCTGGACATTCCAAGGGAAAATCAAGGCTCAGTCACAGTAACTCAGGGTTGGCATTAACAAGGGAGGGCTGATGGAAAAGACAGGTTTGGGAGTCAGAATTGGATTTGAAGTCCAGACTTGTTGCTGTGTGTTGTTGGGCAAGAAACTGAAAGTCTGAGCCTGAGCCGCCTTGTCTGTAAAATGTCTGTACAAAGGAGAGTGCACCTACCTTGCAAAGTTGGTCAAGTGTCTGGACCACACGCGTAGATGTTCCCTCAACCTCCCCTTTCTCATGATATATAGATATTATAAACTGCCTCAAATCCTTTTTGGAAAAAGCATACATAAATAAAGAAGAATGGAGTATTTGGTGAAAAGCAGTTGGTTGAAAGCATACACAATTTTAGGAGAGCTATCATATTTCTTCATGTCAGGGTTTTCACTTATGTCAATATTCGAAATATCGAATATTTCCTGCTCAAGAGGCCTTCCCTGACCCACCTGTCTGCGTACCTTCTCCTCCTCCACCACTATGTTCCATGACTTGACTTTGTCTTCTTTACAGCACTCATCACTTTTTGAAAGCATTCATTTGTCTTCTAGTCTGTGCCAGCTAGTTGGGTTCATGTCTGTGTAGATTTGCCTCTGAACTCCCAGTCTCTAGGGCAGCATTCAGAAGGTCATCAGCACTCAGTGACATTTGAATGAATGGAGCCCACATGGGACATTTCAGGTCACTCCTTAGAGAACTTTGAAAAGGAATATGTACTCTCTCTTGCAGGTTTTCGGATTTTTTTTTAATTTTATTTTATTTATTTTTTTATACAGCAGGTCCTTATTAGTCATCCATTTTATACACATCAGTGTATACGTGTCAATCCCAAGCACCCAATTCATCACATCACCACCCCCACCCCCCCGCCATTTTCCCCCCTTGGTGTCCATATGTTTGTTCTCTACTTCTGTGTCTCAATTTCTGCCCTGCAAACCGGTTCATCTGTACCATTTTTCTAGGTTCCACATATATTCGTTAATATACGATATTTGTTTTTCTCTTTCTGACTTACTTCATTGTATATGACAGTCTCTAGATCCATCCACGTCTCTACAAATGACCCAATTTCGTTCCTTTTTATGGCTGAATAATATTCCATTGTATATATGTACCACAACTTCTTTATCCATTCATGTGTCTATGGGCATTTAGGTTGCTTCCATGACCTGGCTATTGTAAATAGCACAGCAATGAACATTGGGGTGCATGTGTCTTTTTGAATTATGGTTTTCTCTGGGTATATGCCCAGTAGTGGGATTGCTGGGTCATATGGTAATTCTATTTTTAGTTTTTTAAGGAACCTCCATACTGTTCTCCATAGTGGCTGTATCAATTTACATTCCCACCAACAGTGCAAGAGGGTTCCCTTTTCTCTACACCCTCTCCAGCATTTGTTGTTTGTAGATTTTCTGATGATGGCCCTTCTAATTGGTGAGAGGTGATACCTCATTGTAGTTTTGATTTGCATTTCTCTAATAATTAGTGATGTTGAGCAGCTTTTCATGTGCTTCCTGGCCATCTGTATGTCCTCTTTGGAGAAATGTCTATCTAGGTCTTCTGCCCATTTTTTGATTGGGTTGTTTGTTTTTTTAATATTGAGCTGCATGAGCTGTTTATATATTTGGGGGATTAATCCTTTGTCCGTTGATTCGTTGGCAAATATTTTCTCCCATTCTGAGGGTTGTCTTTTCGTCTTGTTTATGGTTTCCTTTGCTGTGCAAAAGCTTTGAAGTTTCATTAGGTCCCATTTGTTTATTTTTGTTTTTGTATCCATTACTCTAGGAGGCGGATCAAAAAAGATCTTGCTGTGATTTATGTCAAAGAATGTTCTTCCTATGTTTTCCTCTAAGAGTTTTATAGTGTCTGGTCTTACATTTAGGTCTTTAATCCATTTTGAGTTTATTTTTGTGTATGGTGTTAGGGACTGTTCTAATTTCATTCTTTCACATGTAGCTGTCCAGTTTTCCCAGCACCACTTATTGAAGAGGCTGTCTTTTCTCCATTGTATATCCTTGTCTCCTTTAAAAAGTAAGGTGACCATATGTGCATGGGTTTATCTCTGGGCTTTCTATCCTGTTTCATTGATCTATATTTCTATTTTTGGGCCAGTACCATACTGTCTTGATTACTGTAGCTTTTTAGTAGAGTCTGAAGTCCGGGAGCCTGGTTCCTCCAGCTCTGTTTTTCTTTCTCAAGATTGCTTTGGCTATTCAGGGTCTTTTGTGTTTCCATACATATTGTGAAATTTTTTGTTCTAGTTCTGTGAAAAATGCCAGTGGTACTTTGATAGGGATTGCACTGAATCTGTAGATTGCTTTGGGTAGTATAGTCATTTTCACAATGTTGATTCTTCCAATCCAAGAACATGGTATATCTCTCCATCTATTTGTATCCTCTTTAATTTCTTTCATCAGTGTCTTATAGTTTTCTGCATACAGGTCTTTTGTCTCCCTAGGTAGGTTTATTCCTAGGTATTTTATTCTTTTTGTTGCAATGGTAAATGGGAGTGTTTCTTTAATTTCTCTTCCAGATTTTTCATCATTCGTGTATAGGAATGCAAGAGATTTCTGTGCATTAATTTTGTATCCTGCAACTTTACCAAATTCATTGATTAGCTCTAGTAGTTTTCTGGTAGCATCTTTAGGATTCTCCATGTATAGTATCATGTCATCTGCAAACAGTGACAGTTTTACTTCTTTTCCGATTTGTATTCCTTTTATTTCTTTTTCTTCTCTGATTGCCGTGGCTAGGACGTCCAAAACTATGTTGAATACTGGTGTTGAGAGTGGACATCCTTGTCGTGTTCCTGATCTTAGAGGAAATGCTTTCAGTTTCTCACCGTTGAGAATGATGTTTGCTGTGGGTTTCTTGTATATGGCCTTTATTATGTTGAGGTAGTTTCCCTCTATGCCCAATTTCTGGAGAGTTTTTATCATAAATGGGTGTTGAATTTTGTCAGAAGCTTTTTTTCTGCATCTATTGAGATGATCATATGGTTTTTATTCTTCAATTTGTTAATATGGTGTATCACAATGATTGATTTGCGTATATTGAAGAATCCTTGCATCCCTGGGATAAATCCCACTTGATCATGGTGTATGATCTTTTTAATGTGTTGTTGAATTCTGTTTGCTAGTATTTTGTTAGGGGTTTTTGCATCTATATTCATCAGTGATATTGGTCTGTAATTTTCTTTTCTGTAGTATCTTTGTCTGGTTTTGCTCTCAGGGTGATGGTGGCCTCATAGAATGAGTTTGGGAGTGTTCCTTCCTCTGCAGTTTTTTGGAAGAGTTTGAGAAGGATGGGTGTTAGCTCTTCTCTAAATGTTCGATAGAATTCACCTGTGAAGCCATCTGATCCTGGACTTTTGTTTGTTGGAAGATTTTTAATCACAGTTTCAATTTCATTACTTCAATTTCATTACATAGAGTTGCTTGTAGTAGTCTCTTAGGATGCTTTGTATTTCTGTGGTGTCTGTTGTAACTTCTCCTTTTCCATTTCTAATTTTATTGATTTGAGTCCTCTCCCTCTTTTACTTGATGAGTCTGGCTAATGGTTTATCAATTTTGTTTATCTTCTCAAAGAACCAGCTTTTAGTTTTATTGATCTTTGCTATTGTTTTCTTTGTTTCTATTTCATTTATTTCTGCTCTGATCTTTATGATTTCTTTCCTTCTGCTAACTTTGGGTTTTGTTTGTTCTTCTTTCTCTAGTTCATTTAGGTGTAAGGTTAGATTGTTTATTTGAGATTTTTCTTGTTTCTTGAGGTAGGCTTATATAGCTATAAACTCCCCTCTTAGAACTGCTTTTGCTGCATCCCATAGGTTTTGGATCGTTGTGTTTTCATTATCATTTGTCTCTAGGTATTTTTTGATTTCCCCTTTGATTTCTTCAGTGATCTCTTGGATATTTAGTAACATATTGTTTAGCCTCCATGTGTTTGTGTTTTTTACATTTTTTTCCCTGTAGTTCATTTCTAGTCTCATAGCGTTGTGGTCAGAAAAGATGCTTGATATGATTTCAATTTTCTTAAATTTACTGAGGCTTGATTTGTGACCCAAGATGTGATCTATCCTGGAGAATGTTCTGTGCGCACTTGAGAAGAAAGTGTAATCTGCTGTTTTAGGATGGAATGTCCTATAAAGATCAATTAAATCTATCTGGTCTATTTTGTCATTTAAACCTTGTGTTTCCTTATTAATTTTCTGTTTGGAAGATCTGTCCATTGGTCTAAGTGAGGTGTTAAAGTCCCCCACTATTATTGTGTTACTGTCGATTTCCTCTTTTATAGCTGTTAACTGTTGCCTTATGTATTGAGGTGCTCCTATGTTGGGTGCATAAATATTTACAATTGTTATATCTTCTTTTTGGATTGATCCCTTGATCATTATGTAGTGTCCTTCCTTGTCTCTTGTAACATTCTTTATTTTAAAGTCTATTTTATCTGATATGAGTATAGCTACTTCAGCTTTCTTTTGATTTCCATTTGCATGGAATATCTTTTTCCATCCCCTCACTTTCATTCTGTATGTGTCCCTAGGTCTGAAGTGGGTCTCTTGTAGACAGCATATATATGGATCTTGTTTTTGTATCCATTTAGCAAGCCTGTGTCTTTTGGTTGGAGCATTTAATCCATTTACATTTCAGGTAATTATTCATATGTATGTTCCTATTACCATTTTCTTAATTGTTTTTGGTTTGTTTTTGTAGGTCTTTTTTTCTCCCACTTAGAGAAGTTCCTTTAGCATTTGTTGTAGAGCTGGTTTGGTGGTGCTGAATTTTCTTAGCTTTTGCTTGTCTGTAAAGCTTTTGATTTCTGTATTGAATCTGAATGTGATCCTTGCCAGGTAGATTAATCTTGGTTGTAGGTTCTTCCCTTTCATCACTTTAAATATATCATGCCACTCCCTTCTGGCTTGTAGAGTTTCTGCTGAGAAATCAGCTGTTAACCTTATGGGAGTTCCCTTGTATGTTATTTGTCATTTTTCCCTTGCTGCTTTCAATAATTTTTCTTTGTCTTTAATTTTTACCAGTTTGATTACTGTGTATCTCGGCGTGTTTCTCCTTGAGTTTATCCTGTATGGGAGTCGCTGCACTTCCTGGACTTGGGTGTCTATTTCCTTTCCCATGTTAGGGAAGTTTTCGACTATAATCTCTTCACATATTTTCTCGGGTCCTTTCTCTCTTTCTTCTCCTTCTGGGACCCCTATAATGCGAATGTTGTTGCATTTAATGTTGTCCCGGAGGTCTCTTAGGCTGTCTTCATTTCTTTTCATTCTTTTTTCTTTATTCTGTTCCACAGCAGTGAATTCCACCATTCTGTCTTCCAGGTCACTTATCCGTTTTTCTGCCTCAGTTATTCTGCTATTGATTCCTTCTAGTATAGTTTTCATTTCAGTTATTGTATTTATCTCTGTTTGTTTGTTCTTTAGTTCATCTAGGTCTTTGTTAAACATTTCTTGCATCTTCTCGATCTTTGCCTCCATTCTTTTTCCGAGGTCCTGGATCATCTTCACTATCTTTATTCTGAATTCTTTTTCTGGAAGGTTGCCTATCTCCACTTCATTTAGTTGTTTTTCTGGGTTTTATCTTGTTCCTTCATCTGGTACATAGCCCTCTGCCTTTTCATCTTGTCTGTCTTTCTGTGAATGTGGTTTTTGATCCACAGGCTGCAGGATTGTAGTTCTTCTTCTGCTGTCTGCCCTCCAGGTTTTGTTTTTAAACCATGCTTTAGGAAAATGTGACCAACACCTATATAAAATAAAATTATGTGTAATATTTTAAAAGTGGAACTTTTGGCTAAAATATTAATAATTCTTATCTTAATCTTTAATGATTGGCTCTCTAGAGAAAAAAAGATTTTCTTTTTCTCTTTTAGGTCCAAGAGCCTCCTGAAATCAATTTAGTTCTATACCCTCAGGGCTTGACTGGGGAAGAAGTATACGTGAAAGTGGATTTGAGAGTGAAATGCCCACCCACCTATCCAGATGTGTGAGTACATTTAGAAATAGCTGTGATGTGATTTCCGTTCTTTGTTTTGGAAACATAGGAACAGGTTGAAGTTAATGGTGTTTTCTCCTTCTGGCCCCTATTCCATTTAAAATTTTATTTCCTGTCACTTGCATTTCATGAAAACTACATCAGCAATAGACATTTTCATGAAACCTGTCTCCTGTTAAGTCAGCTTATAGTTAGTAGTCTTTATGGATGGTAATATTTGCTCCATGACTAATGTTTGCTTCCTCTGATATGTTAACTTTTGTTTGTTTAATTCTTCATAAACAAGTAAGAGGAACAATCTAGAAGAAAAAGATAAAGGTGAAGTGACTATAAAAGCTTTGTGGACTTAGTTTTAAAGTATGATAGGCATTAGGACTTAGAGTAGCCTTCCAGGCCAATGGGACCTTTACTTCCTAGAGTAAAGGAGGATTTAGAGTTGCCCTGTTTCTGTGGGGGGACTGCTAACGAGTCTTCACTGGGCAGTCCCACACCCTGCAGGGCGTGTAACATCACTGGCCTCTACCCACTAATGTCAAGAGAGTTCCCCAGTCAGTGAGACAGCCGAAAACCTCACGTATTTCTAAACTCCCGCTGAAGGTGATACTCCCTCTGGCTGAGATTCACTCGTAAAACAAAAGCATTAGCTATCAGGACTTGAGTATTCTTTTTTTAAAGTACCATGCATATTCCATGTAATCTTTCCCCAGACATTCCATGTGGAAAAGCAGATTGGCCTGGATGATGTTTTGTGGTTTGAGCTTGTTGTGTAGGAAGCCAGTGAAGGAAAGTGACAAATAAAAGGAAGTCCTGCCTTACACAGTGGGTGGTAAATGAAGTCCTGCCTTACACAGTGGGTGGTAAATGTTTGGGACTTGTTATCTTAAGAGGTGATAGAGGATATGAAAATACAAATAGGTCAAGTTGAGTTCCTCAAAGTTAGTAACCCACTTTTAGCCCAACCTGTATGCCTAGAGTAGATATAGTAGGTATTCAGAAAGTTAATTTATGCATTAATTGAAGGGTGATTAATTTTATGAAAGAAAGATAAGACAGTGCCTCTCTAGGTTTTAGTTTCCTGACACTGTATAGGTGGTGTCTTTTCTGACACCAACAGGGTGTCCAGACAATTCAATTCAATTGTGACACTAAAATTGATAGTTAGGTTAGGGACTCAGTCCCACAACAAGACTTCAGATGCCAGTTGCAAGTCCCAGTACTTCTGATCAACTGGTTATAAATTTGCAGGTTCCCGTAATGCCTATGTTCGATAATTTGCTAGAACAGCTCACAGAACTCAGGAAGGCACTTCACTTACTATTACCGGTTTATTATATAGGATACAACTCAGGACCAGCCAGATGGAAGAGATGCTTAGGCCAGGAATGTGGGGAGGGGCGCAGAGCTTCTTTGCCCTCTTGACATTGACTGATGTCCTCTGGGGGAGACACAGTCACCCCTGGTTGAGAACCACTACTTTAGAGAACTCGTCAGGTAAATCTTGATGTGTCCACTTGGTAAAAATATTACTTAAGAAACAGCATGCAAATGCTTAACAAAAAGTTAAAAAGTAAACATTATACTATCAGCTACATAAAATTATGAATTATGTAGCAAAGGCATAAAGAGAACACTGGAAATTTTAAAGCAAGTTTAATTAGTGTTGCGGATGAATTTTTCACCATTCTGTTAATATTGCTATATAATGACTGCTTGCTTTTTTTAAAAAAAATTATGTAAGTCTTGACTTGGGGAAACATTCCTATCTTTTGAGATGATATGGGGCAGGAAAACTTTCCTTTTCTGCAAAATAGTCCTTGATGCCACTGTAAGAGAGAGAATCCTGGATTGGCTGGACCACACATAGACTCAGTAGTCTCTCTCAGATTTCCATCTATCCAACTAGATTGATGATTGTAGCAATCTATCATACTGAAGCATTGAGAGAATCCATAGGTAAGTGAATAGTAAAGGCTTCGCCAAGGTAAAACGCCATGAATTACTCAGAAATGCTTGGTGGGAAGTGATGAATCATCTTCTCTTCAAATGAAGCCTACTTAATCTCAGAGTTGTTATTAGATGTGTATTGGTTGGAAATAAGAAGAACCCCAAGGGCTGGTTGTACTTTCCTTGGGTAGAAAGTGTTAACTCTTAGTTGCGCTCTATAGGGATGAAGAGGAGAGTGTGGTAGGCATCCTTGGAAGAGCAGAGTTTGCAGAGTGTGCATGACTAGATTTATGCATGAGTAGGTGAGCTCATTTACAGCAGAATGAGTGCCTGGGACACAGCATGTTGTAGGAATACTAGATAGATCACTGTGGCTCCATCTCGCCTGGTATTCTTGTCCTGCTTTATGCCAGAGTGCACTAACGAGCACAGAGCATCTGGACTCTGGCAGGTGAGCTGTCTGAGTAAACTGACGTTGAGGGCCAAGCCAGGATGGAGCGTTACCATACAGGGGAGCTCATAGTGAAGTTACTAGGCTAGAATCACACACAGAGCTCGAGTGATTTTTTAAAAGGCAGTAGACAGTAATTGATGTTAAAAATTTAAATCAGGTTGTAAAGCTGAAATCACACAGAGGAGTTGGGGAGACCCCTGATCGAGCCCCAATCATGTATGTCTGGTCCTCTGGGGGATCAGGGCACCCGACTGCCCACACTGACGACTAGCCAGCCCACTGCTGCCCCCACAGGCTGCAGGTGCCTCCGTGTTGAGTACTGTGTCAACAGAGTTGCTGGGGTAAAGTTAAAATGCTTTTGAGATGAAAAGAAATGTTGCTGGGGGTACAGTGAGATTCACAAATGAGGCCCTTATGAAATCCCCAGGCCCCGAGCTTGGAACTTAGCAAATATTAATGCAAATAATCTGTACTTTCTAGAGTAACTCCTTTTTGTTTTTTTTCTTTTCCAGAGTCCCTGAAATAGCATTAATGAATGCCAAAGGTCTGTCAAATGAAACTGTTAATTTGTTAAAGTCCCGCCTAGAAGAAGTGGCCAAAAAACATTGTGGCGAGGTATGATTTGTTAAACTGGAATTATGAGAGGATGGTAAAAATCTCGTCATGTTCAACAGTGTTTGCCTTCTGGCCTTTTCTTTGGGTTAAAGGCTTTCCCGTTGCACCTCAAATCTAAATTTCACTAGGATGTTTTGGGTTTTATTGGTATCTACAAAGGGGAACATTGCTGTTTGTATTTTTTTAATTAACGGTAATTATGAATTACAAATTGTAGAGTGTATATAGATAGTACTGTTGCTTAAGAATTCTTCTGGAAGCACTTTATATGAACCTGGCCATTCTTTTGGCACACTTTGGACCTGACATCATGACCTCATCTTGACTTCAACCTTTATGTTGGAAAATGTTTGCAGACAAGTGATTTCTCACCAAACTTTGCCACCTCTCCACTTTTCATATCAGAAGGACTGTTTTCCTTCTCAACAATTAACAATACACTCTCCTCCATCAATGTCCCTTTTATATCTGAGCATTTACACCTAGTTCAGTACTGATTCCTTTTTAATTCTGTGACATCAGAGTCTACATGAGCTCCCCCTTGGGTGGCAGAACTCTCTCTGGACGGCTAGGCTAGGTAACTTCTTAGGGCAGAGTATTACTGTGTGTATTAACTCTGTGTATACTGTGTGTATAATTACTGAGAGTATTATTATCTCTTAAATATAATCGATTTCCTCACTTTTGTATAAGATCACTCAGTGTTTTTACCTGGGTAGCTCATGCTTAACTATCCCATCCTATAAAAAGTGAGAAGAGCTAAGTAAGGGCTAACCCTAGGCCTCCATGTCTATGCTGGACCACTAGGAAAGTGCCTGGACAGTTTTTAACTTGCATTCTATAACACATTGAGTCACAGCCATCTAAGTTGCGTTTCCAAGAACTTCAGTCATTGTTGTACTATAGAAAGTGACTGTATGATAGCCAGATCATGGAAGCAACCTAAATGCCCATAGACAGACGAATGGATAAAGAAGATGTGGTATATATATACAATGGAATATTACTCAGCCATAAAAAGGAACAAAATTGGGTCATTTGTAGAGACGTGGATGGATCTAGAGACTGTCATACAGGGTGAAGTAAGTCAGAAAGAGAAAAACAAATATTGTATATTAATGCATATATGTGGAACCTAGAAAAATGGTACAGATGAACCGGTTTGCAGGGCAGAAATGGAGACACAGATATAGAAAACAAACATATGGACACCAAGGGGGGAAAGTGGCAGGGGGCAGGGGTGGTGGATGAATTGGGAGATTGGGATTGACATGTATACACTAATATGTATAAAATGGATAACTAATAAGAACCTGCTGTATAAAAAAATAAATAAAATTCTAAAATTCAAAAAAAAAAAGTGTATGAAAAACTGAAACTGTTTCCTCTAAGATCAGGAACAAGACAAGGTTGTCCACTCTCACCACTATTATTCAACATAGTTTTGGAAGTTTTAGCCACAGCAGTCAGAGAAGAAAAAGAAATAAAAGGAATCCAAATCGGAAAAGAAGTAAAGCTGTTGCTGTTTGCAGATGACATGATACTATTCATAGAGAATCCTAAAGATGCTACCAGAAAACTACTAGAGCTAATCAATGAATTTGGTAAAGTACCAGGATACAAAATTAATGCACAGAAATCTCATGCATTCTCATACACTAATGATGAAAAATCTGAAAGAGAAGTTAAGGAAACACTCCCATTTACCATTGCAACAAAAAGAATAAAATACCTAGGAATAAACCTACCTAGGGAGACAAAAGACCTGTATGCAGAAAACTATAAGACACTGATGAAAGAAATTAAAGACAATACAAATAGATGGAGAGATATACCATGTTCTTGGATTGGAAGAATCAACATTGTGAAAATGACTATACTACCCAAAGCAATCTACAGATTCAGTGCAATCCCTATCAAAGTACCAATGGCATTTTTCACAGAACTAGAACAAAAAATTTCACAATTTGTATGGAAACACAAAAGACCCTGAATAGCCAAAGCAATCTTGAGAAAGAAAAACAGAGCTGAAGAATCAGGCTCCTGGACTTCAGACTCTACCAAAAAGCTACAGTAATCAAGACAATATGGTACTGGCACAAAAACAGAAATATAGATCAATGAACCAGGATAGAAAGCCCAGAGATAAACCCATGCACATATGGTCACCTTATTTTTGATAAAGGAGACAAGGATATACAATAGAGAAAAGACAGCCTCTTCAATAAGTGGTGCTGGGAAAACTGGACAGCTACATGTGAAAGAATGAAATTAGAACAGTCCCTAACACCATACACAAAAATAAACTCAAAATGGATTAAAGACCTAAATGTAAGACCAGACACTATAAAACTCTTAGAGGAAAACATAGGAAGAACATTCTTTGACATAAATCACAGCAAGATCTTTTTTGATCCGCCTCCTAGAGTAATGGATACAAAAACAAAAATAAACAAATGGGACCTAATGAAACTTCAAAGCTTTTGCACAGCAAAGGAAACCATAAACAAGACGAAAAGACAACCCTCAGAATGGGAGAAAATATTTGCCAACGAATCAACGGACAAAGGATTAATCCCCCAAATATATAAACAGCTCATGCAGCTCAATATTAAAGAAACAAACAAGCCAATCCAAAAATGGGCAAAAGACCTAAATAGACATTTCTCCAGAGAAGACATACAGATGGCCAAGAAGCACATGAAAAGCTGCTCAACATCACTAATTATTAGAGAAACACAAATCAAAACTACAATGGGGTATCACCTCACACCAGTTAGAAGGGCCATCATCAGAAAATCTACAAACAACAAATGCTGGAGAGGGTGTGGAGAAAAGGGAAGCCTCTTGCACTGTTGGTGGGAATGTAAATTGATACAGCCACTATGGAGAACAGTATGGAGGTTCCTTAAAAAACTAAAAATAGAACTACCATATGACCCAGCAATCCCACTACTGGGCATATACCCTGAGAAACCATAATTCAAAAAGATACATGTGCCATAATGTTCATTGCAACACTGTTTACAATTGCCAGGACATGGAAGCAACCTAAGTGTCCATCGACAGATGAATGGATAAAGAAGATGTGGCACATATATACAATGGAATATTACTCAGCCATAAAAAGAAATGAAATTGAATTATTTGTAGTGAGGTGGATGGACCTAGAGTCTGTCATACAGAGTGAAGTAAGTCAGAAAGAGAAAAATAAACACCATATGCTAACACATATATATGGAATCTAAAAACCAAAAAAAAGGTTCTGAACAGCCTAGGGGCAGGATAGGAATAAAGACAGAGACGTAGAGAATGGACTTGAGGACGCGGGGAGGGGGAAGGGTAAGCTGAGAGGAAGTGAGAGAGTGGCATGGACATATATACGCCACCAAATGTAAAATAGATAACTAGTGGGAAGCAGCTGCAAAGCACAGGGAGATCAGCTTGGTGCTTTGTGACCATCTAGAGGGGTGGGATAGGGAGGGTGCGAGGGAGACGCAAGAGGGAGGAGATATGGGGATATATGTATATGTATAACTGATTCACTTTGTTATAAAGCAGAAACTAACACACCATTGTAAAGCAATTATGCTCCAATAAAGATGTTAAAAAAAGAAAGAAAGAAAGAAAGAAATTGATTGTAGCACAGTCTGGACAAAAAAAATAGGCCTTGGGAATTATTCCAAAGTTCTTTCTAGTTTAAGTCGTTTCTAGTGTAGTCTAATGTCTAGCTGAAAAATAATATGGAGTTATATTGAAAATTAAGCTACAGAATCCTCTGGTTTCTTGAATTCATGATTTGTGATTTTTTTGAAAAATTTTTTGCTGTATTTTATTTTATTTTATTTTTACAATGCAGTATTATTAACTATAATCACTATGCTGTACCTTAAATCGCCAGAACTTGTTTATCTTATAACTGGAAGTTTGTACTCTTTGACCAACATATCTCCCCTTTTCTCCCACTCCCTCGCCCCCGGCCCCTGGTAACCACCATTCTAGTCTCTGTTTCTTTTTTTTTTTAAGTTATTATATTTTATTCTATTTATATTAGTTTAATACTTTTTAAATTTAACAAATGAATTAATGTATGTCAATGCTGTCTTACAGGTAGAAAAACCAAAATATCAAACCACCGAATAATATCTCAAGAGTACATGTTTTCTTGGAACTTGAGCCAAAATTGAAAGTTAGGGGTCCCTAACACTCTAGTTACTACCTCTGGCTCCTAGGCCGTGCAGACAACAAATACCACAAAGCTTGTTCTACTTTGAAAAACTAATAATTATGTATAAATACTTTAGTATTATTTATAAGTTCAAGTAAGGAAGTGTTCAGTATTCGTAAGGTTCTCTATCAGTTATCTATTACTTTCTAACAAATTTTCCTAAAATGTAGCAGCTTAAAACAATAGCACTTTTAGTCTTTGTTTCTGTGAGTTCAGCTTTTTTATATTCCACCTGTAAGTGATATCATGCAGTATTTGTCTTTGTCTGACTTGTTTCACTTAACATAATGCCTCAAGGTCCATGTGTGTTTTGCAAACAGGAGGATGTCCTTTTTCATGGTTGCACAATATTCTGGTGTGTGTGTGTATCACATCTTCTTTATTCACTTATTCGTTGACACTTAGGTTGTTTCCCTAGCTTGGCTATCGTGAATAATGCTGCAGTAACATGGGAGTACAGATACCTCTTCAAGATCCTTTGTTTTCATTTCCTTTGAATATATACTCAGAAGTGGGATTGCTGGATCATATGGTAGTTCTATTTTTAAGTTTTTGAGGAACCTACATACTGTTTTCCATGGTGGCTGCACCAATTTACATTCTCACCAAGAGTGTACCTGGGTTCCCTTTTCTCCACATCCTCGTCAACACTTGTTATTTGCTGTCTTTTTGATGATAGCCATTTTAACAGGTGTGAGGTGATAACACATTGTGGCTTTGATTTGCATTTCCCTGATGATTAGTGATGTGTCGAGTATCTTTTCATGTGCCTATTGGCCATTTGTATGTCTTCTTTGGAAAAATGTCTATTGTGTTCCTCTGCCCATTTTTTAATTGGATTGTTTGCGAGTTTTTGGGTGGTTTTTTGTTTTGCTTTTTTTGGGTTTTTTTGGCCACGCTGGACCTTTGTTGCTGCACGCGGGCTTTCTCTAGTCGTGGCGAGTGGGGGCTACTCTTTGCGGTGTGTGGGCTTCTCACTGTAGTGGCTTCTCTTGTTGCGGGGTGTGGGCTCTAGGCACGTGGGCTTCAGTTGTTGTGGCTTATGGGCTCTAGAGCACAGTAGTTGTGGCATGCAGGCTCAGTAGTTGTGGCATGCAGGCTCAGTAGTTGTGGCTTATGGGCTCTAGAGCGCAGGCTCAGTAGTTGTGGAGCATGGGCTTAGTTGCTCCGCGGCATGTGGGAGCTTCCCGGACTAGGGATCGAACCCATGTCCCCTGCACTGGCAGGCGGACTCTTAACCACTGCACCACCAGAGAAGTCCCAGATTGTTTGGTTTCTTTTTTTTTGCTACTGAGTTGTATGAGTTCTTTATGTATTTAAATATTGACTCCTTATCAGATATATGATTTGCAAATATCTTCTCCCATTCTGTAGGTTACCTTTTCATTTGTTGATGGTTTCCTTTGCTGTGCAGAAACTTTTTAATTTGATGTAGTCCCACTTGTTTATTTCTGCTTCTGTTTTCCCCCCCACCCCCCTGCCTTTTTTGGCTTTATTGTAAATTATACTTTTTATTTTGAGATAATTATAGATTCACATGCAATTGTAAGAAATAATACCAGGAGAGCCCAAGTACCCTTTACTCAGTTTGCCCCAATGGTAACATTTTTGCAAAACTGTAGTGTAATATCATAACCAGGACATTGACATTGATACAGTCAAGATACAGAATGGTTTCATCACCACAAGATCCCTAATGTTGCCACCTCCTTACACCCCCATGCCCTCCTTGATACCTGACAACCACTAATCTGTTCTCCATTTCCGTAATTGTCTCATTTCAAGGATGTTATATAAGTAGAGTCACAGTATGTGACCTTTGGGATTTACTCCCCCTCCCCCCACCACTGCAGCATGATTCTGTGGAGACTCATCAGATTGTCACATGTATCGATAGTTGTTACTTTTTATTGCTGAGTAGTATTCCATCTTATAGGTGCACCACTGTTTGTTTAGCCATCCACCAGGTGAAAGACATCGGAATTATTTCCAGTTTGGGGCTATTAAAAATAAAGCTGCTGTAAACATTTATGTACAGCTTTTTGTGTGAACATAAGTTCATTTCTCTGAAATAAATGCTCAGGAGTGCAGTTGTGGGTGTATGGTACTGTGTGTTCAGTTTTTTAAGAAACTGCCAAAATTTTCCAGATTAGCTGACCACTTTACATTACCATCAGCAATGTGAGTGGTCCAGTTTCTCCACATCGGTGTCAGCATTTGATGTTGTCAGTTTTCTATTTTATCTATTCTAATAGAAGTTGTGATGGTTAATTTTATGTGTCTGTTGGCTAGGCCATGGTACCTGGATATTTGGCCAAACATTATTCTATATGTTTCTGGGAAGGTATTTTTTAGATGAAATTAACATTTAAATCAGTATACTTTGAGTTAAGCAGATTACTCTCCATAAGGTGGGGGGGCCTCACCCAGTCAGTTGAGGGCTTTAAAAGAAGAAGACTGGCCTCCCTGGAAGAAGGAATTGCCAGGAAATGCCCTTGGGACTTGAACTGCAACATCAACTCTACCCTGGGTCACCAGCCTGCTGGCCTACCCTGCAGAATTTGGACTTATCAGCGTCTATAATCACGTGAACCAATTCCTTAAAATCAATCTCAATCAATTTTTCCCTCTCCCTCCTTCCTTCTCTCTCTCTCTCTCTCTCTCTCTCCATACACAGTCGGCTCTCCGTATCTGTGGGTACTACATCCGTGTATTCAGGCAACCATAGATCGAAAATATTCAGAAAAACGATCCAGGAAGTTCCAAAAAGCAGAACTTGAATTTGCTGCATGCCAACAACTATTTGCATAGCATTTACATAGTATTTACAACTATTTACATAGTATTTTCGTTCTTTTAGGTATTGTAAGTAATCTAGAGATGATTTAAAGTATACTGTGGGAAGATGCGCATAGGTTATGTGCAGATACTATACCGTATATATATGTGGACACATACACCTTCTATTTGGTTCTGTCTCTTGGGAGAACCCTGGCTGATACAGATGCGTACTGCGAGTTGAGGCAGAGCGGCTGCCGTAAATAAGGAGGTCAGGAGAGGCCCCACCAGGTGACATGTGAGCAGAGGCTGAAAAAAGCAAGACGATGGACTGTGTAGATTTGGGGGAGAGGGGGCAAGAGCCAGTTTGGAGACTAGCTCTTATTTACATCCAGTCTTGTATGTTTTATCAGATTTATACAGAAAATGCTAGTAAATTAAATACATTAGCAAAAGAAAAACCCTCCACTGCTTGGCTCCTGGCTCCTTTCTGGTGTAGAAATGGTTTCTCTTTGACGTGATGGAAACTGCCTTCTTTAATCAGCTTTCCTTAAAAGAGCTTTTCACAGAACAGTTTGCCTCTTAGACTCTAGACTAGTGTTTCTCAACTGTAAATAGAAGTATATCCAGTGAAAGCCACAGCTTCTAGTACAATAAAAAATACAGCTTCCCCCAATAATAGCTGTGGTTTCTCCCCAAGAGAAAGGTGAACACCAGGCAAACTATATATTCTTGTGTACAGTGAATTCTATTACCTTTTACCACCCTAAGTCCTTTTAGAAACAATAATTTTTAATCTGCTTCATTGTAATTGAGGAAAAAGAAATTTCAGAGTGGTGGTCCTCATCTGCAGAAGGAGCTCGGCACTCTTGACCTCTTTGGGGTTGGAATAGTTGGTCAGGGTGGGGTCCCAGAAACCTTTGTTCTGTTGATTTACCAGCCAAGCTATGGTTTATGATTTAGGGGTTGGAGAAAGTGGCTTCCTACATTCACATAGGATGTCTGAGAGGGGGGCCTTTTTCCTTCTGATACTGTAAATGCTTCCCTAAGTGGAAATGAAATGCTTTCTAAGTATTAATTAGCCTCCTACTGGCCCATTACTAGCAGGGAGAGAGTGAGGCCTTTAAGCGTTTGCCTCTGTACCCCAGTAGGATGTTTTCAGTATGCTGTATGGATAGATGAAAGCTCTCATGTTAGCAATGATTATTCTCTGCTCAACTGTCATTATGTAGGCAGGTTTTCTAGTTGGGAAGGTAGTCTTTACTTTTATGCAGTCTTAAATATTTTACCAGATTTATTTATACAGAAAAATATTTTATTGGATTTATTATATAGAAAATGCTAATAAATTGAATAGGATTGCAAAAGAAAAGTGAAGCTTTTTATTTATCTAGATAGTGATTTTTCTTGATAGCAACACAATGAGGTGAGTGCTATAAAAGCTTTTTCCTCCTGTGGTTGCATCCTAGACCTAATTTAGAACGTGTCACATTAAAATGAATATCACCATTGTGAGTGGGTCTCGGATGGCCTGCATGTTTTTCTGTAGTCTTACCTTGGGGCCCTGCTTCGCGTCACTTGACCATTTGTGGTTGATTTCCATCCATGTGTTTAGGTGATGATATTTGAACTGGCTTACCATGTGCAGTCATTTCTCTGCGAGCACAACAAGCCCCCTCCCAAGTCTTTTCATGAAGAAATGCTGGAAAGGCGGGCTCAGGAGGAGCAACGGAGGCAGTTAGAGGCCAAGCGGAAAGAGGAAGAGGAGGTGAGACCCTTGTCACCGCGGTGTCCAGCCTGGAGGACTGTGAGCTCCTATAGGTTTTCCTCCATCTCTACCTACTCACTTACTGGTATTTCTTTAAGTTTTGCTCAGCATTTGATCCAAGAACCATGGATTCATGTGAAAGGAGGCCCTAAGAGTAACCAAGAAATAAATACTATGAGTGATTCCCTCCCAACAAATATCAATGCTACCCCTAGAACCCTTAGTCCAGGTCTTTAAATAAAAGAAAAAGGAGGTCGGTTTAACCAAACTTCTGGTGCTCTTTCTGTGCTTGTAAAGCTGTGCAGGAGTTCAGAGGCTATTATCTTCTTCCCTCTGTGGGACAAGTATCTCATGCCCAAATGAGTAGCCAAAGCCAGAGACTAAAGGTTTTTTTGTTCACTAACCATTTGTACTTTTTCTTTATTTGCATATGGATGTATACTGCTGTGTTATTTTAAAAATCCTTTAATCAAAGTTAATACATGTATCTAAATTTCCTTCCTGATTTTTAAGTTTTTTTTTTCCTTCTATTTAGTCTTTTAATAAACTTATCTAGAACTTATTTTGGTTGGGTTGTGAAAATGAGGGTCTGAGTTTTTCTTTTTTTTTTTTTCCCCAGTCATTTTCCTAACACATTTATTAAGTAATCATTCATTCTTAAGTGATTTGTAATAATTCCTTTAAAGTGTATTTTACCTACTCATTTATACTAAGTTCTACTTGCGAATTATCTCTTTTGTTCAATTCATCTGTTTTTCTCTTGAGTCTCTACCGCACTCTGAGTTATTTGTATCTTTATAACATTTGACTGTCTTAAGTCAGGACCCCTGTCCCTTCATCCTTCATTCTTCTTTTTTTTTTTCCCCTCGGCTATTCTCGCAGATAAGTTATAGGATTGCTTTCTCAAAATCAAAACAAAACAAAGCCTGTGGGATTTTGAGTAAAATTGCACTAAACTTATGTATTCATTTAGGAAGAATTAACATTATGACAGTATTCAGACTTCCTATCCAGGAATGTTTTTCCATTTATTTTTATCTCTCAGTGAGGCTTTTTAGTTTTCTTCCCTTAGGTGTTACAATTACTTGTAGGGTTTTGTTTTTCCTGCTTTTCTTAGGTTCTTTTTTTTTTTTAAATAAATTTATTTATTTTATTATTTATTTATTTATTTATTTTGGCTGCATTGGGTCTTCTGTTGCTGCGCGTGGGCTTTCTCTAGTTGCGGTGAGCAGGGGCTACTCTTTGTTGCGGTGCGTGGGCTTCTCATTGCGGTGGCTTCTCTTGTTGCGGAGCATGGGCTCTAGGCACGTGGGCTTCAGTAGTTGTGGCACGCAGGCTCAGTAGTTGTAGCGCACGGGCTTAGTTGCTCCGCGGCATGTGGGATCTTCCCGGACCAGGACTCGAACCCGTGTCCCCTGCATTGGCAGGCAGATTCTTTACCACTGCGCCACCAAGGAAGCCCTTTTCTTAGGTTCTTATTCCTGGTTCTTTTTTCCTGCTTCATTATGTTCATCCTTTACTTATGTTAACACTGTCTTTGTGAGTTCCGTTCATGTTTTTCTCAATATTTATTTATTTGGCTGTGCCAGGTCTTAGTTGCGGCACGAGGGATTTTTTTTTTTTTTTTTTTTTTTTGGTTGCGGCACGCGGGATCTAGTTCCCTGACTAGGGATCGAACCTGGGCCCCCTGCATTGGGAGCACGGAGTCTTAACCACTGGACCACCAGGGAAATCCCGGCTCCATTCATTTTGTTACTGCTTATCTCCTATTTAATTGCGTAACCTAGTTACCATTTAGGGTTTAAAGTTCCTTATTGTTGTCATTGTTCTTAGGCAGACACATTTTTACTAGAAGATAAAGATATTTAACAGTCTTGTTTTGGTGTCCTACTATAACTACCTGTAAGTTTGGGGTATGCTTTTACATTTTATATTATTGCTGTAATAGTTTTTGGTGAGTTTCTCAATGGTTTTGACATTTATAACCTGGAATTTTAGGCAGCTCATAAAAAACACTATTTTTCTCTACCTAAATTCAGAATCATTTGCATAATAGCTACATGAGTCAAATGGATAGAGATCAAAATGCCACTTTTAATACTGAGAAAACTGATTGGGGAATGCACCTGAAGGTCTGTGGCTTGTGGGTGTGCACCCAACTCAGCCCACCTCCACCCGGCGGCCTGGCCGACAGTAGGCGCAAGTGCACGTTCTCTGCAGACAGGCAGGTATCAAAGAGGAGGGACTCAGTCAAGTGTGGGGAGAAGTGAGCGGCCCATGGTGTTGCTGCAGTTAAAGTCCCTCCACATTGGGAATCCCCTGGCGGTCCAGTGGTTAGGACTCCGTGCTTCCAAAAAAAGTCCCTCCACATAGAAATGGGGAGTAAGTGTCCCTCCCCACACAGTCTTAACACCCATTTAAGTGGGAAGCCTGTTGCATAAGAACTCTGATAAAACTGACGTAACTACAGTTTGTACTAAGGTTCTAGATATTCAGATCTCTTAGGAGATGAGAGCTTGAATTACTGAAATTCAAAAGATTTTTTGTGGTTTCAGAATTCGTATGTTGTATGGGTTTCAGAGATCAGCATTTGATGGCAGTATGATTTATTTCAGCAACGTGAAATCCTTCATGAGATTCAGAGAAGGAAAGAAGAGATAAAAGAAGAAAAAAAAAGGAAAGAAATGGCTAAGCAGGTACTCTAGCAATTCTGCCATACTCAGTTTACATTTTGCTAAACATAAAACCTTTTTATTTCCATTGATAATATTTGAATTATTGTATCTTTATAATATTTGAATATCTGAGAAGTCAGGACTCCTGTCCTTCATTCTTCATTATTCTTTTTCCTTCATTATTCTTTTTCCCCTCCTTTGTTAGTATCAGTAGTAAAGCTTAAAATGAAGCACTAAAAAGTTTTCCAAATATCATTCATTATATATTTTAGATTCTCCAAATAGGTAGCAAAATTTAGAGTTGTATGTTATCTGTAGATGACTTAGGCTTACGTAACTACAGTAGTTTATCAAAAGAGTTGAAGGAGAGAGGAGATTGAAGTTTTTTGGGGTTTTTTAAAAAATTAATTAATTAATTTTTTTGGCTGTGTTGGGTCTTCATTTCTGTGCGAGGGTTTTCTCTAGTTGCGGCAAGCGGGGGCCACTCTTCATCGCGATGCGCGGGCCTCTCACTACCGTGGCCTCTCGTTGCGGGGCACAGGCTCCAGACGCGCAGGCTCAGTAGTTGTGGCTCACGGGTCTAGTTGCTCCGCGGCATGTGGGCTCTTCCCAGACCAGGGCTCGAACCCGTGTCCCCTGCATTGGCAGGCAGATTCTCAACCACTGCACCACCAGGGAAGCCCCGAGATTGAAGTTTTGATAATCAACCCAGACTGGAATTATTAATACTTGGAAAATAAAACTATTTGTTCATACAGAAGAGTGAATGGAAACCACATGGATCTCCCTGAGATTTCATTCAGTGATGGAAAAGAAGGATTCAACAGAGCTGGTTTAAAAAGCAGGGGTGGAAAAGGATAAAGTCCTTTTGCCTATATTTTTCCTGAGTCCAACTCAATCAAAAACCAGCTACACATGTTTGGAGAAATCCAGAGACAATTTTGCTCATTCTCTTTTAGAGAAATATGGCATTAAACTTAAGGGAAGCAATGAGGTGCAGTGGGAGGAACCACTGATGTACAGGTAAGCAGCACCTGGCTGAAAGCTTTGGCTTTTTTACTGCCTGGCTCTGCGACCTTGACAGATGACACTCTCCGAGGCTCATTTTCCTCACCCCTTAAGACGGCACAGATAATGCCTTCCTTTCTGTCTTATGTAATTATTCCCACAGATAAATGTACTGCCCTTTGTGAATGTACAAAGCTGTATACAAATTTAAGGTGATATTACTGTTCCCACCAACTCTCCTATCTTACATCTGATCTGCCTTCCTGTCACTCACTCTGCTCTCCCCTTGTTTGTTTTTTACAGTGTTCAAAATAGTTTAATATTGGAGTCAAGATAGATAACAGAACAATACTAATTCTATCAATAGACAGAAGACATAATCCAAACATAGACCCCCTCCACCCCACGTATATGTAACTGATTTTTTGACTAAGGTACAAAGATAATTCTGGAGAAAGGATAGCCTTTTCAGCAAACGGTACTAGAACATTTTTTTTCTTTTCTATTATGGTTTATTACAGGATATTGAATCTGCTCTCTCTTTGAATGCCTTCTTCTGTTCATCTCTTGCTCTTCTCCCTGATTTTTCGTGTATATTCCACGATTCTAAGCATTTTCGTTTATAAAATTCACATTCTCTTGAAACTGTAACCCGGCCTTCAGTTCTTGAACCAGTACATATTTGGACATTAAACTTCTAAAAGTTGAGTTCAACGTTATTACACTTGAAAACATTCAGCTTAAATAAGATTTGCATTCTCTACATATTTATAATTATGTACCATGATTGTCTTCCACTTATGACTTATATCTAAAGTAGGTTTTACTTTTCTTTTTTTAAGGAACGTTTAGAAATAGCTAGTTTGTCAAACCAAGATCATACCTCTAGGAAAGACCCAGGAGGACACAGAACAGCTGCCATTCTACATGGAGGCTCTCCTGACTTTATAGGAAATGGTAAACATCGAACCAACTCCTCTGGAAGGTCTAGGTAAGTCCCTGCGGTTTCTGATCTGGAAGGATGAAAGATGTAGAAGAATTAAAACAACTTGTAGCGAAATTTGGTGGAATTGTCACATGATAGTTTTAATAACTTTTGCAGAGCCTGTATATCTTAGTATATTAGTTAGCAATATGAAATAAAAGTTTCATGTAACACTTTCCAAGTATCTTTCATGAAACCAGTTTTAGGGTTCATTCCCTTTTATAACAGTTACAACACTTTACAATCTTGCCTCCAGTGCAGTTTGATCTGACTTTTAATGATCTAATTATTCAATAAGTGATTTAAAAACTTTTCTCTGTCAGAATCATCATCCAGTCAGATTTCACACTGTGTGTGTTTTCAGTCTGTAACTCCCTAGGTCCCACCACAGATGTGGGGAATACTCCAAAACGGGCACGGGTGTGGGAGATCCTTTACATGAGGACAGGAGCCCCAGTTTGCTGTCAGGACTCCTCTCCCTGTTGCTACTGAGGACATTGGGCTTCCCTGTTACTGCAGGTGGGCTCCTGGGTTGATCCCTGTCACCAGAGATGATATGAAAGATACTATCTCTTCCTCTACATCCTTTTCCTCAAGTCTCTAAAGACATCCTCAAGTCTCTAAAGAATTGAGACTTCCCTGTCTATTTGCTGTGACCCTCTATGGACCAGAAAGGAATTTTAGTACAGAATCCATTTGTGAATAGGTGGGTGATTAAATAGTATAGGTATTATAATTCAGCTTCTTTATGTGTTTAAACTGTCTCTTGTGAGAATCTAAGCAGCACTTAAAACCAACATTTTCTTCTATAATAAGAAACATTTTAGGTACCAAACTAAAAGCTTATATAATCTTTTGGGTTATAGTTTGTTTATACGAAGGAATCATTTCAGTTCTTTCCCTAATTATCTACTTTTAAAAAAAAATCAGCTCAGAAATCATTTTGATATTAACATTTAACCACCTACTGTTAAGGTGAACTAAGTCTTTTCTTGAATGCAGTTTCTGGTAACAATTCCTTTTTAAGGTTATAACTCCTTGCACCAATTTAGATTGTTTTTGCAACTGGGCTTCCATTAGGCAACATAGTTTGAAGTTGTCAGAGTACTTCAGCAGGAAATAATTGACAGACTCCTACTGTGTTAGAAACAGTAGAAATAAATCAATGCCATGAATAAGGATGTATAAAAAACAATTTTTTGTTTAAACATTTCCATTTTTGCAGCTAACTGTAAACAGTGGGTCCAAGATTAGACTTGACTTTTGAGATCAGAGATTATTAGCAAGTTTATTCAAGGAAGGATGGGAACTTCTCTCCCTCCTTGACATAGGTAGAACTTTTCATGTAGTGCTTGTGGAGGGCCATTTGTATGTCTTGGATAGAATGTGACATTCCATGAGCATCCAAGAAGAAATCATTTTTATGTATTGTTTGCCAACATTGTTGCACAAACCTGCCTGAACTCTGGCACTATGTTGGCTACCGACTGGAAAAGAATAAATCTTTCTTAAAGTATAGTTTACATGCTTCTTCAGTTAAGAAATAAAAAGTCCTTGATATACTGAAGTACCTCATAGCATACTCTTGATTCTTTTTCTTCCTTGCTATTCACTAGTCTTTGAGTTGGAAAGCCAAAGGAAAGAAGCAGAGTGTTCCATTTTATTCTTTCAGTTAGTAGATACATTTGATAGAGTTAGTAGAGATGGCCTTGTCATCACTATTGTCAGCAGGCATTATTCGAATTGGCTGTGACTAAAAACAATACAATCTAGAACCAGATACTTAATGAGCACTTACTAAAGGTCAGACACCTTTCTGAGTCCTGGGGATTCAATAAACAAGATCAAGAAGGACTCTGGTTTCATGGAGCTTATATTCTAGTTGGAGGAGACCGTCCACAAGCAAGCAAGAAAATGTCAGATGGTGACTAGCGCTCTGCAGAGAATTTAAATAGGCTGTCTTGAAGAAAGACCGGATGGCTACTTTAGATTGGGTGTTTGGAGGAAGGAGTCCAAGGATTGGATCCTGAGTGACAGAAGGACAGTGGCTTTCGACGGGGGTGGGGCACGGATACTGGATCTGGATGATGGAATGGAGCCAGCTGCTTGGGTAAAGAACAGCCGGTGCAGAAGGCCCGAAGCCAGCCTGGCCTTGTCCTGCCCAGAGCTCATCAAACAGGGCAGCGTGGCTGCAATGAGCGGGCATGGAGAGAGTGATTCAAGGCGGCGGCAGGGGTGTGTCACGGAGGGCTTTGTTGGTCGGGTCAGGAGTTTAGGTGTAATGAGCAGCCATTCGGGGTTTTAAAGAGGAATAAGATAGCATCTGATCCACACTAAGTGAAGTTCTTCCTGGCTGCCAGTGGAGAGTGGAGAACAGGAGAGCAACAGTAGAGGAATGGTTTGCACGTCACGCTTCGTACTACTCTCCCCCTCCCTCAGCCTCTGCACGGCAGCTACGCTCATCTTGCAGTCCTTCGCGCACGCCAAGCTCCTTCCCATCTCGGGGCCTCTGCCAGTCACTCTGCCTGCGACGCTCTCCCTGGGGCACTTTGCATGGCCGGCTTCTTATCTTTCAGTTCTCCGCTCACCAGTGACTTCAGACGCCTTCCCTGAGCACCCCCCAACCCCGCTCCCCTGCTTAGTCACTTGTTCCCCAGTTCCCTGTTTTAAGTTTCTCCACAGCAGTTACTGCTAACTGAACTTCATATTCACTTGTTTGCTTTTTTATTGTCTTTCTCCTTTCATGACAATGTCAAGTTCATGCGAGCAAGGACCTCATCTGTGTTTCCCTCAGGGCCTGGAACAGTGCCTGGGAGAGACAGAGTAGGTGCTCAGTAAACATCTGATGAAAGGAGGGAGGGAGTCAGGAAGGATGATAGAAAGGGACAGACTGTCTTTTTGGCACTTGTAGGGTCTGCAGCCTCTTCAGCCAGGGTGGCTCAGCTTTTCTTTTTATGTGGGCGTATCAAAAATCAGTAAGGCTTTATTTAATGAAAGGTTTCCACTGCGTAAAACAAGAGAAAGAGAACAGAAAACCACTCACTGTTCTAGTGGAAAGAGCTTAAAGGCCTGATACTCAAGGGCCTGGCCCCTTGGCCCAACTTTTCACGGATGTGTTTTTGTCTTTGTTGAACAACTTTATTTTCTGTGTCCTTAAGGTTGTCTTTTTTCCCCTTTGAAGGATTTACCTTTTATCTTTTTTTCAAATTGAGGTAAAATTCAAATAATATAAAACTAACCATTTTAAAGTGTCAGTTTAAACTAACCATTCAGTGTCAAGCTGTCTTTTGTAAAGTGCAGACATAGTTCTCTCCTGCCTTCTTCCCAGGGATGTTGTATCTCATAAATGGGCACTTTGAACTTTTTAGGAGAAGCAAAAAAAGAAAAAAAAATTCTATAAAGTAGTTCATGGTAGAGAATGATTTTCACAGTTTCAGACTTGCCTTCCGTGCAGGTTACTAAAGTGTAGCCCAGAATCTAGGATACATCACCCATTTTCACCAGGAAACAGCATCAGGTTGTCTTGTAGTTTGTTTTCCTGATTTTGACACCATGTGTGGTAACTGCTGGCTATTCCTCCTTACAGAGAAGAGATAATTAAGGGTATAAGTGTTACCCAGCTGGGTTCTTGGACTCTTTAATCAATAGAAATTGATAAGAGGCCAGATGAGAAATTCAGGCAAGGCTTTACTGGGACTCGTGCTGTAGCACATGGGAGCGAAAACAAATAACAGATGCCCTTGCTCTCTCTCTGAGGTGGGGGGTGGGCAAGCTGGTGCCTTAAATGGGGTGAGGGTAGAGACAGACCCTGGGTCGGGCCGGAGGGGTGGCTTGGGTGGTCGGCCCCATCCCCTTGGTGGTGCTGTGTGCAAGGTGCATGCTCAGTACCCTGCTTTGCTCCCGACACCTCAGAAGTGGCAGTTGGGTTTTTGGTCTTTTTGTATCTTGTTCATAATTTGCCCCAATGGGGCATGCACGCAGCTATTTTTAGTCCATTACAGTTTCTTTGTATTCTGTTGCTCTAGGAGACGTTTGTCCAGGTGAAAGCACTGCAGCAAAGGGTCCCAGGTCCCAGCCTGTCTCCTAAGTATAAGACATGGGCTGGGGAACCGCTGAAGTATTAAGGATGTGGGTAGGGGAAGAGGGAATCCTTGATACATCTCTCCACACTTGTGAGCTTCCATTGTTCACAGTCTCTCCAGTTGGCTCCATGGAGGCATAGACTGGTTCACTTCAAATTAAGCAATGTCAGCAATTCTTACTAACTTTATGTCCACAGAGCTGCCTGGAGTTTCAAATTGGGGGACCAAGAGCTAGAGTTTTCTGTGGCATCTTGGTGAGTTAGGCGGGACGATGAGACTACCCTAGCCCCCTGTGTCTCATATGAGATCTTCCTTTTTCCGTCCCATCCCAACCATCTACACCATTGACCATGTTGGCAGAGCAGTCTTTTGGGTAGGAGTCTGATTCTCAAGTCCCTAGTAGACAAATTGCCGCCTCTTTTCTTGCTACTTGGCTTTTTAAAAAATCCTATTTTCCTCTTATTTGAGGTATCAAGGTTCTAGATGCCTAATTTAGTCTTCTAAAATTGAACCGTGTCTAATTATCTGTTCTTTATAAAACCCAGTTAATGTTTATTTGGCAATTTTGTTTAAAACACCCTTTATCCTGTGTACTGCCACAGCTACTGGGAAAGACTGATAACATGGGTGATATTTCTAATGATATTGCAAACCCCCATGAGCATTCCATAATCTAGAATTAATCATTGGCAATGACGGGACTTCCCTGGTAGTCCAGTGGTAAAGAATCCACCTTCCAATGCAGGGGATGCGGGTTCCATCCCTGGTTAGGGAACTAAGATCCCACATGCTGCGGGGCAACTGAGCCCACACACCGCAACTACTGAGCCCGCACACCTCAACTAGAGAGCCCACGTGCCGCAAACTACAGAGCCCACGTGCCCTGGAGCCTTCGTGCCACAACTAGAGAGAAGCCCGTGTGCCGCAACAAAAGACGCTGTGTGCCGCAACTAAGACCCGACACAGCCAAAAATAAATAATAAATCTTAAAAAAAAAAAATCATTGGCAATGACACCAGTGTTAATTGCTTCTAAATACCATTTGCTTGCATTGGGATGGCTATTTCTGCTGGAGTTTAGGAGCTGTTTTACTTATTAATGGATTAGGTTCCAGAAGGTTGTTCCGAACCCAATTCTGATGAGTCCAAAGTAGACAGTATGAGCCTCCAATATGTACACATTTTTGGGTGAAAACAGGAAACGCCAGTGACATTGGATTTCTTCTTTGTTCCTTCTCTTCAAACTCTCTGTGATTTACTTTTTATCCTTCAGAATTGTTCCTGCTGTCAATCTGTCCCATGTGGCATGTACCACATTTGTCCTTTTCTTGACGCTTTCACTTTTAAAATGATCTCTGGGTTTTTTTTCAATCCTAATGATACATCTTTTCTTACTAGAACTCTTAACGTTCTCATTGGGTTTGTACTTAACAGTCATGATGGGGTGATTAATATTCTAAAACGCCTTAAAATCAAGCATTTACACACTGTAAACTAAAAAACATAGAGGAGTTAGACTAAAATGACTATTAGCACCATCTGTTGGAGAGGTCAAAGCTCATGTAGAGGTGCTTCTGCATCATTTATTATATGTTAATGAGTCTAGCACATCATTTTAAACCCTCACTCTTATCCTTTTCTCTATAAATTTCAGTATGCCCAGGGTTGCACAAATAACTTGAGAAGTCGAAATTTAAACAGAGCTACAGTGTATTAGTCATACCCTGGTGTTTGGAATTTGTGGACACGCATGTGGTATGAGAGACTCAAGTCATAACAGGTCTTATCAGCATTGTGGGCGGGTGCTGGGGGGGAAGGTATATAGGATTGAAGGTGATGAGACCAGTTAATAATGTGGTATTTCTTGTATCCAGGAGAAATTTGGTGATGTCCTGAACAGGGTAGGGGAATTGGAGAAGAGAGACTGATACTTGGGGATCAGTTAGATGCAGGAGATCTAGGAGCTCAGGGAGATGTGCACATTTTTGACTAGTGAGACAGAATGGATGACTATGCCACCAACCACAATTAAAAAAGAACCAAGGGGAAAAATCAGATCGAAAGTGGGTAGGAGGGAGGTGGCAGTTTTACTGACTTCGCAGTGCCATGAAGAATAAATAGAAGGGGCAGACATGGAGACAGCAAGTGTAGAAGTTTGAAAATGAAAAACAAGGCGGGGCTTGGGATTGAGGGAGAGGAGAATGGACATGGGAAAGATATATAGGTTGAGGGAAGGAGCCAATATAGAGGAGTAGGTTGAACATACAGGAGAGAGGGACTAACTGATGGAGCAGGACCCCAGAGGAGACTGTAGGGATGGAACTGAGGACAGGGCAGCTGTCCTTCCTCACAGTCTGGGAAAAAGAAAAAATGGGGCAGATGCCAAGTAACTTTCTAGATGGACCCACAGAAAGTGTGGGCTTCACTGCTCATTTCTTCGTGTTCTCAGTGAAAAGTGGAGGTCAATATCATGCTCAGAGTGAGAGGGCTGCTTCCTAGAGATCAAAGTATTTCTTCCAAGTGTCGAATCCTGACCATCAAGAGCTCTCTCCCTTGCCTCATCCCTGCAAAGCTCTCCTGATTTACTCGTTATATTTGCATTATAATCTAGCTTCCCAGCTATTGCTTCCCACTCAGAAAAAAAAGTAGAAAAAGGGAAAGAGAAGAAGAGGGGTTGGGCTTTGAGTATTTTGAAGAAGTTGTGAAGGGGAATAGCAGAGACCAGAAAGAGAATGAATGAGCATTCAATAGTGGGGGGTCAGGAATTTGTAGTGCTCCAAGCTGCCATTTTGCAGCTTTCTCCAGATGTGTGTGTGCACGAGATGTGGGGTCAATACGGAATAGAGCTAAATCACTGCTGTAGAACTTCTGTGATGATGGAAATGTTCTCGATCAATGCTGCCCAATATGGTAGCCACTAGCCACTTGGGGCTGAGTACAAACATACCTCAGAGATGTTGTGGGAACAGACCACAATAAAGTATCACAATAAATAAAGCAAGTCACATGAATTTTTGGTTTCCCAGTGCATATAAAAGTCATGTTTACACTATGTTGTGGTCTGTTAAATGTGCAATTGCATTATATTTTTTAAAAACAATGTACATACCTTAATTTAAAAATACTTTATTGCTAAAAAATGCTAAACAGCATCTGAGCCTTCAGTGAGTCGTAGTAGTAACTGATCACAGATCACCAAAGCAAATATAATAATAATGAAAAAGTTTGAAATATTGCAAGAATTACCACAATGTGACACAGAGACATGAAGTAAGCAAATGCTGTTGGAAAAATGGATCTGATAGACTTGCTTAATGCAAGGTTGCCGCAAACCTTCAATCTAAAAAAAAAAAAGCCACAGAATCTTTGAAGTTCAATAAAGCCAAGTACAATAAAATGAGGTATCCCTGTACTTAAGCGTGCCTATTGCAGTTGAAGAACTGAATTTTTCATTTAATTGAGTTTGAATTGAATTTAAGTAGCCACATGTGGCTAGTGGCTACCATACTGGGTAGCACAGGTGTAGAGCAGGGGTTTGTAGAGTTCGTGTGGGGAAGACTCAATGGCGAGTGGGGGGGCTGGACAGCTTTCCCATTAGCACCTTCAGCTCAGTTCCCAGCAGAGACAGATGTTGGACAGTGAGTGGGCTAGCAAGCAGGAAAAAATGGAGGGGCAAGAATTTCCTGTGTTAATCTTAAAGAAAAAAAATCGTTGTCCAAATTTATTTTTAAGGCGAGAACGTCAGTATTCTGTGTGTAGTAGTGAAGATTCTCCTGGCTCTTGTGAAATCCTGTATTTCTCTATGGGTAGTCCTGATCAGCTCATGGTGCACAAAGGGAAATGTATTGGTGAGTAAACTAGCTAAACTCATTTAAATTATTCTAATGACGAAAGTTAATCATGAAGGAATGGGGTAGAATAGATGCCGCGTCGTCTAGACCAGCGCAGTCCAAGGAAGACTCTTTAAGCTGATAGTCATTCTAGCTTCTGTTCCTGATGATTAATGAGAAGGAGAAGTCACTCAGGTTTCCCCTTCTGTAAAATGGAAATAAAAACCCAGGCTCTTGGCAATATTGTTAGCAGAAAGGTAATTTAAAATTTGCCGTCGTTAGAATTAGCCAAGCTTTTCAAAACCAAAATGGTTGAAATATTATGAATCAGTAGAATTTTGCATCTTGTGCATCTGTTGCTGATAAAATATGTGTAACAAAATGAGTTCTAATGCCTATGATCTTTAATGGTCAAGTCTCATTTTCTTAATTTGCTGTCCACCTGCTTAGCGTTTTCCTGCTTGGCATACTGTACCAGACCAGGAAAACCACTTTATTTTCTATGTGTTTTATTTAGCAGTTTAGCCATCTTATTTAGCAGGTGGCTATTTGGAGTGAATCTCATTCAGCAATTTGCTATTTGAATTGTTTATATTAAAATCAAGTTTTCAGTATCTACTTCCTTTGCCCTAAATGTACATGATCTTTTATCAGTCATACAGATACAGCCACTAATTGGTGTAGGGATCACTTGCATATGGTGAATTTGACAATTAAGTTCAATTTTCAATCCCATGAGTATTCTTACCAGAGCTAACAGGTAGCTAAATTACCTATATCAAGTTTGCTTTCTTTTGTTATCTTTTCCCTTCCTCTTTGAGGAGGTATAAATAAACAGGGGAGTTGCCGGGGAGAGGGCAGCAGGTGGAGGGAGAAGAAATGAAGCATCTGAAGAGTCTGTGATCTGAACACTCAACCTTGGCTGACTGAGGCAGCCTGGACCATGCAGGATTCTGCACATACGCAGAGCCTTCCCTGTTCAGACACAGCAACTGTTTGGGCAGGTTTAAGGCCTTGACAGAGATGCTTGGCTTTGGTCCTGAGACTGTCCTTGACTCTGAGGCATTTCCGACTCATGAATTGGCAACATAAAACTCACTACTTTTAATAATCTGGGGAAATCAGGAAGGCAAATTAATCCAACTGCTTATTATCTTGCCTTTGTCTCCTAGTCTCACTGGTACTCATTAGACAGATTCACATTACTTAATACCCTCATTAGGAGACACATTTGCAGCCTGAACTTTTTTTTAATAAAACCACCAAGTAAATTATTTATTTTGTTTTCTCATGACAGGTCTAGTTTTTAAAATATGTCCTAATTTTCTAAGAAATGTTTTTGTAAAAGATCAATGAATTAACATTTGCTTTAAAGCTGTTGGAACTAGAGGGAATCAAGAACTTCCCTAGATATTTTTCCTTATATATTAAAGCATTATAGAGGCTTCTGTATAAATGATCATTGGTAGCACATAGTAGAGTATCAGTCTGAGCTCTTTTGGTAACATTTTCCTTCAGCCTCACTGCAGTGTGTTCTTTTGTCCCTTTTATTATCCCCATCACACAAAAGTGACAAAAGGAGGGTGGCAATGATAGAACTGTAATACAAAATAAAAACCCAAACAGCAATTATGAAATACCCACTTAGTCCCAGTTGGGGAGATAAATATTGCAAGACATTGTGCCATATAATTCACGAATTTAATTAGGCTTTATGTAAATCACATCACATTCCGTCCCATAAACGTTTACTATCATGTGTCTCCAGCTTGTGCTGCATAGATCCAACATTCCACAGGTTGCTCCCTTTGATTGACACATTTTCAAACATTAGGGGTTTTTTTTTTTCCCCTTGGCTAAGAATGTCAGGAGTTATGACTAGCGTAACAGATCATTTTAAATAAAATCTCTTAAATGGTCAGCATTTCCGTGAAGTAAAACTTCCTCTCTAGGTGAGTTAGTTCAGCCACATTTCTCCGAAGTATTTTTGCCAAGACCACTTTGTCTTATGGATACAGGTTACTTCACTTTTCATTACGAAGATAATGTAGCATCATGGAGAACTATCAATATTATTTGTATAGTAAGAGAAAAAGAATACGAGAAAAAGAAAAGAATATCAGTGGTTCTCAATTGGGGCAATTTTGTTCCCTAGGGGATATTAGGTGACATCTAGAGATATTTTTGATGATTAAGACTAGGGTAAGGGGTGCTACTGGCATCTTGTGGATAGAGGCCAGGGATACTGCTGAACATCTTACAGTATACAAGACAACCCCCTTCAACAAAGGATTATCTGGTCCCAAATGTCAATAGTGTCAAGGGTGAGAAACCCTGTTATATATGCTACGATTTGGTAAATTAGGAAAAAAAAACGGGTAGAGGGAGCTAGAAGAGAAATGAAACAAAATGGTGATATTGTGAGTGATATTTTTCTCTACTTCCAATTTTTTGGTGATCTTCTATTATAGTCTTTAATAAAAATTTAGATTTTTGTAAGAAAAATTTTGGTGTTACAAAAATTTAGCTCTCCCAGGTATAGGTCGAAACCATATGCCTATCACTAAATGAATGTGTCTCTCTCACGTGCTTCAAATTTAAACTGTCACGACTGGTTCCTTCCCTTGAAGCCATTGGCCAGTTTGTATTTACTGAGCATATTCACATTTTGTGTTTAGAAAATCATTGATGTATTCAGATTTCCAAGTTACTAAAACTTGTTCTCACTGTGTACACTAATCTGCATTGAGGGAGTGTTCCTAGTTCCAAACTCCTTCTATTACATTAGTTGGTATTTAGCTGTGTGAGGGTTACTCTACCACACCAGTAGGCACGGTCATCAGAGGTGGACTGGTTATGAAAGTAACAGTGTGAATAACGGCTAGTAGAAGAAAACATTAGTCCGATACTAAAATCTCACTGTCGAATCTTGTCCCTTTGTAAAATTTAGTATTTTAGAGCTCAGAGTATATTGTTAAATACCAAAAATTGGTTACAAAAGAGCATTATTACATGAAATCACATTTTTCATAGTTAGTACATGGTATCCATTGTTGAATGAATGACTGTCTACTCCCTCTTTTTTTTTTTTATGCCCACAGAAAATGTACCAGTGAGATTTAATTATATTTTCTTTCAATGTGCAGGCAGTGATGAGCAGCTTGGAAAATTAGTTTACAATGCTTTGGAAACAGCCACTGGCAGCTTTGTCTTGTTGTATGAGTGGGTTCTTCAATGGCAGAAAAAAATGGGTCCATTCCTTACCAGTCAAGAAAAAGAGAAGATTGATAAGTGCAAAAAGCAGGTAGGCATCCAAGATGGCTCACTGAGCAAAAGGACTAATCTCGAGCTTAAGGCGACGACAAAACAAAATAGCTCGGCATTTGATTGGCCACCAAAGATGACCCAAAATGCTATGAGATCTGTTTAACCAGAGGGGATGGTGGAAGACCATAAGTTTTCTCAGCCCCTGCTGCCTCTTTCAGAACTTTCACAACACGGTCAAAACTTTTGCAGCTGCTTCTCAACCTCCTTTCTCAGCCCTTATTATTCCATTAATAGCTGTCTCTCCAACTGGGATTAAAGAGTACTTCATAACTGTGCTATTTGCAATCATTTGCATTTTCTCAGTTTTTTGAAATAACTGCTTCACAACTGAATTTTCAGGGACTGGAGAATTTTATAGTTCTTTATAATACTGAACTTAAGGAGAACATTTAATATTGCATATTGCAGTGTTACATAATAAACAAAGGTTATAAAACAGTAGGTAAAGCATTGTGTTTGGAAATGTATGTGTATTTATGACAAAAAAAAAAAACCTGGAAGTAAAGACACTGCAATCTTAACAGTTGTCTTTGGGTAGTGGCCATAAAGATAAATTGTGGGGTTTTTCTTTTGTATTAGTACTTATTAAAATTTTGACAGTGAATCTTTGTAATCAGGAAAACTTATTTTTAAACTAATGTTTCTTTTTTCTGGTGGCCCTATCGCAAAAGAAGTTGCTTTTGAGACTTGTCCATCTTTATGAACTTGTAGGTTGACCATGTGGTTTAGGAGAGGACTCAGTTCAGGGCATATTCCTTCTCCTCTCCTTTGAAAGTACATCTTCTATTAAATATTTCACTTTTAAAGTGAAACACTAGTTAATGCCTACCAACCCAGTTGTCATCTTACTGGTTTTTTCCATACCAGATTCAAGGGGCAGAAACGGAATTCAACTCACTGGTAAAACTGAGCCATCCGAACATAGTACGCTACTTTGCAATGAATCTCAAAGAGCAAGACGATTCCATTGTGGTGGACATTTTAGTGGAGCACACTAATGGGGTCTCCCTCTTGGCCCACCTAAGCCACTCGGGCCCCATCCCTGGGCATCAGCTCCGCAGGTACGCGACTCAGCTCTTGTCAGGCCTTGATTATTTGCACAGCAATTCCGTGGTGCACAAGGTTCTGAGTGCATCGAATGTCTTAGTGGACGCAGAGGGCACCATCAAGATTACGGACTACAGCATTTCTAAGCGCCTAGCAGACATTTGCAAGGAGGACGTGTTTGAGCAAACCCGGGTTCGTTTTAGTGACAGTGCCCTACCTTATAAAACGGGGAAGAAAGGGGATGTTTGGCGTCTTGGCCTTCTGCTGCTCTCCCTCAGCCAAGGACAAGAGTGTGAAGAGTACCCCGTGACCATCCCTAGTGACTTACCAGCTGACTTTCAAGATTTTCTAAAGAAGTGAGTATCATTGAGATTTCTCTCTAATTGCACTTTACTCCTATACTTTTGTTTGTGCTTGAATGTGCTAAACATCTAAGTCATGTGTATAAGCTGAAGAGTGAAGAACAGGATTAAAGTTAATTCTTTGTTCTCCCAATCCTTTCCCACCCACATATGTTCTGTTTTCTCACTTATATTTATCATTCCCATAACTCCTACATTCTTCTAAATTCACCTGGGCTCTTAATAATAGATTTTCAAACTACTTTTTGGAGACTGCCTGTTATACCCTAGGAAGTCAGTAGGGATTGCTAGGAGGAGAAATGCCCCAGGTATTCCAAATGGAATACCCCTCTGTCCACCTTTGCTGCTGGTTCCTAAGGGGTCAAAGACAAGGCCTCCCATTTAGAAAACAGCTTAAGGGGCATTAATGTGAGCAATAGGGAGCGGCTATAAATGAAGATGAAGCTTCGCTTGCTCGCTGTCTGTTCACCTACTGCTGTGCGGCCCAGTTCCTAACAGGCCACGGACGGGTACCGGGGCTTGGGGACCCCTGGCTTGTGGGATCTTAGTTCCCCAACCAGGGATTGAACCTGGGCCCTCAGCAGTAGAAGTGTGGAGTCCTAACCAACGGACTGCCAGGGAATTCCCTGATTTCATTCTTCAAAATGTCACCTTTAGCTTTCTGCCCTTCCTCATTGGTCAAGAATAACTTAGTAAAGGTTAGCAATAGCATTATGTATTTTCACAAACAACACTGCAAACTTTAAGTAGAACCTATCTTTTCACATTTAACAGTAAAAGGAAGGACTCAGTATGTAAAACTTTCCTAGTTTTCCTCTTAGAGAATAGCTCTGTGCTGTCAGGTTTTTTTTTTAATTTATTTATTTTATTATTTTATTTTTGGCTGCGTTGGGTCTTTGTTGCTGCGCACGGGCTTTTCTCTGGTTGCGGCGAGTGGGGGCTACTCTTCATTGCGGTGCGCAGGCTTCTCATTGTGGTGGCTTCTCTTGTTGTGGCGCACATGCTCTAGAGCGCAGGCTCAGTAGTTGTGCCACATGGGCTTAGTTGCTCCACGGCATGTGGGACCTTCCTGGACCAGGGCTTGAACCTGTGTCCCCTGCATTGGCAGGCGGATTCTTAACCACTGTGCCAGCAGGGAAGCCCGCTCTGTCAGTTTTGAACTTGAGATCAGCACTATTTTTTATTCTGTTAATAATATGGTTGCCTTTAGATTGATTCGTATATTTCTCTCTTCATAGAGTGGTTTGATAGACTGTGCTTGGTTTAGAAGCAGCTGTACAGTATTGTTTTACTACCTTTGCTGTCCAGCCCCAGTTAACAAAGGAAAAAAAAATCATTCCCAGACAAGTATAGCAGCATTTCATTTGTAGTTATATTTTTACTTATTGGTGAACATATTTTGGAGAAAGGTTTGTTTCACATCAGTCTCTGTGATGGAAAAGAGCCCAGACTCGGAGCCAGACAGCTGGGTTCATATCCCACCTTTATCCCTTCTGGCGAGTGACTTAAACTCCCTACCCTGAGTTTCCTCCTCTGAAAAATGGGGATAACAGCAAAGTTGTCTCTTGTTATGTTAATGAGGTGGCTTTTGGAAAGTACCTAAGGGTGGGGCTGGTTGCCAAGAGAACCAACCACATGATTTAGGGGTTTGGAACTGTCAGTCCCACCCCCAGCCTCTGTGGAGAGGGGAGGGGCTGGAGATTGAATGATCACCAGTGGCCAGTGAGTTAATCAATCATGCCTTTGTAGTGAAGCCTCCATTAAAAGCCAAAAAGGCATAGCACAGGGAGATCAGCTCGGTGGTTTGTGACCACCTAGAGGGGTGTGATAGGGAGGGTGGGAGGGAGACGCAAGAGGGAGGAGATATGGGGATATATGTATATGTATAGCTGATTCACTTTGTTATAAAGCAGAAACTAACACACCATTGTAAAGCAATTATACTCCAATAAAGATGTTAAAATAAATAAATAAATAAAAATTAATTTTCAATTTAGGGGAAAATACAGTTTCTTATACAAATGCTTTTATTGCAGTCTTGCTCTCTCCAAGTATGAAATTAGGAGCTTTACTTTTTAGTGCTGTGACATGAAAAAATTAAATGTTACCCTTTATGACAGTTGCTGTCACCAATTTATAGGTGTAGATTTAAGTCCATAATTCACAGTGATGGTTGATTGTTTTAAATACCTTTTTATAATTAGGGTCAGGTGCTACTTGGGTCATTGTTATGAAAGCCAACCAGCTTATTAGATTAGTTAGAACAGTGATTCTCAGACTTTCTTGTGTATCGAAACCACCTGGAGAGCTTGTTAAAGCACAGATTACTGCAAAAACCCCCAGAGTTGCTGATTTACTAGGACTGGGGTGGAGAATTTGTATTTCTAACAAATTCTCAGGTGATAACTGATGCTGCTGGTCCACGACCCCACTTTGAAAAACACTGGGTTAAAGGTATGGCTTGTTTTCATTCATTAAACAAATTGTTTGTTAGAAGATTAAACAGAACAGTTAGTAGGCTCAAGGAATGATAATTAAAAGAAACTAGGTGATAAAATGTGGGGCTTTTTAAAGGTTGTTCTTAATTGTTACCAAGGTACTTCAAACTGTGATGAACAGGCTTCATCTAAAGTTTATCATATTGGGCCCCAGCCCTGCATCAGCTATCTGATTCGCTTTTCCTTTGGGAACTTTTATTTATGACTGTTCCCCAGAAACGCTTAGCTTAGCATGGCAATTCATTAAGCTGTTAGTGGGAGTGAAAATTCATGACCTACTTGTGCTATCTTATCCTAGACTTTTAAAAATATTGTTCCATGAGCATGAGTCTGCTTGCCTCTAGAGACTGTACTTTTTTTTTTTTAATAAATTTATTTTATTTATTTTTGGCTGTGTTGTTGTGTCTTCGTTGCTGCACGTGGGCTTTCTCTAGTTGCAGTGAACAGGGGGGCTACTCTTCGTTGTGGTGTGCAGGCTTCTTATTGCGATGGCTTCTTTTGTTGCAGAGCACAGGGTCTAGGCGCACAGGCTTCAGTAACTGTGGCTCGCGGGCTCTAGAGCACAGGCTCAGTAGTTGCGGCACACGGGCTTAGTTACTCCTAGGCATGTGGGATCTTCCCAGACCAGGGCTCGAACACGTGTCCCCTGCATTGGCAGGCGGATTCTTAACCACTGCGCCACCAGGGAAGCCCTGTACTTTTTTTTTTTTAATTCCCCCACTTATATGCAGCCTGGTGCTCAGCATGTAAATCCTGCAAGAATGTTTATTAAATTAAATTCACTTATGAGCACATTTTGGCCCATAGTAACATGAATTCTCTAATGTGTATTTTTAAAAAATAAACCCATAGTTAAAAGCCTTGGATTAATTAGTTTAGCATTTATTTCGTGCGTCACTGAGATTCTTTTTTCCTCTCACTGAGGTGTGTCTGCTTAGATGACAAGGAAAGATGGAGTCCTCAGCAGTTGTTAAAACACAACTTTATAAATCCTCAGCCAAAAATACCTTTACTGGAGCAAAGTCCCGAAGGTGAGTCTGTTACCGCTCTTTTCTGATAGCCTATTTAACATAAATTATTTTGAAGGTATACGTAAACCTAAGACTGGAAAGGACTGCATGCATCATTTACTTTATCTGTTTTATGCTGAGCTATACATAAATCCATTCATTCAGTGTGTCCTGTCTACGTGGAGGTGTTTTGCCATCCTGGTTTTTCCCGCCTCTTCTGATGGAGTGTCTGGTGGTGGAGCCTCTTAGTGTGGGGTAACCCTTCTCATCGTGTCACCCTTATTACTGCCTTGGAACTAGATTTCCCTGCTGTTACTCAAGTAGCAGATGCAGGAGCCTCAACAGAGACTGGGATGATCAAGAGACCTGGGTTTGGCTTCTGGCTCTGTCGTTCGGTCATTTCTTTACTCTCAGTTACCCCTACCTGTAAACTTGGGCTAACTGTATATTTCTACCTACTTTAAGGAGGACAAGGTGAGGAAAGAATTAAAGGGTCTGCCAGGTAAGAGGTACTTTTTAAAACTCCTTGGTTGGGGCCCCTTCCTCCCGTGCTTGCATTGTCGTTGGATGTTGCAGCTCTTCCTCTGTTTTTAAAGCCTCAGTCGCCTCTTACCTTTTGTTTTATCTCAGATTCTGGAGGACAAGATTACGTGGAGACTGTTATTCCTAGCAACCAGCTACCCAGTGCTGCGTTCTTCAGTGAGACACAGAGACAGTTCTCCCGCTACTTCATTGAGTTTGAAGAATTACAGCTTCTCGGCAAAGGAGCTTTTGGAGCTGTCATCAAGGTGCGATACAGAGTTGTCCCCAGTCCCTTTTAAAGCTCTTTCCCTGTTCCGTTTCTGCATACTTAAGGACTTCTATTTTGAGAGTAGGGAGGGAAGTGAATATGACCATTTGAAACAATAATCATCTTCCCCTTCGTGGAGTTAAAGGCTTTATTTAAAGTTACACTAGACACATTAAGAACACATCATTCCTCTTCCTTTGCTTGATGTAGTGCGTTAACGTGAAAACCACATGATTATAACTGCACTTCAAGTTGAGTCAAGACCTCTGCATGAAGAACGTTTTTGTGTGCTTTGGTTTAGAAAGAAAATTGTTCTCTTTTTCTCCCATTTGCTTTTAGAGTTGCTGTAGCTAAGAGGGTTACAGGGTTAGAATTGAGATGGAATTCAAATGGGAAATGGCCCCAGATGGTCTTGATGGCTTTTATTTTGCAGCTATTACTGAGATGGAAAACTAGTGATGCGTTATTTTGTTGTTGTTGTTGTTTGTTTCTTTGTAAGGATTTTGTTTTTAAACTTTTTTAACATCTTTATTGGAGTATAACTGCTTTACAATGGTGTGTTAGTTTCTGCTTTATAACAGAGTGAATCAGTTACACATATACATATGTTTCCATATCTCTTCCCTCTTGCATCTCCCTCCCTCCCACCCTCCCTATCCCACCCCTCTAGGTGGTCACAAAGCACTGAGCTGATCTCCCTGTGCTATGCGGCTGCTTCCCACTAGCTATCTATTTTACATTTGGTAGTGTATATATGTCCATGCCACTCTCTCACTTTGTCCCATCTTACCCTTCCCCCTCCCCGTATCCTCAAGTCCGTTCTCTAGTAGGTCTGAGTCTTTATTCCCGTCTTGCCCCTAGGTTCTTTATGACCATTTTTTTTTTTGTTTTTTAGATTCCATGTATATGTGTTAGCATACGGTATTTGTTTTTATCTTTCTGACTTACTTTGCTCTGTATGACAGACTCTAGGTCCATCCACCTCACTACAAATAACTCAATTTCATTTCTTTTTATGGCTGAGTAATATTCCATTTATATATGTGCCACATCTTTATCCATTCATCTGTTGATGGACACTTAGGTTGCTTCCATGTCCTGCCTATTGTAAATAGAGCTGCAGTGAACATTGTGGTACATGACTCTTTTTGAATTATAGTTTTCTCAGGGTATATGCCCAGTAGTGGGATTGCTGGGTCGTATGGTAGTTCTATTTTTAGTTTTTTAAGGAACCTCCATACTGTTCTCCGTAGTGGCTGTATCAATTTACATTCCCACCAACAGTGCAAGAGGGTTCCCTTTTCTCCACACCCTCTCCAGCATTTATTGTTTGTAGATTTTTTGATGATGGCCATTCTGACTGGTGTGAGATGATATCTCATTGTAGTTTTGATTTGCATTTCTCTAATGATTAAGGATGTTGAGCATTCTTTCATGTGTTTGTTGGCAATCTGTATATCTTCTTTGGAGAAATGTCTATTTAGGTCTTCTGCCCATTTTTGGATTGGGTTGTTTGTTTTTTTGACATTGAGCTGCATGAGCTGCTTGTAAATTTTGGAGATTAATCCTTTGTCAGTTGCTTCATTTGCAAATATTTTCTCCCATTCTGAGGGTTGTCTTTTGGTCTTGTTTATGGTTTCCTTTGTTGTGCAAAAGCTTTGAAGTTTCATTAGGTCCCATTTGTTTATTTTTGTTTTTATTTCCATTTCTCTAGGAGATGGGTCAAAAAGGATCTTGCTGTGATTTATGTCATAGAGTGTTCTGCCTATGTTTTCCTCTAAGAGTTTGATAGTGTCTGGCCTTACATTTAGGTCTTTAATCCATTTGGAGTTTATTTTTGTGTACGGTGTTAAGGAGTGTTCTAATTTCATTCTTTTACATGTAGCTGTCCATTTTTCCCAGCACCACTTATTGAAGAGGCTGTCTTTTCTCCACTGTATATTCTTGCCTCCTTTATCAAAGGTAAGGTGACCATATGTGTGTGGGTTTATCTCTGAGCTTTCTATCCTGTTCCATTGATCTATATTTCTGTTTTTGTGCCAGTACCATACTGTCTTGATTACTATAGCTTTTTAGTAGAGCCTGAAGTCCAGCAGCCTGATTCCTCCAGCTCCGTTTTTCTTTCTCAAGATTGCTTTGGCTATTCGGGGTCTTTTGTGTTTCCATACAAATTGTGAAATTTTTTGTTCTAGTTCTGTGAAAAATGCCATTGGTGCTTTGATAGGGATTGCACTGAATCTGTAGACTGCTTTGGGTAGTAGAGTCATTTTCACAATGTTGATTCTTCCAATCCAAGAACATGGTATATCTCTCCATCTTTTTGTATCATCTTTAATTTCTTTCATCAGTGTCTTATAGTTTTCTGCATACAGGTCCTTTGTCTCCCTAGGTAGGTTTATTCCTAGGTATTTTATTCTTTTTGTTGCAATGGTAAATGAGAGTGTTTTCTTAATTTCACTTTCAGATTTTTCATCATTAGTGTATAGGAATGCAAGAGATTTCTGTGCATTAATTTTGTATCCTGCTACTTTACCAAATTCATTGATTAGCTCTAGTCGTTTTCTGGTAGCATCTTTAGGATTCTCTATGTATGGTATCATGTCATCTTCTTTTCTGTTTTGGATTCTTTTTATTTCTTTTTCTTCTCTGATCGCTGTGCCTAAAACTTCAAAAACTATGTTGAATAACAGTGGTGAGAGTGGGCAACCTTGTCTTGTTCCCGATCTTAGTGGAAATGGTTTCACTTTTTCACCATTGAGAATGATGTTGGCTGTGGGTTTGTCATATATGGCCTTTATTATGTTGAGGTAAGTTCCCTCTATGCTTACTTTCTGGAGGATTTTTATCCTAAATGGGTGTTGAATTTTGTCAAAAGCTTTCTCTGCATCTGTTGAGATGATCATATGGTTTTTATCCTTCAATTTGTTAATACGTTGTATCACATTGAATTATTTGCGTATACTAAAGAATCCTTACATTCCTGGGATAAACCCCACTTGACCATGGTGTATGATCCTTTTAATGTGCTGTTGGATTCTGTTTGCTAGTATTTTGTTGAGGATTTTTGCATCTATGTTCATCAGTGATGTTGGCCTGTAGTTTTCTTTCTTTGTGACATCTTTGTCTGTTTCTGGTATCAGGGTGATGGTGGCCTTGTAGAATGAGTTGGGGAGTGTTCCTTCCTCTGCAATATTTTGGAAGAGTTTGAGAAGGATAGGTGTTAGCTCTTCTCTAAATGTTTGATAGAATTCTCCTGTGAAGCCATCTGGTCCTGGGCTTTTGTTTGTTGGAAGATTTTGAATCACAGTTTCAATTTCAGTGCTTGTGATTGGTCTGTTCATATTTTCTATTTCTTCCTGGTTCAGTCTCGGCAGGTTGTGCATTTCTAAGAATTTGTCCATTTTTTCCAGGTTGTCCATTTTATTGGCATAGAGTTGCTTGTAGTAATCTCTCATGATTGTTTGTATTTCTGCAGTGTCAGTTGTTACTTCTCCTTTTTCATTTCTCATTCTATTGATTTGAGTCTTCTCCCTTTTTTTCTTGATGAGTCTGGCTAATGGTTTATCAATTTTGTTTATCTTCTCAAAGAACCAGCTTTTAGTTTTATTGATCTTTGCTATTGTTTCCTTCATTTCTTTTTCACTTATTTCTGATCTGATCTTTATGATTTCTTTCCTTCTGCTAACTTTGGGGTTTTTTGTTCTTCTTTCTCTAATTGCTTTAGGTGCAAGGTTAGGTGGTTTATTCGAGATGTTTCCTGTTTCTTGAGGTAGGCTTGTATTGCTATAAACTTCCCTCTTAGAACTGCTTTTGCTGCATCCCATAGGTTTTGGGTCGTCGTGTCTCCATTGTCATTTGTTTCTAGGTATTTTTTGATTTCCCCTTTGATTTCTTCAGTGATCACTTCGTTATTAAGTAGTGTATTGTGTAGCCTCCATGTGTTTGTATTTTTTACAGATCTTTTCCTGTAATTGATATCTAGTCTGATAGCATTGTGGTTGGAAAAGATACTTGATACGATTTCAATTTTCTTAAATTTACCAAGGCTTGATTTATGACCCACGATATGATCTATCCTGGAGAATGTTCCATGAGCACTTGAGAAAAATGTGTATTCTGTTGTTTTTGGGTGGAATGTCCTATAAATATCAATTAAGTCCATCTTGTTTAATGTATCATTTAAAGCTTGTGTTTCCTTATTTATTTTCATTTTGGATGATCTGTCCATTGGTGAAAGTGGGGTGTTAAAGTCCCCTACTATGATTGTGTTACTGTCGATTTCCCCTTTTATGGCTGTTAGTATTTGCCTTATGTATTGAGGTGCTCCTATGTTGGGTGCATAAATATTTACAATTGTTATATCTTCTTCTTGAATCGACCCCTTGATCATTATATAGTGTCCTTCTTTGTCTCTTATAATAGTCTTTATTTTAAAGTCTGTTTTGTCTGATATGAGAATTGCTACTCCAGCTTTCTTTTGATTTCCATTTGCATGGAATATCTTTTTCCATCCCCTCACTTTCAGTCTGTATGTGTCCCTAGGTCTGAAGTGGGTCTCTTGTAGACAGCATATATACGGGTCTTGTTTTTGTATCCATTCAGCCAGTCTATGTCTTTTGGTTGGAGCATTTAATCCATTTACGTTCAAGGTAATTATCGATATGTATGTTCCTATTTCCATTTTCTTAATTGTTTTGTGTTTGTTACTGTAGGTCTTTTCCTTCTCTTGTGTTTCCTGCCTAGAGAAGTTCCTTTAGCATTTGTTGTAAAGCTGGTTTTGTGGTGCTGTATTCTCTTAGCTTTTGCTTGTCTGTAAAGGTTTTAATTTCTCTGTCAAATCTGAATGAGATCCTTGCTGGGTAGAGTAATCTTGGTTGTAGGTTTTTCCCCTTCATCACTTTAAATATGTCCTGCCACTCCCTTCTGGCTTGCGGAGTTTCTGCTGAAAGATCAGCTGTTAACCTTATGGGGATTCCCTTGTATGTTATTTGTTGTTTTTCCCTTGCTGCTTTTAATATTTTTTCCGTGTATTTAATTTTTGATAGTTTGATTAATATGTGTCTTGGCGTGTTTCTCCTTGGATTTATCCTGTATGGGACTCTCTGTGCTTCCTGGACTTAACTTTTTCCTTTCCCATATTAGGGAAATTTTCAACTATAATCTCTTCAGATATTTTCTCAGTCCCTTTCTTTTTCTCTTCTTCTTCTGGGACCCCTATGATTCGAATGTTTGTGCATTTAATACTGTCCCAGAGGTCTCTGAGACTGTCCTCAATTATTTTCATTCTTTTTTCTTTATTCTGCTCTGCAGTAGTTATTTCCACTATTTTATCTTCCAGGTCACTTATCCGTTCTTCTGCCTCAGTTATTCTGCTATTGATCCCTTCTAGAGAATTTTTAATTTCATTTATTGTGTTGTTCATCACTGTTTGTTTGCTCTTTAGTTCTTCTAGGTCTTTGTTAAACCTTTCTTTTATTTTCTCCATTCTATTTCCAAGATTTTGGAAGATCTTTACTATCATTATTCTGAATTCTTTTTCAGGTAGACTGCCTATTTCCTCTTCATTTGTTAGGTCTGGTGGGTTTTTACCTTCCTCCTTCATCTTCTGTGTGTTTCACTGTCTTCTCATTTTGCTTAACTTACTGTGTTTGGGGTCTCCTTTTTGCAGGCTGCAGGTTCGTAGTTCCCGTTGTTTTTGGTGTCGGTACCCAGTGGCTAAGGTTGGTCCAGTGGGTTGTGTAGGCTTCCTGGTGGAGGGGACTAGTGCCTGTGTTCTGGTGGATGAGGCTGGATCTTGTCTTTCTGGTGGGCAGGTCCACATCTGGTGGTGTGTTTTGGGGTGTCTGTGGCCTTATTATGATTTTAGGCAGCTTCTCTGCTAATGGGTGGGGTTGTGTTCCTCTGTTGCTAGTTGTTTGGCATGGGGTGTCCAGCACTGAAGCTTGCTCGTCGTTGAGTGAAGCTGGATCTTGGCGTTGAGATGGAGATCTCTGGAAGATTTTCGCTGTTTGATATTACGTGGAGCTGGGAGGTCTCTTGTGGACCAGTGTCCTGAACTTGGCTCTCCCACCTCAGAGGCACAGCCCTGATGCCTGGCTGGAGCACCAAGAGCCTGTCATCCACACGGCTCAGAATAAAAGCGAGAAAAAAAAGGAAAGAAAGAAGAAGATAAAATTAAATTAAATTAAATTAAAAAGTTATTAAAATAAAAATTATTTAAAACAAATCTTTTTACGTAAGAAGAAACAAAAAAGAAAGAAAGAGAGCAACCAAACCACAAAACAAATCCACCAATGATAACAAGCGCTAAAAACTATACTAAAAACAAAACAAAACAAAACAAAAAACGGACAGACCGAACCCTAGGACAAATGGTAAAAGCAAAGCTATACAGACAAAATCACACACAGAAGCATACACATACCACTCACAAAAAGAGAAAAAGGGAAAATATATATATATATTGTTGCTCCCAAAGTCCACCTCCTCAATTTGGGATGATTCGTTGTCTATTCAGGTATTCCACAGGTGCAGGTACATCAAGTTGATTGTGAGGATTTACTCCGCTGCTCCTGAGGCTGCTGGGAGAGATTTCCCTTTCTCTTTTTTGTTTGCACAGCTCCTGGGGTTCAGCTTTGGATTTGACCCCGCCTGTGTGGGTAGGTCACCTGAGGGCATCTGTTCTCCGCTCAGACAGGATGGGGTTAAAGGAGCAGCTGATTCAGGGGCTCTGGCTCAGTCAGGCTGGGGGGAGGGAGGGTTATGGAGTGCGGGGCGAGCCTGCGTCAGCAGAGGCCAGTATGATGTTGCACCAGCCTGAGGCACACCGTGTGTTCTCCCAGGGAAGTTGTCCCTGGATCACAGGACCCTGGCAGTGGCGGGCTGCACAGGCTCCCAGAAGGGGAGGTGTGGATAGTGACCTGTGCTTGCACACAGGCTTCTTGGTGGCGGCAGCAGCAGCCTTAGCGTCTCATGCCCGTCTCTGGGGTCCGCGCTGATAGTCGCGGCTCGCGCCCATCTCTGGAGCTCCTTTAAGCAGCGCTCTGAATCCCCTCTTCTTGTGTACCAGGAAACAGAGGCAAGAGAAAGTCTCTTGCCTCTTCCACAGCTCCAGACTTTTTTCTGGACTCCCACCACAGCTAGCTGTGGTGCACTAGCCCCCTTCAGGCTGTGTTCACGCAGCCAACCCCAGTCCTCTCCCTGGGATCCGAACAAAGCCCGAGCCTCAGCTCCCAGCCCCCGCCAGCCCCAGTGGGTGAGCAGACAAGCCTCTCGGGCTGGTGAGTGCTGGTCGGCACCGATCCTCTGTGCGGGAATCTCTCCTCTTTGCCCTCTGCACCCCTGTTGCTGTGCTCTCCTCCGTGGCTCCGAAGCTTCCCCCCTCCACCACCCACAGTCTCCGCCTGCGAAGGGCCTTCCTGATGTGTGGAAACCTTTCCTCCTTCACAGCTCCCTCCCAGAGGTGCAGGTCCCGTCCCTATTCTTTTGTCTCTGTTTTTTCTTTTTTCTTTTGCCCTACCTGGGTACGTGGGGAGTTTCTTGCCTTTTGGGAGGTCTGAGGTCTTCTGCCGGCATTCAGTAGGTGTTCTGTAAGAGTTGTTCCACATGTAGATGTATTTCTGATGTATTTGTGGGGAGGAAGGTGATGTCCACGTCTTATTCTTCCGCCATCTTGAAGCTCCTCCATGATGCATTATTAAGGTGTGCTGCTGTTAGGTCTTCCCTTCCTTATTCCAGGCTATTTGGGCAACTTTTATTATCATCTGCCCCTTAAGAGAGAGTTTTCAACTCTTTTTGTGTAATTTAAGTATTTTGTTTGATTTTAAGAGTCCCAGATTACTGTTATCAAATCCATATGAGATATGTCATCTTACCCATAAGAAGGTAGCCCACCATCAATAGGGCATGAGTCTGTTTAGGATTCTGAGAGTATTATTAGGAAGCATTACCTGTATCACTGTGGAAGGCCTTTTACACTGAAAAAAGAATTACATTAGTTTTTTTACAGAAAGACAAACTTAAGCAGGTTTTCCACAGGAAAGTCATAATATCATGGGAAATTTTCAACTTTCTTCTTGAAAGTATAGATATTACGTTTAGGTGATTAAATAGATCTACTTTGGGCAGGCAGATATCCTGATTAGGTAATCATGGTTATCTTTAAGAGGAGTGGATGATTGAAGTTTATATTATCCCTTTAACTCACACTGTAATTTTGATCAATTCCTTTAACTTCTTTATATTTTAGATTCTTGAATTCCAAACATGATCAAACTTCATTTCCTTACAAGTACTTAAAAATGATTAGTAAGCTCATATAACAAAAACATCTTAGTAACTTAATCCCCCATGTTTTTCCTGTGGTTTCTCCCTATGAGAACCCAACAGCCCTCACACCCCATATCTATTTTCAGGTTAAGGTAGGGCCATCTCCCCAGAGATCTGGAATTTCATTAGCAATTGGACCCATTACTGTTAATGCACCTTTGCATTTTAATAAATGAATTCCTAGGAGTTCTAGTGTAGCAAGCCCCACACCCCAGTCAGTGACACATAGTGTTACCAAACCAAAATTGGGTCAGCTCACCCACTCACAGTAAAGCCAACTTACTGACACTAGGATTTGGTAGAGGAAAGTGCAACATTTATTGCAGGCACCAAGCAGGGAGTAAGGGCAGCTAATAACCAAGAGACCCAAACTCCCCAGTGGATTCCAGGGAAGCATTTTTAAAGGCAAGGCGAGGGAGAGAGTTGCAGGGTGCATGATCAGCTCGTGTACCATTCTCTGATTGGGTGACAGTGAGGTAAGAGGATGGTGTCACAGGGGTTAACATCATCAGTTCTTGGGTTCCAGCTGGTCTGGGGGCTACATGCTCATGCTCATCATGCAGTTAGATTCTTCTATCTGGTGGAGGTTTTAGTTTTAGTATCTGTAAAACAACTCAGGAACGTGCATCAGACATGTTATCTATGTCCTTCAGGAAAGAACTAAAGATTCTGTGACTGTTACATGGCTGATTCACTTTTTAAATTGTTACCAATTCTCCTGGCCCAACTGCTATTTTTTTGTCACTACATGTTCACATTCTTTCAGTCATTATTGAGCAGCCTTTTGTGACTCGGGAGGCCTGGGAGACTAAAGCTTTTCTACAAACAAGACACAGGCAGAGGACATGGTGGGTGATTTGTCCCGGGAAGGCCCCATAGGGTCCTGCTTGGTTACAATAGCGTATGTGATATGTTCTGAGACATGAGGTTGAAAGACAGTGCCAAAACTTCCCACAGTCCTCCACTCTATTAATGTGGCAGTAAAAGAATACATGACTGTCATTTTTTTGGAGCACATTTCCTTTTTGAGGCTGTGTGCCAGGTGGCTCATGAACCTTGTCTTTTAATCTCACGACATTCTTATGAAATAGGTATTATCCCATTTTGCAGGTGAGGGAACTGATGCTCAGAAAAGTTATGCCATTTGCCTGAGGTCACATACATCACTAAGACATTTCAACCAGCATTCAGACTAATACCTGTTTTACTCAAAAACGTACTTTGTACCACTATTTCTGTACCCCAAAAAAGATAATCTGAAACTCATTTTTATAGTATTCCTTTCTCATTCCTAAAAGTAGTTTTTGGCATAGAAGCCTATGAGCCAAATAAGAGAATGATGCTCTCTTTTGTAACCAACTAGTTTCTCCCTCTGCAATGGGCAAGTTGTTAGTTTCCGTCACTTCAGTTGCCCTGCATGGTTGGGACTGGAAGGTTCAGAAAACAAAATTTTATAAAAAATACTTCAGTCAACCCAATTGCATAGCAAGACTGCCCGGGATAAGGATGCCTCTATGTAAGATACGGAGATTTGGCCTTTGAAACATTTTCTTGTATTTTTCTTGTGTTTTTCTTTTATTCTTAATTGTATTGTTCTAGTTTCCTTACATAACATCAATTGTAAATCTTCAATCTAGTAATAAAATCGATGGGCATGGGACTTCCCTGGTGGCGCAGTGGTTGAGAGTCTGCCTGCCATTGCAGGGGACACGGGTTCGAGCCCTGGTCTGGGAGGATCCCACATGCCACGGAGCAGCTGGGCCCGTGAGCCACAATTACTGAGCCTGCGCGTCTGGAGCCTGTGCTCCGCAACAAGAGAGGCCGTGATAGTGAGAGGCCCACGCGCCGTGATGAAGAGTGGCCCCTGCTTGCCACAACTAGAGAAAGCCCTCGCATAGAAATGAAGACCCAACACAGCCATAAATAAATAAATTAAATTAAATTAAAAATAAAAAAAAATCGATGGGCAGTAATTGTGTTAATGCCAATTAGTTTTATTTACTGAACACCTTTCTCTGTGACATCTTGATACTTTACTCACATCATTTCATTTAATCCTCACAGTCACCTTTGAGGTAAGGGAAGTGGCATAAATGCCATTTTATAGATTAAAAAATCGAGTTTCAAGGAAATTAAGTCATTTGCCCAAGTTCTTTGTAAGTTGAGAATTAGAATTTGCATGCAGGTCTGTTAAAACTGTTGCTTAGTTTATGTTTAGCAGACTTTAAGTTTAAAAAAAACAAGTGGAGAGAAACTAAAATCACCTTCTAAAAATTTACACTGAGTTTGGAAAATAATTTTTTAAAAACAAGGTTAAAAAAGCAACAAGGTTTACTTGGAAATTTAGATAGCAGATGTGATATTGGAAAAGCAGGGATGTAATTGTCAATAAAATGAATGATTAAAATGGAGATTATGTTTTCCCCAGAGTCTCTTAGCAGGCTGTATACATTTAGCTTGGGGTGAAATGTTTTCTGTTTTTGTCAGTCACGACTTTCTTCAGCTTAAGAACTTCAGATACGTGGTCCTCGACTGTAGCTGTGGGTTCTGACTCGGAACTTGGGGTTCTCCTTGGGAGGGGATGGGCTGACACAGTAGGAATGCCAGTCGGTACAGGGTTTGGAGTGGCTGACCTGCCGGACCCCTCTCCTTTCTCCTTTGCGCGGCAGGTGCAGAACAAGCTGGACGGCTGCTGCTACGCGGTGAAGCGCATCCCCATCAACCCGGCCAGCAAGCACTTCCGCAGGATCAAGGGCGAGGTGACGCTGCTGTCGCGCCTGCACCACGAGAACATCGTGCGCTACTACAACGCCTGGATCGAGAGGCATGAGCGGCCGGCGGGCCCCGCGACGCCGCCCCCGGACGCGGGGCCCCAGGTGCTGGACTGGCGAGCCTTGCCCCGGCCGCCCGTCGGCGACAGCGACACGGACAGCCCGGGCAGCGTGGAGGCGGCCGCGCCGCCGCCCATCCTCAGCAGCTCGGTGGAGTGGAGCACATCGGGTGAGCGCTCGGCCAGCGCCCGCTTCCCCGCCACCGGCCCGGACTCCAGCAGCGACGAGGATGACGACGAGGAACACGACGGTGTCTTCTCACAGTCCTTCCTGTAAGAGTTCCCAGGCGCTGCTGGCTCGTCCCCGCCAAGCCCAGGCCGGGGAAGGGGAGGGACTTGGTTAGAAATCCAGTCCTGTGGACCATGATGAAATACATGTATATGCAACTCATTTTTAGAGAGTAACCAAATTCATTCAGTCCAAGAGTTTTTTCCCTTTGATATCTTCAAGAGATCTCCAAAATCCAAGCCCTGGAGGAAGGAAAAATAGAAACTTCTTCCAGTCCCTCCTCTTAATACATTTAATAGGATTCTTAAAAGAGCATTCTTTTTAGATAAGGGCTTCCGACTCTGTGGAACATAAAGGAACTAATTTGGAGTCTTGACATAGGACCTACTGCAGTTCTAAAAAGGGTTACCAAACCAATAATTATGATCCTAAAATAAAGTTTAAAGTTTAATGCATCTCAGAATCCACCCTGGTCATTTACATTCATGGTTTTATTTCATTGTATCCATTTGGATACAGTTTATCATAACTCTGAGCTATTGAATTATAACAGGGAATTTGGTTTCTTTAGTCTTTCTCTATTTCTCTTTTTAAGACCTGCTTCAGATTCTGACAGTGATATCATCTTTGACAATGAAGATGAGAACAGTAAAAGTCAGAATCAGGTAAATATATAAATAGAAGTTACACCTTTTTATTCATCATGGGATGGGTACATAAGCAAATGTTTGATGTTACAAACCTCAGGTAAAATAGTAAAGCCTTAATCTGATATGCAGATATAGAAACATGATTTTAAAACACGATTTTTTAAAATATGCTACTCATATGGTTACTTATAGGTCTTAATTTATCCACATAATAAAAAGAGAAGAATAAATTGACATGCTGGGTTTTTTTGTTTTGTTTTGCTTTTAGTGAAAACCACTTCCTAGAGGATTTTAGGAAACATTATGTGGTTGGGGATGAGGGTTGAATGCAAATTAATTGAGTAACTAAACAGCCTAATTGTGGAGTTCTGTAGGTCTCTCTCACATCAATTAATCTTGATGACTTACTCTCATAAACTATCCTCTGGAACAGTGTTTTAACACTGTGGGTTATGATCCTGTAATGGGTTATGAAATCAGTTTCAAGGGTTACAACCAGCTTCATTTTATTTTTAATGCTGTAGAGAAGAGTAAAGAATACCAAAATGTATCACACTAGTAAAGGTAAACTCTGTTCGTAGAACTTGTCTCTTATGAGTATATGTATTAGGTGTAATATAAAATACAACATGGTCTGAAAGATTTGAGAAACACTGCTCTAAGCCTTGGACCCCACTCAATTCTGTATCTTCCTGCATCCAGGCCAGCAGAGCCCCTCAGTGCTGATGGCTTGGAGTTCGGTGTGAAGCTTTGTAATTTCCAGGGCTGTCAGTTATTGCCAGAGAAACCTTCTGCAGCTGGGGATTGGATGCAGTGACTTTATTACCAGGAATAAAAATATAATTACAAGCAGGGTGCATTCATAGCAGATAAAAAAAAGTCTACACATAGACTGTCTTAGATAAGCAGTTAAATTGGTTTGAATGAGGTTTGAATGCTTTAGCCAGCACTTTTTTTTTGCGCAGTATGCAGGATCTTAGTTCCCCAACCAGACATCGAATCTGTGCCCCCTGCAGTGGAAACACGGAGTCTTAACCATTGGATTGCCAGGGAAGTCCCAGCATTTTTTAAAAGTACTTCCCTCTTCTATTAAAATCCCCTTAACCCCTGAGGAAGTTTAAGGAATAATAGCATAAGTAGTCTAAACTAACTGCTTTGGTTTTAGCATTAGTTATGCATATAATTATTATGGGGGCACCAAATTTACAATTCTGGTTTTTCTCAATTAAGGGAGATATCCCATGGGCATTCTAATTGATGGGTAGAAGCCTCTAAGAGATTAACAATCTTGTACAGATAATCCCCAGAATAAATAAATGATTCAAGAGTAGAATTGAGGGAATTCCTTGGCTGTCCAGTGGTTAGGACTCCGAGGTTCCACTACGGAGGGCCCGGGTTCAATCCCTGTTCGGGGAACTAAGATCCCACAAGCCGCGCTGTGTGGCCAAAAAAAAGAGTAGAATTTGATTGTTTCCAGAGCAGTTTTTTTCCTTCAATAAAGATAAAATGTTGAAAAAATGTTTCCACACAAAAAATGCAGATCAGAAACAGTCAAATGCTACCTAATGCTTTCCCATACTTGGGGGTAGGAGGGAGTATTTAAATATGTCTATTAGAAGAAGAAAGAATTTTTTTTTTAAGGGACATGAGTTAGAAAAACAGCTGTAGGGGTCTAGCAGACTAACCACGTGGAAAAGTAGTGTAGAGGATCGGTCACCCTAAGTGGCAGCTGGGTGGTGGTTCTTCAGTGCTGTAGCCGAGGGCAGTGTACCGTCTGGTAATGTGATCGCATTTAACTTGTTTTAGCTAAAGATGGATTTCTCATCTTCTGTTTCCAAAGTAAACCTACCATCAAAGGTAGGCATTCCAATAAAACTGAAGCCTTAAAATATTAGCCTGTATACATTCTACCCTTCTTATCCATAGAAAGATAGCAAGTGGTGAGAAGGAATTGACTGAGAGCCTTTCTGTGGATTACCTTTAATACCCACCTGTTTCCTATTGTCCCCATCATTGTTCTGTACAGTAACAGACCTGTAAACTGTGCATTAGATTCTGGTATTGGCAGAATTGCCTTTTAAATGCTGTAAGCATCTAAAGGACAGTGGTTGTTATTCTGCTCTCTCACGTTCCCTCTAAAGCAGCAGGATAGCTATGTATGTGGTAGGGGCAGGAACAAACGACTTGGTGGTGGTGATGATCTTGTTTCATTCAGCCTCATTTTGAGCTCTCGTGTGTTCCTCTTGGGTTAGGACGAAGATTGCAATGGAAAGAACAGTTGCCATGAAAGTGAGCCACCGGCAACCACTGAGGCTGTGCACTACCTCTACATCCAGGTGAGGCCCTGGCGTGCAGCTCAGTGACACGGCAACTCCCAGTAGTTGCTGGTGGGTAGGTTTTGGGAGATGAAAGCAAGAGAGCGAGCAAAGAGGGCTCACCGCACTGCCAAAGATTAATTGGCCAGAGAAGATTATAGCATGGAGGCCCTTTCCCCCTGCCTTGAACCCATGCTCTCCTGTACCGTAGCAGGAGACGGCACAGGGCAGTGGTTCCAGCTCTGGACTTTACTTAGGCTGTGTAAGTTCACATCCTGGATCCACCGGTCACAGCTTTGTGAGCTCAGGCACGGTTCTTCAGCATTCTATGTCCCAGGTTCCCCACCTGTAAATTAAACAGTAGCAGTCACCTCAATGGCTTGTGAAGAATAAATGAAATAACATGTGCGAAGTAATTAGAACCCACCTGAGTTCCATAAGCGCTAGACTGTGCATGTACAGAAGCTCTACTTTGTCTAACAAGTTAAATCTGGACAAGCAAGGTACGAGGCACATACATCCTCGTGTGTACAGAAGAAACACCAACCTGGTTTTAGGAAAGTGGCTCGTCCTGGAACCCCTGAGGGACAGGAGAACCAGCTCCAGTGAGGCATTGCTAAAGGGAAGCTTATAGGCTTTGTCCTGCTCACACTCCCGAGGGGCGCATTCTGGACAGTGGCGAGCTCAGCCAGCAGAGGGACAGCCACAAACCGAAGCGGAAAACTTGCCTCTGGCCCAAGTGAACAGGACCGTGAGTCATTATTAGTGTTTTCAGTCACATCTGCAAGGAGGCAGATCTTTAAATGTGAGATACAGTACTATGCCCAAGAAGGAGCCCTCAGACAAGTGTAACGTTTCAAAAGAGTCTAGTTAGGTGGTTGCTTTCCTGGGGTTGCAGCAGGTTTTAGGTTTTCCCTAAGCATAAACCACTCACACACATGATAAAGCATTTGTCCCCCAAACCGCTAACTGTTGAGTACCTACTACATGCCATTACGCTGTAAACAGTTACAGTGAGACAGAAGTACCTAGCAGAGGTATGTGATGTGTGGTAGGATCTTGGTGTGGGAAGCCTGGAGGATGAGTCAGAGTTTGTAGATGTTATTCTGAGCATGAGAGGATATTCCTCCCATTTAAAATGACATGTTCCCCTCTTTGAAAACAAGAAAGTCCTTCTTCATGAGAAATCTCAACTGTGGCACTGGTTTGAAACATAGGCTAGTTTCATAAATCAAATGCTGCATGTTGCTCTAAGGTTTAAATGATATTGCAGTTTTCTGATAGATTAATACACTTAAGAAGGATGAGATAGAGCCCTTTCTTAAATGTTTCGGTATTTATAATGTTTTGCTCTAGACTTGAAGGTCATTGTCATTAATTTAACATGCACATGAAAAAGGCTAATGACATCATTGGATTATTAATTAGCCCTTCTTGGAAATTTGGGTTTGGAAACAATCTTGTAAAACAAAAAATAAAATTTTACTTAATTCTAAGTGTTTTCATATTATATGTGACAAGGATTTTAAAGTCTTATTTTTTTAATGAACAATAATATAAAAAATAAAAATGATTTTGTTGGGGTGGTAAGATTATGCATATTTCTTCCCAATTTTTTTTAATACTGTTGGTTTCTTTTTTTAATTAAAAAAAAATAAGCCTTTTCCATAAGTATTTAAAATCCGTGGTACACGTTTTAAAATGGGGGATTACATTAATTGCCATTGTCCTCCTTAATTGAAACTCTATATCATCAAATCCTGCCTGGTTTGTTCTTGTCCATAGATGGAGTACTGTGAAAAGAGCACTTTACGTGACACCATTGACCAGGGACTATATCGAGACACCGTCAGGCTCTGGAGGCTTTTCCGAGAGATTCTGGATGGATTGGCTTATATCCATGAAAAAGTAAACTTTGCAACATTTTATATCTGATAAACTTATGTTTACATAAAATTTATGGCAAAATCAAATATTGTGCGATTTGAGAAAGCCTAAAATAGAGGGAAAATTATGGGTATGTTGAAATAATCTATTTTTATAGGAAATAGAACATATCAAAAGATGAGACAATAGTATAAAGCATCAAAGTTCAAAGAAAGCATTGCAGGATGGAAGAGGGGTCAGCAAACTATAGCCCATGGGTCATATCTAACTCCCTACCTGCTTCTGTTCAGCCTGTGAGCTAAGACTGGCCTTTACATTTTTAAATGGTTGTAAAAAATTGAAAGAAGGGTAATATTTCATGATACCTGAACATTCTATGAAATTCAACTGTGTCCATAAATAACGTTGTATTGGAACAGGGCCATACCAGTTTATGTGTTGCCTGTGGCTCTTCTTGTGCTGCCACTGTGGAGTTGAGTAGTTGTGGCAGAGACTGTGTGGCCCATAAAGCCTAAAAGATTTACCATCTGGCCCTTTGCAGAAAAAGTTTGCCAGCCTCTGGGTTAGGTGGAAATAATTGAACATGTATGGAACTTGAGGATGATTCCTTGAGTGGTTTAGATAAAGTGAGAGTGTGATTAATACCTGCCAAGATATGTGATTCTGACTCAGTGCTACCTTTCCTAGGAACATGGGAAAATTAGAAAGTCATCTAGCAAGGGTAGAGATGAGACTAACATAGTTTGCCACATGTATAAAATGTCACTGCAGAACTAGAAATTGTCATCACGATGTAAATGCTAATGGACCTAGCTTCAAGATGAAACGCTGCTTACATTTTAAAAAGTGGGATTGTCTAATGTGTTAGTGTAAATACGTTTTTTCCTTTGCGTCAATTTTCTTTAACCTTAAAATATTTATACTGTACCATATTTATACTAAAAAGCCAGGACTATAATTTACAGATGTCTAGTTTATAAATGATTCGGTGGAAGTGGAATTTGCAAGGTTGGACATGAAAATGAGCTCTAATGAAGGTCATTAGAACTCTATTACTGTGCTAGCGTCCTGGGGTCCTAGAACCGTGCTCCGTGCGCTGTCTTCCTTGCCATCTAATCTGCTCAGTACCTGCCAACCATTTGTTGGGTGTCTAACACCGTGCCAAACCTAGAAATAGAGAAAGGCACAAGTGTATGACAAACCCCATACTTGAGAGGGACTTCCTGTTTTTTTGAGGGAGCCGAAATTTACCTTCATGTAACAGTAAGAGAGATCACACCATAAAGTGTTTTTATTACATTTATTTCCTGTATTATAGTTCCGGAAACAGTAAGCATGGTGAGGATGCTATTAGGAAGGGGAGAAAGTAGTGTTCACGTAACAAGTAATCATTGAGCACTTACCTGGTGTGCTGGGAATGCAAAGTTGAATTATTAGAATTACTGTGGAAGTCTTCGTGAATAAGTTGGCACTTGTAAATATTGGTACAGTTCCAATGAGTGGAGAAAAGCCTAGGCAGGGCAGGTAGCCTGAAGAAAGGAGTAGAAGAAGGAATGAAAATGGTGTGTGTCTCCCTGACCAGAGCAAGGGTTTTGTGATGCAGTAGAGAGAAAGATCACGGTGAACCTGATAGACAGGGGTCTTGGATGCCAAAGGGCACCATTTGGATTGGACCTGATCAGGACCACCAGCAGGTAGATTGGGAGAGGGTGGCAAGGTCATTGGCAGGACATTTGGGAGACATTGTGGAGGTCAGACAGCCTGGACTAGCATGGTCTGCATGAGAAGACCTCATCCAGTTTTCATCACTAGGTTGGCCTTTCAAATGAGGAAACAGGTATGATATAAGTTATGTTTGGGAAAACGTTGTTGGTTTCTTTGCTCTTTTCCATCAGGGAATGATTCACCGAGATTTGAAGCCTGTCAACATTTTTTTAGATTCTGATGACCATGTAAAAATAGGTGATTTTGGTTTGGCGACAGACCATCTAGCCTTTGCTGTGAGTATTTTTTTAATTCAAATGTGCCTGAAAATGGACCCATGTGCCTTAACTATCCTGTCTTCTAACATTCTCATGACTATGAATTCCCTGAACTCTGCTGTGTAATCCCCAGGAAAGTATACAAGTCTGAAGGGGCAGCTGCAAATGATCCTGCAGGCTTTGAAATTGTGAATACGTTTTAGTGAGTACGTTCCACTTGAGAGACATACAATTATTAGTTTGTGGGTGATATTTAGGTCAAAGGCATGAAATACTTTATGAAACAATTTGGTGTTTTGGTCTACCATGCCAGGCACTGGGCTAGATGCTTTACACTCGATGGGCTTTTAGTTAGCTTAAGGAAATAAGGCTCAAAAACCGTAAAACATCAGAAGAATGAGTTCTAGACAACATAAATCAGAAAGTATTAACGCTCTTCTTCACAACACTGTAGAGTAGGTGTTAAACCTACAAAGCTAAAATAATGTGAGGTGAGAGAAATAGTCATATAAGACTTAAAAGCAGGAGGAAATTTGCATATGGTTATGAGGATCAAGAAGGGCTGTATAAAGAAAACAGCATTTCAGATGAGCCTTAAAGGATGGTGAGAGTCCAGTAGGCTGAGATTGAGGGCAGGGCATGGTGACACCAGGGTAGGGGTTTCCCGAGAGAAAGAACAGCATAAGCAAAGGCCCTGGGGTAAGCAGACATGATTGTTGAAGGCCAGCATGTTGTCTGGTTGGTTGAAACTATGAGGTGTAGGGGAGCAGTGAGAGAAGATGCTTGAAGGTTGGGGATTCCTGGAGGTGTCAGGCCTTGAGTGCTGGGGGAAGAGTTTTACTTAACATCATAAGCCAGAGATTAGGCACCAAAATCTGTGGTAAATGCAGTTAATTATAAGGGTGGTCAAAAAAAGAAACTAGGATTTGGATTAATGGTGAGAAAAACCTCAGGGGTTAAATCAGAAGGTGAGGTTAGAAGGAGCAGAGAGGGAGGAAATGGAAGGGGGACAGTAAGGACATGGTCCTGACCAGAGCACTGGGGAATTTGAAGAGTGCTGAGACCAAGGAAGGGCTCTTTGGGGATTTGATCCCCAGACTAACAAATGTAACTTGATATCTGTAGGCTGTAATAGTAGGGAGGTAGATAAGAGCACAGGCTCTGGAGGCCCACTGCCCTGGGCTAGAATCCTTGGGCAAGTTACTTAACCTCTTAGTATCCTTTCCATAAAATGTGCCTAATTCAAGTACCAGCTTCAAAGTTGTCACCAGGATAAAATAAGAATATAAGTAAAGCCCTGGAACATTGCCTGGCTCTACGAATATTAGAGCTCTTGTTATTGATGGCAGTGCTCGTGATAGGAATCTGTGGAGAGATGTCCAAAAAATAGTGATTTAGGGGAATGCGGGAAACAGGGCTGTCACAGATATAGTGGAAGAAGTGAGGCTACCTAAGAGGTATTAGCAGTGACAGTGGAACATATTTGGTGACCAGCCTCTAGGAAAAAAGAGTAAAAATTGACCCAGTGGGAAAATTAAAAAAGTTAGAAAGTGAGTTTGTTGTTATTAATATACCTTTACTCTTCCCAGTAAATAGATTCTGTTTTGGCATTTGAAATACGAAAATAAATTAGTTTAGGTAAGTTTTCAGGGGGTTCTGCCACGAAGGAGTTCTACAGTGAATTGCCCTTCTCCTTGATCTCATTGGGGTTTCCAGTGAGCCCTGCATAAGTAGGCTAACTAAACTAAAAAAAATTTAAAGCTCAAAAAAGCATTATTATAGTTATTCTGGTTTCTGTGTAATATTTTTCAGTCAGTCTTCATTTAGAAATGATAATCCATTCCTGTGGAATAATATAACATTTTAATTTCTTATTTGGCTACTTGAATTTTTAGGCTGACGGCAAACAAGATGATACATCAGGAGATCACTTGATTAAATCAGACCCTTCAGGTAAATCCAGAAGACTGTATATTTAATTAGTGTGTTAACAAGCAATCCACAAAATTTCTTTTTTTTCTCTTTTATCTTTTTTTAACATAAAAAAATTTACATATGTAATGTATACAACCTGAGGAGTTTAGAGGTACATACACACCTAAGAAAGCATCACCACAGTCTATGCCATAAACATATCCATCACCTCCAAGTTTCTTCCTGCCCTCTTATTTATTGTTACTATTATTATTAATTTTGTGATAAGAACACTTAGCATAAGATCTACCCTCTTAGGAAAATTTCATTTTATTATTATTTTTTGGCGGGGGAGTGCGCCGTGCAGCATGTGGGATCTCAGTTCCCCGACCAGGGTTCAAACCCGTGCCCCCTGCAGTGGAAGCGCAGAGTCCTAACCATTGGACCGCCAGGGAAGTCCAGGAAAATTTTAAATATGCAGTACAGAATAAAATTTCTCAAAGTGAAACCTTTTTTTTCATTTGTAAAGATTTTATTCTAAAGCACATTATAATTATTCATTAAATTAACAAAATTATGGAAATGCTTTAATTTTTTTCCCTTTTCACTATATATAGATTGTTCTTCAGAACTCTAAGAAATTAGACCTTCAATTAGAATAATTTACTCCTCTGGGTAGGCAGTTATACTTTGACCCCAGGTGGTAATAGGAGGTTACCTCATGACCTGGGCCATCTGGGGTCTTCCTGCCTGGCACTGCCCCTTTACCACAGCAGAGCCATCCAGTGTGGAACAAAGTGTGTGGCCATCCATGATTTAGGGTTAATAGCTTGGTGAAATGCATGCTGCTTCTTCCTGTGAATAGTGTAAACAGTTAACAGACCATGTCTCACTCTTAAGAAACTTTTTTTGTTTTGTTTTGTTAAAAATTTGCCTTATCTCTAAGTCCTGTTATTGGTAATCCTTCCCTCTGCCTTCTTCCATGCAGGTCATTTGACTGGGATGGTTGGCACTGCTTTATATGTAAGCCCAGAGGTCCAAGGCAGCACCAAATCTGCATACAACCAGGTAAAGAGGAAGGTTTTTGGGGAAAAGGAAAGATCTCAAGAGAGAGATAATAGTAAGAATATCAAGATTACAGCATTTGGGGTTTAGTTACCAGCTGAAATAGTCAGGAACATTCATTCACTCAATATATATCCACATGTCTATTGAGCGACTGCTCCAAATAGGACACGTGATGCCCAAGGACAGTGTCTGAAGCTGGCACTGTTGTTGCCAGGGAGCTTACAGTCCCTCCATCCATCTAAAGAAGATTTGAACTAACTGGTCCTGGGCCAGGCCCCAGGAACACAGGGAACAAGGCAATCAAGTAATAAGACATCTTATTCCAGCCCTCCGGGAGCTTGTCCATTGGTGGATGATGGTGGATGAAACAGACAGTAAACAAATAAAAAATTTTTAAATCACAAACTCTGTAGGAACTAAGAAGAAAAGAAATGGAGTCCAGTGACCAGAGAACAGTAAAAGACATCATCTTTAGGTCGACTGACTAGAGAAAGCCTCCCCAAGAGGATGGGTTTCAGGATAAAGGAGGAAAGGGGGGAGAAGCCATGCAAAGTTGGGGGCTGGAGCTTGGCTGGGAGAGAAGAGGGGTAAGCAGAGGAAATAGCATGCACAGAGAGAAGACTGGGTGAGAGGTAGCGTGGCGCACTTAGGACAGTCAGAGAGAGGGTCAGTGTGGCTGCAGCGTGGTGAGAGCTATGAGGGCGAGAGGCACGAAGCGAAGCTGAAGGGAAGGCCAGGGTCAGATGATGCAGGGCCAGCTTAGCCATGAGAAGCGATGTGCGCAGGCAGCGCCTGAATGATGTTGAGCGAGAGAGTTCGCTCTAGCTGCTGCTGGAGGGTTGGCAGGAGTCCAGGTGGGGCGGCTGAGCGGGGACCAGAGTGGTGGCAGTAGAGACGGGGAGAAGTGTGCAGATGTGAAATACATGTTGGGGGGGAATTGACAGGTTTTCCTAATGGAGTGGGTGTTGGGTGAGGAAAAGAAAGGAAAACAGGACAGTGCTCAGGTTTCTGTCTGGAGTGGCTGGGGGAAGGGTAGTTGACTGAGCTGAGGAACCATGAGGAAAGACCTGGGAGATGGAGGAGAAGACGGCAGGAATATTCCGTCTAGGGCATGTTTAATTTGAAATGCCTGATGAGAAATCCGATTAGAGAGCTCCAGTCGGCTGTTAGGGACTCAAGACTTGAGTTCAGAAGAAAGATCAGAGTCAGAGGTATAAATTTGAGAGCCATTAGCACACAGATGGGACTTAAAGCCATGAGACTGGATGAGATCACCTCGGGCAAGACCGTAGAGCTGAATTTTTAAAATACGTGAGGCAGGCAATTCACATTAAAGCATATTTTCAAGCTAGCAGTGGCAACTGAAGCCTGGGTTTTGGTTCTGACAGGGAGCACTTGGTAGTGACAGAGTTGAAGCAGACCTCCAAATACCTGGTGAGGGTGGGGGTGTGTGGAGATGGACACGCCCACCCTGACGGAGGGGGAGGCACCGTGAGTGTCATCTTTCTGCGTTTGGTTTGTAAGAGTATAATGAAATCCTTAAAAGGACCTTACCCTTTGGCCCAGCATGTCCACCTTTTGAAACGTATCCTAAGGAAACAACCAGGGACATTCAAAAAGATTGGTGTAAAAGGGGTTTGTCACAGCGTTGTTTATAACAATGAAAAATAACAAGCATTTAAAAAATAGGGAACTGGTTAAATAAATTATGGGACATCCATGTAATTGAATATGTCATTAAAATATCAGAGGCCGGTTTTAGAAAAATGACATTATAGTATAAAGATATTCTTGCTATATTAAGGGAATAAAAGTTACAAACGACAGTGTGGTTCTAGTTTTATAGTGTGTGTGTGCATGTAGACATTTTAAAAAACCCACCAAAAGGGCGTATCTTAGCCATCAATTGTAAATATCCTTAAGCAGTGGGATTATGGGTGGTTGCTATTGTATTCTTGGTGCTTTTCGGTATGTTCCGTTCAGTATGTACATTTTTCTACCGCTAACATGTGTAGGAAATGACACAATGAATGTTTGTTTTTAAGACTTTGGAGGTCACTGGTTGCAGAGGCTCTCCTACTAATCCTTGAGTCCAAATTCATTGACGTTTGTCTTGAAAGTGGCTCCTGTGCCTGTGTGCAGTTCACCACGAGCAGTCTCCCGCTCAGCTGGGTTGTGCTCAGCTGCCGCAGGCACAGGGCCTTCTGACCTCCTTCTTCCCCTCGACAGCTCCCTACCTGAGACTCTGCACTGACATGCCCTTTTACCTTCTTTACTTAGACTTCCATATTTTGTTAGGCGTCGTCACGATATTTCTGTTGTGCTATGCTTCTGACCTCGTTGGTATGGCTTTGCAATCAGTAGCTGACCTTTGCTATCAGCTGCAGAGTGCGGTCTGTGTTTCCCTTTTGCAATGATTAGTAAAGATGCAAAGCAAATTCTTTCAACAGATCTCGGTTGTCCTTGCTCTGTAGTGATTATCCTCAGTGTGTGGCCAGTGGTTATCTATGTCTATGTGTATAGCTGAACCAGTTACAATTAATTTTTAAGAAAAACATTGAAGTCATGCCAAATATTTTATCATCTAAAAATAAATATGTCTCTCATCTATATTTTACACCTATAATTTTTTTTTTTAGAACAAAGCGAATTTTTTCTAGTGTGGCTTATTTTCACTTATGCAAACATCCCAACTAACAGTGCTCATCCTATAATTCCCTAGTGGATTATGCTTTCATATCTAGGCTCTAAATAAAATTCTTTTTCCTCCTCAGAAAGTGGATCTCTTCAGCCTGGGAATTATCTTCTTTGAGATGTGCTATCATCCCATGATCACAGCCTCAGAAAGGATCTTTGTTCTCAACCAACTCAGAGATGTATGTATCAGATGTTTTAATGCCTCAGTTTCCAATAACCTGAATCTTAGCACGGACATTAGAATTTGATGCAGGGTATTTTTCTGGTATTTATAATATAGAAAGAAGTGGTCCTACTATAATTTTCTATATTTCTAGTAAATGGAAATCCACCTCTGCTTATGCACTTACAATAAGAAACTTACCCCAGTTTTATTTATTTTTGGAATCATACTTGAAGATATTGCTAGGTTATCCTTTTTAAAAATATTTTGAGATTACTCTTGATTTTTTTAATTTTTGAATTTTGTTTTATTTATTTTTTTATACAGCAGCTTCTTATCAGTCATCAATTTTATACACATCAGTGTATACGTGTCAATCCCAATCGCCCAATTCAGCATATCACCATCCCCACCCCCCCTCTTTTTTCTCCCTTGGTGTCCATACGTTTGTTCTCTACATCTGTGTCTCAACTTCTGCCCTGCAGACTGGTTCATCTCTACCATTTTTCTAGGTTCCACATACATGCATGAATATACTGTATTTGTTTTTCTCTTTCTGACTTACTTCACTCTATATGACAGTCTCTAGATCCATCCACGTCTCAACAAATGACTCAATTTCGTTCCTTTTTATGGCTGAGTAATATTCCATTGTATATATGTACCACAACTTCTTTATCCATTCATCTGTCGATGGGCATTTAGGTTGCTTCCATGACCTGGCTATTGTAAATAGTGCTGCAGTGAACATTGGGGTGCATGTGTCTTTTTGAATTATGGTTTTCTCTGGGTATATGCCCAGTAGTGGGATTGCTGGGTCATATGGTAATTCTATTTTTAGTTTTTTAAGGAACCTCCATACTATTCTCCATAGTGGCTGTATCAATTTACATTCCCACCGACAGTGCAAGAGGGTTCCCTTTTCTCCACACCCTCTCCAGCATTTGTTGTTTGTAGATTTTCTGATGATGCCCATTCTAACTGGTGTGAGGTGATACCTCATTGTAGTTTTGATTTGCGTTTCTCTAATAATTAGTGATGTTGAGCAGCTTTTCATGTGCTTCTTGGCCATCTGTATGTCTTCTTTGGAGAAATGTCTATTTAGGTCTTCTGCCCATTTTTGGATTGGGTTGTTTCTTTAATATTGAGCTGCATGAGCTGTTTATATATTTGGGGGATTAATCCTTTGTCCGTTGATTCGTTTGCAAATATTTTCTCCCATTCTGAGGGTTGTCTTTTCGTCTTGTTTATGGCTTCCTTTGCTGTGCAAAAGCTTTTAAGTTTCATTAGGTCCGTTTATTTTCGTTTTTATTTCCATTACTCTAGGAGGTGGATCAAAAAAGATCTTGCTGAGATTTATGTCAAAGAGTGTTCTTCCTATGTTTTCCTCTAAGAGTTTGATAGTGTCCAGTCTTACATTTAGGTCTCGAATCCATTTTGAATTTATTTTTGTGTATGGTGTTAGGGATTGTTCTAATTTCATTCTTTTACATGTAGCTGTCCAGTTTTCCCAGCACCACTTATTGAAGAGACTGTCTTTTCTCCATTGTATATTCTTGTCTCCTTTATAGTGAATTCCACCATTCTGTCTTCCAGGTCACTTATCCGTTTTTCTGCCTCAGTTATTCTGCTGTTGATTCCTTCTGGTGTAGTTTTCATTTCAGTTATTGTATTCATCTCTGTTTGTTTGTTCTTTAATTCGTCTAGGTCTTTGTTAAACATTTCTTTCATCTTCTCGATCTTTGCCTCCATTCTTTTTCCAAGGTCCTGGATCATCTTCACTATCATTATTCTGAATTCTTTTTCTGGAAGGTTGCCTATCTCCACTTCATTTAGTTGTTTTTCTGGGTTTTATCTTGTTCCTTCATCTGGTACATAACCCTCTGCCTTTTCATCTTGTCTATCTTTCTGTGAATGAGGTTTTTGTTCCACAGGCTGCAGGACTGTAGTTCTTCTTGCTTCTGCTGTCTGCCCTCTGGTGGATGAGGCTATCTCTACTCTTGATTTTAAAGCAAAGGAGGAATCCAAAAATTTTGCATAATATCAATATAGTTACAGCAGTGGGAATGGGTTATAAGGATAATGGATATGTAGCTCTAGAAATTAAAGGTTCCAGCTGAATGGACCTGGTGTAGTAATGCCTAAAGAATACCACCATGACCAGAAGGTAAATGGGGTCTGGGGAAAATGTCAGCCACTTGAATTTTTTTCCCAGTGAGATCTCCATTTGTCTTCTTGGGATTGATCCTCGCCCAAAGGATCAATTGGCCCAAACTAAACTGTCATTGCCCAAACTAAAAGGGACTCATGTTAGTGTGCGAGGTCCAAGATGCCTCTTGGAAATGGCATTAAGATGACAGTGGAGAATAAGGTTTGAGTGAGGGTGATTTAGATTCACATATTCATGAGCAAGAGATACGGAGAGTCTTCCTCTTCCTTTCTGAGCAGAGCCAAGCAGGCATGTCTGTTAGGGTAAATCACATACAGCGTAACTAAGAATACTCCGGGTAAATCACATACAGCTTAACTAAGAATACTCCACTAGATATCTTGGAAAAGAGTTTAATGGTTTAACTGCCAGAACAGCGTGGGCAGCTGTGTTCATAATGTATCAGAGGGCAGCTGTGTTCATAATGTATCATAATGTATCAGAAGACATGAAGTGATTACTGTGTCCTTGCCTTGACTTGGAATGCTCTTCGAGGACTATGTCCTTGGTGGAGTGCCTTTCCTTAGTCTAAAATTCATGTTTGTTCCCTCATTTCAAGAATATCTCAACTGCCAAGTTAATGTTACAACTGAGGTCTTATTTACCAGAAAGGTGAGAAATTTGGGGCTAGAGGTTTTTGTGTTGTTTTTCTCTTACTCGGTATTGATGGTTTGGTATTTCTACCCTTTTTTAATCTGTTTGTTTAATAAAGCTACTTTGTCTTTCCCTGAAGCCATTAGATTTTAAATACTTTGTCCTCAAATGAGGTGCTTTCTGTCACCTAGGCTGTCATTTGGGTGAAGTAAGTATTAAGATAATATGAATGTCCTTGGAAGGATAGGCGTTGGGTTTCACGATGAGTTTCACATCCATCTTCCCTTGTTAGCAAATTTTCATTTCTGTATTTGATTTTCTTACCTCTGGTGAATAAAATGCTTTCACTGTGGCAGTCTGCCAAGCACTTGCTGATTTGAATATAATATTTTTTTTAGCCTACTTCGCCTAAGTTTCCAGAAGACTTCGATGATGGAGAGCATACAAAGCAGGTAATTTTCTGATGCTTTAATTACTGTGTTCTCACTCTTGGGTTTTAATTACTCTTTTTCTTCTTCTTCAATTAGTAATCTTCTGCCACTCATTCTCTTGTGTCATGGGAACAACGTGGGGAAAAAATATCGAAAGATGGAGTACTTAAAATGTATTTAGACTTGAAATACACCATAAAAATGCCAAGGGCTGACATAGAAAATTAACAAACTACAGGGTTCTTTTTTGTGATTCATGATGCTTTTGAAGTACTGTTTGGACCCTTGGCTTAGCTATTGAAAAAAAGAGAATGCTCTTACAGCTCATTGTTTTAGATAAAGCTTGGAACTTTAAGAAAAGAAGAATATATCTTAAAACTACAATTTTGTTCTGTCTTATGGTAAAGTAGCTCAAATTGTAAAGGGGAAGACTAGACAGCCAGATGTTACAGTAATTTAAAACAAAATAATTTCTCTTCCATACTACAAGTGTGTGTGTGTGTGTATGTGTGTGTGTGTGTGTGTGTGTGTGTGTAACTCATGTCATAGTAAATATTGGCATCTGGCTAATATGAAAGAATCATTAGTGAATTTATTATAGTGCTTCTGGTGTACCTTTCTTCTTAATGCTGGCTTTTTGTCTTAGTGAAGCCTTCCATGGTTAATACTCTTGTCATGTAGAAGTTTATTCCTTAAACTGACTTCTGAACAATTATAATCAAGGCAAAATCCCTTATTTAAATTATTAATGTTGCGAACAGAAACCTAGCTAGAACATTGCATTAATTTGCTGTTTCTTGATTATTGGTTATGTATCTGGATGGACAAGTCACTTAACTTTTCTAGACTTTAATTTTCCTCCCCTGTAAAATAAAGGTATTAAGTACCCTTTATTTATATTAGCACTAACATCCTATAATTCAGTAGCGTTTAATGTGACATTTGTTTATGGCTTGAGGGACCCATTCTGCCTCAACTATTGAATTAGTAAAGAACCATTAGAAAATACATTGAGTTGTGTTTCTACTTCTTTTGTTAGCTGTTACCATTGATTCGAACTGAGTTGTTCCCCATGTTTTGGGGTGTCATAAGTAAATATTCATATCCCAGCCTTTCCCTGTAACAAGGTCAGTCTTATTCATTATTTCCTCATGTTGGCAGCTGTGGTGGTGTAGGAACTTAAACCACAGACAAAAGTGCAACTATGCACACCATTTGTCATGACAGTGATTGCCCTCCTGTCACAGGGACTTACCGGGCACCCTTGAGCATTTGCATTTGGGCTGTATAAACTTAGCACCACAAGCAGTGCCACGGCCACCTCCCACGTCACGTTGTTGCTTTTTATCCGAAAGGGGGCAGCATAGAAAATGCTTGTAGACTGAGTATAACACAGTTGTTGCCACATACAGAAATTAAGCAGTATTACATACAGTCTGTTTTGCTGAATAGGATATTATTTTTACCAGTTTAATTTAACATAAATTTTCATAAAGTTATATCATGTCAGTTTCCTTCTTTATGTGAAAAATAATTACCTGTGTTTTTATTTTAGCCTAAAACCAGGGGTAGGGATTTGGGGGAGGGTATTTTAAAGTTACATGATTAGAAAATGCTTAATGAGGTTCATCTAAAAATTGAGATTTTCTGATCTCAGGTATTCCTCTAACTCCTTATAAATCTTCATTATAAACAAAAGAATTACAGAATCATTATGGAGCCTTTCAAAGGTTTACATTGCCTTCAAATAGTTCCCTGCTTAATCAGGTAATAGCTGTGAAGGTATAATAAACCAGTAACATAAGAGAATTCAAGGGAATGGTATCAATACAGATAACATAAATGGAGAATGAAAAATGAAAAGCTGTTTTATACTGCTTTAGAGATTCTAGAAGCTCCTACGCGTTATAGTTTATACTAAAATTAAGCACCTAAAAATACTTGCTTTATATTCTTGTATCGTTTTTGATACAGTAGTTTAGATACAGTGTTTAGAAGGTCTCTAACTTCTGCTTCTATGTAGTTGTTGAGTTGAGGGTTTTTTGGTCCTTTATGGCAGGGAAGTATAAGAAGGGCCTCTTTTAAGAAAGACTCATATTACATTGTTGCACAATTCTGTGACCATAATGAACTACAGGGGGAGAATGACAAATTCAGAGATTTCAGAAATACCAGTTAACATGCACCAACTAAGTGGAAGAAGTGTGTCTCTTTTGGACCTGAACCAACCACCGCTTGTCAGGAGAATCCCTGAGCACCTTCCACTGCACCCGTCCCCGGGGTGCCTGGGTTTCGTTGTAGAAATCTGTCATCTCCTGGCTGTTGAACCACGATCCGGCAGAGCGGCCCACGGCCACAGAGCTGCTCAGGAGCGAACTGCTGCCTCCGCCCCAGATGGAGGAGTCAGAGCTGCACGAGGTGCTGCACCGCACCCTGGCCAACGTGGGCGGGAAGGCCTACCGCACCGTGATGGCCCAGACCTTCTCCCAGCGCATCTCCCCCGCCGTCGATTACACCTACGACAGCGACATACTGAAGGTGGGCCTGAGCCGCGCCTCGAAAGAGCTTCACCTGGTCCACAAAAGGGTGGAGTCACTTCGTCGATTTTCATGCAGTCCTTTAATGCCTCCAACATAAGTTCTTTTTTTTTTTCTAATTGAACTGCAGTTGATGTACAAAGTTGTGTTAGTGTCAGGTGTACTGCAAAGTGATTCATATGGATATATATGATTCTTTTTTTCAGATTCTTTTCCATTATAGGTTATTACAAGATATTGAATATAGTTCCCTGTGCTCTACAGTAGGTCCTTCTCCAACATAAGCTCGTAATCTGAGGTCTGTATATGCAAAATGTGTGCATATGCATTATTCCAGGAAGAGCCACACTTTTTTTAATCACTTAACTTGAAGGGGTTCCTGACCCACCACCTACTAAAGAGATTAAGAAGCGGTGTTTTTAGAGACTGAGCCCTGGCCCAGCTGCCCAGTGCGAAAAATACCCAACCAGCTCAGATCCAGATCCGGTAGCCAATAGCTCCCAATGCTGGCTGCACGTCAAAGTCACCTGTGAGGCCCTTTGACGATACAGAGGCTCAGGCCCTACATCCGATCTAGTGACTTGGAATCTAAGTGTGAGGCGCTTCAACAATCTCAGAGCTCCCAGGTGGTTTCTGAAGCACAGGCAGGTTTAACATTCAACATCTATGTTCAACATAACATTCAACATCTATGTTCAACATAACATTCAAACGCCTTCAACATTTTCTTGTTTAAAAACAAAAACGGTCTGAAACAGTATAGCAAAATGTTAAAATTTGATAAAGTTCGGTGAGTGAATAACATATATTTTGTTATATTCTCTCTCTGTTTCTGTACGCTTAAAATAGAATTTAAAAGAGTAGTAGAGAAAGCAGTGGTAAGGTTTGTGGAAAATCAGTATAGATTTCAGGGGCTAGTTTTTCTTTGCTGGCAATATTAGACATTTGCAGGATTGTGGCTGACTTTTTAATTTTGGGGTTTTTTGCTTATCTATTATTTCTAAATTTTCTATAGTGAAATAGTACTACTTTTATAATACGAAACAAATGAAAAAGACAGTTATTTACAAAATACACAAAGGCCTTGAAGCTTTCAAGAGGCCCACTATGAATTACCTTAGAATATGGGAGGGGGTTTGACGCTGTTAGGTGTTTGACTGCTGCAGTATCCCTGAAAGTCCTCGGGGAGAACTGTGTAGTACTATATGCCTGGCTCTCTCTGAAAGGCATACATCAACATAAGAGCTTGGACTTTAAACCTAGGCAGCCTTCCTAAAGTAGGACGTGTTGCAAGACATGTGGTTTCTTCTCTCCTGAATATGTTCAAAAGGGGAATGACTTGTTGAGACCTCTTTTTGATCTTGGGAATAAGCAATGTAATGCCTACTGCAAGCCACAGAAAAGTATGGTAGGGGATCCCTTTGATTAGGCTTTGATGACATTTTAATTGGTCATATCTTAGGGCAGCTTCTCCATCCGTACAGCCAAGATACAGCAACACGTGTGTGAAACCATTATCCGCATCTTCAAAAGACATGGTATGTCCTTTTTAAAAAATTATGTGCCTTCTCAGAAGATGTTTAGTTTCCTCATCAGAAAGTACTATGAATGGATTTGGGTGCAACCATATTTTACTTTTAAATTCAGTTCTAAGTTGTTGACACCTGTGAAATTTAAGCTTATTTTTATAATTCAGCTTGTTGAGGAGAAACAAATTTGAATATTACAACCTTGCCGCTAAAATACAGTTGGTTTGTGGAGTCAAAAATAGGACTGAATTAACAAACTTACCTTAGGTGAGCTTTCCATTTAGAGAATTGAAGATAAACTGATTTCAACAGTCCCAGTAGCAGATTACTCAACTGTCAGGTCTGTATTCATTTTAAGTTGCATCTGGAAAGAATGAGAACCTGATGATTAGTTATTTTTTCTCATTGGGTGTAGGAGCTGTCCAGTTGTGTACCCCACTGCTGCTTCCCCGAAATAGGCAAATATACGAGCACAATGAAGCTGCCTTATTCATGGACCACAGCGGGATGCTGGTGATGCTTCCTTTCGACCTGCGGGTGAGGCTGGGAACATTCTGCTGACAGCGCGTGTGCCATGCCTGGTCCCAGGGGTGGCACCTGTATTAAAGGATGACCCCCACCATCCCCCCCAGGCTTATATTCTTAACGTCACCTTTAGGAAACATAATCTTAAAGGAGTTATCAGGGTGAGAGCATTATGGGAATTTGGTAAATATTTGACCCTGTGTACATCCACCTTAGTGCTGATGACCCTAGAAACCTGAGCCCTGTATTGCAGGTGCCACGTCTGCATGTCAGTGTTGAGCTTTGCCAGGTGACCACAGCAGGCTAACCTGGCCAACTTAGACACATAAATGGAGTTTTTTTCTTTATTTCTTGGCTAGGTCTTCAGTAGCTTTCTAATATGCTAATGTCTAGAACAATTAAATTCTTGTAACAGCAAGCATCTCTGTTAATTATGTGTGCTGAATTTTGCTCATGCTTGCTTTCTTATCCCCAGGGTTCCCTTTTGACAGCCGTACTCTTACCAGTTGATCACTCACATGGTGTTGGCTGCTAACAAGCCCATCTCTACTGTACATGCATGTAACAGACAAGAGGTTAATATCCCTAATGTACAGAAAGCACTTACAGGTAGAGAGATGAGCAAAGGCTATAACCAGGCAGTTCTCTGAAGAGAAAATGCACAGGGCTGATAAACTTCTGAAGGATGTTCAGCCTCACTAATAAGGAAATGCAAAGCAAAGGTATCTGAACTTCACCCATCAGACTGTTAAAAATATTTAATTGTCCACAGATGACAAGGGTTTAGGAAAATGGGTACTTTCATATGTTGCTGATGGGAATGTAAGTTGCTAAACCTTTAGAAAAATAATCTGAAAGTATTTAATAAAATAAATGCACATACTATACCCTTTGAGCTAGCAATCCCACTTTGAGAGATTTACTTAAAGAAATAACACATCAGTATACGAACCTTAAAAGGACGTCCATTGACAATTTATCATAGTGCTCAAAAACTGAAAACTTCATGTTCACCAATAGGAAAATGGTTGAATAATTTATTATGGAATATTAAGGAGGTAAAAGATCAAAATACATATATATTTAGATAGATCCATATCTATATTTGATCTGTAGAAATGTCCATGGTATATTGTTAGCTGAAAAGAAGTATGTTTCAAAGGAACTCTAATATGATTCCATTTTTATTATATAGAGGAAGAAAAAAGTTTAAAAAAGCACAACTGAGCGTGTGCATAAGGTGCACTGTGTGTTTGCGTGTACCCAGTATGTGTGAGGTAAATACATGTTCCCACATGCATGTGAACAATGACACCTACCAGCTTGTTTGTGTCACCCGAGTGAAGTGTCAAAGACTCGAACTTTTGACTGTATTTCTCTGGAGGGAGGTCTGGAATCAGGGCATTGTCTTTTTTGCATATCTGTGTTTTGTTTTATGGTTTAAGAAGAAATTCCTTCCATACCCTCAGATTTAGTTTTTCTTTTATAGTAAGTCAAGTGATTTGGGATTATTTTGAGTGAGAGGTAAGTAGGTAGCATATCAGACACTTGGGCTCTGTTGAAGAAAGGATAGAAGGGCAAACCTTTACATAGCTATACTTAAAACTGGCTTCTTCTTCTCTAGACATTAGGACACTAAAATGCAGATTTTTAAACATCAGCTCTCTTTCTGTGAGCTGATATATTCAGTCCCCCAAAATAAAAAGTAATTGCCCTTTGAGAATTTGACCCATTGATTAATGATACCATGTCAGATCTCTTGAGGCAATCTGATAATGGTTTTTAAAGTTGTGGTGATTATTAGTGAGTGGTTATTAAGAATTTCTTCTGTAAGATCTACAGGAAAGTCAGTAAATTCACCATAAGAGGTAATACCCGGGCTTCCCTGGTGGCGCAGTGGTTAAGAATCTGCCTGCCAATGCAGGGGACACGGGTTCAAGCCCTAGTCCAGGAAGATCCCACCTGCCGCGGAGCAACTAAGCCTGTGCGCCACAACTACTGAGCCTGCACTCTAGAGCCCGCGTGCCACAACTACTGAAGCCCGCGTGCCTAGAGCCCGTGCTTCGCAACAAGAGAAGCCACCGCAATGAGAAGCCTGTGCACTGCAACGAAGAGTAGCCCCTGCTCACTGCAACTAGAAAAAGCCCATGCGCAGCAACAAAGACCCGACTCAGCCAAAAATCAATAAATAAATAAATTTATTTAAAAAAAAAAAGAGGTAATACCCATGTTGATTGCATTATTATAAGTGACACAAAAAAATTCACAATCAAATAACTTGCACTGATTTTAATTTGGCATAATAAAAAATTTAGCAGAGTGTGTTTAATAGTGAATTTTTCTCAAATTCAAAAACCTAAGAAATGCACAGTGAATAAGGTTGGCGGTACATCCAGCAGTGTGGTCAGCTGCTGACTGACCAACTCAGGAACATTCCAAGGGGTGTGAATGGCAAGCAGTGCACAACTTTGTGAATATTCTACAAACCACTGAATTGTAAACTTTAGAAGGGAGAACTCTGTGGTATGTGAGTTACAACTCAAAGCTGTTATTAAAAAAACAAAAGGTGGTTGGCACATGTTGACATTGACCTTTGAAACTTTATTTTTCAGGTTCCTTTTGCAAGATATGTGGCAAGAAATAATATATTGAATTTAAAACGGTAAGAAAAAACGGGGGTTCATTTGGTGGATGTGGGAAAGAAACCAAGGAAAAATGTTACATCATCTGTGATCCTTACACAGTAAAGAATTTGGAGTTTAAAGTACTGAGCTTGGAAAATGGTCAAAAAGCCCAGCCCCAGTACCCCTTTCTATGATCAGGACCGGCAGCCTCCCCTTTGAAGGAATGTAGCAGTTGGGTAGGTACCTGAAGCTCCCACAGTCTATTCTGTACCTTCTAAATGTCCCCAAGTCACATGACTAATTATTTTCACAACCAGTTGCTTGGAAAAACATCTGGCTGTTCTTGATCACAGATGGCCCCTTTTAAAATTTAATTGAAGGGACAAGTGGCCAATGGTCTCTGTGTGAAAACTGCCTACAAAGGTAACTGCATAAAAGCTGCTTCTGGAGAAGTAGAGTAAACCCAGCAGGAATGCTGAACACCAAGGACCTCCAGGCACTTACTGCTGGGGAAAGGTTTGGTGTACATTCAAATACCACAGGAGTCAAACACCAAGAGCTTCATAAATTGGAGCAATATTCCTGTCAACGAGGCAGCCGACTTTGCAGCTCCTTTCCTAAACAAAATCAAAGCTCTTTACATGCTTTTATCCTCAGTTCCAAGTGAACAGTTAATATTCATAAGTCCTAAGGTGTGGGGATCACTGTGTAGAAAGCAAACACTTAAGATAAAATTATTTTTGTTTGTAATTTCATCTCTATTTCAGACATTTAAAAAAAAAAAAAAAAAAGTAGTTTAATAGTGGCAACACCGGGAATTGGAACCTAGATCACAAGGCAAGACTATTCTGGGCACATCTATCTTTGTGTTTTCTTAATCATACTAGTGATTAATTTTTTCACATTTGTTTATTTTATCTTATTCAACAATACCTTACACATATTTAATTCCAGTAAGCCAGCAGTCCCCAACCTTTTTGGCACCAGGAACCGGTCTCATAGAAGACAGTTTTTCCACGGACGGGGGGTGGGTGATGGGGGGGATGATTCAGGCGGTAATGGGAGCGACGGGGAGCGGCCGATGAAGCTTTGCTCACTCACCGGCTCCTCACCTGCTGCTGTGCCGCTGGCTGGGGACCCCTGCAGTAAGCAATGACCTTAGAAATGCGGGTTTCTCTCTCCAGATACTGCATAGAACGCGTGTTCAGACCTCGCAAATTAGACCGATTTCATCCCAAAGAACTTCTGGAATGTGCGTTTGATATCGTCACCTCTACCACCAACAGCTCTCTGCCCACCGCTGAAATCATCTACACTATCTATGAAATCATCCAGGAGTTTCCAGCACTCCAGGTTCCTTCCCATATCCTAACATCCCAAGGTTATCCCGCTAGATAGAGTCCTCTGCCGCGTGCTGTGGGAAAGCCACGACCGCAGGACTGCTCCTCAGATGGTGCTGGCGGTGAATCTCATTGTTACTCAAGTACCCTGGAAAGTCTGATGTAGCTTTTGAGACTTATCTCAGGCTCTTACCTCTGCCTTGACCAGAAGGGGTTTTGTTTTTGTCTCTTTGGTTGGGGGGAGGGTGTTGTTTCTCCATCCATTCTTCCAAAATGTGAGGAATTAGCCTAAGATTCCTAGGATGCTTTGAGCATGTTGAGACCCCTCAGCTGCCTCCTACACCCAGGCTCTTAACAATCAGCTTCACTTTGCATAGTCTCTGTGGACTACCCAGCCAGTGGAGACTGCTGTGAGCACAGTGGTGGCTCTCCTCCGCCTTTCCTCTCCATCCCGCACACACGCCCTGTTCACCCCGCCACCGTGAACACCCATCAGTCACGGTGTGCCCCTGTCCAGAAGGACCTCTCTATCCAGCTGCAGTTGGGGCCCTTTCTCCCACTGCACCTGGCTCAGCACACGGCTTGCCACCCTGCAGATGCTCATTGATTGACTTGTGTGCTTATATTCCACCAGCCGGGCTTATAGGTCAGTCACTGTTGAACCAGGTCCTCTCCCTCTTTGAAATCTGTGTCGGCTCGCTCAGGCTTTTGAACATAGCTGGAGACCAAAGTATTTCTGAGGCGTATAATAAAGTATTAAATTATATTATACTCTGACCACAACAGTGCATGAAGAATGTATATGAAAAAGTAAACTAGAAGGCACTATGCTAAAATTCAGTCCTTCCATTGTGTCAGGTTGGTGAATTGGTGATAAGATTCTAGATTTGGTCATGTGCATGTATTGCTTTTATAATGAAAATAATAATAATTTCTCTATCCTAGGAAAGAAACTACAGTATTTACTTGAACCATACCATGTTACTGAAAGCAATACTCTTACACTGTGGGATCCCAGAAGATAAACTCAGTCAAGTCTATGTTATTCTGTATGATGCTGTGGTAAGCATTTAATTACTTTGAGTTGATATTGAAGGATAATAATAATAGTTCATGGGTATTTTCTTAGTGATGTAACCATGAAACTGAATTGGGACTTTTATCTCCTTCCCTTATTGCTCTAAGGTAAAAGAACCGACTGGCTTTGATTCTGTCAACAGTTAACAAGTGTTGGTTGAGCTTTTATTCTGTACTAAGCCTTGTGCTACTAGTGACCTCCAGGGTGTTTTTTTAAGGGTAACTTCTGAAGATTGAATTATCTTATTTAATTTAAAATATAATAGAGTTCTTCACTAACCTACTTCTTGAGGCAAAAAAATCACTGAGTAGTTGGTCCCAATACTTGCCAGTAATAATTTTTAAAAAGAGTTAACCTTTATTGAACATATGCCATGCTCAATATTTATGTGCCAAACATTGTTCTAAGCCCTTTACATGAATTAACTCGCTCTAATCTCACAAGCACTGTTACTGTCCTTTAGAGAGACCAAGAAAGGGAAGTGTTAGTTTTGAGAGTAAAAGACTTATGCCCTGCCCTTATTTCTTCCAACCTGTCTGAGCTTATCAGTAAAGTCATTTATAGACTTGGATTGGTTGAACTGGGGGAGACTGGTTTAGACCTCTCTTGGGGCCTCGTTTATCACCTCCTTCCTGTGGGACTAGGGCAGCATCACCTCCTGTTACTCTTCCTCATGTAACCACATCACAGTGTTCGTTACTCTCTAGTATGTGTGCAAAGCCTGGAGGGGAAACAGTGAAAAGCTTAAATAGTATTATATATTACAGCGCTGGGATGGAATTGAATCCTTCTTATCTTTTCTAATTTCTTTTCATGTTAAATATTATTTATTATTATCCTATTTATTATAAAATAAGAACATCCAGGAGATTCAATAGCTAACAGTGCCAGACAGCCTATGCTTAAGGCAGGACGAGCAGGGGAAGTCCATAACGGCTTACTGTTTTTTTGTACACTCAAAAGCTCAACTCGCTTTTCTTTCGTCTGCCAGGGACACATCAAGGGCCCTAACTTTACTGTTTGCTTCTTCGTGGTTCTTTTCTCCTCCCAAAGTGCTGCTGCTGTTTGGCAGGGACAGATACAACATAGTGTCAGAGAGACGCTGGCAGAAACCCCCAGGGATGGTGCAGAGGGCTTCCCATCACTCTTGTTCATATCCTGCAGCCTGCCTGCCAGCGTGGGACGGCGCACAGAGCCTGTCCGCACATGGCTTTCATTAGGGGATGGGGATCGGTTGACTCCCTCCCAGCCCAACATAAGCACCCTGGTTAAGCCTGTCCACCTCTGGGTCACCTCACCATTCAGCAAGTGCAGCTCTCCCCTTATTAATTCTTTTATGTCAGGGGTATTGACATTTTAAAACAATGTTAGTTATAGTTTATGTGAATTGTGGAGGGAAAAAATGTTTTTTAATCAGAGTTAACCCATCCTTCATGATGAGGAGCCATTTGTCCAAAATGAAGGATACACCTGTCAGAATTAGCCTGGAAATTGTATCTTGTTCAGCGCCAAATTTGGGACTCTCATTGTTACCTTTTTCTGCCCCATTAGACGGAAAAGCTGACGAGGAGAGAAGTGGAAGCTAAATTTTGTAATCTGTCTTTGTCATCGAATAGTGTAAGTACATTTTTAACAATGTGATTACAGCTCTCTCTGTAATTTTGTGGTACCAGAAAATGCCACCAAATTCTCGCTGCAGTAAGGCAGCAGTGCCCCCGACTGCCTCAGACAATTTTCCCCTTGAGTGTTGATAGGTGCCATGGCAACGTCTGGGATTAGGGGAAGAGAAGCCAGCGTCGTGATCAAAGAATGCCTCTCCATGCTGCCCCTTAATGTGCCGTAATCACCCTGTTTCTCCCTGATCACCAGATCCTTCTTTCTCACACCCCTGGTAAAGGCTGTGCTTGGTGGAGCCTCCTGCTGAGGAGACCTCATACTGCTTGGCCTCTTCTGAAACAGGTGCTTCAGGACTAGTTTGAGGCACAGAGCTCTGCCAAGTCATTTGGTTGTCCACCTCCCATGCTTCCCCCCCCCCCCCGCCCCCTGGTCTTCTAACACCTCAGAGCTGCATTAAAGCTCTTGCTTTCCTGGGCATTTCCTACTCCTAAAATCGTTCATTTGCTCTCATTGGCAATGAGGAGAATCTCACGGGGTAAACAGGTTTGTCATTTCTCTCTATAGGCATCAGGTTGGGCCCAGATCTTTGACACAGTCACCCACACTTAACTCAGTCCCTGAAAAGCAGAAAACAACAGGGATTTCTTACATTTTCCTGAATATTTATATAAGAGAAGTTTTTGTTTTTTTTTTTTTTTTTGCTTTCCCAGAACCCTTCTCGACCTTGGTCTGACACTCAATTACATAATCCTGTGGTGATGAGCAATATTCACTTATGGGATAGATTAAAATATGATTGTACGGGGACTTCCCTGATGGTCCAGTGGTTAGGACTTCGCCTTCCAATGCGGGGGCGGGGGGGGTGGGTGAGGGTTCGATCCCTGGTCGGGGAGCTAGGGTCCCACATGCCTTGTGGCCAAAAAACCAAAAACATAAAACAGAAGCAATACTGTAACAAATTCAATAAAGACTTAAAAAGTATATATACATGATCGTACGCAGGCCAGGCAGAGTCATTCAGATTTTGGGACACCTGCAGTGTGCCAGGCACAGTGCTAGGGATATAAAGAGTCCACAGACTGCTTTCAACTTCTTCATTCATATTGGCCTTTAAAAGCCATGAGAAGACCCATACAGCATGTGTCTACCCTCAGCTCTTTAAAACAACTTTCACAGGCACCGTGGTTTAAAGAAATCACTCAGATAGTTTGCAGGTTGGGAAAGTAAACCAGATACATAGCACTAGGAGCTCTAGAAATTAAACCAGATTACATTTTAACTGTTAAATATTAGAGGAGATCTTAACAATTACAAAGTGACCCAATGGTATAATATTCTAATATGAAGAACAGTATTTACATAATACCCTAGATGTGTACACAGCACACAGCCTGTGCAGAAATAGTCCTGTGTATGACACAAAGGATCTGCCCAAGAAACTGCCCAGTTCAGTGACTCCTTACCCAACCAAAGGTTCAGGCCCAAAAGGTTCTTTGAACTAATGTCTCATTTCAAAATATTTCACACTTGCTCATGATAGCTGCATTGGTTGCTAAAATGTCAGCTTCTTTGCTTTTTGCTAAATCTCTACCCACTAGTCGTTTGATATTAAGCATTAATTTGAAGTTGTGTGTGTGAGTAGTTCAAAATGGAAAAATTAGTATCTAATATAGGCATTTGGTACTCTCATTATTTTAAAAGGGAACTCTAAGGATACTAGAAAAGGGAGGAGAAATATTGCAGGAGAGTTTCAAATATCTGGCCCAGTCTTCGTATTTTACAGATGAGGCACCTAAGGTCCAAAGAGATGTGTGACTTATCCCAAGTCACATGGAGTTAGTTGATGATAGGGTGAGAACCAGAATCTGGGGGTGTTAACTCTAGTGCTTCTGGTAGTTTATTAATGGGGTGATATAATGTTAACATTTATTGAAAAGAAACAATTTTTTATTAAGAAGAAAAAAATAATTTAAAATCAAAGATGTAATTTTAAAATTAAAAATTTTTATCTTTAACATAGTAAAGAAATTATAGATTTTAACACTTTCAGATTTTTTTAAAATACAAGTGATTTATGATTATTAAACAAAGTCTTCATTCAGCTCTTTGGTTCCACGTGCCAACTTACAGATGAACTAGGTTCTGCCTGCCTGTCGTCTCAAAGTAGCTATAATTTTGTTTCTTAGTTTCCACTTTAGCCCCTGGGATTCTTTTTTTCTGGTTTTATGACCATAGTTATTTCCTCTTTCACCTGCTATGCGCCAGGGTCATTATTAGCCACTGCCCCCTCCTGGGGAAGACGAGGAGTACAGCTGGTGAGAGCTGGGATCTGGGGTGAGCTCTGAGCCAGAGAGAAGGAAGAATCAGGCGCTGCCTCTAGGAGACAGTATCCAAACTGCATCTCAAGGCTACAAATAGGAATTATTCAAAGCGAGGACAGGGAATTCCTGGCTAATTCAGTGTAGTATTAGAACGAGTCAGACTTTGCCTTCCTGTCCCCCATTGACGTGCCTGTAGTAATGGAAATTCATGAGTGTGAGGAAGGCAAAGGGGAGCAATAGTGGCCTAAAAATATGTAATGGAGGATCTGCTAGTACCAGGGTCTGCTCTGCTGGGGTCAGCATTTGCTATAAGTGTGTGTGACTAAAAATTAACTGTGAGTAGGTACCTAAAGCACTTCTGCGAGGTGCTTTAGAGTTGTTGGAAAAGGATAATCCTTAGTCGGGATTGTGGGAAAGATTAAAATTACCCTTGACCACAAAATCCACCCTTTCGGAGGTACAAAAGCTCTGCCATGCTCCCCTGCGCGTAGGAAACACACTGCAAAGTGAGTCTTTCTTGCCGTGGATTTTGGAAGCTAACTGTGCCTCTTTGCTTTCCAGCTGTGTCGACTCTACAAATTTATTGAGCAGAAGGGAGAGCTGCAAGATCTGACACCAACAATAAATTCATTAATAAAACAGAAAACGGGTGTTGCCCAGTTGGTGCAGTATGGCTTAAAAGACCTAGAGGAGGTTGTGGGACTGTTGAAGAAACTTGGCATAAAGTTACAGGTTTGGCAACTGTTTGATTCTGGCAGCACAGATTTGTAGCATTAATAATAGCACAAGGAGGAAATGGGTTTTATTTTGTAATTGCTAGTGAGTTTTATTTTTCCAGAAGAACGCTGCTTTCTACATTTTGGAACATTTGATATCTAGTAATAATTTTGGCTTGGATCAGAATTTCTTTGCAAGCATCACAATTCCTATTGTGCGGCAATCCTTATTATGTCAGCCTCAGAGAAGTGGTTATTCTTGAAGAGAACAGAGCTTCTCTTACTTGGCAGGCTATAGTTTAAACAGACCGTGTGCCAGATCTTACTGAATATTCTGTTTATACTAAATAGATTGTTCTGATGCTGATGATGGAAAATGGTGTCTTCAGCATTGCACATTCTAAATCTCGAGCCCTTGACACGTTTGTATGGCATTTCCCTTGACAGGTCTTGATCAATTTGGGCTTGGTTTACAAAGTGCAACAGCACAGCGGAATCATCTTCCAGTTTGTGGCGTTCATCAGACGGAGGCAAAGGGCTATATCTGAAATCCTTGCAGCTGGTGGCAGATATGACCTGCTGGTGAGGGCTTGCCCTGTGTTTGTTGATTTGTTCTGACTTGATTTCATTTCTTCCTCGACTCGTTATTTTGAAATTTTTCAAAACCACAGAAAAACTGAACTACTGGTATAATTGAACACCTATATATATTTCACCTAGGAATAGAAATGTCTTGTGAACTACATTTGTAATGTTTTCAACTTTCATTTAAATAACTATAGGTTTACAGGATGTTGCAAAGATAGTACGGAGAGGTCTTGTATACATTTTACCCAGTTGCTTCCAAAAAGCTGGCATAACTATAATAAAATACCAAACCCAGGAAGTGGACATCCATACACTGTATGTATCTAATTCTGTGCCATTTTTATCACATGTGTAGATTCCCATAACCACGACCACAACTGAGATACAGTACAAATGGAATATAGAACCTTACCTCCCTCTGTGTCCCTTACCCCATCCCCCATTTATAATTGTCTTAAATATTTCCTCAGCATACATTGAGGTCCACATCAGACAGTGTTACGCTTTTTGCTTCCAATGTCAAACTCTGAGGAACTCAAGAAAGTCTACTGTATTTACCCAAAATTTTTGGGTTCTGATGAGAAATCTGCTGTTATTTGAATTATTTTTCCCGTATAGGAAAGATGATTCTCACTCGATGCTTTTAAGATTTTTTTTTTTGTCTGTCTTTAGTTTGAAGTTTAATTATGATGTATCTTGGCCTGACTTTCTTTGGATTTGTCTTGTTTTGGATTTTCTCAGCTTCTTGAGTCTATAGGTTTGTCTTTTGCTAATGTGGGTCCCCCACCAAGCCCCAGCAGGTATCAGAGAAGGCTAAATGGGGAGCCAGGATTTTCATATCTGCCTGGGGGCAGTGCCCCCCATGCCCCCACCAGCAGAGTCAGTGGAGGCCAGGATCCCCGACTTCCACCCACACCCAAGCAGAAACAAGGTCCCCCTCCCTGCTGGGGTGGTGCCGGAGGAGGCTGAGTGGGAAGCTGGAACTTAGACCAGTATCCAGCATAGTATCAGAGGAGGAGTGTTTCAGGCATTATTTCTTCTACAATTTTTTTCAGCTTTACCTTCTTTTTTCTCTCCTTCTAGGACTCTGATGACACAAATGTTATGCTCCTGTGGTTCTGGGACATTCTGCTTTCCAGTCTGTTTTCTCTGTTGTTTAGATTGATTTTTATCTTCAATTTCTCTGTTTCCACTGTTATCTCCATTTATGCTATTGGGCCAATCCAGTGAATTTTTTGTCTTCTACTTCTTTGCTGAGACTTTCCATTTTTTTAATTTGTTTCGAGCCTATTTATAATGCTTGTTGTAGCATTTTTATGCTGGTTGCTTTAAAATCCTTGCCAGATAACTCCAACATCTATGTCATCTTATTAGTGCCTGTTGATTTTCTCATTCACTTTGAGATCCTGGTTCCTGTTATGATGTGCGATTTTCAGTTGTATTCTGGACATTTTGAGTCTTACATTATGAGATTCTGGAACTTCCCTAGATCTTCTGGTTTAGGAGGCCTCCTCTGATACTGTACTGTGGGGGCGGGGCGGGGGAGGGGGGGCACTTTGCTGATGTCGGTTGGGGGTGAAGATCCGTGTTTCTCACTCGGCCTTCCTCTACATCCGGAGCGTGGGACGGGTGCCTTGTTACCACTTCCCGCACGCCTCCACTGAGAGTATAGTGGAGGGGTGGGGGGATGGGGGAGTTGGCAGGTGGCCTTGTTACCGCTGGATAGTGGTGAAGGTTCCAGCTTCCCACTCAGCCTCCTCTGGCACCACCCCAGAGGGGAGGAGGGCCTTGTTACTGCTTGGGTGTGGTTGGAAGTCGGGGATCCTAGGGGTCCTGGTCTCCACTGACACCGCTGGGGGAAGCATTACTCCCAGGCAGATAGGAAAGCCCTGGCTCCCCATTTAGTTTTCTCAGATGCCGCCCTGCTGGGACTTGGCGAGGGCCTTCTTACATCTGGGAAGGGGTGAATGTGTTGGCCCGCACTCAGCCTTTGTGAGTGGGAGTGTCTGTGCTTTTGCTGTGATGTTTGACTGGAGCAGGGCAGATCTTGTCTAAAAGTTTTCTGTCTTGCTGGGTTGCCCCTTTCTGGGTCTTTTGACCAGAGACAGCGGGTTTTCCTTGGGGCTCTCTTGTTTGTTCTCCTTGGCATTTCTGGGTTGACAGTTTCTCCAGCACCCAGTCCAGAGTATATGAGGCAAAAACCAAACCTAGGGAACTCACCACATGTCGTTCCTCAGATCCCATGGTCCCCGGTCAGCCTGCCATCTTCTCTCCACTTTCAGAGTTGTCTGATGTTTGTTTTATATGTAATGTCCAGGGGCTTTAGCTTAGCAGGAGGAATAGGGAGAAATGTACCTACCCATCTTGGTCTAGAACCTATGTATGCAACTTTAAATTGTCTAGTAACATAAAGTAAGTAAAAAGAAAAAGGTGGAATTAATTGTAATAATATATTTTACTTAACCCAATATATCCAAAATAATATGTAAGCATGTAATCAAAAATTTTTTAATTAAGGAGTTATTTTACATTTTTTTCTACATCTTTATAATTAGCATTTATTTAACCCAGTATACCCAGAATACTATTTCAACATGTGATCAAACATTTAAAAATTATTAAGGAGCTAATTTACATTCTTTTCCATTCTGAGTCTTTGCAACCAGTATGTTTTACATATACAGCACATGTGAATTCGGATTAGACATTTCAAATGCTCAAGCCCCATGTGGTTAGTGGCTGCCAGATTGAACAGTGCAGAGCTAGATGCAACATTCATCAGCATTCATGAAGTGCATGTGTGCTTGCTTTTCTCTCTTGCTACACACACACACACACACACACACACACACACACACACACACACTTTATTTTGTTGAACCCTCTGATAAGTTGCTGTTAGAGTGCAAATCGTTGCTTTTCCTATAATCACACTTTCGTCTCCATTTCATAACCAGAGCTGTGTGTCTCTCTCCACAGATCCCCCTGTTTAGAGGACCACAGGCTCTGGGGCCAGTTCCTACTGCCATTGGCGTCAGCATAGCCATAGACAAGATAACTGCTGCTGTCCTCAACATGGAAGAACCTGTAAGTTCCAGCTTTGCTTTCCAGTGTGCTTTGAGATGTCTTTCATTTTGTAGTCATTCACATGGAGCCTTAGATGTGGTAGCTATAGACTGAGGTTTTGGGAGATTACCTTTGCCGTGAGAGACAAGCCTAAATCTTGGTGTGAGTACTTAGCCTCTGATCTTAGCTGGGGGACCTTAGTCCACTAGCCTTACTCTCCTCATCTGTAATATGCTATGTAAATGTGAGATATTACACTTGTTAGCAGACTCATATCAAAGCCCTTTGTTCATAAATACTGCTGTACTCTACAAAGCTAGAAATGGTTTTTTCCCTATGTTTCAGGCAAGATTAGTTTTCCCAGAGAAAAAAGAATGTCTTTCTGATGACTTAGAAATAATTTCAACTACCCTATCCTAAAAGACTAAAAGTTTTTTGACTGTGTCTTTTTTTTTTAACCATGTCATTTGAAGCGAAGACTTTTGCATTTATGTAGCTGTACACAATTTTAAGATGCCTGTTTTCACATGAGCGCTGCCTCCTTGGCCTCACATACATGCCCACAGTCTCCCTCCTCTAAACGTAATCACTCTGTTTCTGATACAGGTTACAGTAAGCTCTTGTGACCTCCTCGTTGTAAGTGTTGGCCAGATGTCCATGTCCAGGGCCATCAACCTAACCCAGAAACTCTGGTCAGCGGGAATCACAGCAGAAATAATGTATGACTGGTCACAGGTAATGAGACAAAAAGCACCTGTGAGTGGAGTGCACATAGTCGTGGCTTCAATAGCAAATCATCCTCCACGGCTTTAGTTTCTGCCAAACTCTTTATCTGTGTGGTTTCAGTTGCTTCCTCTATGAGTTTCTGATTGTTACCTTAAACTTAGTGGTCTAAAGCAACACTTATTATCTTACATTTCTGGAATTCAGAAGGCTGAAATCCGTTTCACTGGGTTAAAATCAAGGTGTCTGATAAGGCTGGTTCCTCCTGAAGGCTTTAGGAGGAGAATCCACTTCCTTGCCTTTTCCAGCTCCTAGAAGCCTCCTGCATTCCTGCTCATGGCCCCTTCCTCCATCTTCAAACTCAGCAGGGTGGCATCTTCTTTCCTCTCTACGCTATGCTTCTGTCCTTCCATCTCTAACTGACCCTCCTGTCTCCCTTTTACCAGGACCCTTGTGATTATACTGGGCCCATCCAGATAACCCAGGATAATCTCCCCATCTCAAGATCTTTAACTTTAACCAATCTGCAAAGTCCCTTTTACCATATAAGGTAACATAGTCACAGGTTCCCAGGGATTAGGATGTGGACATCATTGTGGGGCCATTATCCAGCCTAGCACACTTCCCAAACGCATTCTGTGTTTAGTGTGTTTGTAGCTTTATATCTTCAGACCTCCCACAGCAGGCCTAACACTTGCTCTGGGTGTGGAGGTGAGGAAAATGGCACCACTGAGCACCTGCCTACCCTTTAGAAAGGGGGGCCTTTAGATGACTAACTTCTGTACAAGCAGATCACAGAAGGGGCTGCACTCCCAGGTGGTCCTCCAAGTTGTTCACACGTTCACCCACACTTGTGGTGCCCCAGAGAGTGAAGAGATGCCCAGGGAAACAGAACCCCACCCTCCCACCTGCTTCTTCCACATTACCTGCCAAGAGCTGCTGCTGTCCATTTTTGTGTGTGTTACGTAAAAATTGATATCAGAAGTATGCTGAGCAATAAATTATAGTCATTTGACAGAACAGTATCCTATGCCATTTGTTTACTTGTTTCATAAATTGTTAGAGAAGTGTTCTGTCCTAAAGTAAAATTATAAGCTCAGTAACGGTGACTTCAGCCCTACACAGGGGCGTCCCCTGGAGGCTTCTCTGCTCTGATGCTTCTTTGCTTTATGCTTCAGTTCTGCTTTTCACCTTCTACTATTTCTTTTGTTGCCTTTGCTTTCCCCAAAGGCCTTTTCACTCTTTGTGTGTGTGTGTGTAATTTTGGGCACCTTCTATCAAGATGTGAAGCTTCTGAAAACCTCTTACTGTGTCCTGACCACATTGAATGGCATGGCCCCTTAGAACAATAGTGAAAGCAAGGAAAGCAAAAGAAGTCTTATTCCCCCTTTGAATTCTGTACTCTTCTTGCTTAATATTTATATATTTAATATTTATATAAACCCTGAAATCAGCATGTTTAGTTATTCACTTTGAGAATCCACTGAACACAGTGTTTTCATTCTCGTTAATTACTTGAAGCTGTTCTAGCTGTTCTGTGTTTATTTGTTTCAGTCCCAAGAGGAATTACAGGAGTACTGCAGACATCATGAAATCACCTATGTGGCCCTTGTCTCAGATAAAGAAGGAAACCATGTCAAGGTAAAGACCAGAGGAAATCTTTCACAATTCAACAGTCAGATTTCCCAAACAGTATTAACCGTGGAGCACCCAACCTTCCCACTGAGGTCCTGCCCTTGGTTGTGGGGTGGAAATACATTATTTCATTCTCCTTTTGAATTGCTAGGCCTGTTTTTGGAGAAAGTGTATAAAATAAGGAAGAGAGAATCTGAATCTAAACACTTTTCTTTGAACTCAAAAAAAAATAAAAATGAAAAAACTATGGCTAGTTATTTTCCCTACTTTTTTCCCCTTGTTCCCTTTGACCATCTAAGAAAATAATAATAATAACTATAGCTGATACCTGCTGGTTGGCATATCCTCTGGCTACTTCCTAACCAATTCTACTATGTTGCATTTAACTAAAAATGCTCATCCCACTACTGGGCATATACCCTGAGAAAACCATAATTCAAAAAGAGTCATGTACCACAATGTTCATTGCAGCACTATTTACAATAGCCAGGACATGGAAGCAACCTAAGTGTCCATCGACAGATGAATGGATAAAGAAGATGTGGCACATATATACAATGGAATATTACTCAGCCATAAAAAGAAACGAAATTGAGTTATTTGTAGTGAGGTGGATGGACCTAGAGTCTGTCATACAGAGGGAAGTCAGAAAGAAAAACAGATACCATGTGCTAACACATATATATGGAATCTAAAAAAAAAAAAAAAAGGTTCTGACGAATCTAGGGGCAGGACAGGAATAAAGACGCGGACGTAGAGAATGGACTTGAGGACACAGGGAGGGGGAAGGGTAAGCTGGGACGAAGTGAGAGAGTGGCATGGACATATATACACTACCAAATGTAAACTAGATAGCTAGTGGGAAGCAGCCACATAGCACAGGGAGATCAGCTCCGTGCTTTGTGACCACCTAGAGGGGTGGGATACGGAGGGTGGGAGGGAGATGCAAAAGGGAGGGGATATGGGGGTATATGTATACATATAGCTGATTCACTTTGTTATACAGCAGAAGCTAACACACCATTGTAAAGCAATTATACTCCAATAAAGATGTTAAAAAAAAACCCAACCAAAAATAAATAAATAAATAAAAATGCTCATAAATATATCACCTCATAACCTTTATTTCTATTTTTAAAAGAAAAAAATCAACATATTTTCCCCTTGTTTTTCTCTTATAACGTGTTTGTCTGGTTTTTATAGCAGAGTGATGTTGGCTTCATAAATTAGTAGGATCTTCTGTTCTCTGGATAACTTTGTGTAGAATTGGCATTATTTCATCCTCAGATATTTGGTAGAGTTCCTCAAATGTTTGGTAAAACCACAGGGGCCTAGGTAAAGAGCTATCAGATTGCCTTTCTCCTTAAATGAGTTTTGGTAGTTTGTATCTTTCTCAGAATGTTTCCATTTCACCTAAGTTTTCAGATATTCCCTTTCACTATCTGTAGGATCTATAGTGATATCCCCTCTTTCATTCCTGATATTGGTAATTTATGTCTTCCCTTTTTCTCCCCTGATCACTCTGGCTAGAGATTTATCAATTTTGTCTTTTCAGAAAACTAGCTTTTGATGTCATTGATTTTTCTCTATTTTTTGTTCATTCATTTCCTATTTTATTGATTTCCATTCTTTTTTTTTTTCTTCAATCTGCTAAATTTGGATTTAGAGACAGTCACTAATTGAAGTTTGTTTTGTATCCACTCTGACAATCCTGCCTTTTAATTGAAGTGGTTAGACCATTAATATGAGGTGCAGTTATTGAAATGGTTGGGTTTAAATCTACCATTTTACTATTTGTTTTCTGTTTGTTCCAACTGTTCTTTTTTTCCATTTTTTTCTCTTTTCATGCCTTCTTTTTAGATTGAATAGCTTTTATTCCATTTTATCTCTACTATTGGTTTACTAACTATAACTCTTATTTTTGGTGGGATTTTTTTTAGAGACTTCTCTAGGGTTTATAGTATACATCTTTAACATATCACATTCTACCTTCAAAAATATTATATACCTTCATGTATTGTTGTAAGAACCTTAAAACAATATTTCCATTTCCCCTCTCTCATCCTTTGTGCTATTGTGGCCAATATTTTTCTACATATGTTATTAACTTCATAGTACATTGTAAGTATTTTGCTTTTAATTAGTCAGTTATCTTTTAAAGAGGTTTTAAAATAAGGGAGGAATGTCCTTTATATTTACCATTTCTAGAACTGTTTGTTCCTTTGTGTTCAGCCAGATATCATTCTGATTTCATTTTCTTTATGCCTGAAGAATTTCCTAATATTTCTGATTAGTGCTGGTAATGAATTCTCTCAACTCTTACTGGTCTGAGAAAGTCTTCGTTTTACCTTCATTTTTGAGAGGTAATTTTTCTGTGTATAGAACTCACAATTTACATTTTTTTCTTTTTGCACTTTGAACATGGGTTTTATTGTTTTCTGACCTGATAGTTTAAAAGTCTGCTTTGATCTCTGTATATAATGTTTCTTTTTATTTTCTGGCACCTTTTCAAGATTTTCTTTTGTCACTGGTTTACTGCAATTTGAATATGACGTGCCTCAATGTGATACTCTTTATGTTCTAATACTTGGTATTAGAACTGTAGATTCGAACTGTAGATTTATAGTTTTCATCAAATTTGGAAACTTTTCAGACATTATTTCTTCAAATATTGTTCTGTCCCTTTTCCTTCTGGGACTCTGATTACAGTATGTTAATCATTTGCTCTTGCCCCACACCTCACTGAGGCTCTGTTTTTGGTGGGTTTTGTTTGTTTTTTCTCGCTGTCTATGCTTTATTCTGGATCATTCACTTATGTTTTCTGCAATATCTTATATGCTATTAATCCCATCCAGTGCATTTCTTATTTCAGATATTGTAGTTTTTTCATCTGTACAAGTTACATTTGTGTCTTTTTTTTTTTTTTTTTTTTTTGGCTGTGTTGGGTCTTCGCTCCTGTGCGAGGGCTTTCTCTAGTTGTGGCAAGCGGAGGCCACTCTTCATCGCGGTGCGCGGGCCTCTCACTATCGCGGCCTCTCTTGTTGCGGAGCACAGGCTCCAGACGCGCAGGCTCAGTAGTTGTGGCTCACGGGCCTAGTTGCTCCGTGGCATGTGGGATCTTCCCAGACCAGGGCTCGAACCTGTGTCCCCTGCATTAGCAGGCAGATTCTCAACCACTGCACCACCAGGGAAGCCCTGTGTCTTTTTTTTTTTTTAATGTCTTCCATTTCTTTCCTCATCATGGTTCTTGTTTCCTTTATATTCTTTATAAGATTTATAATAGTCATTTTTAATTCCATCATCTTGACATTTCTGATCTGTTTCTGTCTATTGATGTTTCTCCTGGTTATGAGTTGTATTTTCCTTCCACTTTGTATGCCCAGTAATTTTTGGTTGGTTGTTGGACATTATGAATTTTACATTTTTTGGTGCTGGGTTTTCTTATGTTCCTGCAAATACTGTTGGACTCTGTTCTGGGATGTAGTTAAGATCCTTGGATTCTGTTTGACCCTTTCTAGGCTTGACTTTAAGTTTTGTTAGGGCAGGGCCCGGGCAGCCTTTAGTCTAGGTCTAATTTAGCCCCACTCCTAAGGCAGTGCCCTTTGGAGGATTCTGCCTGAGGCCCCATGTGTCATGAGGTCTCTACTCTGGTAAGAACAAGAACTATTCCTGGCCCTGTGGATTTCAGAAATTATTATGCCTACTCACGTCTGCTGGTTGTTTCCCCAGCCTTGGATAGTTCCCTCTCACCCATGCACAGATCACTTCTCTTTCAAAGATGTGAGTGGACTTCTCTGCAGAGCTTCAGAAATCTTTCTTTCTCTATGTGTAGCTCTCTCCTCTTCAGTCCTCTGCCCCACAGTTTCTGGCCATCGTGGCCTCCCTAAACTACAGTCTCCCCAGCTCGGCAAGACTCCTGGCCTCTGTTTAGCTTCCTCCTCCCTGCCCTGCCATCTGCAGACTTCCTCAGCATGGTAATCTGGGGCACTTGTAGACTCACTTTGTTTGTTTCCCTCCTCTCGGGATAACAGTCCTCCACTGGTGGTTGTCCAATGTCTGAAAAACACTGTTTATATATTTTGTCTGGTTTTCTAGTTGTTTAAGGCAGAAAGGCAGTTGTTACAGTAGTTACTTCTTCATGGGAAGATTTGTAAGTCCCCACTACTAGTCTGCTTGTTAGTCACAAAATCATAAATGACCCTAAGTCCTACCGATCAAGCCCCTTCCAGAGCAGTGATTGTTCCTGTAATATTACCAATAGATGATCGTCTAGCCTCTGCTGGATAATTCCAGCATCGTAACCCACTGCTATAATGATTAGCAAATTTTAAAAACTTGAATCAGAATCTGCTTCCCCAAATTTACATGCACTGGTCCTAGTTCTGCCCTCCAGAATGGTCAAAATAACAAGTCTAATTCTTCCTCCTTCTCTTACTACCATCACATAAATTTTAGGAGACCACTGCCATGCCACTTTAAGTGTCCTCTTTTCTGGTTTAAACATTCCAGTTACTTAAGCCATTCCTCATAATGTGATTTCCAAATCCTTGACCCTCCTAGTTAACCTCCTCTAGACACACTTAACTTTGTCAATGTCTGTCCTTAAATGTGATACTAGAATTCTACAGAGTGCTGTAAGCATGTTCTGACTACATGAGGAGGGTCTGTGCCCTCCCTCAATCTAGATAACATATTTCTCCTAATACAGCCTACAAGCGAACTAACTTTAGCAACCCTGCAGTTCTTTTGGCTCATCCTGAATTTATCATCAGCTAAAACCCACTGGCCTTTTCACAGTCCTCACCACGTCTGACCAGCCTTCTACAATGAGGCTTGATGACAGGACTTCACATTTATCGCTGTTAAATGTGATGTTGTTCATTTTAGTACATTGTTCCAGCCCATCCAGCTCTTCTGACTCTTCTGCCTCTGTTAGTGGTGGGTCAATAGCATCATCTTCATATTTGAAGAGCAAGACATCACTTCATTCACCCACTTAGCAAGTGCATTATTAAGCATTCACAGTGTAGGAGGGATTGAATTTAGGGCCACCATGGATGCAGGGACATTTAAGCCACAGGCCCTGCTGTCAAGGCTCCTATAATCCAGCAGGGAACAGAAGACATTCATGCACGATTGTGAGCTCGAAAATGCTCAGTGCCGTGAGAGTCCAACAAGAAAGTTCTCTGAGGTTTCATCAGCCTGAGAGGTTACTACAGAGGTAGCAGGGAACTCTTCAGAATGGAGGTGGGATTAATGCTGGACCCTCATGGATGGGCAGGATATAGGTACGTGCTAAAAAGGCCTTTTAAGCAAAGGAATAGCAATGGTAATGGTAGTTCTTTCAGTAGAATTGTCCCAAAGATAGAGGCAGGCCAGCAGAGAACTCTTCTGGTATTACCCTGATTAGTGAAGGGGTGAAGCATTTGGGGTGAAGCAGGATTGTGGAGGAGGGCACTTCAGCAGGAGAGAATGGTTCTAGCTAGATCAAGGAGAGCCAAAATGCCCAACCAAGGAATTTGGACTTGATTTAGCAGTTAGTGGGGGAGCCAGTGTATGTTTTTGGACAGAAGGGGACATCAGGGTGTATGTGAGAAAAATTCATCTGCAGGGATATGTAGCATGGAATGGAGTGAGGGAAAATTGGAGATGGGGTAGCTGAGGGCAGGATATCAGGCTATCCCAAGCCAAGGCAGGGTGTTGGCCATGGGAGTGAAGATGAAAAGATAGGCACTGTAAAAGTGGGATGACTGGACTAGGGTTTGGAAAGGAGGGGGCAAGGAGTTGTAGAAACCTTGGTGACTGACCCGAGGATGTTTAAGAGGGAAAATATGTGAAAGAATCAAATGAAATAGGAGCTGGTTCGTCTTGGCCTTTTTTTTTTTTTTTTTCTTTTAATTCTGTCACCTATAATAAGCTATTCTGATCTAGACCAGGGTTCCTCGGCAGCCGCATTTTGACATTTGGGGCTACATACTTCTTTCTGGGGCTCCTGTCTTGTGTGTCGTAGGATGTTTAGCAGCATCCCTAGCGTCTACCCACTAGATGCCAGTAGCGCCCCCCTCAGCTGTCACAACCACAGGTGTCTCTAATCATTGCCAGATGTCCTGTGGGGAGCAAAATCACCCCCGGTTAAGAGCCATCAACTTAAACTGTTGACTTAGTAGACTTACTATAGTACTCTTCAGCCTGTTGGCTTCAGAAATGATGGATCTGTTTCATTCTTTTTAAGGTTAAGTCTTTTGAGAAGGAAAGGCAAACAGAGAAACGTGTGCTGGAGTCTGATCTCGTGGACCATGTTGTGCAGAAACTGAGGACTAAAGTCAGTGATGAGAGGACTATCAGGTAACTTAGTAAACAAACGCCCAGAAAACCAGCTGCAACTGCCTATCCAGAATTACCATACATTTATTTTAAAAGTCAGTTTGATCCTTTTGGGAAATAAAGATGGCTCAGGATAACTCTTATTGAACCATTCTGTTGCTTCTGAATAACTCAGAAGTTTAAGTATAGGACCCCCTACATAAGACTAGTCATAACTGACTTTCAACATTTGTCCTTCATAACATGTCAAAAAATTTTTTATCATTTTGAAAAGCCTAAGGAACCAAAATCTATCTGCCATTATTTATTTGGTCTGTTAATCAGTGAATTTCAGTAGTGTTTTGTCAGTGGTTTTGAAAGATCTAATATTCTGGGAAATTATAATATTCTAAGAAAAGATCTCACCTACTCATCATAGGAATGCAAATTGGTTCAACTCTCTGGATAGGAATTTAACAAAGTTAAAAGCCTAAAAACTAAAACTTAAAAAAAAAAGAAATTGACCCAGCAATTCCACTTTAGGAATTTATAGTAAAATTATTCCATAGGGATATGTGCAAAGATGTCTATCAAGGCACTGTTTATAATAGCAGTTCTCAAACTTTTTGGTTTCAGAACCCCTTTATGCCCTTAAAAATTATTTGAGGACCCCAAAGAGCTTTGTTTATGTGGATTATATCTATCAATAATTTCTATGTTAGAAATCAAAATGTAAACATTTTAAAAATACTTATTTTAAAATAACAAACTCATTACACACAAACCTATATAACATTTTTTAATGGAAAATAACTATTTTCCAAAACAAAATAAATGTAGTAAGAAAGAGTGGCATTGTTTCACATTTTTGCAGATGTTGTTAATGCATTGTTTTACATTTTTGTAATCTCTAATGCTTTAGTAGAAGAAACTACATTGTCTTGTCTGTTTCTGCATTCAGTCTGTTGTGATATCACACATCCTGTAGTCTCTGGAAAAGTCCATCACACATTAATGAGAGAATAAGAATAAAAAGGATAGTTAACATTTTAGGATTATTGCGAAAATAGTTTTGACGTTGCAGATACCCTGCGAAAGGATCTCAGGGGCTTCCAGGGATCTCTGGACCACACTTTGAGAATCTCACTTATAATATCACAATATTATAGAAGACTGTTCCAATTACAGTAAATACAGTGAAATACTGCGCAGCCTTTAAAAATGATTATTATGGTAAAGCTGAGTTTATTACAAGGAAGGATGTCCACAAATAAGGTGTATGATATGATCCCATTTTTGTTTCAACCAAAATATATAGCCCATACATAGAAAAATGTGTGGAATGATGGACCAAATTTTTAAATTATAGTTATTTCTGGTTAGTGGGATTACAAGGGATCTTAATTTCCCTTAAGCTTTTCTATATATTTGTAACTCCTGTATTTACGATCATAATCAGAAAATACAGTACTCTACTTTTTTTTGGCTTATATCCGTGATTCGCAACCAGCAGCAGTTTTGCCCTTCAGGGGACATTTGGCCATGTTTGGAGACAGCATTTTTGGTTGTTAAACGGGAGGTGCTGCTGGTATCTAGCAGGGACCAGGGATGCTGTTAAACATCCTGTAGTGCAGAGGACTGACCCCCACCCCAACAAAGAGTTACCTGGCCCAAAATGTCAATAGTGCCAAGACAGAGAAATCCTGGCTTATATAAAATAAATGTTCCTGCTTGCTTCTCTGTCCCCGGCCCCTGACCCTACCCATATGCACCTAGCTTGACGACATTCACCATCAAGCTTTTTCTAAGAGAATATAATGTTCTTGAAGTCACTAGGTACTAGGATTAAGAATCCAAATCAAAGGCAGAGGTTTAGAAGGAAAAACAAAAAATAGTCAACTAATTAATAGTGACTATTAGTAATAGTACAGGCAAACATCATTAAGACGCTTAACAGGCCAGATGGGATTTAGTTTTAGCAGGGAAAGGTTTAAAATCTTTCCTCCATGTGAATGTTTATTTCCCTGTTTTCCCAAGATAGAGTGCTATTATGTCTCTCAAAGGCTATAAATTAATTCAGTCTTTGAAAGAACATCCATTCAACAGCTTTTGAAAGAATCTCATTTACTAAATGTTCTCCTGTGGGTGATCACCAAGGTTGCTGCCATAATGAAGGCGGGGCATTGCTAATGTTTCCTTGTATTGTGAGGGGAGCAGAAAGAACACCCATTATATTTCATTGAAATTAGCTTCTTATGTTGAGCCAGTACTTCACACCCAGCTGAATAAATCAGAACGTTGTGTCTAGAATGTTAATTTGAAGTGACAGCCTTGATAATTTTTATTTGCTCTGAACCAAAAGCATAATTAAGTGCAAATTTTTTTGTTTTTGTTTTTCCTCCACTAATAACCAATATTTATTAAATATTTTTATATTTAATAGAAAAAAGCCTCCCTCTAAGTATAGCTCACTGTAAATTATCTGTGTTGTTTTGTCTTAATGACTGTTTATTCTAATTGTTTTTGTTTGCTTGTTTTTAGAGAAGCTTCCGATAATCTTGCAGTACAAAATCTGAAGGGGTCATTTTCTAATGCTTCAGGTATAATTACTAATTGTAACCTAAACGTAATAATGCTTGTGTGTGTGTGTGTGTGTGTGTGTGTGTGTGTGTTTGCTGTAAATAATTATGACTGTGGCTAACTCACTGCATCAGAAATATACTCTTAAAGTAGCATATACACAGTTAGTTATACCAAATGGAATTTATCCCTTTGAAACCCACATTCTAGAAAATGATAAAACCACTGGGAGTTTGGTGACTCTTTTGGTCCTGATATACCTCTGTCTTATTTTTGCAAGTGGTTTAATCTTCCTTTGATTCAGTTTATTATATAGGTCAAATGTGGATACATTTTCCCCATATGGAAGATTGAAGAAAAGCATTTTGAAATGCCTTGGAGAAAGACACTATATACATTTGTTTTCATGAAAGCCAAGAGGGAACAGTGGTGATACTTACGGCTTTAGTTTCACCACATCTGTCAACCTGACTGAAAAAGAAATGTCCCAGTGAAGTCCACGAGAAGACATACTTGGCTTTTAACAGAATTGGGTCTTCTGGGTTCATTTCTGTTAGCAGGCTTTGTGCCACCATCAGATTTCAAATGCTTTGAGGAATTTAAAGAAGTATTAGAGCTTGGGAAATACAGTTTGATTTTTTTCTTAGGTTCATGAGGTTTGGCTCATACTGCCTCTCTATGCCTTTGTCACCTCCCACCTGAGGAGAGAAGGCTGGTGATCTTGACAGAAGTATCAGAACTGCTGGGGGTTGGGTGGGGTTCTGGACTCCTTCTGGTCAAGTGCAGGCAGTTGCAGAGATAGAACACAAAGCTCAGACACAATCCAGTCCACAGAATCACTCCCGAGTGGATTCTAATCATCTCCGCCGTCTCTGTGGTGTGTTATAGAAAGTGGGACCAGATGAGGCCATAACAGCTAAAACTCTCTGTTTCAGGTTTGTTTGAAATCCATGGAGCAACAGTTGTTCCCATTGTGAGCGTGGTAGCCCCAGAGAAGCTGTCAGCCAGCACTAGGAGGTGGTATGAAACTCAGGTATATGGTCAGAGTTTCCTTGGCTTTCTAATGTGAGCTACAAAGGAGGAAGAGAACAGAAGAGGAAAAGAAACAGTTTCCTGGAAATGTTTTTCTTCCCACTTCCTGAACTTGGTGACTTCTGAAAATTCCATCAACACAAAGAATTTCTGGTGCCAGGATTCTGCCCCATTTGTCCTCCAAAGCGGCGTCAGTGTACACTGTGGGCACCTAGATGCAGCTGTTGTCAGAATTACTGGATCCAAACAAAAACTTTCTGACCCGGCTCTAATAGCAGATGGGGTTTGTTTGGTTTTGTTGTAAATAACAAAGCAGAAGAGATCTACCACAAGACTTGGGGCAGGTTTCTCACTGCATACATGTTTTTGGTATCTGCTCTTTGCCTGATTCTGTGCTAAGTGCCAGGTAAAATAGAAAAGACGTGGCAGGGCCCCAGTCCTTGAAGAGTTTATAACCTCCAAAGCATATGCATTATATAGTTGGAAAATAGAAGGAAATCAGTAATAGGATGCTGAATTAATAAGTACACTGAATGAGTGTCAGAGTGTGCTACAGACATGGGGGAGAGACAAAGATCAGTGTTTGCATGGATGATCAAGAAAGGCTTCGTGGAGATGATCCCTGAAGGATTTAAATAGGCAGGGAGGGAAGGTGAGGGTGTTCCAAATGGGAGGGACGGTGGGAAGGGAAGTGCAGGACAAGGCTAATGAGCGCAGGTGGCACACTGGCCTCATCTGGGAAGAGGGTATGAGGAGAGCAGTCATTATCTGGGAATGTAATTAGATTGAAATACAAAAGATCAAGTTACCCCATTTTGTTAGCTTTCCTGGCTGTTTCTCAGGATGTTGGGTAGAAACTTGTTTTTCCTTTCTACCATATTTCAGTTCCACATTCTCATTGCTGTCACTGTCCCCTTTTTTCTAAATTTAGCTTAATACTAAAATCTCCCTGCTTCCACATGCACTATTTCACAGTACTGAGCTTTTATTAGGTTCATTTCAAAATTATAAAGAAATAAGCAGCTAGGTGGATGAGTAAGCAAATGATCAAGGTAGGCTATAAAAATCTCATTTCCCCTGAGATTATAATAGGCTAGACACTCATCTTACTGAGGTGGATTAAGAGCAAGTCCCTTATATAATATTTGGGATCCCTTCTAGGCTTTGGTTTGTCACCTGTGATTGTTTCCTAGAATAAGAAATGAAACGGCAAGAAAGATGGCTTGGTTTGACAGGTTCTGAATTCTAACATGCTTTCTTCTTGTTAGGTACAAACCCGACTTCAGACCTCCCTTGCTAACTTGCATCAGAAAAGCAGTGAGATTGAAATTTTGGCTGTAAGTCACTTTCTTTAACTTTTTGAGGATGGCTTTTGTCCATACTGTCAAAGTAGTTTCCTCAGAGGTCAGGGCTTTTTTTTTTTGCTCAGTATTAGCAGCATTGGGATGCAGGCCCGTTTCTCCTAGTTTCTTCCTCTGAAAGATTGGGGGGAAGGGGACAACACGAAAATCATCATTTTTCTAAATGTTTCAGGCCTTTGCAGATAGCAGTGTCAAACCTTTGGGGTGTGATGTGTGGGGCCTGGGAGTATTAGTTCACCCATGCTGAGATCGCATCACTGCCCAGTTCAATAAGCACGGGAGCATCCCATTCATGTTGCTCCATCCGAAGTGACACCATAGGCACAAGTCAGTGTGTGCTGCCCAGGTTCCCTGACATGATGTACATTTTTATGTATCAACAGGTGGATCTACCCAAAGAAACAATTTTACAGTTTCTATCATTAGAGGTAAGCAAGATGAACTCTTCTGCATTATGGCCTTTAAAATCCCAAAGCTGTTGATTTGCCAAAAGAAAGTTGAAAATGGCATTATTTTCTTAGTGATATTAGGTATTTTTCTGGCAGTTCCAGGAATTTGGTAACATTGTTCCTTTTATGTGACATATGTATTTATTACTAAATCAAATTTTGAGGGAATCACACTTTTCTAGTGACTTTCTTTTAAATTTCAGAGATGATTTTAACAAACATCTAGTGCTTTTACTGTGTGTCAGGCTCTGGCAGGCCTTGTTCTAAGCACTTTACAAATATTAACTCATTTAATCACAACAGCCCCAAGGGATACGTATGTTACCTTCTTACAGATCCCCATTTTACAGATAAATGGAATCATTCTACGTTTTACGGAGAATCGGAGGCAGACAGGCTAGATATCTTACTCAAATTCACCTAACTAGGAAGTTGCAGAGCCAGGATATGAACTTAGGCAGACTAGTGGAATCTGTGTTCTTACCCACTATACTATGCCGCTTCTACAAACCTTCATTCCAACTAGGGAAGCTCATTTGCAGAACTAGAACTACATGGAAGATCTTTTCATAAAAATTAAATTTAGGTCCTTTTTCATATGCTTTTTTTTTTTTTAACAGGTACATACCCTTATTATCGAATAGCCTAATTGAACTTTAAAAAAATGTAAATACCTACCTTTGCCATAAGAATGTTCAACTGTAAGAATAACTACAGGTGATTTCTGCAACGTCATACCAAAGAATGCTTTTGTCTATCCAGAGAGTTTAGTCACAGATTAAGTTAGATGAAAAATGAACTTTGCCCCAGAGCTAACATTTCATACTACGTTTTGGTTTTTTTTTAAAGGTTATTCTCCATTTATATAAAATATTGGCTGTATTCCCTGTGCTGTACAATATATCCTTGTAGTTTCTTTTATAAGCTGACTTCCCCCTTCCCTGTTTCCCCTCCCCACTAGTATTCTGTTGTCTGGTAAATAAGCATATACTGGGAATTTACTGCTTTATGAGCCACTCAAATGGGTATATATCAGAGGTGGTATCTCCATTTCACAGAAAGTCAACAGTTGGCAGAAATAACTGGTATAAAGTCACATGAGCACACTGGGGCTGCAGCACTGTTAGTCAGGATCTAGTAAACTGGTCTTGTAAAGAAACTCGATGCTTCAAAGGAAGAACCCTAGCAGTCTCCCCATTAGTTCTCTCTCCCTGTAACTGATCTCTTCAGTATACTTAAAGGGGGGAATGGCATTGACATTTCATCAGTGACCCAGAAAAAACCAGGTTTAATAAACCCTAGTATCTGTTGTTAAGTCTTATCTATTTTTTTCCTAGTGGGATGCTGATGAACAGGCATTTAACACAACTGTGAAGCAGCTGCTGTCACGCCTGCCAAAGCAAAGATACCTCAAATTAGTCTGTGATGAAATTTATAACATCAAAGTAGAAAAAAAGTAAGTTATCACTTAGGCATTGCAGGTTTCAACATGGGTTAAAACTCAAAGAGGGTTTTTTTGTTTTTTGGGGTCTTTTTCCCAAGGAGGGGTTTTAAAGTGACAAATATCTTATTGTCATGTTGAGGTCAGATGGCTAATAAGCTGCTACATTAGAACTGCAACTGGTAATCAGGACTGTGAATCACAGTCATGATCTTGTCAATAACAAAACGCAGTGGTCCCAGTAGCAGCTATCCCAGTTATTTTTTTTTTTTTAATTACTCATTTTCTGAAGGGTTCTTTTTTTTTTTATAATTATGAATGGGTATGAGTTTTTTCAAATGCTTTTTCTGCACCAGTTATAATTTTTAATCACCCAGGTAACTCCTAGAAACATTTAAATGAACAAAAACAAGTGTGACTACTTTGTTTTATGTCCCCTTGCCAGTTGTTCATGTTATCATCCACTTAAAAGGAAACAACAAAGCCTGTGAGGTGAATGGTGGGCTCCTTGTGTAGACCCTTATACTGTCTATACTGGACCCTTGCCAGTCACAGCTTCTGTAAAACTTATGTAACATTTTTAGTGACTGGCCTTCCATATTGTTGTTGATTACACAAAACTCCTACAGTTAAGCGTTCTAAAAATAATTTATCAACTCTGTTCTCTACCATTATACTGATCCTGTCTTCTCCCTTCTTTTGCAGGGTGTCTGTGCTGTTCCTGTATAGCTACAGAGATGACTACTACAGAATCTTATTTTAATCCTAAAGAACGATCATTAACATTGTTCAAACAGACAGAAGCTTATACTATAAAATGTTGTACATTCATTGTAATTTTAAATTAGCTTTACGTTCTAAGAAGCTGTCCTACAGAGTTGAGCTTTGTAGGTTTTTCATGTGTAATATATTATAAATTTATCTTTTGAATATAATAAATGTTTTCATATATCTGTTGCTTTTTAATTGCAAATCTATTAGCACTAAAGGTTTTGTGGAGCTAGAACACAAGAAAACAGCCTTCTTCTTCTCAGCCCTATATACTGAGCACATGAAAATGTCCAAAATAAAGGGCATAAAGAAATCAAATATCATCATTAACTTGGAATCTTTATTCTTGATGATTTTGTAATAGGCTTATCCTTAGTTTGGTTAAGCAGACTCTCATTTCGCTATGAGAACTCATTCAAATTTGCTAAAGGAACTATGATGATAAAATTATACAGCCAAGTTGGGAAAAATACCCATGAAATAACACAACTTTTTATAAAATTGTCAGGTTTCAATTCCAGTAACTCATAAGACAGGGCCTAAAGCCTATTCATAATCAGTCATTCCAGAATGAGGAGCTATTGCCAGAAACTTTCTATGGGATGGGAAAAGGAATAAAAGATGGTCAGTACTGATAAATACAGGTTTAATGATACAGTGCTCTTCACAGACGGCTATAGAGACTGTAAACTATTATCCAGAAACATACAACCATACAACACAGACCACTTAGCCAGATATAAAATAAACTGGCTTCTTGTAACTACCCTGTAAACACTGCAGCCCTTCTTCCATCCAAAACTGACCCTAATCTCCATGAAAACAGTTATTGTAGGGGAATGAGAAACCCAGCTTTGTGGCCAAAAGTAAAAACCAAAGGAAAAATAGCAATTCAGTGGTTAGCTGGTGAAGGCGGGAATCTGGTGCCCTTCACTGCGCTGCTTTGCTCTTCTTACTCTTGCTCTTTTTGTCCCTCTTCTTCAGCCCATCCATGTTAGCTCTCAGTAGGTTTGAATAAGCCTAAAAGACACAGAGCATGACCTTAGTGGGAAGAGTTGCACATTGGTGGAGCATCTGCTGTGCTTCCGTAATGGATTTAGGGTAGCCAAAATCAGAAAGCCTATCTGATAAAGCATATAATACCATGGGGATACTTGTATCCTAAGGAAAATGGTGTAAGGAAAACACCCTCACGTTATAGCAGCTTCTGCAACACCCACTAGTGAGTTGCACGTTTTTTACGTCTTTTTAAAGCAAAAATGGAAAACTACAGGCAACTTCTTATTCAGCTATACTATACATAGAGCATATCTGAAGCCTAAGACAACAAAATCTAGCTAAAAAGGACAATATCAGCGTTGAAAGTAGAATTCACAGCAGCCTGGCAGCTTTTACTTGTAAACTACTGGTAAGACATCACAGGAGAGCAGTGAACCTAAATAGCAATCTTAGGCCAGTGTTAATTATTATGCTGACTCTTGCCCTGAGAAACGAGACACAGAGAACACCAGACACTCACCATCTGAAACTTATTCACTTCTTTGGAGCTCACCTGGAAAAGATTGGGGAAAAGGTCACCCCTGTTATCCACATAGGAATCATCTGCCTCACCCAATAGCAACTCAAAAGCCTCGTAAAGACAACATCCTAATCTTTAAAAATATTTCTTTCCAATTGCAGGGGTCATAATACAGTAAAAGCTATTTTTCTACTCCACTTTCCTCTGCCTGAGGAACAAGCAAAGTAGCTCTGCACTTTGAGAATTGTACCAAGATGGGAAAGAGGCAGAAGTGGGCTCCTTAAGAAGCTATGCTTCTTGCCTCTGTTGAAATCTCTTACACACATAGCACTGACTTTTTCTCAGGGTTCTGAGAGACGTCAAAGGACTTAATCTTTTGTGCAAGATACTTTTAAAGTACTCCCTCCCCATCTTATTTTAAACCTACCATTAGTTCAGGCGCATTTAAGCAAAATGCAACCTACCACAACAAAAGAAATTCTACCTCTGAAGATTCCTTAGTTTTCCGTATTTCATGGCACCCAACTTTATTTTTAAAAGCCACATAAGCTTGCTTTACTGTAAAAGTCTTCTCAAGATAACTGGTAATGGGAGACATCAACTAATTATGGCATATATTCTCATGAATATCCTATGCTGATGTGATTAGAGGGCAGTCTGGTTCTGCCCCAGCAGAATAAAGAAGTATTCATTTGGAATCCAAGCAGTCTCTTGCTTGGCCATATTCAACCCCCACTTTGAAAGGGAATAATACAAGGACTCTTGACTAAATCATATGCTCTCAAATACAAAGCCTAATATAATACATGTTTGGTACATGAACCACAAAGATAAGTGAACAATCAGCTTAAAAGTAAAAGCATCTGATACCAAGAAACTGTTCACTGAAGGCCCAGCACAGTAAAGGAATAAGGAATCAAATATGCCAACTGCTCCTTACCGTGCTACTCTGAGTAAGGACCAATATGCTAATTTTATTTCTAACAAGTGTTTGGCTTCTACCTTCTTCGTTTTAATTTTGCTTTTGGGTTTTCTATTACTAAGGTAATAAAAGAAGACCCTGATCCCAAAACAGCTGGAGAGCTACACACTAGGCTTTATTTAATAACTTAAAAACAAAACAAAACAAAAAAAAAACTGGTTCAGATATACCCCTCAAGTTAAATTCAAGTCTTTAAACTCCAAAATTAGGAGTATTAGGAATCCAACTCACCACAGTGCTGATCTTCTTTTTCCCGTCAGTAGCTCTTAACAGACACTTGTTGTCTGAGGGCTCAAAGCCCTCCACAGAACCCTTCCTTGGAATGGGTTTAGTTCGACCATCATCTGCATGAAAAATACACCCTGGTGAACACAGCCACAGACGTGGTTAACAGGTAGACGAAGAGTTAAAAAGTAGGAGAAAGATTCCAAGAGGATACCTAAGCCACCTCCACTGATCTAGTTCTGTTAACCACATTATCTGCTATTACAGACGCCTTGCCCACACTTTGGGAACCTACTTGCCACTTCCACGATGGGAACACTGTAATATCAAAGCAGACTAAATCTCAGTAATCACGGCGCGGTTGGGGATCCTTGACAAAAATACGAGCCCTGACATGCTTCGGGCCCACTGGAACCGGAACTGACTTAGGTGGCTAAGTGCTGGGGGCCGCACCAGCCACAATCCCCAATACTCTCCGGCCCCTCAGCCCTGAATGTGCCAGTACCAGGTGGAGGAAGGTACGGGAAGGCGGGGATACGCGGCAGACAGACTCTGCCTGTGGCTCCCAGTCACTGGGCACCCGGGCCGGGGCATCGCTCGGCCTCCCAGCTCCCTTCCAGCCTTGCTGCATCCACAGCTGCTTACACTTCTTCAGGGTGATGAACACGCTGCCCGACAACCGGCACTTCTGGAAGAGCCTGGTCAGCTCCGTCAGGAACTGGAACACAAGAAGCCCGGCCCCGTTAGGCAACTCCAAACCCCCCCCCCACCGGCCCCCGCCTCTTCAAGTCCCAGTCCCTCCCGCAGAAGGAGACAGAGGTCCCGAGCTAAGCCCCAAACAGTATCGGTCCCTCAGCCGGCCAGCTCTGGCTATACCTGCTCACTCTCCAGCAGCACCATCCTGACCCTGCTGCCTCCGCTCCGTCAGCATAAGCCCCAAGCCGTTAGAGCCGGAAGTTTCACCCGGGCTGGGCGGGACTTCCGCTATTAGGTTTCAGCTCTCTTCCACCCAATCCCTGCTTCCGCCCTCTGCCCGCCCGCCCCGCCCCGCCCCGCGCCTGCGCTCTGGGGCGCCACCGCCAGTCCCGGGAAGGCAACGACCCCGAGGCCCTGGGGCTGTGCGCGATTTCACAGACAAGCAAATACTCTAACCCAAGCAGTGGGAGAGAGTGAGCACAGGAAGGATGTGATGGAAACCTATAGTTGTGTATATTAAGCTGTACTGTTGTTCCGTGCTTCAATTTCCTCAACCTATAATAATAGTATCCACTTCACTGTGTGGTTGTGAAGAGCAAATGAACTTACATTAAACACCTACAACAGTGCCTGGCTCATAGAGGGTGCTCGATAACATTAGCTGTTGTTTTCATTACCACTGTCATTGTAATAAGTTCCCATGGCGGGAACACTCCATGAGTTCTCTCTGAACTCTCCCTCTTCTCTGACCAGGCTGGGTGGCCCCAGCTCTAGTAAGAGGGCCTGGAGCCGGGTCTCAGTTTCACCTCTGGGTTCAGTCTGGAGATCTGGGGTGTAGGCCCTGCTCTGCCAGTAGCCAACTTGAACCCTAGGTCTTGGAAAAGTCAAGCATGAAATCATGCAATGGGTTTTCACTGAGGGTCTCTTAGCCTATGCCAGGCACTGTTGTAGGAGAGGTGGGGGGGGCTACAGCAGGATACAAGTTTCTGGTTTCCTGAAACTTGGGTTAAAGGAGTAGTGAGGAAATAAACAGTAAACTAGTAAGTATAGCTTCAGATAAAGAGTGCTGTGCGGACAACTAAACAGGATGATACAAATGAGAATGACAGGGGGACTACTTTAGGTTGGGGTCAGGGAAATCCCTCTAAAGAGGAGAACTTTGAGCTGAAAGCTAAAGGGACTAGCCATTCAAAAATCTGGGGACAGAGTGTTCCAGACACAGGGAATGGCTAGAACAAGGGCCCCAATGGGGAAACAAGTTGCCCCATGTCCACAAGGCTTGGGGGGTGGGGTGGAGGCGGCATGTGGAAGGAGGGGTGAAGGAGTATGGAGAGCTTGGAGAGGTATCCACTGACCAACTCATATAGGGCCGATGGCCCTGGTAAATTTGGATTTTGTTTCAAATACAAAGAAAAGCTTCTTGGTAAGGAAGTTTTAAACAGAACGGTGACAATCCTCAGTCTGTGGTGTAGATAAGGCATTGTAGAGACAAGGCAGGAAATGGGGAGACCAATTAGAGGGTTGTATTAGCTTCCTATTGCTGCTGTAACAAATCTGCACACACTTAGTGGCTTAAAAAAACATGAATTTATTCTTTTACAGGCCTGGAGATCAGAAGTCTAAAATCAATGTGTCTTCAGGGCTGCATTCCATCTGCAAGCTTCAGGGGAAAAATCTGTTTCCTTGCCCTTCTAGAAGCCACCTGCATTCCTTGGCTCATGGCCCCTTCCTCACATCATTACCACCTCTTGCTTCCATTGTCACATCTCCTACTACTGACTTTGATCCTCCTGCCTCCCTCTTATAAGAACCTTGTGGTTATATTGGACCTTTCTGGATAATCCAGGATAATCTCCCCATTTCAAGATCCTTAATTTAATCACAAAATCCTTTAAACATGTAAGGTAACATAGTCATAGGTACCAGGTATTGCGACATAGATATCTTGGTGAAGGGTTGGGGGCTACCGCAGAGGTTATTGCAAAAGTCCAGGTGCTAGCAACATTTGCGATCAGGTTAGTGTATACTTTGAAGGTAGAGTCAACAGGACTCGTACTCAACTGGCTGTGGACATTAAGAGGAAAAGAGAAATCGGGGATGACTCATAGGTTTTTGAATTTGAGCAGTTGGGTGGATGGTGGTGCCATTTACTAAGATAGGAAAGACATGAGAAGTAAATAGTTTTATAAGAAGATGAAAAGTGTTTTTTTGGTCTTGTAATATCTGAGATGCCTATTACATATCCAAGTGGAACTATTAAGTAAGCAAGTGCATATACAAGTTTGGAGCTCAGCAGAGAGGTAAAAATTATAACTACAAACTGGGGAGTCATCTTCATATGCCCATGGAACTAGCACAGACTGGAACGGTCTGGTGAAAACTCCTCCTATAGGGCTGCCAGCACAAGACCACCCTGCAATGACTACCACTATGAATAGCCTCTAAAGAGCCCTGGGCCTTGGTCTCACTAGCTCAGAAGTCAGAGTCCTAGTTGCAAGCCCAAACTGGCCAATCCTAGATCATATGCTTGAGCCCAAGTCCTGGGGTAGGTGAGGGAGTGACCCTCTGACCCTTTTATATTCCTTGCCTTTCACCAAGACCCACACAACGGAGGATTACAAACAGGTACAGATCCTGGAGAACCAAAAGCCACAAGATAATCAGGGTGCTGGACATTTGGAAGAAAGTGTGAAATCATCAGAGACTGAACATATTTAAGATGTGTTGTCAGACTGCCAGGGAATGTGAGGGCTCACTTGATATTTATGGTCATGAATTTAAGTGAAACCAGTTACAGAGTTGTGTGATCCAAAGGTTGACCTAAATGATGACCGTTGTGCTCTAAGCCTCTATCATTCATTGAACATTGACCAATGTTCTTTAGAGCCATGGGCTTGGTACTGGCGACACCAGGTGAAGGAAATGGCCCTGTGCTCAAGGAGCACAGAGCCTGGAGGCCATGATTCATCTGGGACCTTGTCAGGATTAGCCCTCAATGTGGACACATCTCACTGCTTCCCACGGGCTCAGTCACACCTAAGTTCCACTCAAAACTCAACAGTCATGCCAGTACCCTGTGTGATACCTTAAGGCCATCCCATGACAGAACAAGCCACTCTAGTAAAAGAAATACACAAGTCTGCCAGTTTTAGCATCACACATGGCCCAGTACAATTCAGCTACTGACAGAATGTTCTTTGGGCTTTTACTGTGGGAAGTGATTAAGAGCACCTGTTCTGTAGTTCAATGGGTCTGGGTTCAGATGCCATCTCTGCTACTTATGTGACCTCAGGCAACCTCTCAAAGTCTAAATCTCTTCATCAGCAAAATGGCAATAATAATAGTTCACAGATGTTATAAAGAGTTTATATTTAAGACCCTTACACTTGCTCAAATATGGTAAACATGGATACTTAAATTTAAATTAATTAAAATTAGATAAAAGAAAACATTCAATTCTTTAGTCTCACTAGCCACATTTCAAGGACCCAGTAGCCTCATGTGGCTTGGATAGTGCGGATATAGAGCATTTCCATTAGCACAGATTCTATTGAACAGCATTACGTGGATGGCATTGAGGCTGACACCTAATAAATGCTCAATAAAGAGTAATAAACAGTGCTATCATTTATAATAATATATAAATTCCATCATTTGGACACCACCATCTTGATTTCTGCCATTATCCAAATACCACCTGCACTATCAGTTAACACTTTTAAGTTGACTCGTTTTATACTTAAACAAGTTTATTTAATATCATTATCATAAATGGAAAACCAGTATTTCTGCCATAAATAAAAGAATGATAAAAAGAAGTACTATGAAACAAAATAATGTGGCTACATTTTAAAATTTTAGATTTAAAAATTTAAAACAATGAATAAAAGCAACAAGGAAGTGAATCAACTTATAAAAATATACATCTGAAAATAAATTCCCCGATAAGAAAAAATGGAATTGTTTATGATCAGGCAGGAGTAAATGTAGCTCAGTGAACAAAGATATTGAAAGTTTCTGTCAATAAGATGTGGTTAAATTCTTTTTTTTTAAATTAATTAATTAATTTATTTATTTTTAGCTGTGTTGGGTCTTTGTTGCTGCACACAGGCTTTCTCTAGCTGTAGTAAGCAGGGGCTAGTCTTTGCTGTGGTGCGTGGGCTTCTCATTGTAGTGGCTTCTCTTGTTGCGGAGCACGGGCTCTACGCGCGCGGGCTTCAGTAGTTGTGGCTCGTGGGCTCTAGAGCACAGGCTCAGTAGTTGCGCGCATGGGCCTAGTTGCTCCGCGGCATGTGGGATCTTCGTGGACCAGGGCTCGAACCCGTGTCCCCTGCATTGGCAGGCGGATTCTTAACCACTGCACAACCAGGGAAGTCCCCAAGATGTGGTTAAATTCTAATGTTGTCAAGCACCTGAAATCCTACCTTGCTATCAGGTTGGTGGCTTTTGGTGCCTGGAGCAGAGGAGTACGTGCAGCAGGCAGGTGGGTCACTGTCTCCCAGCCACGCGGCCCACACGGCTCCCGGCTCCTTCTCCCTCACCCCAGGAGACCTGGGGAATGGAAAATGGCCCCCAAACTCCTCCTTCATCTGGGCCTTCAGCAAAAGGCTGCGCAGAACCAAGGGCAACACAGAGCCCCTCAGCCCACAGCACCGGCATCTACCTGAGCCCAAGTGCAGGGCCACCACCGGAAGGCCTGGGAGAAAAAAACACCCAGCGCTCCTCGGCCGTAGTGGCCCAAGGGCCTGGAGGAGTGTCCTGCTTATACCGCCCAAAGCTCTCGCTCCCAAATGCTGTGGTCACACGTGTCCACCATTTCGTTTATTAGCTTTTAATTAGAGCTATAGGGTTTGAAGTGGGATCAAGGGTCTGATTTATTTACAGCTGCAGCCACTCTAATGCAATCAAGCTATGCAGTACCTGGAACATAGGGTGATGGTTATAAACACAGATGCTGCATCCTAGCTGCCTGGGTTCGAACCCCAGGTCTACCTCTCCTTGTCTAAGCAACTGGAGGCAAATTACCTGTTACCCCTGTTAAAAGATAATTAAAAACATTAAAAGGTGAAATCATGACTCTCTTACACATATTCAAGATCTATTTACCTTATCATTAATGAGGGAACCAGGTAGATGCTACAAGTCATTCAAAGGAGACTCCAAAGAACAGACACATATATAGAACAGGAATATTGAGATCAACTTGTAAACGGAAGCAAATTGACTTTTCCACAAGAGGAGACTGTCGTCCCTCAAACAAACAGAATTTGAGTATCCATAGACAGGATCACTGCACTGCCATCAGTTCTGTACAGTGCAGAGTTGCAAACAAGCTCAAAGACAATGAAAGGGGGGGCTTCCCTGGTGGCGCAGTGGTTGAGAATCTGCCTGCTAATGCAGGGGACACGGGTTCGAGCCCTGGTCTGGGAAGATCCCACATGCCACGGAGCAACTAGGCCCGTGAGCCACAACTACTGAGCCTGCGCGTCTGGAGCCTGTGCTCCGCAACAAGAGAGGCCGCGACAGTGAGAGGCCCGCGCACCGCGATGAAGAGTGGCCCCCGCTTGTCGCAACTAGAGAAAGCCCTCGCACAGAAACGAAGACCCAACACAGCCAAAAATAATAAATAAATAAATTAATTAATTAATTTTTTTTAAAAAAAGGCAATGAAAGGCTCTAATCAGATAACACAGAGGATGTGCTCTAAACACTGCCAAGTTTTCCATTGGAAACACCCACTAATCTTTTTTTGCTTATTCCAAATCTACTTAAATCCTTCTGTGCCTCAATTTCCTCATAAAATGGAGATGTCATCCAAGCGCCTCCCTCACTGTGTCGTGGGAAGGAGGAAATGAGCTAAGGTGTGCATTATTGCACCTTAGTCACTGGACTGCAGTTGGCTGTTCCCCTTTCCTGTCTGTCAAGGTATAATAGATTTATTCTACAGAAGCAGATCATGACAACAAGCATGGATCAGTGCCCATCTTGTCAGATATCGTGCTGGTTTGACAGTTTCCAGTTTCTGAGGGGGACCACACCTCAGGTTCTGACCTGCCTCACTGTATGTAGTCCAGTGTGCTGACTTTAAGATCAGCTAAGGATGAAGGAAGGAGGGAAGGTATCAGCAAAATGCAGCAGAAAATGGTGTTGGGTGGGTTTGGGTTCAGGGTGACAGGCTTGAGGTCCTAAGGCCGGGGAGCCCTCCTGAGTCTTGAGAGGTGGTTAGGTCTGGTGGAGACATCTGAGAGAAGGCAGAGGGATGGCCAGAGGGAGGTGGCCACACATATCCTAGAAGTGTTCTAGAAGTCTGGGTCCCCAGAGAGAGAGAATAACCTCCTGATCGCCATGGCAACACATTCCCTGGGCTGAATACAGCCAGACGCTTGGAACTACCAGTTCCTTTATTCTTTCTGTCAGTCAATCAACAAATGTTCACTGTGTGTCTTCTTGGGAGACTCAAGCCTCCAGGGACTTCTGCCCCTGCTTGTGCCCCCAGGATGTAGTCCTGGATTCAGTGTCCTGGAGAGACAGCACGAGAGCACTGGACTGGGGGTCAGGGGCCCTGGGTTTGCCGCTGGTCCCTTACTTTGTGTGGAACCTTGATAGAGGCACCTATCTATAGTTTCCTCTGTGTAGTACCTACCTCGAAGGGTTGTTTTCAGGTTTCAGTGAGATAATCCATGTAAAGCGCTCACAGTAAGTGCCCAATAGATGTATTTAATTTTTTTTTCATCATTATATTAAGGACTTAGACTAGATTGCCGAAGTCTCTTCCACGAACAAATTTATGAGCTACTGCTTCTCTCCCCACAGCCCCACCTGAGAGCCCTAGGGAAATTTCCAGAGCCCATGAGTGCCAGTGGTTAGCACTGGCCTTCCCCTTGCTCGCGGCGAGGTAGGGAAAGTAGGCAGTGCCACTAGGCCCCCCTCCAGGCAGGCACCTCAGGAGTGAGAGCGCCCCGCTGGGCCCTGCCTGCAGCATTCCTTGGGGCCGGCAGGGGACGCCCTGACCTCGTTAGACAAGTGCGGCCGCAGGCAGCCCTAGCCTTCCCAGGTCTTGTCCCATGACCTTAGACCATAAAAATATCCAAGGTTATTAACATCATTTTTCAGAATCACTTCTGCTGAGGCTAGAAGTTTCTCTGTAATGGACATTATCATTCATTCAATCACTGAGCATAGACTAAACGAGCACCCACTCATGCCGGCACCGTTCGAGGTGCTGGGGTCACGGGAAGTGGACCGAGTTCTGTGTTAGAGGAGAGACTCCTTTTTTCTCAAAGAATACCTGGCTTATATTTATTGAGAAATGACTAGTGCCAGGCTCATTTCTGGTTGCTTTAACCATTTTCTGGTTTTAACTATATAGTTAAAACTTCCTAGTAGTCTTGTGAGGTGAATGTTGTTTGATGTCCACTTTCTGGCGGAAGACGCTGAGGCACCAAGAGGTGGAAAGATGTGCCTTGGTCACACCCCCAGTAAGAGGTGGAGTGGAGATCTGAACCTGGGCCCGCGGACTTCAGAGCCAACCGCCATGCTGCGCTGTCCCTGACCCGGAGAAGAACAGGCAAATGGCGCAGTCTGAGGGCAGCCCAGACTGGAGGCAGGGCTTTCAGGCGTCCAAAAAGGTAGTGGGAAAGGGGTAAGAGACGGTGAGAAGGGAGGGAAGTCAGAAGAGAGGCCAGCTCTGGGCACAGTAGAAAAACCTGGGGCTCTGCTCTCCACCTGTCATCTTTCCCCTCCTCCCTCCCAAGCCCCTGTCCCCCACCCCACCTCCATCCCCCAACACAGGCAAAATCCTGCCTCCTGCCTTCTCAATTCTTGGACTCTAAGCCCAATTCAGCACCTTCTGGCTGTGTTTCTGAAGAAAAGTCACTTCTTTAATCCCTATGAGCCTCCATTTCCTCAACTGTAAAATGGGAATATTCTGCTCACACTGCTTTGGTGGAGTGATACGTGAGAAAGCACGGCAGAAAGGCCGGGTTTCATTGTTATTTTCCCCTCCTACTCAAGCAGTGCCCTGAGTACAAGCTCTCAGTCCTCCGAAACACCTTCCCCTCTACCTCCACCAAACCCGTCTCTCACTAACCTCAGCTAGGTGTGCAGAGGCCACCCATCTGGTAGCTAAATCATGCTAATATGTTCATGACAGATGGTTAGATACGTCACACTCACTCCATTTTTGGAGGCAACTTAGGCAATATTAAACAAAGAAAAGACTCTAATGGTGGGATTTCAGGTGCTGTGGCTCTGGGGAGCTTCAAAGAAATTCCCACTACCCCACAGACTACACCCCATGGGCACCTCGGCCCCCCCTCGCCTGGAAGTTCAGCTGTGTGTAGAATTGGGGTGGCGGCACTCATGAAACACGTGTGAGCTTTAACAGGGTCTCACCTTCTCATCAATGGTTTCCTTCCTTGCTGAACCTCAGGAAGGGGAGGGCCACCACACCCCAGGTTGTACGAGGAGAAACTGAGACCAAGAAAAGCAGGCGTGGTTATCGCTCAAGTCGTCCCAGGCTGGCTAGATGTCTGGAGTGTGAAGACCGCTGTCCTCTTCCTGCCTTCCTCCTCCCCCTACTTTTAAACCATAATTCAAAAAGAGTCATGTACCAAAATGTTCATTGCAACTCTATTTACAATAGCCAGGACATGGAAGCAACCTAAGTGTCCATCATCAGATGAATGGATAAAGAAGATGTGGCACATATATACAATGGAATATTACTCAGCCATAAAAAGAAACGAAACTGAGTTATTTGTAGTGAGGTGGATGGAGTTAGAGTCTGTCATACAGAGTGAAGTAAGTCAGAAAGAGAAAAACAAATACTATGCTAACACATATATATGGAATCTAAGGAAAAATAAAAAAGGTCATGAAGAACCTAGTGGCAAGACGGGAATAAAGACACAGACCTACTAGAGAATGGACTTGAGGATATGGGGAGGGGGAAGGGTAAGCTGTGACAAAGTGAGAGAGTGGCATGGACATATATACACTACCAAACATAAAATAGATAGCTAGTGGGAAGCAGTCTCATAGCACAGGGAGATCAGCTTGGTGCTTTGTGACCACCTAGAGGGGTGGGAGGGAGGGAGACGCAGGAGCGAAGAGATATAGGGACATATGTATATGTATAACTGATTCACTTTGTTATAAAGCAGAAACTAACACACCATTGTAAAGCAATTATACTTCAATAAAGATGTTAAAAAAAATAAGAGTTTAGTGCGTGGGAGAAGGGGTCCCTTTATTCATGATGATTAGGGATCCCAAATTTTTAAATTTCCTGCCTGGAATTGAAGGACAGGAAATTATGTAGCCAGAGTTTCTGTACAAATTACCCAGGTGTCCTAACTCCCCAAAGTAACAGATGCTCTTCATCTCTTGGCCTCTGTCATCATTCATCCTTGATTGTCCAGGGAAGCCCACTCCACGGCTCTGAGAGACCAGCCGGTGCAGATTTATATGGGGAAACCTAGACAGACATAGTGAACGGACTCCCTGCCAGACCAGAGCCAAGTCCTGGTAATAACATCAATGAAGCACTGACTTCAGTGAGTCATAATATCAAGCTTCGAGAGGCCTGCAAGATCTTCCTAGCCTGATGCTTTACCTTCTAGTTAGTCACAAGTAAGAAAACTGAGTGAGGCCCAGAGAGGGAAAGTGACTTGCCCAAGGTCACAAAGCTCATAATGGCAGAGTAGAGGCTGGAAACCCTGAGCCCCAGGCCCATGCACTTTCCACTGCCCTTCACACCCCTCTGAATGTCCCGCGTAGCTGTCGGGGAGGCATAGGACCCTCTCGATGAGCCAAGGGCAGCTCAGGCTGTCTCCTAGCAGGCGGGCTCAGTGTCAAGCTCTGGCCTCCCTTGGGAAGGGAAGAGCCTGGGGCCCATCTTCACACCCCAGGTGCCAGGGATTGAGTTAGAGCCTATAGGAGGCGGCTTCCTGCTTGGCCCTCATCCAAGGCCATTTCACAATGGGGGGAAGAGCGCTGGGCTGAGAGTGCGAGGTTAGTGCTCCCTCCACCTCTACCCCAGCCCCTCTAAGACCCCCTGGGGACAATGAGCTAGTCCCTAGGGAGATGGAGGCTGGAGAGCCCATACTGGGAGTGTTCTGAGCCGTGCCCTGGGGTGGATAGCGGCCTCCTTGCAGGCGCCCACCACTCTCCCCTTTCCCTGGCCATCTACCTGCAAGCGTTCACACTGGGGGAATCCTGTGTAGATGGGAGGGGGTCCACTCAGGCCAGCCCCGTAATACTCTCATTATTAGTCAGAGGGGAATCTGGAAGGAAGCTTGGAGAGGGGCAAGGCCTTGGGCAGCTTCCCATAATCAGGCATCATGACTACCAGGCAGAAAATTCCGGGCAGGGAAGCCCAAGTTGTTCTTCTCCTTCTCCTCCCCCCACGCCCCAGTCTGGGGTGACTGCAGTTCACACAGGAACCAGGACAGAGACATTGGGATGTTCAACGAGGATTTACTGTGTCCCTACCATAGGGTCAGCTCTGAGCTCAGCTCTGTAAGGGATCTTGTCTGAAATAGGAGGCAGTGGTTAGGGACCCAAGTTCTCCTGTCTTTAAGTCTTAAAGAGGAGACAAAACAAACCCAGGTGAAATGTCAAACCACAAAACAAGGCAGTGTGAGGTTGGGGCCCACACACTCATACTGGACGGTCCAGTACGGCCAATCGGGGGGGCAGGGGTGTCACCATGCACAAGGATGAGGGGGCCCGGAAAACAGGGAGAAGTTGGCTTTACGGGGATGGTGGGAAAGTCTTCCCGATGGGAAAGGGGAGGTGAGGCAGGAGTGAACATGCACATGCAGGGGACGGGATCCCGTTTGCACAGAATGAGGCTGGAAGTGTGCCCGGCCCTGGGCCGCTTCCTTCCTCTGACCTCTCACTCCCTGAGCTTGGTCTTCCTCTGTATCCACGGGAGGTCACTGGCCTAGGCAGGCAGGTGGTCCCGGTGGAGAGCTAGGCAGGGGCGAGTGGGGTGCCAGGGAGCTCAGCCCCTCAGCCGGAGAGCCATCTGACAACAGGAAGCAGCTGCAGCAGGTTCCAGGGCTGTGCTGGTGTCTGTCACTCTCCTTCTACCCCGGCTGCAGCCCCTGCAGAACAAACTGTTCTTCAAGAAGCTCTGGGGACAGAGGGCCCACACCTGCTCCCCAGGTCGGTTTGGACAAGCCGGGAGCCCAGCAGAGGCGCACCATGGCCCAGCAGCGGCGCACCATGGCCCAGCAGCCCCCCTCATCCCCACCTTGCCTGAGGCAATGTAACACAAAACAAGAGCTTCAGGGGGAAAACAGGTGCTGACTCTTCATACAGACCTCATCCTAGAATTTCCCACGATGTCTCTAGAAATAGGACCTAAACTCCAGATCCCAAACTCTGAGCTCAGTGGGGATGCTAAGTGGTGTGGCTTTGCAGAAAGAGCACTGGATTGGAAGTCAAAGTGCAGCGTTTTCATCTTAATTCTGCCACTAAAAAGTTGTGTGACCTTGGACAAGTCACTTCCCATGGGTGGACTTCAGTCTCCTTCCTTGTAACATGGGAAGTTGGGACTGATGAGCTCTAAGGTGACTTTCAGTTTAAAATGTGAGAGTCCAGTGCTGTGAGGGAGCTTTGGGGTTGCTGTGGTAACTGGTGCTCAGGTAGCTGGGAGAGAAATTAGGATGAGCGTCTGATTGAGGGCTAGATAAAATGGAATGGGATTCAATTTAGGACCTGAGATGGTAGGGTTTTATTTCCCCAGATCCCCATGATAAAGAGAATTGGGTCTGTCGGACTGAGAACACCTCAAGAGGAGCTAATTTTATAGAAGGTTCCCCAACCCTTGGTGAAGAGCTATAATCCTTCTAAATAGTTTGAGGTCATCCCTCAGTCACAGCTGCCCACCCCCAATTTGCAATGAGCTGGGAGAAGGGACACGCCTGAGAGCAGAGAGTGGGGTGCAGTAATGCAAGGAAAGAAAGAGCCCAGCCCTCCAAATGCTCTTCCCCATATAAGCTGCTCCTTAAAATGCCTTCACCTGGGGACCAAGCCTTTCAGGCCACAGTTAAGCTAAAAATAAACGGCTAAGATTCTGGACCTAGGGTATACTGGGAGAGGCTTTCAGAGGGGAAGGGGACTGGAAAAGGGAGAGAAAGGGGCAATCCAGATATCACAGGAGCTGTGCTTTTTCTGAAGCCTGATCTAGGCCTGGTAGCTCAGACCAGTTCCCTGTGGGCAATGATGTGGCAGAAGGCCTTGGGCTTCCTAAATGCCTTCTGGGTCACTTTCTGCAACCCTCCATGTTTGCCTCCCAGGCCTCAGCAGCTCCTGAGGGAGGAGTCCAGTTTAGCTCCCATCCATCTACTACCTGCTCATCGTCCAGTGGTGTGGGGGGCGGGGTGACACTGCTCTCTGGCCTCCCACCAGGTCACCCACGTGGCTTATACGCTGTCTGAGTTGTTTAAAAAGGAGCCACAACCCTAGGCTCTTGGAGGCAGCTTCAGCACGGGGCAGAGTGTGTGGGGTGGAAGGGAGCCTAGAGGGTGTGGGAGAGGGGAACACGCTTGTCTCTGTTGGCCTTTAGTCTGCAGGGCCGCACGCTGCCAAGACCAGTGTTGGCAAAAAGCAAAGGGGGAGAGGACCAGACCATCGGCCAGAACACGCCGATGTGGGGCACTTCCCAACTGCAGCCCAGAGCAATGCAGACATGGGCTTGGCATGCTCCTGCCTCCGTGTGTGTGTGTGTGTGTGTGTGTGTGTGTGTGTGTGTGTGTGCGCACACACAAATGTACATACCCGAGAAGGTGTGTGTTTGTTGGCCTGGGTGAACACTGCCCATCACTACAGAGAAGATGCCAAAACTCTGTGTTTACCATCAGGGCCAGTGGGGCTGGGACCTGCAGAACCCCCCAGCCCCTGCCTACCCCAAGACATTGCTTCTCACAGGAACAGAGGAAGGAGAGAGGTGGAGAGGCCTGCAGCAGAGGCTGCTTCTTCAAGGAGAGCTCAGCCAGGCCAGCAGCCCTCCTCACTGTAATGCAGCCCTCTCCTTCTATTTGTCCAGGAGCATTTAATGGGCAGCTCCTTTGCCTGGGGCACCCTCCTACCGCCAGATCCCTTTCCTCCAAACATGCTACCTGGCAGGAGGGCCAGATTTCTGCATGCGAGGAAAGGCTTCAGGACAGCCCTTGTAGTACCAAGTTGCAAAGGCAGTGGGCTTTGAAGGACGGGAAGGATTTGGAAAAGCTGAAACTAGTGGACTAGTGAGCGTGGGAGGCTAGAGAGACATTTCAGACAGGAGGACAGGTTAGGAATGCGTGTGATTTATAGGGAAGGTTGTAAGGAAGCCTCTTTGGTTGTACTTCTGACACATCTCTGACACCAACCGGGAGTCCCGCAATTCAGTTCAGGGTCAGTTCTGACACTAACTCCTCAGGCTTAGCTTCAGATCCCATAAGTTAAAGGGCAGATTCCCCCAGAAGACTGCCCTTACTTCAGATGACAGGTGCAGATGGAGTCCCCAGGCTACCCATACTTCTGTCTGACTTGGCTACAAATTCATACAATAGTTCCCACTACCCTGCTTCAGGTTCAATAATTTGCTAGAATGACTCCTAGAACTCACTAAATGTGCTATACTTAGAGTTTTATTATAAAATATAATTCTAGAACAAAGGGAAGATCCATAATAGGGAAGGTCTGGGGGGCAGAGTGCAGAGCTTCCGTGCCCTCTCCTCACAGATCAGGTGTGTCACCTCACCTGGTGTGTTCACCAAGCAGGAAGTTCTGCCGAGCTTCAGTGTCCAGAATTTTTATGTGGGGTTTCACGAAATAGGCACAGTTGATTAAACCACTGACCACGAGATTGAACTCCATCTCCAGTCATCCACCTCTCCCCAGAGGTTGGAAGTGGGGTGGGGATGAAGTTTCCCACCTTCTTTCTAGCAGGGCCAGTCCCGCCTCACCCCCTTGCCCCCCTTCAAACCACCTAAGGACCTACCACTGGTCACCTCATTAGCATAAACTCAGTTGTGGCAGAAAGGGCTGGTTGTGAATAACGAAAGACATTCCTATTACTTAGGAAATAACATGCATTTTTTAAAGCTCTGTACCAGGTAAGGGGGACAAAGGCCAAATAGATTTTTGTATTATACTACAGTTGTAATGGATGTTCCCTGTATGGCAAAAAGGAGGGAGCTGAGGATGGAAAGATAGGATGCGGCTAATTTATAAGGTCAGAAATTGATAGGCAATCACCCCCTCCCTCCCAAGGAAGTGGAGGCAGAGGAAAAGTAGTAGAGACAACTCCCTCACTTTGGTATCTTGGTAGAATCTTTCATCCTGTTTGTTCGCTTTTCCCCCAGGTGTTTCATCCAGAAGGAGGAGGCACCCCCCAGTCTCTGCTTTGGCACCAAGGCCCCCCTGATTCAGGTCTATCTATTGACATTCCCGCAGCTCAAATACCACTTCCTTCTGGAAGCCTTCCCTGATTACCCCAGTGGGAAGTTATCCTGCTCTGAATTCCAAAAGCCCTTTGGGCCAGTCAGTTCACTCTTGCCCTGTGCTGTGACTCATATTCTTATCTCCCCAGTTTGGTCCGAAGCTCCTTGCCTTACCCCTTTCTGCTTCATTCGAACAACCAGTACTGTGTGTAACATTTTGTATAACATTTGTGAGCTCTCTGCAGACATCCATGATTATCATCGGCCCCTCCTGTCCCTGAAGAATGTGGTGCCTTCCCTTGAAGAGTCCTATCTCTCTGAATAGAGTGTGAATGTCTATCCCGCCAGACTGTGAGCTCCTCCAGGACAAGGACGTGTCTCTATATCCCAAGCTTTAGCACAGCTTGCCAAGCAGTGGGTGCTCAGACATGTGCAGAATGAACTCAGTTCCTCCTAGAAAATGTAACCTTTCTCGCATTTAGGAAAGATCAGGAGAGTAGGGGGATGATTTATGACTTATACTGGGAAGAATGAGTGGGGTGCGCTAAAACAAGGGCAAGGCTTCCCTTTTCCACAGGGTCCTGCACTTTCCAGGCCTCCTGCCCAGAAGACTGCTCTTGGTGGGCGCTCCACGGCAGGCAGGTGGAAGGGCAGGAGGAGAAGTCAGACCAACCTGAGCAGGCAGGTGGGCAGATGGGCAGATGGGCAGCCGTAAGAACAACACTAACCTCTGGGGGCAGGTCTAGCAGAAAGGAGCCCTTTCCGGGGACTGTTTGAAAGCTTTCCGCTTGAATGGCTTCCAGCCCCTGGAAACCCCAGAGCAATGTCCAAGCCACAGTTTACTTGACACTAATGGTTACCACCCCAAGGCCCCGGGCTGAGTGGGAGCAGGCCTGCTCGGCCATCAGTCCTTCCTCCAAGGCCAGGCCTACTGCCCCCTGAGGCAGCCCTCTGAGGGGTCCTCAGTGGACAGACCGGGCGGGGGTGAGTGCCATCCGTGAGGAGGGGGCTCCTGACCACCTCCCCCCAGGCAGTGTCCCATGACATGGAATTGTCCCAGGGAACCGGTCACCAGCCATGAAAAGGGACATGACACCCAAGGTTTCTCAGTGGCCTCCAAAGCCGGCCGAGAGTCAGTGACGGTCCCCTGGCCTCTCTCTGCAGGCTTCAGGGCCTCTCGGGCTGGGACCTGTCTCTTGCATCCCTGGGTCACAAGTCCTTTGATTTTTCTTTGGCCCCGGACCCACTCTACACCACTGAGTGTGGTACCTGGCGTCTTAGGGAAGCCACAGTTTGGGAATGGAAGGAATGGAGAAGGCCTGCTTCCAAGAAATGGTTAATTAATCCTCTCCCCTTCCCCCAGGCCCCTTGCACCTGCAGGCTGCGGTGTGTGGTTTCCCACAGATGCAGCTGGCCCTGTGGCAGCTCCCTCCCTCCCTCCGAGGGAACCTGAGAGGCCCCAGGCCTGAGGCTCCTGGGAGGGGCTCCTCAGCCTCGGTCCAGCTGCTGGGGGTGACACAGGAGGGTCTTACAAGCCCTTTGACCTGGACCTGCCACAGGGAGTGCTCTGGCTGACTGACCAAACCTGGGAGGGGACTGCCGGCTTCCCCCTGAAGCCAAAGGCAGAGGGGCTGCTGTTTTGGAGATGACCACACACCCTCTCCACAGGGCCTATCAGCTCTTCCCTGGCTCCACTCCACTGACTTCTGGAAGAAGCTGGTGGCGTCTTTAGGGTGGGCTCGGCATCCCCCCGGGGGAGGGGAGGGAGGGGAGTTCCTGAAGCAGAGGGTGAGTTGAGTGTGAGAGGTGAGTGGGATGGATAGGAAGGAAGAGGGGGAAGTGAGACTTGGCAGGTCCAGGCCGCTGCTGGTCAAGGCAGCCTTGAACCCACAACGCTAGACTCTGGCAGGCTCTGTTCTCTGTCTCACCTAGAAAAGGGCAGGTTGCTACAGAGCCTGGGCGGATACCCAGTTGCCCTCTGGGCCAAATGTGCTCAAGGGACATCTCGGAACACTACTCACTCTGAGGCAATGAAGCAAAAAAATGTGGGAGCTTTCCTGCTGAGACACTTCCCCAGGACCAGTGAGCGAGGTCCAGAGGATCAGCCCATGGCTAGCAGCCTGCCCGCTGCGCCGCCCTCGGCCGCTGGGCTTGCACCCAAATCCCAGGGGGACATCTGGCTGGTGCCACACGAGGTGCTCCGCCGGAGTCCCAGCCGAGGGAGGTTCAGTTGGGTCCAGAGGCTTGGTAGATGGAGGGATGGGAAGGTCGGGGTCTGACAGGTACAGGCGGTGACAGGGCCCAGGGCTCTGGCTTATCTCACATCCAGCTCCAGACAAATTGCTTCAGTTCAACACTTTCCCTGTGAGGCCTTATGGCCTCAGGCTCAGGGCTTCGGTGGCCTCCAGTCTGCAGAAAAAGCCCAGCTACCCCTCAGAGACAACTCCCCGACCCAGGATAAGAAGAGGGAGGGCGATCTGGCAAAGGAGGCTTGAAAGGAAACAGAGCTACCCATCTGCAGAAACCCCTGCGTCAGATGTGGGGAGGAGGGAGAGAGAGGACCCAGCAAAAGCCACAGATTCCGTCCTCGCTCCTCTGCCTCAGGACGAGGACAACTGCCGGGTGGCAGCCAGGCCTGGAGGAGGGGAGGGTGCACGCTGGGATGGCACCGGGCAAGCTTCGGTCCTCGCTCCTGCCTGACCTGACACCCCTAGGTGGGTAGGGCCGATCCCAGCCACCCTGGCTAGTGCCCGGAGTCCACTGTGAACTCCAGACTTGTGCTTGGCTGGTTTGCAGCGGTGCCCTGTGGCTGCAAGCACAGAGCTCTGGCTGGGAGTCACCGCTGATTCCGTTTGCCCTCAGGTGTACGGAGGCAAAGCCCCGTGAAAGAACTTTGAGCTCCTGAGAAGAGGGGCCTAGGGGAGGAAGCCCGTGATGAGGTGAACCTGCCGACACTGGGCTACTGATTTACGTATTTTTGCTTTATTGCTGTTCTTACACGATCGCGGGCATTTACTCATTGCGGTTGTCCAGACCCCATGTGTCAAGAAAATTCCAGTAAATCTGTGGCTGGGAGAGCTACAGCCCATGTCCGGAACGCCACCTTCTCATTTCTGACTTAAACAGCATTGTCCTTTACCTCCTTGCTCAGATTCACCCATTTTGACAATTTTATATCAGTATGGACCCTTCACCAAGATTGAAATGCTCCATTATTGAGTTAGGAATCTTTCTATTCGTGCTTTTATCTGTATTTCAGTCAACGAATACTTAGTGAGTGCCAGCTCTGTGTGATCCATTGTGCTGGTGTTGGGGACACCCTGATGAATAAAACAAGGCCCATCCTTGGTGAGCTGACGGGCCACACTCCAGACGTCACAGCCAGCATCACAGGGGGTTACTATCTGTACTCAACCATGACTGCTGAGCACTTTCAGTTTCCTGAAAGAAAAATCTTAGAGTCCTTAGAAGGCAAGAACCCCCCAAATAGGACTGTGATCTTTCAATATATTTTGTTATTTTATTTTAAATATGTAATTACAGTCACACGGTTCAAATACAAAAAAGACATAAAAATCTCAGTTAGGGGCTTCCCTGGTGGCACAGTGGTTGAGAGTCTGCCTGCCAATGCAGGGGACACAGGTTCGAGCCCTGGTCTGGGAAGATCCCACATGCCACGGAGCAACTGGGCGCGTGAGCCACAGTTACTGAGCCTGCGCGTCTGGAGCCTGCGCTCCGCAACAAAGTGAGGCCGCGGTGGTGAGAGGCCCGCGCACCGCGATGAAGAGTGGCCCCCGCTCGCCACAGCTAGAGAAAGCCCTCGCACAGAAACGAGGACCCAACACAGCCATAAATAAATAAATAAAATTAATTAAAAAAAAAAAAATCTCAGTGAGAACTCTTCCTCCTAATTTTTTCCTAACAGTTCTCATCCCCAATATATATATTAAAAAAATTTTATATCCCTCCAGTATTTCTTTATGTAAATATATTTTCTTGGTTTTCCTCATTATTCTTCTGTAGATAGTTTACTATAATCATGGTTTTTCTTGACACTATGTGCTGGGGATTGTTCCATATCCACACATAGAGGGCTGTCCATTTTCTCTTACAGCTGTAAAGTGTTCCTTGTTCTAAACCAGTCCTCTGTTGATGGCACTAGGTGGTCAGTCTCTAACCTTTTGCTGTCAGACAGTGCGGGATCTGTCCTTCCAGATGCGCACAGGGCCCAAGGGTTGGGACATTTGTAATTTAGAGACACCTTGCAAACTGTCTTACGTAGAGGTTGTGCCGTATTCATTCCCACCAGCAATGTATGAAAAACCCTGTTTTCCCACCAGGCTGAGATTTTTAAAGAGAAGGCAAGGAGGCAATGTCAGGGCTCCAAAGAAGCGAGGGATGGAGAAGGCCAAGTCCAGAGCGGAAGCCCAGAGCACTTAGCTTGGCCAGTGAGGGTACACGGATAGCTGAGGACTGTGTGGTCCAGGCCGTGTTGTTTCATTTGTGTTCAAGCCGCAACCATCACAGCTGACAATTGGGGTACCCTCCCCTAGGGGAGCAAGGGACTCCAGGAAGAGAATCTATGAGGAGAGCCTGAGGCAAGAGAGCTCAGCTGGTGAACGGGGTGGGTGGTCTATGAGTAAGGACCAAGATACCCAGCAGAAAAAGAAAATGAATGCAAACTATAACACAGTGGATTTTCATTACATCTAGAGAAGAACTTGTAACTTTGAAGGTGTCTCACCCTGCTTTAGGCGGTGGAAGGAATTGTGGAAACTCCTCAGCGGGACTTCCAGAAGCATCACCCAATCATTTGCGCAGTAAATGTCAAACCCCAACTTCGCACCCTGCACCGCCCAAGGTGCTAAGGATACAAACGTGAAAAGGACAAAAATCTGCACCCTACAGAGGTCTAAAGGGGCTGAGAGCCAGTAGACAAGTATGTAAACAAATAAATAAATTTCAGATAGTCAGGGGAAGGGTTAGAGATTGGGGGTGGGATGGAAAAGAGGGAAATCCTCTCTGAGGAGGTGACATTTGGGCAGACACTTGAATCAGGAGAAGGACTGGCTCAGTCACAGATCTAAGAAAGAATCCAGGACGGATGCAGGGAAAAGCAAAGGTCGGGGTCCTGAGGGTGAAGGAGCACAGAGGCAGCGAGTGAGGCTGGAGGCGTGGCCTGACAGGCAGGCAGCAAGATGGGGAGCCTGCAGTGGGCGCTGGACCACGAAGTTTGGGTCTAATTTTAAGAATAACAGGAAACAGCAATTGGTCACAAAGACACATATTCCACGATTTATGTGAAATGTCTAAAATAGGCAAATCCATAGAGACTAAAAAGTAGATTAATCTCTAAAGTAGATTCACCCAGGCTGGGAGAGTTGGGAGGAAATGAGCCAGTGACTGCTAAGGGATACAAGGGGCGGGGGGAGGGGGGTTTGCGGTGGGGGCGCAGTGATGAAAATGTTCTAACATTGATTACAGTAATGGTCACACAGTCCTGTGAATATACTAAAAAAAACCATTGAATTGTATACTTTAAATGGGTGAATTATATGGTATGTGAATTATATCTCAATAAAGCTATTATTAGAAAAATGATAATGGGAAGTTATTGGAGGGCTGCTTTAATCAGGGAGTAACATTATCACTGTCTGCTGTGGGAGAATAAACTGCCAGGAAGCAAGAGCAGAGGCTGGGAGGCCGCTGTCGTGGGCCGGGGCGGAGGTGGGGGACGTGGAGGGGACGGGTGTGTGTGGGCGAAGGTGCCTTGGCCTGGGCTGGTTGCTTTGTAACAGAAGTTAATGAGGAGGTCAGACTGGGGTATACTTCGAAGCTAGAGTTTGATAATGGATTAGATGTAAGGGGTGTGGGAGAGAGATGGATCCAGGCTATTGAACTACAATGGGGAAGGCTGGAGGAAGGGTTGGGCTGGGGGAGAGGCAGGGAATCAGAGCTCTGTTTTGGTTTGGTTTGGTTTGGTTTGGTTTGGTTTGTTTTCATTTTTATTGGAGTACAGTTGCTTTACAATGTTGTGTTAGTTTCTACTGTACAGCAAACTGAATCAGCTATACGTATGCATATATTCCCTCTTTTTTGGATTTCCTTCCTGTTTAGGTCACCCCAGAGCATTGAGTAGAGTTCCCTGTGCTACACAGTAGGTTCTCATTAGTTATCTATTTTATACACAGTATCCATAGTGTATGTATGTCAATCCCAATCTCCCAATTCATTCCACCACCCCCCTTTCTCCCTTGGTATCCATACACTTGTCCTCCACATCTGTATCTCTATTTCTGCTTTGCAAATAAGATCATCTATACCATTTTTCTACATTCCGCATATATGGGTATATGCCCAGTAGTGGGATTGCTGGGTCATATGGTAGTTCTAAAAAACAGTGGTTAGATGCCACAAAGTAGGTGGCAATGCCTTAACCATATGCATGTTGTCAGGCCCGAGGGCCTCTTCCATCCTTGTCAAGGGGAGTGCTAGCTTTCTTTCCTTTCACGCACCACAGCTGTTTTGGACATGACAGACCTCTGAGATGTCCACTAGGCAGGGGAGATGTCAGGATCAGAGTCACCACCATGCTGATGGCCACATGCTAAGGGCCAGCAGTCCTATGAGGAGAGCTCTACAATTACCCCATCTGTACTGGGCACGTCACGTGCACCGCTTCAGATTCCCTCGGCCTCCCCTCTGGTTTGGTACCCCACTGTGGTAACCGGTTTTACAGAGGCCTCGACCAGTGTCACACAAGTGCAGCCAACAGTGTCCCTCTGCATGCCTCTTAAAGCCTCCTGACACCCTGGTGTCAGGGACACCCATGGGACCCACTTGGCATTGACACATGAGCCACCCAGGACTGCAGGGAGTTAACATCCCTGGGGTAACTCCATAGGAGCCAATGTATAAGTGATCCCCCTTTCTTCTGGAAGGTTCTGAAGTACATTTCATAAAGCTTCTCAGAAGGTCCTGCAGGATGGAACAGCAGTCACCCATAGAGGTGGCCAAATGGTTCACACACCTAGGTCAGCAACCCTCTATCTCTGTTTCACTCTTCCTCTCCCTCAGTCCTGCTCCCCGGGTCATGTTCCCAAATAAACTACTCACACTTAAGCCTCTGTCTCAGACCCTGCACTGGGGAGACCCCATGTAGACGGGAGATACCATCTACTGAGGCACAGAGGATTAAGGTCACACAGCTTGTCAGGGTGGAGCGGGGATTAACATCCAAGCAGGGGGTCCTGAGCTGGAGCTGCTGTTTCATCTTCTACTCTGTTCCCCATTGCTTCTCAAAGATTCCAACCTCTAGATGGCACTGAAAGACATAGGCCAAGATGGGATCTAAGTAGGCAGAGAATGTAAATAGGAAAGAAGTCCCCATACTATGCTAACACTTCGAGGTCAAGAAGAGGAGGAGCCAGTGAAGGAGTTGGAAAAGAGCTGCCATCATGGTAGGAGGAAACAACAGCAATTTCTCTACTATGCAAATGCTGTTGAGAGGCAGGATAAGATGACAGGAAACTGACCTTTGGATGTACCAACAAGGAGGTCATTGGTAACTCGGACAAGTGTAGTTTCAACGAAGTGGCAGAGACGAATGCTTGGCTGGAGTGGGCTGAGAGGGAATGGGGGTAAGGATGTGGGGTGGGAGGAAAGGGGCAGGAGCTAGAGAGGGCGTAGGGTCAAGGGAGGGTTTGCTTTTAGCATGAGAGAGATGATAGCACCTTTAGCTTCTGAAGGGAACCATCTGGTGGAGAGGGGCAATTGCACAGCGCAGGAAGGAGAAGAGTGATTTGAGGCAAAGTCCTGAAGTGAGTGAAGGGGTTGGAATCTGGTGCACAAGTAGAGGGGCTGGCTGGGAATTCGAGAGGAGGCCATCCATTGTAAGAAAGGAAGGCAGCGGCAAGGGTACAGGTGCAGGCACCTTGGGAGAGCTGATGGTGAGAAGACAAGTACTTTTCACATGACTGCATCTATTTTCTGAGCAAAATAAGGAGCAAGGTCATTAGCTAACAGCGGGGAAGAAAGAGGAGGTGTTGAGAGTTGGAGAAGAGAGGAGATGTGAAACGCTCATCTGGAAAGTGGGGCAGTGAATCTAGTAGAGAAACACATTAGGATTACTGGTCAAGCTGAGTGCCCACTTGAGGTTTGTGGTCAGAAAAGTAGAGTGCGACTAGTCAGCGTGGCTGTGAATTTTCCCTGTGGTGTTCAGCTACTCAGCACAGGTGCAGAGTAGGTAGGGCATTGGGGTTAAGCAGGGTCGAGGTGTGTCAGGAGAGCCCAACCAAAGGTAAAGGGCCAAGAGAGTGGAGGGCTTGTTCAACGGGGCGATTATTGTTACAGAACACAGACTCAAGCTGGAGAAAGAGGTAAGTGGGTGAATAACAGACTGATGGACAGTGAAAGAGGGTGAGTTCAGTGGAATGGAAGTCCCAGAGGGGACAAAGAATACAATGGAGGTGACAGAGTAAATGAGCTAAAAACACAGGAAGAGGTGATCAGAGACTGGGGGGATCAAAATTGTTGAGTTCAGGCTATGGCCATGGGAGTTGGTGGCAGAGGTGGGAAGAAGACTGGTGCAGAGAGGAGGTCAAAGACCACCAGTGGTAGGTGTTGGGTAGCTGTAGACAACATCATCTTTGTAGATGTCTTTCCCCTCCCACTGTGTCTGAGATAGCTCCTCATCCCCTGCCACTAATCCTTCACCTGCCTTTTTCCCTTTCATAGCATCTCTGCCTAATATTTTATGCAGTACTTATTTATATGTTAATTAGCCTTGCTCCTGTGGGAATGTAAGAACCTTGAGGGCTGGGACATTTTCTCTCTAGTTTACTTCTATATCCTCAATTCTAAGAATAGTACCTGGCGCATAAAAAACATTCAAAAATATTTGTTGAATGAAAGAATGATTGCTAAGGTCTCAAAAATAATCAAGGAGTGTTGGTGGAGAGGAATATAGTGAGCCAGGCACTAGCATATTCTGGTATTGAGTGGAATGGCCTAGAGTGTGGTAAATTTCTACAACTCGGAAGGGCGGTGGCTGATTTGGTCTGATGGCAATATCTAGCTCTCCTGAAACTCACCTAGATGAGGCAGATTCTTCTGATGCTTTCAAAGGAGATGAAGTTTTAGGGTGAGGAGAAAGGAGAGAAACCATAGCAATCGCCATCAGGAGCAAGGAGGACTACTCCCCGCCTCCAGACTCACTGGTATGAGGGATGTGGAAGAAATAGTGACCACAGGAGGCGGCTACAAGGAAGTTAGGTTTTGGGGATCTGGGAGGTTTCTATCAAGAGCAGGAAGGTGAAGGAATGTTCGAAGAGAAGGTTGAGTATAGGGGGAGATTTTGCTGATGATAAACCATGAGTTCCAGAGAGCAAAGTGAAAGGATTTGGGGGATTGATCAGATTAGAGGAATTACAGAGCTTTACAGGAGTAAAAATCTAAGGGATGAGGATGACCATGAGTCTCAGACTTCAGGTGGTGACTGAGGACACCAGGGTGCAAGGCATGATGGGATTATCCTGATGGTCTTTCAAGGGAAGATGAGTGCCTCCCCCTCCAGCCTGGGCCCTTGGGTGGTATGCGGCGCTGGGGCAGTGATGTTGGGGTTGGGGGAGGGGAAGTCTTGCCCGACACCAACTGTTCAGAGTGGAAAATGCGGGCAGCATTGGGTACAGGAAGGAAAACTGGGTGGGCACTCAAGAGACAAGAAGGTTGTCCCAAAGTTTCCTACAAGCAGTTATGTAACTTTGGGCAAAATGGGCATCATTTTCCTTACCTATAAAAGTGGAGCGGAGAGGAGGTGCCTCCCACCTCTGTAAATCTTGGTCTCTCTCCTTCTCCTTTCCCTGACCTCCTGTCTCCTCAGCCTCCCCACCACTTAGCCCAGGCTTTATTTTCCTTGGGGCCCTGCTTTACGTTAACCGCACTCCTGCTGTCAGGAGAGCTGGGAGGCAGAGCCAAGCTCCCTTCCTCCTCCCTGGCTCCCAGATGCTCCTTCACTGTCCCGTGCCACTCCAACCCTGAGCAACCAAGGAGGTAGGCATGGCCTCCCTTGGGCAGTGAAGTGAACCTCAGGCGTGAATAAGGAGCGGGAACTTCCCACAGGCCATGGGGAGACTCCAGCAGGGACAAGTGACAAAGCCACAGACTGACATGCAGAGGCTCCCCAGGCCCTCTGGAAGGGAGTGAAGCCGGCAGCCCTGGTTAAGGGCTGGGCTCTTTACTATCCGGCAACTCTGGGAGCCTGGGGTTTGGCCCAGAGAAATGACCAGAACGAGGTTTTGGCTGGGGGCTTGATCTGAAGCCCTGGACTAGATGTGGGGGAGGCATATTCTCATCCAGTGTCCCCCAACAGCAAGCGGGATCCTGCCTGACCCGCTGGGCAGGGACAGTAATAACCACCTTGCTGACCTCACTTGTGGGAAAGGTCAAGCAATAAATGCCAACATTCACGAAGCACTCACCATGCACCAGGCATTAAGTACTCATCACGAGGATCCTTGAAGTTGGCCTCCACTAGGATTCCCCCCTTTAGGGATGAGGTGACAGAGACTCAGAACATCTAAGTAACTCGCCTGAAGACCCGCAGCCAGTAAGCGACAGAGTGAAGATCTTAACCTCTAAACCACAGGGTTTAGTTTCCTCGGCAACCTGTGAAGCAGGTATCATGGTCCATTTTACAAAGATGGAAATGAGCTCAGAGGGGCTGAGTGATTTGCCCAGGGCCACGGGGTTCTCTGGTAGCAGAACCAGGACTTGAACCCAGGCCCGACTCCAGCACCCACCCTCTTCTCACAGGCCCACACAGCACCCCCCAGCATCAGCACAGGGTGGGGGTCTTCAGGCTGCCCTGCCCAAGCCCTCAGCTGTGAAAACAAAGAAGCTGCAGTCTCACCCAGGCAGGTTCTGTAGGGCTGAGGAGGCCGCTAGCCAGACGCTGGCAGGAAGCGTTTTGCTGAGATACATCTCCATCACTCCAGAACTCAGGCAGCTATACCTATCCCTCTTGACACTCACCTGGAAGACATAGATTTTCTGATGCATAGGAAAAGTCAGACCAGCTCACGTCTCGATCTGCTCTGAGAACTCTGGCTGGTAAGTGGCTATTTACATTCCCAGCTTCTTTAGAGACTCTCTGGAGACTTTGAAGTCATTGTCAGCTGGTAAGTGTTAACCTCATCATTTTTCAGATTGGATAATTGAGGCATGGAAGGGCAGACTCCTTCAGTGAGTGCTTTTCTGGTGTCTTTTATGTGTAACCTGAGGCAGGAGGTGGACACAAGATGTGTCAGGCCGCTACTACTCTCCAGAAGTTGCAAGTTAGGAGCGGGGTGGGGGATTATTGGGCTGCACCCCACAGGCCTGCAAGCCTTGTAGTTGCTAGTTGCCCAGCTTTGAGACCGAAGAAAGAGTCTGGAGACAGTGACAGAGACATCAATGGATTATTGGATAGGGGGATCTTACACAAAGGTTCCTGGAGCGAGACACCCCCATCGTGTGCAGCAGATAGCGGGCAGGACATGGCAGTAGGCTTCACTACTAGAGGAGAAGAGGTTACCATTTAAGGGGGGGAATTCACATCAGGTGGGCCCATCCGTTACCAGGGACTAATGAAACCCTACAATTAAGAGGATTGTGTAGTCACGTGGGTGAAACAGGGACTGGTCAGCCAGGGGATGTACAGAGAGCAAGGGAACAGCCATGTTGAGTGGCCTGACCACACGGGGTGATGTGCAGGGTCCTACAGCATCCGTTGCCTGATGAATGTGCGCCGATGACGGTGAAGCCACCACGGCTGGCCACGTGGTTCTAGGACCTTAAACCACTCACACTGAAAGTCTGTGGCTTCATCTTGTGGCCACAGTACCAGACTCCACCGCCCATGCCCACCTATAACACATACAATATGTGCTCAATAAATGTTAATTAGCCTCATACAAGGCTCAGGAAAGGCTGTGGGGAGAAAGGAGGTGGTGTTTCACCTGGGCCTTGAAGGGAATTTAGTTGGTGCAGAGATGCGGGGAGAGGACCTAGGCTGACCAAACAGCATGAGCAAGGCCACATGGTCCATTGACGGGAGAGTATAACGTGCGATGAGATTAGGCCATAACTCAGAGTTCCGAGTGGGAACCTGGTTACCACATGGTGGTTTACATTTCTTGTTCTTGAGACTTGGACTTCTCTTAGGCCCAGAACCACATTCTGCTCCACAGGCCTTATCCGTGGCATGGAGCTACGCCTGCCTAGACAGAAAATCTTTTACAAATTGCCCCCGAGGCACTGGATAGGCTGACGAGGTCACTACTTGATGATCTGGCTCCTCCCATTCATTGCGGTGACCACACTCCGTGCTTTAGAGCTGTCTGCAGTGATGGGAAAGTTCTCTCTCTGTGCTTCCAATATGGTGGCACCAGCCATCTGTGGCTATCAAGCACTTGAAATGTGGCTAGTGATACTGGAGTCTGCATTTTACATTTTATTTAATTTTAATTAATTTAAACAGCCATGCGTGGCTAGTAGTTACTGTATCGGGCAGTGCAGGTGTACATTCCTGCCTGGCCATGGACCGCCAGCTCTATAAGAGACTAACTGTGCCGGTTTTACTTACAGGCTTCTCCCCAGCACCTACCCAGGGCCTGGAACATGATTGGCACTTCCTTAATGAAAAGTTGCCAGATAAACAAATGAGCCAATTCTCTGTTTCCCTCACTACTCTATAATCTCTTTAGATACTGTCTTTTCTGTGTATGGAAAAAAACCACATAACATAAAATTTTCCATGTTAACCATTTTTAAGTATACAGTGCAGTAGTGTTAATTATATTCACACTGTTGTACAACAAAAGAGTGTGTCACTTTGCGTTCTCAGACCCCAGCACAGCACCTGGCACGTACTCTTAGTAAACATTGGTTGAAGGACCGAAAAGCGCCATGCTTTTGAGAAGCCAGAGCAAAGATTCCAGTGCCACCTCCTACCCCAGCCCCACGCATTCCCTGGGGCTCTGAGGATACCCTGGAGCAAAAGCTCTAGAGCCGCTGGGTTACAAAGAAGTCGACAATCCACTGGGGGTAGGGAATAAATAAACTTTGTTTTTAATTTCTAAAATAAAATGTAACCCACATAACGTAGGGATTGACAGCAGTACATGTATATAATTTATAAATATATGAAAATCTGGGGCTGCTGCCCCTCAATTTTTTGCCGATTGGCTGGAAACCGCTTCTCTAGGTCCCTGATATGGACTGATGTTTCTAATTGATGAACAGGGTCTCTCTCAGCCTCCAGCTACTTTCTTCCCTCAGTTCAGGGGACCCTCAATAAATAGTATTAATAAATAGCAGGTTGCAGGTGGGAGCCTGAGGAAGGCTGGACTAAAGGGAGATTAGCTCTGCTAAGGGCAGTCTGAGGGCTGTGAATGTAATAGGGAAGAACCCTTGTATTCTATTACTAGTTTATCACTACAGGGATGTTGCCTATAAGCTTAAATTATACCTACTGGCCCATCTCTGGGAACCCTGCCTCCCGGGTAATGAGTGTTAAGCTAGAATACCTTTGTTTAGCTCACAGGAAACATCCCAACCAGACCCACCTGTGAATGGCTGCAGGAAGGAAGAAATTAACACATCCCCTACAGAATCTGGGGAATCCTGACTTTACCTCCTCCCCTTTTAGTATAAAAGAAGCCTGAATTCTATCTCAGGGAAGATGGTTCTTTAGGACATTAGTCTGCCATCTTCTCGGTCTACTGGCTTTCCAAATAAAGTTCCTATTCCTTACCCCAACAGCTCGTCTCTCGATTGATTGGCCTGTTGTGAGGCAAGCAGTAGGAGCTTGGACTCGGTAACATGAATTGGAGCATCGGTCACAAGCATCTGTGTGTTTAAATCATATCTATTTTTGAGCTCATTCCTAGCAGAAGTCAAAATTTACGTTCTGACCCCCAAGTAAATTTTCAGTCTTAGTCATGAAATTGGGGCATCGTCCCCCAGGAGTGCTCAAAAGGAGTTGTGAATCAAGTGTAAGAGAATCCATTTTCTGATCCTCAGTTTTCTATGCTCTCTCTCCTAAAAGCAATCTTCCTAAAAATGCACCTAAGACAAGCCATCCCCTTTCTCATAAAGAGGGCTTTAAGAGAGACAGCTACACCACTCACCCATTTTGACCCCCACTGTGGGCACTGCATTGTGGAGTAGGTATGAGAACTCTCAGGATGGGGTAACAAGTCTTTTTGTAAGTCAGGTGGTTTACACTTCTTTGCTTCCAACAAAGTTGAAGGAAATGCTAATCAAACTGTCAGCAGATCATTAAAAACAATACGATAATAATGATATTAGGCATATAACTTGGAAGAAGTTCAAAGAATTGAATGACATTCCTATGTCAAAACTCATTGGTTTCCATATATTTATTTACTTACTTATGTGAACAATGTTTCTCAATGTTTAAATCTATAAAAATAAAACGTGGGAATGAAATAGATGCTGAACTTTCAGTCTAGCAGTAAGTCAAAGTCGTTCACATATAGATGCACTTATTGGGAAGAAAATGCCCCTGCCACCTCATTAAAAGATGTATTTCCAATAAAATTTACTTTTTACGTTTAATAGTTGTTTATCAAATTTTATAATTATTTACATGGCTCTGATCAATCAAGTATTAATCATGTGACAACAACTAAAACCATAACAAAAATTGTTAGCTAAGGAAGTTTTAACTTAAAATTTTTTATTGATCTATTACTCAATGGAAGATTTTCAATCATAAAAAATACATTATATTAGGATAAAATCTATAACAGGCGTAGAATGGAAATACAAGCTCATGAAGGGAAAGAAACAATGTCAACTTCCAGCTGTTGAAAAATTAGAATCTGTTTCCCTATTTTTTTAATGGATAATGGAGGATATCAAATTGCTATGATATTTAGATTCCACTGGACATTTAAAAGAGATTTTAAATTTTTTGTTTTGAAGTGTCAATATCCATTTTTCTTTGAATTTTCATGACTATAATATAAAATGAAGGGGCTTCCCTGGTGGCGCAGTGGTTGAGAATCTGCCTGCCAATGCAGGGGACACGGGTTCGAGTCCTGGTCTGGGAGGATCCCACATGCCACGGAGCAACTGGGCCCGTGAGCCACAATTACTGAGCCTGCGCGTCTGGAGCCTGTGCTCCGCAACAAGAGAGGCCGCGATAGTGAGGGGCCCGCGCACCGCGATGAAGAGTGGCCCCTGCTTGCCCCAACTAGAGAAAGCCCTCGCACAGAAACGAAGACCCAACACAGCCATAAATAAATAAATAAATAAACAAATACTTAAAAAAAAAAAAAAAATCCACACATAATCCTCAAGGTGAAATAAGCATTTCCATTAAAAAAAAAAAATCAAATGAAGGCACATGGAAAGTGAAAAAAAAATCAATGCTCATAAAATGCTAGAAAGGACATCCTTTGGAACTATTTAAACTCACAATGAAAAATTTTAAATGCCAACTTAAAAAATACAAGAGGGTATGTAATGTAAACAATTCCTTCAGAGGATTTGAAGGTCACTGTCTGGGAGTTAAGGGTCCAGTGTCTACAGCGCCTGCTCCCACCCCTAAGGTACCCATCGGCCTCTGGAAGTGCATCTGTCTGGCTCTGCCTTTACGGGGAATCTTTGGCGTGGCCCCAAAGAACAAAATAAACCTTAAAAAACAAACAAAAACCGCTCCCCAGCATGCCCTGCCCTGGGGCTCTGGAGGCCGCCATCCTGTCCCCCCGCCCACTGGGCTCAGCCAGCCCTCCGCCCCTCCCTCCCCCTCCGCCCTGCCTGCCGTCCAGGCCACCTCCTCCCAGCCCCCGCTGTCCAGCCCCGGAGTAAATAAACCACCGGGCAGGGACCCAGACAATGGGCCTTGGCGAGGAGTTAATGGGCTGGGCCTCTGGCGTTAGCCGAGTGTGACCGGAGCTGGCAGGGGGCCTGGCCTGGCGCCAGCATCGATTACGACTAGACGGAGCCAAGGCAGACTTGGCACGGGCGGGCCCCACAGCTGGCAGATTCAGTCACCCTGGCCACGAGGGCATGAGGCCTGCCCCGGGGGCCGCTGCCACCAGCTGGCCGGGCTCCAGCCAGCTGCGTCACTGCCAGTGGGGAAGGGCCGCCCGGTGAGCCTCCAGACCCCCCGCCCTGACCTTTGGTCCTGCCCACGGGACTGTCCCTGATAGAGCCTCTTCCAGCCCCAGGCTGCCTCGGAGGCTGATCTGTGGCCCCAGAGACTGGGGGTGGGGGGTGGAGGTGGAGTGAGGGCTAGGGGATGGGACAGCAGCGAGGCTGAGGACTGAAGGAGGTTGCTCAGCTTGGCTGGCGTCTGTCAGCAGGAAGAGCAGGTGAAGCAGCCCCCCCTTCTGCTCTCCAGATTGAGGCTTTCTTTTCCTGTCCCTCGAAAACCCTGCGGGGCCACTTGGCTCTGCTCCACCTCAGCAGCCCCACCCTGGAGCGGGATGGGAGGGGTGGCAAGGGAGACAACCTGAGGGCTCTCTCTCAAGCCTTGTTGCTACGAAGCTGTTCACACTGCAGTTTACAAGCGGGGCTGAGCTGGGTGGAAGGGAAATTCTTTGCTTTTTTAAGTTGACTTCTAGCTCCCAGACTCCCTTTGGACGCTCCCCCCTGGGCAGTGAAGTATAGTATAACCCTTCATCCCTGTACGTGTCTCCATCTCAGGTTGGCTCCTGAGCCTATTCCGAGGAGACCTGTGGTCTCACAGTCTTGCTGATTTGGCCTGATATCAGGGAGAAGATCATTCCACTGGGCAGAATCCCCAAATTTTAGGGGATGGTTAGTCCATCTCTCCCCTGAGGGTTCCAGAAAAAGAAGCCCAGAGAGAGAAAACACCTGGCTACGTGCCCAGAGTGACAGTCCCTGCTTCCTGAGGCCCCAGGTGGAGAGCAAGGAGGTCAGGTCCTGCAACGGCCTAATGGTCCCACATCCTCAGAGCTGCAGGTGCACAGGTGCATCCCAGCCCAGGAGGCAATGATAATCCTGCCCCGCCCGTTACCCAGAGAGGGAGGCTGAAACAGGGAGTGAGAGAGGCATTTGAAACAGACCTCCAGGAGCAGAGGAAAAGCAGCGAGCTCTCATGCCACCTCTAGTTCTCCCTTTAACCCTCAGTTTCCCTTGCTTCCCTCCTCAAGCTCTGGGACCAGATCCGCTACTTTTCCATGAGCTGTTCTCAGACGGGGTCTGATAGTGTAATGACTGACTAGCTGAGAGTGGGTGGGTTGGGATGGGGTGGGGGATGGGAGGAGGATGTGTGATCCACCTAATGACGCCAGCTCTCATAACACTGGGGACGTGCAGCCTCTGAACTGTGAAAGACAGATGCACTGACAAGTAAGAAACAAACTGGTCTGGGACTTCCCTGGTGGCGCAGTGGTTAAGAATCTGCCTGCCAATGCAGGGGACACGGGTTCGATCCCTGGTCCAGGAAGATCCCACATGTTGCGGAGCAACTAAGCCCATACGCTGCCAACTACTGAAGGCTTCGTGCCCTAGAGCCCACGCTCTGCAACAAGAGAAGCCGCCGCAATGAGAAGCCCGTGCACCTCAACAAAGAGTAGCCCCCGCTCACCGCAACTAGAGAAAGCCCGTGCGCAGCAACGAAGACCCAGCGCAGCCAAAATATAAAATAAAATAAAAATTCTATAAAAAAAAAAAAAGAAACAAACTAGTCTGGACTCGGGATGAGAAATGTCCAGACATTTTGGACAAAGGGAGAAAGAGAGGAATGGTGGGAGAGATGACTTTTCTATAAAAGAAATATGGACATTTGATGGAGAAATAGAAACACATACAATTCTTTTTTTCCCTCACTACACTTACTTTTTTAATGTCCTTTGAGGACCTACAAAAATCACTTAGGTCGTTTAGGAACATAAAATGTGCTATACATAACTTGGCTCATAAAATTGTCACCTTTGTTATATGGTTTTAGAAATGAGAAGGCCTGTTAAAAAGTTAAAAACGTGTTGTTAATGGAGAGCATTTACTTTTCCCTAACATTTTTTAAAACCAAAAGACTCCTCAGGGAGTTTGATTTTTTTTCACCCTGCCCTTCACCTCTACAGCCTGGACTCATCCTTTTGGCGTCTGTTTACACAAGAGATGGCAGACCTTTCGCTCTGGATAACCTCACACCCAGGGCGGGCTTCATGGGTGTGTGACCCGAGCAGCCACACAGGGCCCCAGACGTGTTCAGAAGGGCCCTGCACTTGGTTTAATAGTCTGTTGTCACCATCTTAAATTTTTTCATCATGTTTTAACAAGGGGCCCGCATTTTCATTTTGCACTGGGTCCCACAAATTACGTAGCAGGTTCTTCTCACAACCCACCAGCCCCCCCGCCTGAGGCCGACGCTGACCTTCCGCATCCAGGTCCCTCATTGCTGGGCCTCATCAGCACAGAATCTCCCCAGGACCCCGGATGGCCTTGCCCTCGCTTAACTCTCCTTCTATGCCGGCCCCTGCATTCCTCCCCGGATCCTCCACTGTCCCCAGACAGCTTATCGGCATCTATGTCTTACAGCCCCCTTTCCTCTGGCTCCGGTGATGCCAGGAACCCTGTGAGCCCGTTTCCAGCCTGGGGTCAGTTTGAGCAGCCAGACTTGCTCACCACACCAGCTGGGGCTCCCCTCCAGAAGCATGCCTCACGCAGAGCGGGCAACCTTCAAAGGGGCCATGCCTTCCTGGTCGCTGCCTTCGCATCCTGATCCAGTCTGATGGTGCTTTTGCAGTCTTCCTGTCAGCTTGGGGGGAGAAGTTCAAAGAGACTCTGTCTTCCTTTCTGGCTTCCTTTCCAGACGGAGCAGCTTTCTCTCGGCGTCTCCCCTGCCCCACCTCTCTCGAGGAAATTGGTGTCTTTCGCGCTCCCTCCCTCCCCCCAAAAGGTTCATTCCTGAGGGTTATCCTGAAAGCAGGTATGGGGAGGGGGGAAGGGGAGAATCCGAAGCACAAGGCAGGTCAGAGGTCAGCCAACACCCTGGCTCGGGGGTCTCTTTGCCAACGCTCTCCTATGGAGTTAAACGCTCGGAGGGTTAGATAGGAAGAAGGAGGGAAAGCGAGCTCCTGGGGCTAGAAGAACATAAGCACCTCTCATAAGAGCACCTGCATCACCATTTCTGAAAGAAGGTGATGAATTGTTCCTAACTTGCTTCTGGACATACTTCCTAGGGGCCAGTGACCAACGGGGGTTTGCCCCACCTGCTGCCTTCCTGCGGGTGAAGCTTTCCAGGGAAGCTATTCACTAGGAAGAACCTTGGATCCCAGGGGTCTTGGAAGGGCCCTCTGAGCCCAGAATGTGTGGCAGGCACTCCCAGCCCCGACTGGGAGTTTCCCGCTTCTCCGGAGGCATACGTGTTGCTCAGCACTGAACCAATCTAACTCCTCCAGAAGACCTAGTATAGTGCTCAGGGAAGTGTGCATGCACAATTAACGTCACGCCTCCATCCCTGCTCTCCCTCTTTCCTCCTCTAACTATTAAGATGGGTCCACAGGACCTGGGGGTAGAAGCGCCTGCCTGCCGTTCCCATGCCAGCCATCACCACTCACTGCAGGAGAGCCCACCAGGCCCAAGGACAAGCTCAGGGCTCTGAGTCTACCCTTCCAGATCAGCACTGAAGCCAGCTAGATGCAACCTGTGCACTGTCCCCGAAGCTGGGGACAGGAATATATAAGTAGGACCGTGAGCAGGCCAGGAGACAAGGTGAACAGTAGGCCCAGCATTAGCGGAAACACTCTCTGAAAATCTAAATCCCGAAAGGGTCAAGGGAACTGGTTTCCAGAGAGGCTCCAAAGAATAAGCCTTGTGGAGAAGATTCCAATGGCGGAGGAATATCTACTGGGGCTCTGGAGTAAGAGGGGAGGCACCGTGGGGCGGGAGAAGGACAGAGGAGCACATGAGGGCGCTCAGCAAAAGTTACTTCTCACCCCCCAAAAGGGAAGAGGAGTAAGGGTGGAAGTTTTCTTCTAAGCAAGACTGTCAAGCTGCCGGGTAAAAGCAGAAGGGGAAAGAGGTACACAGGGCAGGAAAATCACACCATCAGAATCAAAGTGATTCACTTTGAGCCTGGTGAGGAGGGGAATGGAGTACGGGGTGAAATTTTAGCCACCTTAGTCAATCGTGTGACCCAGTAGTGCTGGGGACTTTCCTCACAGAATTAATGCACATGGACGTGGAATACCCTTTGTGGCCAGAAATGGTTAGCTGTGCACGAGTCATGTGCCCTTCCGTAGCATGCAGGTGATGCTGGGAAGTGCCCACCCAGCCGGGGACTCTATCCCCAAGTTCCCCTTGCATAAGTGTGGCACCGTGTGACTGGTGCTCACTAATGGGAAATGAATGGAGCCGGCGTGTGTCATTTCCAAGTTGATGTTAAGAAGCAGATGTGCCTTCTTCACCCGCTCTTTCCCCATCTGTGGTGGCTTTTGAAGGTACATGCTGAAGTTGGCTGAGTGACAAGCTAGAACGAGCCTGGATCCCTGAATCACCCATCAAACACCCACATTAGGCAGCTGTGTGAGTGAGAAATATAAACTTTTTTGTGTTCAGCCTTTGAGATTTGGCCAGGGCCGGGGGCCAGGGTGGGGGGGGTTGTGTGCTATATAATATAGCAGTTAGCATTCCTAATATCTCTGACCCAGATGTTGCACTTATAGAAATCATCAGAGATGCAAAGATTCAGAGAGCCTAAGAAGAAAAGAGCAAAACCTCAAACGGTTATAATCTCAGTGAACACTGCAGCGAGCTCTGAAATATGGGAATGGGAAGTGGGCAGCCGAGGAGAAAAGATAGATTGGGCAATTGCACTGTAGTACAAGTACTAATAGTTGTGATAGGAATAAGGAAGAACAGCAGTTGAGAAGAAAATAAGAAAACGGATCAACAAGGCTGGTGGTTAACAAGTGCGTAAACGGAACCCTCTGTGCAAGCATTTTGAGAGAGGTTGGTGAACAGATCCTGCCATGGAAATACTTTGTTAATTGCAATCAGGGGCACTCAGCATTTTTTCCTAAGAAATCCTTTGACATATGATGAAATTACCAAGGTCTCTTTTACCTTTTATATCTAGATTTCTCCAGCCCAAGTATCCCAACATTAGTGTTTTCATGAATCTGAAGACTTTTCTTCTCTTGCTCATAAGTGATACTTCTCACCATCCTCTCTGGCCCCAGGCAGTGATGGTAGTATTTCTAGAGTAAGTACTGGAAGTTATGTCTGAAATATACTATATTTGTATATTGTTTTCAAATTGCTTTCACATACAGTTTCAATATTTTGCAGAATTGTAATCCCTACTTCAAACAGAATCTTCCAGACTGGCAACACTCATATACACCAGAGTTGATTTTCAAAGCTCTATCGTTTCATTTTTTTGAAATAGTGATCTCAAATGTGGGCAGAAAGTGAAAAAAAGAAAAGAAAAAATTTTCCCCCTTGGTAACTGTGTTAGTCAGGATAGGCTGGGGTATGCTGCAGTAATAAAGTAACTCTGAACACAGTGGACACAAAAAGGCTTCTTTCTTATGTTATGTGTTCATTCCAGGTTGGCCAGGGGCTCCGCTCCACATAGTCCTCAGGGACCCAGGATGACAAAGGTTACATCATGCTGTAGCTGCACTACCTGGAACAAGAGTCCTCCTCAATCACTGGAGCAAGGGAAGAGAATAAAAAATGGCTCACGCATATATTCTATCCCCACCTGAAGGTGACACAGCATTTCTGCTTCTATTTCACTGCTCAGAAATTGTCACATGGCCCCCCTAATACGCAGGACTGAATACAGTTTTTAATGAGCACCGCTGTCTTTGCCATAATTACTATGTCTTCTCCCATGCCGTCTGCCATTTCCTCTCTGGGACTGTTTTCTCTTCATCTTTACGTACATACGATAATCTAACTTTCTGAGATTGCACTAAGACAGGGACAGCAAACAGGTACTGTCGTGTCCTCCGCCCATGCCCAGTAGACAGTGCTGATTGCTCGTAGCACTCTTTTCTGCCACGTCCACATGTAGCATCAGAATCCTTCCCAACACAGGTGGCTGCCACTTTCTCAGTATCATCACTAGAGATGAAACTTATCCGCCACTCCCAGTCTATGGAATTTCACTGACCCCTAGGACACAGAACTTGGTTTCCTTGGCTCCACCTCCATTACTTTCTTTGGGGATGGACATGAGACCAACAGACACTTGATCACTGCTGTTATCTATACTGTTTACAAATACCTAATCTGGGGCCCCCAGTGTTACCAGCAATTTCAGGCTCTGGTATTTTCCCTTCAACTTCTACCACTTTGATCAGGGTAAGAACAATCAAAGGAAACTTGACTTCCTTCACAGCTAACATGGGCTAACACAAAGACTGAACGAAAAGAAATCTTTAGGGAAAAACAGAAACGCAAGTCCTTCTGACCCAGAACTTTGAAATGGATCAGTCCAGACCTCCTCTCCAGAAGCCTCTAAAGCTTCACAAGTCACTCCCCTAAACCAAGGAAGGGAATCTTTCTTTCCTATCATCAGTGACATGGAGCAAAGAGAACATCTTTCATTAAAAAATTATAAGTTAAAAAAGAAAGATAATACACCTTTCCTTAAGAGTTTAAAAAAGTAGGATCACAGTAAGAAAATCCAGAATGTCCTTTCTCTCAGCCGTTAAAACTCTGCTCACCATTTTCTGTTTCTTGCAAGCTTTATCCCGAGCCCCTGGGGTCTCTGGTAAGAGACACTTTAGAAAATAGAGAAGTTGGGGCAGGCTGCTGGCTTCCTTGTGTTTTGGGGTTTTTTTTTTTGTTGTTGTTGTTTCCCTCTAAGTCATTTCCCAAAACATCTTAAAGTCCTCACGTTATACAAAGTGAAGATTTGTTCTCTTACACCATTAGTGGAGAAGTCTCTCCAGACAGAAGTTTCACTACTGTTGCTGTTTGGAATTGGCTCAGCAGACGTAAACAGGGTCATCCGGGGCCAAAGAGGGTGGGTGTTTAGTTTTAAAGCTCTGGGGTTAAGAGTGAAAGCATGTGACTCTAGCCTGGCCAGAAACAGAGAAGCCTTTGTGTGCAAGGAGCAAGCGACTGGCAGTCCTGAGGCTAAACACAGGGGGAGCGGGGAAAGAGAGCGCTGACACAGGTTTCAAGGGTCTAATAGGATGCCACTGGAGGGAGGTTAACTCTTTGTGTCAGGCTGCCAGGCTTCCGTGGGGAGAGCTTCTGTTTGTGGCTCACGGTAGAGCAAAGAACTTCAAAAAAATAAATAGAGCTTCCTTGGCTTGCAAAGGGACAGAGTACTCCTGTAGCCAGTGTGGAGAAGAGGCAGGCTGAAGCAACTGGAAGCAAGAGCAATGTCCATGGGGAGAGTTTTTGATAGATCATACGATAGAACTTCCTTGGAGTCCCAACGTCTAAACACCGCAGGCTGTTCCTGTGCCAATGTTCCCCCCAACTCCTCCCCCTTCTCATCCTGGACGGCTGGGATGAACCAGAGAAGACAACAGGACAGCCGGGACCACATCTCCCCCTCATTGCCCCTCCTCCAGAGGAGGAGGGTTGGTGCTGGGGAAGGAAGGCTGGTAGGCTGCTGACTCAGCCCACCCTGGCTGCACCCTCAGGCACCAGCAGCCCACGGCAGCCTCATTCACCAAGGTGCTGGGGACCCACGGATACTTGGTGAGCTTGGGCTCTGCTCACGGCCAACACTGAGCCTTGCCCACCATCCTATACTGCTCATAGCCTGCCTGCCCAGGGCCAGCGTGCCCTTTCCCCGACCCCACCTCTGCCCAGAAATTGCTGCATTCAATCTTACTGAAGTGAGCAAGTCAAGTTTCCTGAAAGTCTGCAAAAATCTGACTTCCAGACTTTGGCAGGGGAGGAAAAGGAAACAAGATTCATTTTTCCACTTAAAGCCTGGACCCACGGGAGGAGTTCAGAAATAAATATGGCAGAGGATGGCGTATCTCACTGAACATCACCACATCAGGTCTCATTCCATTCCTCCCATTGTTATTCGTCACTCCTTCCTTCCACAAAGATTTCTGGGCATCGTGCAGGTGTCAGGTTCTTTGCTCGATAGTGGGGATATAGTGGTGAATGAGACAGACCAGTTCCTGCCACCAGGAGTCTTTCCAGACAGGCACAGAGCCATTCACATGCTAATCAAGAAAATGCTGATCAACGTACTGGGTAAATGGTGGCTGCCAGCGGTGAGAGGCGGTCCTGATGGAATGACATCCATTCTTACAGGTGAATTTCAGTTTCCCCAGTCGATGAAATGTCACCAGCTCTTCTCTACGTTTCAGGAGCGGGATCACTGAAATTAGGTATATGGCAACAGCAGCAGCATATTGAGATAGTACCGAGCCTTAGTGCTCTGCCCAAAGGCTCACTGACCCCAGGTTTGATCTACCGGACTCGGCGCTGATCTACCAGACTGTGGTCACTGTTTAAAACAGTACTCAGCCCACTTGAGTGTGTGTTTGTGTGTGTGCACAGTCCCTGTAAAATTTGTACCTGGTGCTCAAGGGCACTGGGCAAATGTAATGATGTGTTAGAAATGAGGTTGCTACCGGGCACTGAACCCTCTCCACTTCAAAGACAGAATCACTGAGCAGAACCCTGGGCTCACTCAGGTGAAAAGCAAGAACTTTTATCAGGGGTGCCCAGAGTTCCCAGGTCTTTGACCTTGACGGCCCCTGGGTCTCCCAGGGCCACGGGCCATGGTCTCCTTCACTTCCAGCATCCAATTGCTTCCACCAGCTCCTTCAGCACGATCCCGAGACACCTTCATCAGAAGCCCCTTTCCTCCCTGAGTTTACAGGAAGGCACCCAGGCTCTTTGCCCTCCTTCAAGCTAGAGGAGGTAGAAGGGCCACAAAGACAACCCCTACCCAGGCGGGGGCCTCCAAAAAGGAACAGACGTCTGTCACACCTTCAGCCCCCCTGTGTGCTGCTGGAGAAATGGGCGTCTCTGGACTCAAGAACGCAGTAGAGTAAATACAGTGCTTCCAGGGACTATGCCGCCCTCCTTCATGTTGGACACAAGGGTGAGGAGTGTGGGAGAGAGTCACCTCCGGTGGGATGAGCAAAGGCAGGAGCAGAATGAGGAAAGAGCTTGCTCTGGTTTCTGAGTTTTTGCAGTCCTCGTTCTTATGCTTTTTTCCTTAGAGTCCTTAAACCTGGAGACCAAGTGACAGATAAAGAGACCCAATAAACTGCCTGAAATCTTACAGAAAAACTCTTGAGTCTGTGTATTCTGTGCCGTCTCCTGAGGAGAGGATCCGTATACAGTCTCAGCAGAGTCTCTTTTAAAAGAGTTCAAGACCCAATAAAGAAACGATGGAAGAAAATGCTGGGCAGGTCACAGATATGCAGCCTGGTCCCACCCCAATGTACAGATGAGGACATCAAGAACCACAGAGGTGAAGTCACTTCCCTGCCCTAAGTCAATCAGCCAGTTAGTGACAGAGTCACCTTCAAAATCCAGTCTCCTTAATCCCAGTCAGGTGGGCTTCCCACTGCTTCATAGCAACTGGCTTTCTTTTAGGACCTAATGTTGAGGGCAGGGATCATGTGTTTCTTCCAAATCTGTGCGTGGACTTACAGTGGCGTCCTGGTGAGGGGCTCAGCCAAGGCCGTCAACTGGTTCAGTGGACCTCGTTTGTCTTCTCTCACAGGCAGGTTTCGGCATCAGTTCAAACACTAGTGACAGATCTGCCTGCAGAGTACCATGGAGTCTGAAAGGTAGCAAAGCTGAAGCCAGACAGGATACCACTTACATCACTTACTCTCACCCTCCCTTCAGGGCAATTCCAATTCTAATTCCACGCGGAGCCTTCCCACGTAGGAGGGCAAAAACTTCTCTAGGGAAGCAGGGGATTAAGGGCAGAATGGCTGGCTTCAGGGTCCAGTGGAGACTCATTTTCCGCAGGGGCTGGTTCTAAGACCTCCTGTAAGGCCAAAATCACAGGAAGTGAAAATTGCCCTTGAAAGTCCTGTCAGACACCCATGAAGTGCAAGATCACTTCTCAGGGAAACCCCAGACAGACAGCTTTCCTTCAGGTTGGAAGAGAGTTCTCTTGCCTCAGTTGAACAGCCGAGGAAACCGCTGACATTTAGGGCCAGACTGGACTAGAAAAACGTATCTTTGAGGGATAAGATGCTGGTGCGATAAGAGGTCAAGAAAGGGCTGTCATGCATGTTCTCATGTCCCACTCACGCCAGGTACCACCTGTTCACTGAGAGCAGGGCCAGAGACAGGTCTGCTGCACTACCTCATACGTACATTTCTCTCTCTCGCTCTCTCTCCCCTCCCTCCACTGCATCCCCACCCCCGCACCGGAATCACTGAGCTTATATAGTGTAAATTGATTGGGTGCTCCAGGAATCGCCACCTTAATACTAGCCTCTCAACATGCTGTCACCTTGGGCTGCCACTCCTGAATTCCTGACCCACAGAAACTGTGAGATAATAAATGTTGGTGGTTTTAAGCGGCTACATTTTGGGATAATTTGTTATGCAGAATACAAATATAAGGATATATGGTATGCAGAATACAAATATAAGGATATATGGTATGCAGAATACAAATATAAGGATACACATACAGAATACTCATACAAGGGGGTAGCTGGAGAGGCAGCCTACAGAATGTGGAATGGATCCAGTAGGGCAAGCTTTCCAGTGGGAAGGGATGGGAGGGAGTCTGTCTTTTAGAAAGGTCCCCTGGCAGCAGAGAAGGCACTGTGGGTAGGACAAGGCTGGCAAAGAGACCAGGTAGGGGCTCTGCAGTTGTCCAGGGAAAGAAACAATGTGGCAGAGATAGAGAGAAGATAGGTGCAAGGCATATTTCTGGATAAGAATGGTCAGAGCTGGGACTTCCCTGGCGGTCCAGTGGTTAGGACTCTGCGCTTCCATTGCAAGGGGCACAGGTTCAATCCCTGGTCAGGGAACTAAGATCCCGCAAGCCACGTGGCACAGCCAAAAAAAAAAAAAAAAAAAAGAGAGAGAAAGAATGGTCAGAGCTTATGGATCAGCTGCCTCCAAATAATAATAATAAAAGTAATATTATTAATAATATTAAGAGCTAACATTTAGTTAAATACTAACATGTAAAAAACACTACGCTAAGCCCCTTACACATATTGACACATTTAATGCTTACAACAACCTTATGAGGTGGGTACTAGTATCGTCTCATTTTACACATGAGGAAACCGAGGCACAGAGAGACTGTGTGACCCGCCCTGTGCCGCACAGCTGGCAAACAGCGGCGCCTGGGTTCAAACTTGGGCAGCTGTGCCTTTAACTTCTCACTGGACTTCGTCTGGAGGGATCAGAGAGAGAAGGGAGGGGGTGAGGTCTCAGGTTTCTAGCGGGGCAACTGAGTGCAGCCTCACCCAAAGTAGGCACAGATGACTTGAAAGAAAGCCGTTACTATCACAATCACCTAATTCCCTGCGAATCTCAGAAGAGCTGCTTCACGGGCTCAACTACAACCCTGCATGTGAAATGTAGAATAACATCCGGACATGGCACCAGGCCCCACTTCTACCACACTCCAGTAAAAATAAACCTCTCTGTCCAAATATAGAGTGGTTAGAAGTGCCATGTTTTACAGGAGAAGAGGCAGTTATTTGGCATTAAAAACAGACAAGTTTTGGCTTCCCCGCAGATCTGGGCAAGAGCACTGCAATTTCCAAATGGAAACCAAGATGGATGGGGTAAGCCCCCCTCTGACTGACTCAGCTATTTAAAAAGCCCAAAGAGAAAACTGCATCCCTCTGCTGGGCCTCAGTTTTCTCATCCATAAAACGAAGAGGTTAGACAAGACAACTGACGTCACTTCAAGCTCCCACTCTCTACAAGGCTAGGAACCAGAGTGGAAGGCTGGTCCTCAGAGAGCCGACAGCTTCCTAAGTATGGGGGCCCAGCAGCGGCACAGCGAACTGGCCCTCCAGTTTACAGCTTACTGCTGATAGGACCAGGAGTGGTTTTTCCCAAGGATTTTTAGAACTCTGTCAAGCGCTTTAAATTACCCCTTTGAGTCAGACACATTGCTAATCTGCAAAGAAAGACAAGCCAGGAAGTCCCCCTACAACTAGCCTACCTCGTGAGATGCTACCTCGACAAAAGGAAAGCGAAGCCCAGCTTGACAGGGGTGGGGGGTTGTGCAGAGGGGCCGCCAGGGCACTTTTGGTCACTGAGGCTGCCAGTTGCTGAGGGCTGGCCCTGGGCAGGTCCTTTGTACACACTCCCCTTAATCCTGCAAGGCAGGCACAGCTGTAATTTACACGTGGAAGAACTGAAGGCTCAGAGAGGTTAAACAACTTGCCTATGATCATTCAGCTGGTGGAGGCTGGAACCGGATCCAAATCCAGGTCTGGATCCAAAGCCCATGTTTTTCCACTTCATGGGGCCTCTGCTGTGCTGCTTACTGTGTGGTCAGAATGGCTCTTTACAACCCCAAGAGGGGAAAGGAAGTCCTGACAAAAGCCGGGGGTCCCGGACAGTAACTCAGGAGGGCAGCTGAGAAGCAAGTTGGGAGTCTCTAATCCACCAACAGATCCCCTTGTATTTTTACTACACCTTGAAAAAGACAAGCTTTGCTTTAAATGGTTTTATTAAAAACTGTACCAATTGATGGGGGAAAAGATACACACACATATATGCATGTGAAGAACACAAAGCCAAATATTCTGTACAGGTTTAAAAACAATGAGTCCCCATCCCCTCCCTCTCTCTCCTTGTTTCTCTCCCAGAGGCAGAGTGCCTAGAACCCAGCACAGCTAACCTGGGAGAGACAAAATGCTACATTCTCACTGGGTCTCCCCCGACAGGCCCTGTGGACCCAGGGATGGGGCAGCCCACTGGGCAATGCTCACAGAGCAGGGAGAGGCACTGGCCTCCTATGCACAGAGAGGGGCAGTGCGAACCGGGAGCCTGCAGGGCTCCGAGCACCTCCCGCCCAAGAGGCTGGCGCATCTATGAAAGAGTGCGGCTTTCTCTGCGGTTCCCTCAAGGCTCAAAGTCCCCACCAGCCTTGAGGAGCCCACTGCCCACACTGTCCCCAGGAGGCTTCACAGCCTGATGGGTTAAGGAGTCTGGCCAGGGTGGTGTCTCACCAAGGTGTCCCCACCTACACACAGAGGGACCCCGCAGGTTCCTCCGGCCTGGGCTGCAGCCCTGATGTGCAGAAGCCCGCAGAGCTGAAGTGCCTGCTTCTGCGGGCTCTCACCTGCCCTACCCCACTGCATCAGGTCCCTCAAACGAGACAAGCTCGCAAGCTCTCCACGTGCTCCTTGCTGACTAGGACAGTCACAGTGGCTCCCCAGCCCCTAGTGGAGGCCCTGGCTGGATCATCCCAAATCACCCCCTCCCTGCCAGGCCCAGGCCGGACCCATCCTTGGATGGGGCTGGGCCACTGGGGACAGAGAGACAAGTCAGCTGGGCCCCTTTGAGCGCTCAGAACGTGCCTGCCACATAGCTCCCGACACAGACCCCCTCCCCTAGGGGCTCGTGGAGGGCACTGGGAGGTGGTCTTTTTCTGCCTCGGACTGAGCAAGAAAAGGCCACGGGGGCAGCTCTCCAGCAGCCCAGACTTTGAAGTGGGCAAAGGCAGAGAGTCCTCCAACTCTCCGGGAGAGTCAGACGGGGGGGCCTGAGGGGGTTCCCTCCCCAGTTCTGTCTACCGGCTTCCAGAATCCCCTCCTCTGGGGTTCTGAATTAGAAGGGCTGTTTTGACCCTGAATATCAGGCTTCCCCTCCTCCAGGGCAACCCTACCGGGGAGGGAGGTTTCCAGTCCCTCTCCCACCCCCACCCTCAGCAAACCACAAAAGCTCCGCAAGTCTTCTGTTGGTTACAGGTCAGGAGCCAGGTCACACTGTCCCTCCCTCTAAATCTGATTCTCACTCCCTAACTAGAGACAGCCAAGCTCCCGGGGGATGGGGAGAGGGAGCCCAGGGGGAGGGACATGTGTCCTGAGGTTGGACTTGAGGAATGTTCAGACCAACTCACCAGGCAGAGGGGGAAGGGGCCAGTCTAGACCACTAGGCCAATTAAAAACAGCCAGCCAGGAGGAACCTCTCTTCCTCTTGGGGCTATTCTACCTCCTGGGTTCTGGGGGGAGGGGAAGGAGAGGCATTGTACACTTTGCCCTGGCTTGCTTAGGATAGTGAGTTAGTTCCTGGCTTCACAGAAGATGGAGACAGTGCAGTCAGATGACCCTCCACCCGGCCCCAGGTGCGATGTTCAGCTGAGCTTCTCAAACTCTTGGGCTCAGTTCTCAGGACAGGCCACAGGGCATCCCACCCAGGCCCGGCAAGGTCTCTGAAGGTGATGGCTTTGCCTCGGCACCAAGGCCTGGACCATTTATTTGCTCTCTCACTCAGCTCACGTGGAAAGTCTGCTGAGAGTAGATAAAAGTGGCCGGTAGAAATAATCCTGGTTTTCTTGTGTGTGCCACTCAAAGATACACCAGCAGCCTGCCCATCACAGCCTTGGTCCAGGAGAGGGAAAAACAACACATGTCCTATGCACGTCAAAAAATGGTGTGGAGACACACAGGGAAGGGTGGATTTCACAATGGTCAGAGTGTCCCAGCACCAGTCTTCATGCCTGTTCCCTGGGTTCCTTCTTGTAAGCAGGAACCTATCTTCTTAGCAGACAAACCATGGTACACACCCTGAGAATATAATTCTGTCCAAGAATAGGTAATACCTCCAGAACATCCAAGCAGAACAAAACCAAGGCTTATGCAGTCTGAAGTCCCTCTCCGAGCCACTGTGAGCCCATAGGGCACCTTTGTGCAAATTAGGAAAGGCACCCCTTCCTGTAAGCAGACACAGCCCTACACTAGGGCATACAGCTTAGTGAGCAGAGCCCGGGCTGGATTCTAGCTTCCATTACCTTCCACTGCAGGTGGCCTTGTGCAGTGAACGACCTGCCTGACCGTACATCAGGAAGATCAGTGTGTCCTTCAACGGTAACAAAGGCCTCCTCTCTGCAGAATTAGAGGAGCTTGGGCTTGTTCAGATTTGACAGTCTACTCAGGACTCCTCCAATTTCCTTGGGTAGCCCTGGGGTCTTCTCTGCCCAGGGAAGCCATCTTTTCCTTGGGCCTTGCTTCACCGTTAGCACCAATGTTAACTTTTCTCACATAGGCAAAAATGATAATTTAATTTCTAGGTGAACAGATTCCCTGTGTCTGCTCCCAGAGCTGCCAGACTGGCTGCTTTAAATTCTCTCCATTAGTGCCACAGCAGGGAGAGAAGGGAAGAAGTTCAGAGGCGTCTGTGATCCTGCTGAGTTCCAGAGCATGTCTTTCTGGCCTGGCTGGAAGCTGAAGGAAGACAGGAAGTGTGTACCCAGCTTGGACAGTTCCGCACTCTAATCACTGTCTGTTACTCTAAAAGACACATTTCAGCTGACAAAGCCACTGTGCTGGCTTCTTCCTGTATCCCACTAGGCGTGAGAAAGGAATGGGGATAAAAGGGAGGAGGTATGTGGTTTCCGAGGAAACCAAGGGGTCTGGGTTCCTCAAGGCTGACTCTCACAGGTGGGATGGCCGCCTCGTTTCCCAGAGCCACCGCAATGCAATCCTGTCCCTTCCGGTGCTAGAGTGCTGCTATCGGGGGTGGGACGCCGTCTGTTGGCTGGGTCTTTCAAAACAAGAGCTGACAAAGGCACAAGCTGCTGGCTACAGCTCACTGACTGGTTATTTGTTTGGCTCATCCATGGTTGACACCCAGCCAGTCCCAGGCAGCCAGAGGGGGCAGTGGTTCTGCACCTCAGGACCAATCCTGGGGCTTCCAAGTAGGACCAAGTCAGACATGAGGCCTACCCAGAAGTTTGGTTCATTTTTGCGGCACATCTGAGGGGTCCACGGAGAAACCCAACCCTCCCTGAGGTCTGCTGGAGATGACAGGGGCTGGGCAAGAATCCCTGAGCCCTTGGGGCGGGCAATGGCTGGGCCCAAGGAGAACCCAGACATGGAGCTGGCTGACCGACCTACTGAAGTTGCCACACGCAGCTGGAAAGGCCTTGTCTGAGGCCCTGGTGGGTTAAAGCAGTGTGACCCGTCGGATCTGGGCCCCATCCACAGTGGAAGGCTGATACGTTTGGTGGAACCAGGAGTCTAATCCAGTCTCCTGTTTCTTAAATAAGTTCCTGTGGGAAAACTACAGTCCACTCGCCGGAGCACAGCACTACCTGGTTGTCTTCAACCACTGACGACCGAAGGATCTACTTGTCCGAGCCCTTGGGAGGTCCCACATCACAGACACACCAGCCTCTACTTCAACAGTGTTTGACAAAGGGCCCCATTCCTGGTCGAAGCCCTGAACGGGGAAAGAGGTCCCGCTTGGGTATGTCTTATGTACACAGAGAGAAATTTTTAAAATAAAAACACAAAACAACAACAACTTCACAAGACACAGTGTCAGTCCTCGCCGGTGTCCTTCCGTGGTGCCCCATGTGAAGAGGGCAGCCCAGCCTCACCTGGGACCTGCCCCATTCCTGTTCTCATCTCCATTCACAGCGAGGTTGTGCAGAAAGAGGAGGATCTGCCACCACACACGATTTCGGTTCTGCTGGTGCTGAAAGGAAAACAAAACAAAACAACGTAACTCCTAAACGCAGCCTTAGACGACTCCTTATCATTTCCAATCAAAGTTCAGATCCACACGTCTTGGGGCGACACTTTAATGCCATCAGGACTGCAAACTGGGGGAGTTGGGGGAGGGACGAGAGAAGTGGCGATGAGGGGGAGATAGCTGAGTTCTCCAAATACAATTGCAGTGTGAACATTAAAAAGAAAAGACCAGGCTCTTTATGCACGGTGCACAAGAGGATTAAACTTTTTCCCCTGCTTGCAGGATTTTCCGAAGTTTAGCCAAGTGCTGCTTTTAATCAGATTGGCTCCTGAGCCCCGCAAACCTCAGCTGCATGAACAACAAACTTTCTTCAGCAAGAAAGAGAAGAAGTGCCCCCCTCTCTCCCCCAACTCCAAAGTAACACAGAAAACAAGGGGGAAAAGCGGGGGAGCCTCCATCTGCAAGTGATTTGACACTGTGAAGGTCAAAGGGTTAATCTTCCATTTAAACCACACTGCTGAGGCAGCAAAAATCTGATTTCATCCAGTGCAAACACGCACACACACAGACACACACACACACTTGTGCGCCCGCCCTCTCTCCCTTCCCAGCATCTCCAGCTCCGTGCTGCCCTTTTTATAGCTGCTCTTGACAGTAAGCCATAAATAATCCCTCTTGGAGCGCTTTCCTACTGACTGGAGCCAATTAAACGTTAAGCAAGAACATACTTGAAAACAAAACAAAAACAAAGAATGCACACTACTCTCTGGAGGTTATCCCAGGTCCTACTGTCAGGCAGAGAAGCTGAGGGCAAAGGTCAGCGGTCAGTGGCTCACAGGATCGTGGCTGGTGCCCCGTCCACACAGGTACCATTTCCCAGGGGCCAGCAGAGGTCCGAAGGGCACCGAGGGGTGCTGGAAGAGGCGGTCTTTGTTCTCTCTTTATCTGCCAGGGCAGGAGGACTAGGCTGGGGCCCTCTCCATGGGGTTCTCGGTGGACAGGGGAATAAGAACCTAGTGTGCAAAAAAGGAGCCAGCACAGAGGCTGGACTTGGATTGCCGCAGTGGCCCAGGCAGCAAGCACGCTTATGTGAAGTGTGTGTGTGTGTGTGTGTGTGTGTGTGTGTGTGTGTGTGTGTGTGTGTGCGCGCGCGCGCGCGCGTGCACGCGTGTGTAGGGGAGCTGGAGCCCCTGCTGTCTTTAACTACAGCCCAGGCCCCCACCAGGCAACTCCTAGTCAGAGGAGAAGAGGCTAGAGCAAGTCAGTGACAGAGCCCGGGGCTCCTGGATTCCCAGAGCTTTGCAGGGACGTCTCGCCCTGGCCTCCCTGACCTGTCCCCAGGCAACTGTGCAGGAACCTCGCCGGGTTCCCTGTCACCCTGCCTGAGGCCACAAAGAGAAGAGAGGAGAGATGTCAACTGAGGCTGACCTCAGGGCCCTGTCAGGTATTCCCCCCACCCCATACCTGTAGCAATAGCATTCCTCTTTCCCCTGCAGAAGGGGAGACTGCAAAACAACCCAGAAAGTGGGAGGCACGGCTCCTGCTTGGAGGGGAAGGGAAATCGGGGTGTGCCACAGCGGAGGCCTGGCAGACTGCGACTGGGGAGACTGATGGCTTCCTCATGTTTTGTAAACAAAGACAAGTAAAAAGAGGAAACACACCCGGCTTAACAAAATCTGGTTAGGGTAAAGCAGCATGAAAATGGACTCAGCTGCAAACCTGAAGACTCAGGCCTGCCTGCAGCAGCTGGGCACAGCACCCCCTCCTTCTGCTTCCCCTCCCCAGCTGCTACCCAGGACAGGTGCAAAGGTCATAGGGTGGAATACGAGGAAAATCCAGGAAAAGACTGGTCTCTGGGGAGGCCAGTCTGCTGGAATTCCGAGGCTCCTCGGGTGCCTGTTTGAAAAGGCCAAGTAACAATAACAACCATGATCCTAACAGTAACTGTAAATTGAGCGTGTCAGGTCCTGTGTTTTACATCTTTGCTTCTCAAAATGCGGTCCACGGACCAGCAGCTTCAGCATCAGCTGGGAGTTTATTAGAAATGTAGACCCACTGAATCAGAATGCACATTTTTAACAAGATGCCCAGGCGACTTTAAGACACATTAGAGTATGAGCAGGACTGGTCTATACACATTAAACTCCTTTGGTCCTCTCAACAACCCTATGACACAGGTATGTATTATCATGCCCATTTTACAGATGAGATCATTCAAAGAGTTAGGTAACTTGGCCACATAGCTAGTAAGTGGCAGGGACTGGGCTAAATCCAGACCACCTGGCCCTAGGGCAATGTCCTTACCCATTACTACTATGATCCAAGCGCCACCATATACCTTTCTTTACACCCAAGCAGACCCTCCATCCTCCCCTTCTCTAAATCATCTCAAAACAGCTCAAGGGCCAAGGAAGGGAGATCACAACTCGATCATTTGGGGCCTGGACCAATCCCATCCCTGTATGCCTCAGTTTCTCCTCACGTTCCCTTCATGGAGGCCACCTGCTGCCTGGGTAACTTCCTGGGCCCTGAGGTCTCTGGGGATGAGGCAAGGAAGCATCCTGACTCCAGTCATTGTGGGTGCTGGGGAACCTAGAAGCAGTTGTGGGCCAGATAGTGCTGTCAGACTGCAAGGCTGAGGTCTTGCCGGGAGACACAGACAGGCCTAGGTGCACACAGGCCCAGCCTCAGGAAGGACCTAGGTTCTGTGCCTCTGCCTGGGACGGGCCTCCGGGCTCCTGAATCATCCAGGAAGGCACTCTGGGCAGTGGGTGGCTCCCCGGGCCGGGAATCAGAGGACCTGGTAGGCTGGGGTCTCCCAGCAGCCTGTCTGAGTCCTCACTCTCCTTACAGGTGAAGTGCAGGCGTGGTGTTAGATCAGTGGTTCCCACACCCGACTGCATCACAGAATCCACGGAGGTGCTATTGTACATACAGAGTCCCCAGGTCCCACCCAGACCAACTGGGGCAGAATCTTCAGGGAAGGGTGCCAGGAATTTGTGTATTGAACATGCTCCCTGAGTGACATTTTTTAAAAATCAGAAGTAGCATGTATTGTCTATTTTAGTCATAAAAGTAACGTAGAGGGCTTCCCTGGTGGTGCAGTGGTTAAGAATCCGCCTGCCAATGCAGGGGACACGGGTTCGAGCCCTGGTCCGGTAAGATCCCACATGCCGTGGAGCAACTAAGCCCATGCGCCACTTTGCGCTCTAGAGCCCGCGAGCCATGACTCCCGAGCCCATGAGCCACAGCTCCTGAAGCCCGCGTGCCTAGAGCCCGTGCTCCGCAACAAGAGAAGCCACCGCAATGAGAAGCCCGTGCACCGCAACAAAGAGTAGCTCCCGCTCGCCGCAACTAGAGAAAGCCTGCACGCAGCAAGGAAGACCCAACACAGCCAAAAATAAATAAATAAATTAAAAAAAAAAAAAGTAACATAGAAAAATTGGAAAATACAAGAAATTAGAGAGGAGAAAATAAAATCCCTCATGATCCTATAGCCTAGAAGAAAACATTTCATGATTTGGTATTTTCTTTAGTCTCTTTCCCTCCCTCCCACCAGAGTAATGACTTGGCCAACCCGGAGGTAAATCCTGCCCAGGTGCTTCTGAGGCAGCCAGGCCACAGACAGGCATTTGGAAACCACTGAGGTGCTGTCCAACCCTAAGGTCTGGTGATTTGGAGTTTGTCATCCACAATTACCTTCAGCACTATAACTCAGAGCTCCAACAAGTGAATCCGCTCAGCCTGGCGGAGGGTCTGTGTGGGCCCAGGGAACAGGCTGCTTAGTACAGGGTCAAGCTGGCTGCCTTGGCAGCCGTGCGACCAGCAAGAACAGGGCCTGGGAAACCATCTACTGCCCCAGCGACCCTTTCTGTGAGCACAAGCAATGCCACACATACCCCAGTCAGCCTTCTCCTGCCACAGGGCAGCCCCCAGAAGGCCCTTTATTGAAAGGAAACCAAATTGCCACATAGCAAGAGAATCAAAGAATGCCTTGATTTTTGAGCAACAACAATACATAAAATATTTTTTAAAAAATTAAACAAAAGTGCCTGACGAGAAAGGAAAGAAAAAGGTCTTGAAGGGAGGCCAGGGAGAGAAACAGTTAAGAAGGAAGGAAATCAACATTCACCGAACAGGACGAGGTACACAAAGACACCGAAACACCAGAGCACATGGATCCTTCCAGGAGAGGGTGTGGGGGAGAAGGGGAGAAGGAAGGGGGAGCCAGGAACGGGTACGCTTGGCCTCTGACTCTCAGGTACCTGGCACAGCACCCAGTGCATAGACTGAGATCAGTGGGTGCAAACCCCTGGCGCAAGGCTCAGCTCTCCCAGGCTGGCTTGGGACCCCTCAAAGTTTGGGAACCTGCAAAAGAATGGGGGTACCCAGAATGCATAGCCAGGGTAACCTCAGGGGTAGGAGATTGGGGTTCAGGAGATAGGAAGCTGATGGGAATTTAAGCTTACACCAGAGCTCTCAAATTCAGAGCCGAAAGGGTAGGACCAAGACGGGGAAGGAAAGAATAGAGGTGAACGCCCCAAGGGAAGGGGGCCTAACGTGGCAGATAAAAAAATAATCTCTTCAGTTAGGAGAGCACAACCAGGCATGAGAGATCTAGGGTTCTTTCTTCAGTCCCACTTTCTTTCTGTGGTCAGGGGATGGAGGCAGTCAGTTGACGAGTGTTTGAGTCACTCCCCCTGTGCACAAGGCACTGTAACTGAACACCCAGATCATTCGTCCTGGTTAACAGGGAACACGCAGGGCACATAGTAGGTATTCAACAAGCACGCTGGACTGACTATAGAAAAGTCAGCCTTGCAAGATAACCCACTTGTCTGAAGCCAGGAACAATTGATGTCTGGCCAGGTCTAAAGATGTACTTGATGTGATAGGATCAGCCTCTTGCCTAGAGAGGCCCAACTAGTAAAAGGCATTTTTTTTTTTTTTTTTTTTTTTTTTTTAAAGAGCTGGCTGTGGTATCTGACAAGGTTGGATTACACAAATCAAACTCTGTTTCATCCCACATGGCCTCTGTCCTAAGCACAAAGAGTGTTCCCTGCCCTCCCCAGATAAGAATCTCCCTCTGGCTCTCCCCCTTCGGACCCAATTCACACCCTCTGGGGACTCTGTGTGTCACCAGTGTACCAGATGCTCCAGCAAGAGCTAATTCACCCCCAAAGAATTCGAGGAAGGAGCAAAGCTACACTGTAGCCCTGATTTAAAAGAAACTAACACACAAAATGCAGATTTACCAAACAGATAGCCATTTATATCGCATATTTAAAATGCTTTCCTATTGTCTCTTTTGCTCCTCACAAAGGTCTGGGACATAGGAAAGGCAGGTATTATTTTCAATCCCATTTTACAGATGGGGAAGCAAAGGTTCAGAAAAGTTACCCCAAGCAAGTTAGTTGGGAGGGGGTGATTCAAACCCCTGACTTCTGACTCCAGAGCTATGTTCTTTCACTAAAATATTACAGTGTGTTTGTTCACATTATGAAAATGGTATTAACTGTTCAAGGAGAATTGCCACCTAACTGCTCCCCTAGTATGTTTAAAGAAATTGTTTCCAGATCATTAACTATTTAGTAAGGATGCTGTGGACCAGAAAAAAAATAAACCTTTCAGAGGCAGAGCTAACTGAAGATCAAACAGAAATGAAGCTAAAACTGGCCTGAAATGATAACTTCAGATCATTTTCTGAAACCATGCTCAGTTTCTTTCAAATGCAGAGTTGTATCTACCCTGCTTTAGAGGGAGATACACTCTCTGTAAAATGCCGTTTTCCTACCTCACCTCTTCCCTTTCCCCCATCAACTCCAAACCCGCCACGGCGAGGCTGAAGGACAAAGCCTTGCTGTTGAGAACAGGAATACAGAGCTAAGGAAGACTTAAGGAAAATTCCACATAAAAGAAGTTGGGGAGATGTTTGTTTGATTCAGCAAACTTTTATCAGGTACCCAAACGAGCTAAGAGTTACGAAGCACAAAGATGAGCAAGCTGTAAGGCTTGTCCTCGATTATTTTACAATCTGAAGGGGGGAAAAGCAAGAACACAGAACTCAGTTTTACAGGAGGCAGAGCCAGGGTCCGGGCAGTAAGTGGGAGCTCCATCAGATTCTCACCTTCCGGGCTGCGCTTGCTGAGGAGCAGGGGTGGGTAATGGGGAGACCATGGTTTTAGGATCAATCAGATCTGCATGGCTCCCAGCTCAGCCACTTCCAGTGTAACATGGGCATGTTATCCCACTTCTCTGAGCCCCGGCTTCCAATAAGATGGGGATAATGGGGTCTCGAAGTACAAGGTTGCTGTGATGATTAAATGAGATAAGTATATGTAAAGCATGGAGGCAGTGGCTGCCCCAGGCAGCTCCCCACTCCCTGGTGAGGACAAGGGAAACCTGGGCCCGACTGCACTTTGCTGAGCAGTTCCCTCAACACCCTTAGCTCAAAGCACCAGCCCCAGGAGTGCTATCTTCTAGGCAGACTCATGAGGTCCTGAGGAAATCCCTGACTTTGCACTGTGAGATGGGCCATGGCAGCCAGAGGCAGCCGGGCCCAGAATTCCAGGCTGCCAAGCTGGGCAAGGGATTCTGAGACCCACGGGGTAGCCCCTTGGGCCCCGTTGGCCCACTGTCCAGATTGCTTTTGACCCAGACACCTGAGGAATGAGCAACGTGGCAAAACAGAAAAGGAAAAAAAATTCTCCTTGACAAGAGCTTCCTCAGCCCAGCCAGCAGCGCTAACAGGAGGTTGAAGCCACCAGCTGCCACCATAGAAACACCAATCACTTCTCCCAGGAAGAAAGGGCAGCCTGGGGCTGGCTGAGTCGAAGACAGGAGGGCTTCCTCTAACATAGGTGGAAGCCACCGGCTTCAGCCACTGGGGGTGCGGGGATAGGGCTGTGTTTGCCACCCATGTCCCCAGAGCCATGGGCTGCACCTCCATGGCCTGGAGGTGGGAAGGACTGAGGCCCTTACCCAGTTTCCCCCAGGGATGGCTCTGTCTCCCCCAGTCTGAGAACAGCCCCATGAAACTAATGGGCAACTTCTTAAGAACTCAGGGGAGAAGAGGTGTATGTGCGCTCTGGTCAAAAGTGAGGGAGAGAGGGGACTGAGGAGGGGGCTGGTCTGTTGTGGGTCTACAAGGCATTGGAGAAGGACCCCCCCCCCCCCCACGGCTCCAACTCCCAGCTTGGGGCCTTTGCAGCTGGCTGTTCTCATCCCGCCCGGGACCAGTCCCTGGACAGGACAAGCAAGCTGAGCACAGAAGGCCGGACCCTCCTCCTCACCCTGCACACCGGCTGTTCTTGTACTGGTCATGGAACATGCCCTCTTGGTTGCCAGACTTGGATCAAAAGGCAAACAAGATGTTTTTCTTTATCCCTCTTTTCTAGCACCTCCCCCAAAGCCCTCCCTCCCATCACCACCCCCCTCCAAGAAAAAGAAAAAAAAAAAAACCAAAGCCAACCCCATCCCCATGGCTTGCCTTGGTGGGGAGGGAATGAACTGTCCGGAACTACAAGGCCCTTCTCCTGGAAGACAGAGTAGTCAGGTGCAGAGTTGTGTGGAGAACTCAGCTCTACTCAGCCACGCTGATGACTCAGAAGCTAAATATAGTGAGCGATATAAACAGAGCCAGCCACAGAGCAAACACAGGGCCCCCAAGCCCTGGCCCTGGCTCTCACGCACAGCGCTCTCCACAGCCCCTCCCCAAGCCTCACTCTTCCCCAGGCAATGTCCGAGGGGGACCTCCCACTCCAGGGACAGAGGCTGGCTCTGTAGGGACCCTTCTCACTCTAGGGAGAATCTCTGGGGCTCCCGCCCAGGGCTGTCCCATCTAGAGCCTGAACAACTTTATCAGCTATAGTCTGAGCTCCAGAAAACCACGCACCAACAAGGAGAGCATCCCAAAGGGTCAGGAAGTAGTTAGGAGCTCCCTGAACAAAGGATCCAGGCTGCTGGCAGAGAGGCCACTAGTTAATAAACCACGCAAACACCACTTTGGGTACAACTTCCAAAAGAGCTCCCGAAGAACAAAATCCTAAGATCATCTTTTAACCCATTTTCAAGCGTTAAACTGTCCACGCATTAATAGTTATACATATTACAATTTCCAAAGGGCTTTCACAACAACTCTACAAGATGAGTATGAGAAATCAAGGCTCGGAGAAGTTAAATGATTTGCCTGTGAACACAGAACTCATAAGTGACAGAGCTGGGATTTGAACTCGAATTTGCCTCTCAGTCCAGGATCCTTTATGTGATCTTGCAACTAAAGATGGTTTCAACTGAGTGGCTGAAATTTTTCTCAGATGTCATTTTCCAGAAAGTCTAATTACTATTCAGGGAATTTCCAAATCTGACTGTTCTGAATGGAGCCACTCCTGGTCCAAGTGAGAAAGCTGCTTCCAACATGAAGAATTCCAATTCTCCTGTAGCTTTACTCACTCAACTGTCTACAGTAGCCACTTTTTTCTTTTTTTTAGGCTTGGCTTCTTAACATCACCCGGAAATATCCCACAACTTTCAGGATGGTGCCATTAGGACAGGAGACTCTCCTAAGGAGATGGGACACCAGCTTCTGTCCATTCTTCGGCTCATGGTGGAGGAGACCACCGCAGGTGGAATGGAAAGAAGCTGGGATTCACCTTCTGTCCAGAGCATCCCTTGAGCTCAGGGAGGAAGCAAACCTGTACCGCCATCTTCCCTGTAGAAGCTGGGCAAACAAGAAACACCAGGGCACCCTCATAGAGCCAAGGTCAAGGTAGGCCACAGTCAGCAGACCACCAGAGGTCACCTGTTACAGCTGGGCAGCTCACAGAAGAGCAAGGAGGAGAATCTTTCACTCCTGACCCAGCCAGAGGAAGTTGGGGGTGTGTGACCAGGTCTGGAAAGGCTTTTACCTCCATTCACTCTGCCTCAAAGTCTCTTGCTGCTTTGGAGACCCAAAGTGCTGACAGCAAGCAGCTCGCTGGCACTGATCTTCTGCTTCCAATTCCTTGCCCAGAGAAACCACCCTAAACAGGTGGCTGACCTGAACTTGGGTAACCAGGCTAGAGCTCCATCCAGCAAGCTCCTTGAGAAACATGCTGGGAGGGCTTATGGCCCACAAAAACCAGCACCAGGGGGAATTTGGAGCATGTTGTATCTAGGGTCATGCTGATGCACTCACTTTGCCCTAAAGCCATCCTACAACACACTACCGTTATCACACCCTTCCCTGTGCTCCACATCTCCCAGGGAGAAGGCTTCCTCTCATACAGTAAAAGAGTAACTGAGGTCCCTAACCAGGGACAAAAGGCAGGAGCTCACATTCCCTACAGGAGTCGGGAACCCATGGCCACGGTCTGGCCCTGGGACACCAATCCCAGACCTGAGGAGAGAGGAGATGGCCAGGCTCCTTCAACCTTCTTACTGCCTTTTGGGTTGTCTTTCTTGGTTATTTAAACTCAGCCCATAATGATGGAGATTGACCACTATTCTCCTAGGAGAAATGTACAAGGCCAAGACCCACAACTGGTCAGCTTTGACGCTGATTTCTCTGGACAGGGCAGGTAGAAGGGGGCTGATGGGAGGCAGCTCTACTCAGGGACAGGTGGGGTGGGAAATGCACTGTGAACTGACAAGAACAAATGTGGGGGACAATCAGGCTTACAGAGAGACAGAAGAAAACAAGCATTAAAGAATACCTACTGTGTGCCTGGAACTCTCGTAGGTGTTTTCTCACTGAATCTTCATGATCAGATTCTCTGGCATTAGGTCTAATTTACAGAAGAGGAAACAGGCTCTGCCAGAGACTTCCCGGTGGCTAGTAGGTAGCAGAGCTGGCATTCAAACCTGGGCCTTCTGACTTTGTATCTGAAGCCTAGAGACTTAACCCTAAATTACTTCCATCCCAGTGCCTCAGTCTCCTTGTCTGCAAAGATGAGGGGAAGGAATAGGGAAAGAAGATGAAGGATAAGAATGTAAGAGTGACAACAGTATTGTGTAGATATGAAATATTTAGACATTAGTTTATATCATAATCAAGTTCAGAAATGGCTCATTTCTTAAAACTAGCTGCTAAAAGGTCCTACACGTGCCAGCTCTCCATCTGCCCATAGCCATTACCCCAGCGCTTCCCACAGGATGAGCTCCTAGGGAAGTGAGCAGGGTGAGCAGGGAGGAGGGGGATAAAAGCAAGAAGACTCCCGTGGACAAAAAGCCTGGCTCTTTGCAATGGAAAGTTTGGGGAAACCAGCTCTTGGCTAGAAAGGCCTCGTTGGCCAGCCTCCTGCCACTGCACGGTAGGAGTAGGTAGCTGGCAGGATGGTGAGGGGCCCAGGGAAGTCAGGAACCAGTAGGAGGTGAGGTGCAGAGCAGGGGAGACTCTCCTCCAGTTCTCCTCTGGCTCTGCCCCTCCTCCTCCCCGGCTGGAAGGCCCTGGCTAAGAGGACAGCACCTTGTATGGAGTTGAACCAGGCCTTCAAAGAGACAGCCCTGGACGGGGGTCAATGATGCCAAGCAGCAAAGAGCACGGTCAGACCTGGGATCAGGGCCAGTTTCTCCTGTGCGGAACTGAGTCAGGAAGAAAGGGCCCTGGGCTGAGTTCTGGTCCTGTGCCAGGGCTCAGCTGGGCAAGGGGGGCCTCCCAGCCTGCTCCCAAGCCCACAGGGGCTCACCCGTGGATGGCTGAACATTCTGGGAAAGAACTGTTGAGAGAGATCAGGGCTATTGGGAACGCAGAAAACTGCCTTCCAGAGAGCTCTCCAGATGAGCCTGTGAGACCCACAGTCACCGTGTCCTCTATCAGCTGCAGCCCCAGGACCGGAAGCTGCGAGCTCAGGCCAACCACAGGCCTACACAACCAGGGCAGAGTGAATGGGCAGGAAGAAGGCCAAGAGGCAGAAATCAAGAATCAGAGTGTGTCCACACATGGACCGAAGGGGAAACTCTAAGCCAAGTCTCCACAGAAAAATCAAAGGAGCGAATAGGGGTTGGAGCTTGGAGCCAGAGGAGGTGGCTAGGCTGCCTTATTATCTAAGCATAGGGCCACCCTCCCTTCCTGAGGGACTGGGAGAGCCACCAGGGCCAGGTCTAGCCCCAAGTTTCCCTTGGCAGGGACACTCACCATGTCTAACCCCGGAGGGCCTGTTCTCAGGAAATCCAAGGTCAATTTCTCTTCCCCCTGGTGCTGGCCAAGTCAAACCTTCTATTACCAATAGCTGTCCTCTGGTCACCTGAAGTTCCCCATCTAACCTCAGGGTCTGCCCAATCGTGGTGGATTATTTATTCTCTTGATTTCCTGATATACAGTCAGATATAGACTTACACATGCGCGCGCGCGCGCGCGCACACACACACACACACACACACACACACACAGCTGACTGGGCCAGGGACACTGTCCCACAGGTAGCGAATGTGTTCACTTCCAGGTGGTGTGCCTTCGCTTCAGCAGTGGTTGTACTAGCAGGGATCCAGCCTCAGGATCCTCTCCCCACCTTGGCAGCCATCCAGAAAGTCAGCCCAGAGAGGAAGGGTTAAGTGCCCGGGGGCGGCCCAGACAGCGGCTACAGAGCAGGGCAGCCTCCAGCCCGTGGCACGTAGGGCTCCTCCAGCACGAGCCCGCCAGCCGCCGCCTTTGTTGATGGGCTCTGCCGCATGCTCCACTGACACGCGATGCTCCGCCCTGGCGGGGCTGGTGCCAGGCTGCCGGCCAAGCGCCCGGCCGAGCACCCGGCCGCTGGCCTGGAGAGACTCTCTGAGGTACACACTCCGGAGTCCCAGGCCCCGGTTCCCAGGCAGAGACAATGAGGAGCGGCCTCCCCAGCTGGAAAGTGTCAGGTTACAACCGGTTCCACCACCTTCCCCAACTCAGGCCCATCCCCGGCCTTGGTTACCCATTTTACACTGCACTGCAGCCGGGCACGCCCGACTGTCCAGTTTTCCTCAGCACCCTGAAAATCTTGCCCTCAGGTCTGTAAGGGACCCTCTCCCACCCCTGGCCTCAAGGAGAGAGAGTCTGTCAATCAAGGCTGCAGAAAGCTATCCCATTCCCTGGGAGGGATCGTAGCATCTCCCTCGAGCCTGAGCTGAGAGTGGGCAGATAAACAACTTGGATCTCAGAGGTGAGGGCACGCGTGCTCATCCAGTCGGGCCCATGCAGTGCACGAGAATCACAAGAGCATGAGGCCAAAACTCTGGGACCTTATCCTTGGGGCCTGGCAGAGACAGAGTTGCTGAGGCAGGCCCCAGCCCCCCAGCCCCAGCAGACACACCCCCCGCCCAAGAGCCCCCCATGCCTACTTGCTGCATATGAAGCCGATGGAACTGGTCTGCAATGCGCTGAAGTTTTCGGGCAATCTGTACCTCTGCTCGATGTTGCCACTGCCCTTCAGCGGGCTGCTCACCAAGGGGCAAGCCTGCAGGGAAACCGGCAGGGAGGGGGAGCCGGTAGCCGGCATTGCCTGCAAAGACAGAGGGCCCACATCTCAGCATGCTCCACAGCTGCCCCATCCTCCCCATGCCTGCCACTCCTGGCCGAGGCCTGGGGCCGAGGGTAGACCCTAGTGTGGGCAAGGAGAGGAACTTAGTCTGCCTTTATCAGGGCACTCTGCCAAATGTGGACAGCCTGACTTGCTGCCCAAGAGTGTGAAAGCTGATATTGGAGAAGAGAAGGGAATGGTCCCAGCCTTGCCTTCAGTCCTCCATTCACCGGCAGTGCCATGGCAAAGGTAATAAGTGTGGGTGAACTTGCCAACCTTCTGTCCTTATTTACCCAGCTACGCTTGACCACAGTTTATTATTTATTACCCTCATACAGTAGTAGCAGGCTGAAGCTCTTCTCTGGAAAAGCACTGGAGGCAGCTCTCCAGAGTTCCTGGGTTGAGCAAAGCAGGGGACAGAGAAAGAGAAAGGCAAAAAGTATCTTCACTTCTTAGTGCAGCAGAGGAAGGCTGGTCTCAGGCCCTGAAGCTCTGGGCAGTGGTACAAAAAAAACGGAGAGAGGACTCCTCTGAGCCACAGATTAGCCAAGTTCCTCTCTCTGGAGGCAGCCCCAGGCCAGACATCTCGACCTGCGCTCCTCACTTACCAAGAGCTGGCCACCGAGCTGCCACTAGGGGCACCCGCCGGCCTGCTCCCGTCTTTCCCTCTTCCCCGCCTGCCTTATCTATCTTCTCAGACTCCTGCCAGGACTACTTTGCCAGAATTGTCCTATAGGGCAGCTCCCTCTGGGAATAACTGCAGCGTCTCCTCAATCTGCTCCGTCAGACACAGCAAGATAGCCTCCGAACCTCGGCCCTCTCTCCATAAGCTTTGTGCTAAATGAAGAAAACAGACTGAGTGTCTAACCCTGCCCTTTTGCCAGAGGAAGGCAGATTGCTCATAAAACCAACCACTGAAGCCCACAAATGAAGGGGTCTTGTCTGATTGAGCCTTGGAAACAGCCCCTTTGCTGGCACTGAGCCCAGGCAGGCCCAACCTCTTTCTCCAGTTCCCCTTCCAAGCACAGAAAGCCCCAAGTGACAACTGGGGGCCACCTTCTGCCTTCAGGAACCTGCCCTCCCAGAACAGGCTGGGTTTTTCCCTTCAGTGTCAACAGCGAGTCACAGATCCCCCAGCCTTCCCCACGGCAGCGTTAGCCACTTTACAGAAGGTACATCACTATCACCACACAAAGGGCTGGGCCACACAACAGGCCACAGGATGTAAAGGCCGAGACCCAGGTTACCCTTCTTCCAACCCAAGGAGACACCATGGACCCAAAGATCCCTCCAGGAAGGGACAAAAGAGCAGAAGGAATGGCAAGGCAATCTGCCCTGCGTGGGGCCTGAGGAGCACAGGTGAGGAACAAGCAGACAAGCAGCAGGTGAGAGTTGAAGAATCGGTAGCGCCTGCTGCTCAGTTTGGGGAAGGAAATAGCAGAGAGCAGGTCTGGGGAGGGCAAGTCCCCTCCTTTCCCCCAGTCTCTAAGGGAGGAGTCCTGAGGCTAAGAGCACTCACCATAAAAGAGTCGCTGGGGTTCCTCAGTCACCCCACAAGGCAGCATGACACCCTGGCTTGGGGAGGCTGGACTGAGAGTCTGGGTAGCCTTGTCTTCCTGGCTGGTGGGTCGAAGCCCAGGGCCACAGCAGTGCGTGAGAGGGAAGAGCTGCAGACGGCTGAGGGGGCAGTCCAGCTGGCTCTGGGCAAACAGGTCAGCAGAGAGCAAGCTGCCAGGCTGGGTCCCCGGCTCCCCATCCTCTGGCTGGAACACATCATCCTCCAGCTCCTCCACACACTGGGGTGGCTCCATCTCCCCTGTTAGGGTGCAATGCAGGCATCCGGGAGGCTGCCCCCACCCAGGCTATACCTGGAAGGACTCCCCTCCCCTTCCTTCTTTCCTGCTCCCCCTTCTTATGTGGAGAAGTGGGGTCAGGTACTGATGACAGACAACCCTAGAGCTAAAGCACTGCCAAGGGTGACACTGCCCCCAAATGTGGGCTGCCTCGCAGTTCTGAGACTCTCCACGCTTCTTCCCTGGGCCCACTCAGAACCACCTTCCCTCCCCTCGGCCTCTTCTTCTAACCCAGGCTGGTCACGGTCATGCAGTTTGACTGCTATTGACTCTGAGCCATAGGGGGGTATGATCAGCTGCTACAAGCACGCAGGGTACCTGGAGAAATGTCAACAAGACTAGCCTCTGTGAGTAGCTGTGGGAGGGCAGAGGGCGCTGTGACTGGCTGTACACACAGTGCTCACAACACACAGGCACACTCGCTCACTGGCCTGAGGAGTAACCACCAAGCTCTCATCTCGCTCTGAGCTGAGCTCCAGGCTCAGCAGCAAAAACAAACGCCAGTAGTCCTAGGGTGGCCAGGTTCCCTCCAAACCTGCTAAGCCCTACCCAAGACCCTAGTCTCCACCCCCTGCTTGCTCAACACAACAAACAGGCTGAACGATGTGGTAAGAGTGTGTCCTGGGAGAGAAGGGGAGAAAAACCCAGGTTAGTCATTGCAGCTGCCCTCTCAGCAGAGTACAGCTGTCTGCCCACCACAGCTTAGCCTAGAAGGGAGGTCCAGCATCCAGCAAAGTGGCCAGCCTACCCCAGCTCAGTCTACTCACTAGTCTCCACAACTTCAAATCTTTCCCCACAGCCTACCACTCCTGCTAGCGCTGAACCTGAGATTGGTACAACCTGCCTCACAGAAGGAAGTGAAATTTAGCCCTCTGTCTGTGACCTCACTCGCTGCCTAAACTCCTCAGGTTGTTGACATGAGTTTCTTGGTGATAAAGAAGTTCCACTTGCTCCACCTGATGGCTCTTGGGAGTCTGAGCTTGGAGCCACGCAGCATCTTGAGCTCCCAAGCCAACCCCTTATACACACACCAGGAACCCCTTAGGGTCCCTGAGGCAGCCAGAAAAGCAACCACCTGAATGGTTAAGGATACAGAGAGACAGTGTTTGTCATTGCCAGAGTCAATTAGAGGTCCCCTGGGAATTCTGTCTCCCAGTCTCTTGCCTTTGAAGAACAAGCCAAATGGTCTGTGGGTTGGTAAAGTATTTAAAGAAGCTCAGTTAAATTCAGAAATCTTGGCTTTCTCAAATGCAAGCTTTCTCTGAAGTGCCTGCTTCAACCCTCCCTCCATCCCATCCTGTCCTTGAGCTATCTATGGTCCCTATCCTGCCCTCTTCCCTGGACAGCGAGGAGATGCCCGCTTGGATGGCAAAACAGGCACATGGTGTTCTTTGGACAGTGTTTCCCAAAGGGGAGTGAGAGAACTACACTTTAGCAGTACCAGGAAACAAGGTTTCCCATTGAAAGGACCAAGTGCTGTCCTGCCAGTCACCTGGCAGGGGCTCCCCTCCTGCCCATCCACCTCCTCTCTGCAAGTTGGCAATCCCAACCTAAGATGGGGCCCTCCAAAGCCAATCACAGTCAGGAGTCATTGTCTTGGGTTTTCCTTTGAAGCCTATCACCTCCCCCACCCGCTCCCAGCAAAGCCCCAAATTCCACCCTTGCCTGGACTGGACAGTGGGGGAGGTGCAGCCAGAGGGTGTGGCTCTGCAAGCCTGAGGGGGGACCCTTCCCACTCTCCACAGGAACTGCAGGTGGCCCTTCTGCAGGTGGGAGTCTCTGGACAGGTGCTGGACAAGGTCAAGTGTAAACTGAGATACAGTAAAGGGACCTTCTTCTCCCCTTCCCCTGAGCTGAAGAGGTGGTGTGCAAACCGGCAGGAGAAGGGCACTTCCTAAGTGCACTACCAGGGAAGTCTTTATTCCTAGCAAGGGGACCTAAAGCCTGCTGGAGCCATCCCAGCCCTTAAGGACTCTAAGAGGGATGCTGAACTCAGACTCCTTCTCCTAGGAGAAGCAGTAGCTAGACATTCTGAACCTCGACGAGGGCTAAAATCTGGGAACGCACACATACATACACACACACACAAACACACACACACTCACGCACTCACACAACACACAGCAGACCTGGGTGACTCCAGGAGAGGATCTCGGCCTCCGAGTCGTGATGCCAGGGCTCCGCGCCAGGGTCCAGCGTGATGAGCACTCGGGGGCTTGGCGCCCAAACTCAGTTGGGAAGGAGGGAAAAAGCCCGGCTGTTAAGGAGAGGAGCCTTCAGACTCCGCAGGGATGCAGGACGTCCCACAACTCCCTGCCCTACCCCAAAGTCAGATCCAGAGGCCGGGCCATTCTCGAGCGCCCAGGTCTGCTCAGCAGTGCACCGCACGTTCCCCTGCCCACCTGGACCCAACTCCTTGGAGTCTCAAATGCTACTACCCCCACGTTCCTTCGTGGAGCAGCGCACTTAGGTGTGGGTTTTGCACCCCGTTCCCATACCCCAGCGCCCCAGTCCATGGTCACTCTAGACGCCCGCAGCCCAACCCTTCCCGGGCCCCCACGCGCAGCGCGATCCTCTCCCCACTTCCCCAAGGAGGTGCGATCCAACACCGCCCGGCCCCCTGCCGCCCGGGCGCTCACCGGGCTGCGGCGAAAGGCGGGAGGCGGGAGGCGGGAGGCGCAGGCAGGGGCGGCGGCAGCGGCAGGCGGGCTGGCGCGGGTGGAGGCCACTCTGCACCGCGCGGTATTGTTTCCAAAATACGCCCGCTCGGGGCATCCCGCAAACAGCTGATGAGGCCCCGCCTCTGGCGCGTCACACCGACGGCTGGCCAATGGCGAGTGGAACCCCAAGTCCCGGGCTGGGCGGCTGCCAGGGACGGTCACGAATGTACGAACCTTCCCTTGGAAACACTGCAAGGGGCCAAGCCAAATTCCGACCTCCTCCAGAAACGCAATTGGAGCGCCGTCGTCCACGCAGGTTCGGTTCCTAAAGCCGGCTCGGGAAGCACTCGAGAGCCCTTGAGTCCTCCCTATTAGGAGGGAGATAGGGGGCGCCAAAGTGACTTTTGTCTTCTCTTTCAAGGGGCCGAATAATTTTGGCGCGTCCAGAAAGGGAGTGGAAGAGGAGGAAGCGGGGAATGGCAAAGCATCCTCCCAGCTGCTGGGCAGGTCAGAAGAAAACTCCAGTACCAAAGCTGTAGGAAGGTTGAGAACACGTGTGTCCGACACTGTTATCGAGTAACATTCAGATCAAACACATCCAAAGGGACCCTCATGTCCTCTTCTTGACTGGGCGTGGATAGTCAACATAAACAAAATTAACATCTGGCCGAGGAGAGGAGAGATCAAGAATGCAGGGGCTGCTTGGGCAGTTGACACGCGTCCTGTTCATGACAGCACCCAGAGATGGTTCTGGGGCTGCAAGGAAAGCAACGTGTCCTGCAGACCGCAAACTATCGGCAAGGGAGTCTCTGGGCTACTTCACAAACATTTATTGAGCACCTACATTGTGCCAGCTACTGGGCTAGGTGCCAAAAACCTGGTGCCTGCCCTCAGGGAGCTTATAACCTACCTAGAGAAGTAGACCAGAAAATAATGGAAAGCAACATGAAATGTGTTAATGCCAGGGATAATGACTGCTGGGAATGCAGAAAAATTCAGAATGCAAAGACTGGGGAAGGCTTCAGGGAGGTGGCTTTTGAGTTGGACCTCGAAGGATGGGGCAATTTTTCCATCAGGAAAGCCAGATAAGATAGCCAAGACCTAGCTTGAGCAGGATAAAGAGCTGAACTGGAAAAGTTGTCCAGGGAGCAAGGGCAGGCTGGAGGACAGGATCATTGGGTGCAATGATTGGATTGAGGAAGGGTGGGCATGGGCAGGGAGGTTCGGATCAGATTACAGAAGTGTCCCTGGAATGGCAGGCTGGGGAGTCTGCACTTTATTCCGGAGGCAAAGGGGAGCCAGCAAAGATTTTAAAGAAGATGACTCACTTGACTAAGCCTGGACTTTAGAAAAGATAAATGAAGAGACCAGAAATCAGTGAGAGGGCGCAGTCCCTGCAACAGATTAGGTGATCAGTGATGGGACCTGACCCAGGGGACAGTGGGGACTGGCAGTGCTCTGACTACCAGGATGCTCTCTCTGGGTTGTAAACTCAGACAGATTTAAGCTACGTGGAGCTGGGACTCTTAGCCCAGTGGAGTCTGAAGTCTCCTTGTACCTATTTCCTACCCATTCTTTCCCTAGCTCCCTCAAAGGGTACCTGAAAGAGAGTGGGCAAGGCATAACGAGGGCTGTGGTTGCTAGAATAGGAAAAACTGTCCCCAAAAGGATGGAGAAAAGGGAAAAGGGGGAAAGTCAAGCTTGGCCATCAACCCAGTCCCCACAGAAGTTGACAGATGTCCGGAAAGAGGTGCCGGAGCCAAAAGGAGGTATGTTATTTTACCAGGAGGCTTAGCCAAGAAGGAGTGTCAGAGCTGGTCAGGGTGACCTAGCGCTCATGCCATATGTGGGCAGATGAGAAGACCAAGCCCAGCCTCCATGCAGGGCACTGAGGAGCCCTCACCATGTTTGCCACACACACACCTCCTTCCGTGCCTACTACTCTTCTTAGTGGCTCTCCTCCTGGGCCAGTATCTCAGGCAGGCCAGTTGGGCCTATGGGCATTACTTAGGGTCAAGGGTAGGACTGAAGGACAAACCAGCTCTGAGTCTGCCCTCTGGGGCAGCACAGGCCTCAGGGGGCACGGGTCATCCTGATTCTCCCGACCCACCTGCGCTGCAAAAGCTCTGTCTGCTTCACCATAGCCCTGCAAGGTGGAATTGGGTTCACAAGGCAAGGAAGCTGATAGAGAAACGTTTTAACCTGGGATCCATGTATTTGCCGGACTCACCAGGGTCTCCTCAGCTTTAGGGTCTGTGAACCCCTGAAACTGGCTAAATTGTGTTTGTGGGTTCACACAGACATTTTTGTGTGGGGGGGGTGGCTCTGTAGCTTACAAAAGTTTCCCAAAGGGGTCTGTGACTCTATAAAAGGTTTAAATCCACCATTGTAGGGGAACGAGGCTGGGGAGCAGAGGGGATCACCTTAGTGGGGCTGGGCAGGTTGCAAAGATAGAAGGGTCACACCCTCTAGTGACATTTCTTCTCAGGTCTCTCTCCCAGGCCTTCCCAGCCTGCTCCCTCGGGTTCCTTCTGAAGGACACCCCGTGGCTCGGCCTCCTGTGCTCTCAGCCTCTAAGGTCAAGCAGCAGGGGCCCAGCCTTCTGAGCCGGAGGGACCAGAAAACACTGTCAGGGATAAAGGGGTCAGGGAGGTCAGAAGCCTCACTCCCCACCTCTCATCACTGTCAAAGCAGACCCCTCCCTCTGTGCCCTTTCTCCCCTTCCAGCACAGGGCAGACTCCGCAATGTCAGGACCTGCTGGGCTGGAGATCTGGGCTCCGAGCCCCCTACCGAGAGCAGCATCCTAGGAACAGAAGAACCCTGGACTTGTGACTGGGCTCAGAGCAAATGTACCTTGCAGCCACAGCAGCAGTTGTTTTGAAGAATCTCTTCTCTCTCTCTCTCCTCCCACTCCTTGCCCCAGCTTGTTTTTCTTCTCTGCTAACTGATGCTGGCTCTAGGAGGCAAAACTTTGCCCAGAGAAAAGCAAAGTTACTCCGAAAGGCAAAGGCATCGGCTGGAGGCCTGAGAGGGAGGCACACCTCTCCCAACAATCGGAGAGGGAATGCAAAGAGTTAAGGGGAGGCTGCTTTCAGCAGAAGAGAAAACCCAGCTCCCTGTAGAAAGCAAGCAGGAGCCCCCTCCATTGTTTCACCTGGCTATAGGGTTTCTCTCTGAGACAAGGAATGGGCTCTAAAACTCTGGTAACGGGATCACTGGGAAGGGAGGTTTTTAAAAAACCAGCTGACAGCTGAATAATAGGAATTACCAGGCAGGCCGCCCTGGGGTTACTGAGGTTTGTAACTCAACCCCCAGGGAGGGGTTAGATTGGAAACTGATTTATGGGTAAGGTGGGCGTCTTGGTGGAGGAACCCAGAGTGCTCGACCCTCTTGCCTCTTAACTCCCTCTGGGAGGGATCATGTGTGTAAGAAAGGCCAGGAACCTGGAAGGCTTGGTGTCCTCCCTTGCTGGACTTGCTCTAACAGAGTGAATTTATCTCTCTGTGCATCATTCCATCAGTCTGCAAAGGAATAGACCCTCTCTTCTGAGTTGCAGAGGGGTGTGTGTGTGTGTGTGTGCATGCGCGCATGTGTGGCGTAGGGGGGAGCGGGGGTGGGGTGGAATCTACCAGAACAGACAGATTGGCTTCTGCTAATTGAGTAAGTGGAGAGACTCGATTTCCTAGTCAGTGAACTCACTCCTTACCAATCACTTGAGAGTGGGATTCAAATCAAAAAAGCAGGCACTAAAGAGAAAATATTTTGGAATTCAGAGACCTGGATGTAAAGGGAAATGCAGAGACTGAGGCTACCATGCGAAAGCCCAGTGGAACATAAAAGATGAGGTGAAGTCCGGGATCACATGCTTATGACAGGCAACACATAGTTTTGTTTTGGGGAATACTCAAAAAATATTTGCTGAATGAGTGAATGAATGTACATCTCCACATTTAGAAAATATAAATAATTCTGCGTTTGGGGAGTGGGGAAAAAGCTGCAGTGGAAGATTTTCCATAAATGTCCTATCTACATTGTCTTGGCCACTTAGCATGGCTGGCCTTACCTGAGTTTCTTCTCACCAGCAGAGGTTCCTCTCAGGAGGCAAAGGTGATGCCATCAACATCTTGGTACCCTCGGACCGCCCTTTTCCAGGCTTGCCACATGACGGAATTTACTAAGTCTGTGGAGATAAATTTACAGAAAAACTACAAGCATGGCCCTCGGGAAGTGCCCTCAACTCTTGCCCAGTCCAGGACTCAGCCTGCCCAGCCCATGGAAAAGAAGTTGGCTTTATCCTGCCAAGGAATGAAGAAATCCAATCAAAATACTCTTCCTTTTAGTCTACATCCCCCAGGATGCAGCCTCTTTCCTGGGCAAAGTTACATTAGTATGTTAGTACATACTTCTCCTTGGGACTGGCAAGGACATCTCAGAAATTTCCAGCTGAGGCCAGAGAACAATCAATTGCTATCAAGGAAACCTGCCACCGGAGGAGCTGGGGACCTGTTCTTTCTGGGCTTAGAGCCTCTCAGGTTTTGAATCTGGTGTTCAAGAGGCTCTGGGCTGAGAAGTGAGTTGGATCAGCTGTTTCCCAGCCAACCCCTCCGCCCCTGCTGTCCTGGAGTGGGAGAGGGCCACTATCTGACAATGAACGAGGGGCTCACTCACCCAGATGTGAGTTCACCAAACATTTACCAAGCACCTGTCATGTGCTAGGCTCCACACCAAGGGCTAAAGGTGCAGATACAATCCCTGGGGGGGACCCTTGAGCATATCTGCACCCTTTCTTCCCATACATGAACCTTCATCAGCACACCTACACACAAGGTCAAAGAGAAACTGGGGGCAGGAGGAGGGTATGGCAGGAAGAGCTGCAGCCGCACGAGCTAAGGGAAAGCCGCCTTCCCGGGGAGGCTGAGTGTCCCTGGAAGTGGTCTTGCCTTTCCTTGCACAGAGCATCCTGGAAATGCCTGATGCCCCACTTCCCTGTTCCTAAAGCCCACCTGTCATCAGGTTGAGTAGGAAGAGCTCTAGACTAGATGTTCAGTTCCCAGCTCTGCCATCAGCAAGTGACCCTCCAACACTCACATTTACATCCTTGCCCCTACAGATTCAGAGGCGGCATAACTTGGGTAAACACGCTGGCTCAGGAGGGCAACACCAGCCTCTTATCCCAATCCTGCCTTAGGTCCCTGGGCTATAATCAAAACAACTCTCACCTATTGAGCATCTACTGAATGCCAGACACATGGCAAAAGACAGTTCATTTAATCCTAAACAATGCCAAGAGGGATCTCTCACCATCAGTGCCATTTTACATTCAAGGAAGCTAAGGTCCCTTCTCCAAAGACAGGCAACAGAACCCTGATTTAAGGTCACATCTGTCTGGCATGGAAGCCAGTGCTCACACCCCCTATGCCTACGGCCTTAAAGACACACCTAACCCCTCCCCACAGGCAGGATTCACTCCCCTTCCCCCTCAATAACACACTGTCCCCAGTGCCCCCAGAACAGGAAGGCCAAGCCTGAGGCAGCCTAGCGAGGTGAATTCCAGCCTCTCTTAGTCGCAAACACTCCCACCACTGCCACCACCTGCAGCAGAAGCGATTGCATCACCCGCAGGAAGCGGTCCAGCAGCCCAGCCCCGGCTCTGGGGCACATTTTCAGTTCCTGCTTCTCTCCTTGCATACGTTGAGCACACTACCTTATCTTCTACTCCTGCGCTGGCTCCGTGGGTTCAAGCAAACGTGCATGTCCGGGCAAAGGACTGTGGTTTGTTGCTTGGACGGGATTTGTACGGGACCAACCGGGGCGCTCATCCTTTTTCTGAACGCTGCTGGATGGGGGAGGGGAGGTCAGGCTGAAGGGGCTTTCCCAGCCAAGGACCAATCAGAGATCCCGTGGGCTCAAAGAAAAAGTCCTCTTGGATGCAGGAGACAAGTCCCAGAAGCCACCATTACCTCGCATCTGCCTTTCAAGGATGAGTGCCCACGTCTGGGCCACGTGGGCTGTCAGGTGGGCCAGCAAGAGGAAGGGGCTGAAGAGCCTGCCAACACAGCCAGGATGTCTCTGGTGTGGTGTCTCAGGCCCATTAGACAGGCAGACACACTGCACTGGGCTGTGCTGCCCTCCCTACATTGTCATGGAATCTTCTGGAACTGAGGATAGATCCTTGCCCCTGCAGTTCCTCTTCTGCCCATCCTGGACTTCCTTTCCCTCTCTGCCAACTTCCTCCTCCCTCTCCCCCATGCAGCATCTGTCTCCTTAATCTCTCTTCCTACCCTGGTTTCCTCCTGCATTTGTCACCTCTCTCTGGCCTCGCCTTGGGCCACAGCAACAGCAGTCAGCCCTTCATGGGCTCATAAAATGCTCAACATTTTAGTGGAAGTCATCCCGTGTGGAGGTTGTGTGCTGCTTTTTAAAAATTTATTTTGGGCTTCCCTGGTGGGGCAGTGGTTGAGAATCCGCCTGCCAATGCAGGGGACACGGGTTCGAGCCCTGGTCTGGGAGGATCCCACATGCCGCGGAGCAACTGGGCCCGTGAGCCACAATTACTGAGCCTGCGCATCTGGAGCCTGTGCTCCGCAACGAGAGAGGCCGCGATAGTGAGAGGCCCGCGCACCGCAATGAAGAGTGGCCTCCGCTCGCCGCAACTAGAGAAAGCCCTCGCACAGAAACGAAGACCCAACACAGCCAAAAATGGATAAATAAATAAATTTTTTTAAAAAAAATTTATTTTTATTTTACTTTACGTTGTTTTACTTTTAGTCATGGATTATTTAATTACGTTCATAACTGGTCATTAAAGACAAAGAAGCAGAAAATACAGCAATGTTGAAATACAAATTAATGAAAATGAATCTGTTTATTCACTGCAAGATACTCTTCACCATATATCTAAGCTGCATCCATCCGAAGTCCTCATGTAGACCACTGAGATGTCTCCAGTTCGAAGATGCTGGTGCCTCTCAGAGAAGGAATGGAAAAATCGAGAGGTTGCTTCTTTTAACGTTATCATCCCCATTTGAAAGTGGTTTGCCTGAGTCTGAGTGACATTTTAAACAGCTCTACGAGTGAGGTTATTACTGTCTCTTCACCCAGAGAGATAGCTATGCTAAACCAGTGACCCTATATGGATCTCTCCCAATGCTCTTTGTACCACAAACCTGACTTACTTCTTGGCAGGGGTTAGGACACCAAAATCAGTGATTTGAATAAATATCAAGTTGTTCTTTTAGGACCAGCCCAGCCTTAAATTACCAATACTGGTTTACTTTGTTTAAAGAAATGTCAAACTGCAACATGAAATTGGGTAACAATAGCACCATTTCAGGCTCTCTCCTAAGGATTCAGGGGCATTAAACCTGTTCTAGATGTGATAACCTCTATGGAATGAAGGGGGAACCCAAGGACTCTCAACTCTTCTCCCAGATCAGTCCAGGTTATGGAGCCTATTCCAGGTTTCATAAACTCCTAAGCATCATCTGAGACTATGTAACTTGTAATGAAGAAACTAAGTATCGGGATCATTCCTGGTTTTCACAACTGGAGAAAAATTCCCAGATGCTTCAGAGTAGAAACATTTTTTCAATCCGGATCCCTCTCACAATAAAATAAACAAAACTGACCTCTATATAAAGCCCCTGGCATAAATTCTTACTGACTTTAGGGAGAAACTACTTCCCAGCTTAATTCAGCTCCAAGACAGGGTCACAGACTATGACCTTCACTGTGCCTTTGGATTAGGTAAGCTCTCAAAGGGGAGGAGAACAAAACAATCTTGGGTTTAGAATGCAGTCCCTACGAAAGCATTCCTGGAGTTTACCAGTTTCCTTGTCTGCAGGAAGGAAGTTTTTGCTTAAATGTTTATTGTTCAAATATTCCCTGTAGGCAGAGAGCTTCTGTATTCCGTTTCTTTGTACTTGAAATAAAGTTTGTGTCATTATCTTTGAAATGTGATTTTTTTAAAAAATTAGTCTTATGTTTTGGGGACCTTGTTTTATTTGATCTCTTTTGATTCTTTGGCAACGGGGCCAGTGGGGAGAGGGTCTCTTCCTATTTCTACACGTCCCCAACAGGTTTAACTGGAATCACTATTGCTTCGTCTCTGCAAAGAAACTATCTCCTTTACATTGAGTATTTATTGAGCACGTACTACGTGCCTCAAACTATCTGAGGAGTGTTAGAGAGGCCATGAGGTATAAGACACATTTCCTGCCTGCCTTCTCATTGCCTGCCCTTATAGTCTTTATTGAGATATAATTGAGTTATAATCCACCTACCCTAAAATTCGTCCATTTAAAGTGTACAATCTAATGGTTTTTAAAATATTCACACTTTTAGAACATTTTCATCACCCCAAAAAGAAATCCCATACCCATTAGCAGTCACTCCCCAGCCCAAATAACCAAGTAATCACTAATCCACTTTCTGTCTCTATAGATTTGCCTATTCTGGACATTTCATATAAATGGAATCATATACCGTGTTGTCTTTTGTAACTGGCTTCTTTCACTTAACATAATCTTTTCAAGATTCATCCATGTTGTAGCATGTATGTACTTCATTCCTTTTGATGGCTGAATAATATTCCATTGCATGGATATATCACATTTTGTTCATTTGTTCATCAGTTAATGGACATTTGAGTTGTCTCCACCTTTTGATATTACGAACATTCATGTACAAGTTTTTGTTTGAATACATGTTTTCCATTCTTTTGAGTGTACATCTGGAGTGCAATTGCTGGGTTGAGTGGTAACTTTATGTTTAATCTTTTGGAGAATCGTTGTGCGTTTGATTTGCGTTTAAGTAATGACTAATGCTGTTAAGGATGTTTTCATAGGTTTATTGGCCATTTGTATATCTTCCTTAAAGTAATGTCTATTCAAATCTTTTGCCCATTTTTAAATTGGGTTATGTGTCTTTTTTTGCTGAGTTGTAAGAATTCTTTATATATTTTGGATACAAGTCCCTTATCACATATAAGATTTGCATGTGTTTTCTCCTGTTCTATTAGTTATCTTTTTACTTCTTGCCTTGATGATGTCATTTACAGCACAAAACATTTTTAATTTTGATGTAATTCAATTTGTCTGTTCTTTCTTATGTCACTTATGCTTTTGGTGTCATATCTAAGAAACCATTACCTAACCCAAGTTCCCCAGATTATTCAAATGTACATCTGGAGTTTAGGACTATACCTCTAGATAGAGCCTTAAAAAGGAGAAGAGACGAAGATTCAACCTTTAAAATTAATAAACTTACTAATGCAGGTTGTGGAAGAGGCCCTAAAATACCCCTTTTCTGTCTTATGCCCCCTCCTCCCAAATCTGCCTTACAAGAAGAGAAAAACAAGAGAAAACAGAGCCTCTTCCCTAACCTGAGCTTGAGCTGGGGGGTGTGGAACAATGCATCCTGTCTGTTCCCCTCCCCTTAGGTGGACTGCCATCCTGGGGAACAGACACTGAAAGCTCGAGCCTGATGTTCATTTTTTAAAAATATATATTTATTTATTTGTTTGTTTATTTATTTATGGCTGCATTGGGTCTTTGTTGCTGTGTGCGGGCTTTCTCTAGTTGCAGCAGGCGGGGGTTACTCTTTGTAGCAGTGCGCGGGCTTCTCATTGTGGTGGCTTCTCTTGTTGCGGAGCACAGGCTCTAGGCGTGCAGGCTTCAGTAGTTGTGGCACACGGGCTCAATAGTTGTGGCGCACAGGCTTAGTTGCTCCGCGGCATGTGGGATCTTCCCACACCAGGGATCGAACGCACGTCCCCTGCATTGGCGGCAGATTCTTAACCACTGCACCACCAGGGAAGTCCCCTGATGTTCATTTTTAATCACTCGTGTTAAATTCCCTCTGGAGGACTAGGTCTGCCTTGAACACAGAGGGTCTCATGTCACCCAAATCCTTAACTTATTCATGAAACAAGAAAGATCCTTCATCAGCCCCAATCGTGCACCAGAGGAGCCTGATCCAGATTGTCCCAAGATGCAGCCTGTTCCCTGCATGTATGCTGGCCACACCCTGCCTGACCTGGTGTATCTTTGGTGCCTTCAAAGTCCAAGACTCCTTCTCAGACAGAAAGAGAACCTGGTGTGGAGCTCAGCCAAGTATGGAAGTGAAATGGAAGCCAGGGTAGCCTAGAGCCCATGTGTCATCCTATATAAGTGGTTGTGCAAGATATGGCCTCTGGAAGCAGCAGATATTTGCCGTTAGCCTTGCCTGCAATTATCAAGAATAACCACCAGTCTCCTGCCAGTAAAGCAGAAGCTTCCTCTGCCACAGGCTGTTTTAGGGAAGTAGCTAGTAGTGAAAGAAGGGTGTGGGTTGGAATCTCAGATACGAAGAAATCCTGCTGTGCCCCTTATAAGTTACTTAACTTTTTTGTGTTCTAGCTTCTTCATCTGTTTATAAAAACTGGCGATTAAAAATGAGATGACATACGTGCACGTCCTTAGCCTGGTACCGATTACATGGATGCTCAGGAAATGTTAGTTTCCCTTCCCTTTCCCAGAAAAGGGAAGGAGCAGGAGGGGTATGATAGGTCAGCTGCCTGAATCTCCTCTGTGACCTCCCAGAACCACCAGTGTCTCTGCAACTCAGTGTCTGTGTCTTTCAGAGATACTACTCGTTAAAAACAGGGTAAGATTTCCGTGTTAAATACCGCTCTGGTAATTCTCCAGCTAGGGCTGCAGCAAACTTGTGGTTTAATCCACTTTCAGTGACAACCTACATTCTCAGTACATAATTTAGAAACTCAAACTGCAGAACAAAAATTTTACTTTAATTCCAAAATGATTATTGTAAAAAATAATATGACAATCTTGTGACCCTATTTCTTCACAGGGGAGACAGTGCCTTACAAGCTGTACCTATTCCCATGAGGACTTGGGGCTTTTTTCTAGGCTTTCAATTTTGGGTTTGGGTTCACATGTCTCCATTCTCTCACAGAGTCTAGGGCTGAATTTCTAAAAGAAAGAAGAAAAGGAAGTAGAGGGAAAATGGGCTGTTTTAAAAAGGAAATAGTCCCGTCTTTTAAATGCCCCCAGCCCACATGAACCCCACATTCCCAGCCAGGGAACCTGAACAAAAATAACACCAAGCCTCTTGGGATAGCCACAGATGTTGTGCTTATTTGCATACATTTGCATACACTTTTAAGCAAATGTGCACAGTGAATTAATTCGGGTGCCCAGTGGTGATTGCAATCAACCCTAATATTACAAGCTGGCTTGTGAAGCAGGTGGCATGACCACAGGGCAGGGCAGGACAGTGCTACAGCCCAGAAAGAGCTAGTGCTCTGGGGTCTCCCTGAAGTGAGGCCAGAAGCCCAGTGCCACAGAGACCTAGTGTTCTCCCTTGACCTCTCTACGCTCTGAACTTCCCTCTTCTTCCCCCTCCAGATCCAGATCCATCCGCCCTCCCCTCTTCTCCCTCCAGGTCCAGGGGAAGCCATGGCTCCCCTGACAGCACTGAGTTAAGACAGGCCTGAGCCCCACTGGATCCTCAGGCTGCAGAGAGCTCCCCAGTCTGGGAAGAGGGGACCTGCCAGGCACATATCCCTTTGGCAGTGCCCACACCCCCAAGAGAATATGCACAGCACCTACAGTGGGACAGACATGTAGGAGCATGCCAGCAACATGGAGCCTTGTAAGGAAATCTTCAGGAAGGCAAGCAGAGGAGCAAACCTAGGAGCCGGGGGGGTTTCGGGGGTGGGATGGAGTTTGGCCCTGATCCATTACACCTGCCTTTAAAGTACACCATTAAAGTTTCATGCTGTTTTCTTCTGCAGAGCCCTTTGTTCTCTGGCCATTGCTGACCAGCCTGGTTCCAGACAAAGCCAGACAGATTGTTCTGGAGTTTGGATTTCCACTGGCTCTCTGCATCTAATGAGCCGTCACTCAGAACTCTGCCCTAGAAGTCAGGCAGTGCCTGGAGGAAGTGGGAGGGGACAGCGTGTACGGCAGCGTCCACAGCTGGGCCTGAGCCTCTCAGGGTTAGGAGGAAGTCTGACCTCTGGCCTCATATTCCGCTCTCAAGGAGCTCTGTGCCCTTAAGCCATTGAGTTACCTGGTCTCCTGAGGTCAGAGCCCAACCGTGAGTAAGGTCTCTAGATCCTGCATGACCCTTAGGCCAGAGCCACCCACATGGCATTGCTAACGTTACCTTCTCTCTTCACAGGATTGTCCACACTTAGACCAAGATGGCAGTTGTCAATGTGGAATGACGTGAGAAGTGTCCCCAAAACTCTGGGTTCCCACAGCCTTCTCTGAGGCCTGCAGATCCCACAATTGGAATCCTTCTTTTGGAGTATCCAGAAGGTCCTGTTAAGGTGCAGCAGTTGCAGTTAACATTATAATGTATTTCTCCCAGTCTTTTTCCTTGCATAAATATTTGTAGTCTATTTTAAAACAGTGGAATATTTGTGCTTAATGTATTAAAAATATCTTTTCCTACCTTAAAAAAAAAGATGCAGCAGTTGCTAGAAGAAAGTCTTAGAAAAAGGAGCCGTCGCCTCCCCTATAGGAGGTGCTCTAGCTTCTCCGGGGTAAAATTCAGCCACCCGAGGACCTCCGCCCGAGGACCAAGGGATTTTTCCTCCTTTGACCAAAGCCATGGGCCAAAACCTCCCTTTTACTTCCCTCCACTCCCCTCTCCCACAGGGGCTTCACACCTCACTTGTTCAGTTGGTCATCATGGGACAAACTGCTTTAGTGCAGTGTGCCTCATAAGCGATTAAGCAGAATCAGCAAGTGGGGTATAAAACTTACTAAGGAGGATAGTTACAGCCACAGTGAGGAGAACGCCAGGTGCATGTCCACAATCCCTCATCCAAAATTCTGAAAGCCCAATGCTCCAAAAATCTTAAACAAACAAAGAATCATTTGGCATCAAAGCCTATTAAAATGGTGTGAAACTATTCATAATTCCTATCCCATTTAGGGTGATTAATACTACATTTTTTCTGCCAAATTAGCAAAGCATTTACTAATGGAGTGCTGGCCCAGACCCTGCTGGAGGTGGTAACAAAACACATGGCACATGCACCATATTGTCTGGCCCCAAGTGTTCAGATAAGGGATTGTAAACATGTATGAAAAGCTATTACAGGTGGAGAAGAAACTATACCAAGATGTGAGTATCATTACTAGGAGACTATATAGACTATGTGAAGAAAGTAGGCTGTGACTGAGACCTGCTGAATTCAAATCCTAATTTTACCATTTACTAGCTGTGTGACCTTGTGAACTTTGTGTGATCTCTCTATACCTCCTTTATGGATTGAATTGTTTCTACCCCAAAATTCATATGTTGAAGCTCTTACTCCCAGCACCTCAGAATGGGTCTATATTTGGAAGAAGGTAATTAAGTTAAAATAAGGTCATATGAGTGGACCCTAATCCAATCTGACTGGCCTTCTTGTAAAAAGAGGAGAGTAGGACACACAGAAGACCCTGGGGAAGCATGCCTATAGAGGAAAGGCCATCTGCAAACCAAGGAGAGAGCCCTCAGGAGAAAGCAAACTGCCTGACTGACACCTTAATCGTGGACTTACAGCCTCCAAAACTGGGAGAAAATAAATTTCTGTTGTTTAAGCCACTCAGTCTCTGGCATTTTGTTATGGCACCCCTAGCAAACTAACATACCTCCCTTTCGTGGATAATAATAATAGAACCTAACTCTTAGGGTTGTTGTGAGGACTGAATAAGTTAACATTTGTAAGAACATAGTACAATGCCTGGCAGAGTAAACAATAAATGTTAGCTACTAATATGTTAAACCAGGCTGATGGGATTTATTGCATTCACACACTCACTTATGAAAAAAAAAAGTGTATAAGCCCAGCCCTTTTCTCTTCCCTGAACTGCAGATCAAGGGCCTCCTCAACATCTGTACTTAGATGGCTAGAGATACTTCCAACAAACCTGCTCTTCTTCAAACTTCCCCATGGCAACCAGCAACTTCATCCTTCTGGTCACTCAGGCTAACACTCTGGAGTCATCAGCTCCTCTTACTTCACATGTAATCTGTCAGTAAACCCTGTTGGCTCTGCCTTCAAAATGTATCTAGATTTTAACACTTCTCACCATCTTACCACTATTCCAAGCCACCAATATCCTTTGCATGAACTGTTGCAATAACTAGCCTCCCTAGTGCTTCTCTTGCCCTTTATAGTCTGTTCTCATCCCAGCATCCAGAGTGGATCCTGTCAAAACCCATACCAGATTGTGTCATGCTCTGCTCAAAACCATCCAATTGCTTCCCAACTCACTCAGGGTAAAAGCCAGTCTTTCCAATGGCCTACAAAGTTGAGCACAGACTGACTCCTGGTTACCTCTCAGACTTCCTCTCCTCCTCCTCTACTCTTTCATTCTGTTCCAGTCATGTTGATCTTCTTGCTGTTCCTCTAACATCTAGGAGAGTTCCACTTCCAGTTAGGATGTAGAAAGATATGGAAAGCTTTTGCTTACCATGGTCCCAACAAGAAAACACAGACAAAATTAAAATCATACTTTTCTACTGGGCTAGTAAAGAGCAGGGGATGCATGGAAACCTTAATGAATTGAATTCCAGGAGGAAACAAGTCTTTCACAAATGTGCAGAAGGTCACAGTAGCTCACTTACCTGGGGGTGTACCCAGTTTGGCTACAATCATGTGGAGGAGCAAGCCATAGACAGAGACTTTGTAGGGATGAGAAGAAATCAGCTGAGCTGTATCGTGGGCTGGCATGACATATTGGAATCTGGAAGAGCCCCAATGTAAAACCAGATCATTGGCCTAGTAATTCTCCACAAACACGCCCCCCCACACACACACCCCTCCTGAATTTTGCCACAAAAGTGGCAGCAGATGAGGCACTGGAGAAAATAGCATAGCCCTGCACATTTTCACAGTGCTTAGATTCCAGGGTCCTGCCAGAGTTGAGTCCAAAGATGATTCAAAAATATCTGAAACTGTAGCCTTCCCACTCTCACCTCAAATACTAACACATAAAAATGAGGCAGAAGTTTGGGGGCTGGGCTAATCAGAACTAATTAGAATGCATATAATTAAAAAGCAGTTCAACCCCAGCTCAATTCTACCCTAGAAGAAATCTGAATGGTCTGCTTCTCAGCCCAAACACTAGACAGAAGAAGAGTATCGCACTTTCTGAGAAATACACACACACACACACATATATATATATTAACCTGTAGTGTTCTTTTATACAAAATTTCTGGAATACTATATTTTAAAAAAACATGAAGTGATTAAAGAAGCAGAAACATGTGACACATAATCAAGAGAAGCAGATCCACAGATGATCCAGTTATTGGAGTTAGCAGATAAGAGCTTTAAAACAATTATTATAAATATGTGAAAGTGTTCACAGGAAAAGATGACTGTAATGGGTGGATAGAAGGGTTATTTCAAGAGAGAAATGTAGGGCTTCCCTGGTGGCGCAGTGGTTGAGACTCTGCCTGCTAATGCAGGGGACACAGGTTTGAGCCCTGGTCTGGGAAGATTCCCACATGCCACAGAGCAACTAGGCCCGTGAGCCACAACTACTGAGCCTGCACATCTGGAGCCTGTGCTCTGCAACAAGAGAGGCCATGATAGTGAGAGGCCCGCGCACCGCGATGAAGAGTGGCCCCCGCTTGCCACAACTAGAGAAAGCCCTCGCACAGAAACGAAGACCCAACACAGCCAAAAATAAATTAATTAATTAATTAATTTTAAAAAAATAACAGAAGTTCTAGAACTGAAAAATATGATATATGATATCAAAAATTCATTGAATTGGGGGCTTCCCTGGTGGCGCAGTGGTTAAGAAAATCTGCCTGACAATGCAGGGGACACGGGTTCGATCCTTGGTCTGGGAAGATCCCACATGCCGCAGAGCAACTAAGCTCTGTGCGCCGCAACTACTGAGCCTGAGCTCTAGAGCTCACGTGCCACAACTACTGAAGCCCGTGCGCCTAGAGTCCGTGCTCCACAACAAGAGAAGCCACCACAATGAGAAGCCTGCACACTGCAACGAAGAGTAGCCCCCACTTGCTGCAACTAGAGAAAGCCCACACGGCAGCAAAGACCCAACACAGCCAAAAATAAATAAATAACTTTATTTTTTTAAAAAAAGAAAAAGAAATAATAGCCCCAAAATTACAAATTTGATGAAAAGCAGCAACCTACAGATTCAAAAAGCTCATCAAATCCCAAGTAGGATAAAATACACATAGGAACGTCATAGTCAAATTGTTGAAAACCAAAGATAAAAACCAGCTAGAGAAAAAAAGGAATATTATAATGATAAGAATGATGACTAACTTCTCTTTAGAAATAATGCAAGCCAAGAGACAGTGGAATGACATATTGGAAAAAAAAAAATAGAAAATCTAGAATTATTTCTTTTTCACTTTTAGAAACACAAGAAAAATAGCTTCTAAAAGTGAAAAAGAAATAAAGACATTTTCAGATAAGCAGCAGCTGAGAGAAGTCCTTGCCAGCAGACCTGCACTCCAAGAAATACTAAAGGAAGTTCTTCAGGCTGAAAAGAAATGGTACGAGTGGGAAGCTTAGATCTACCAAAAGGAATGAAGAGCACTGGAAATGGTAAATATGTGGGTAAATATAAAAATTATTTTAATTTATTTAAAAAGACGATTGTTTAAAGACGATTGATGGCTATCCATGGAGTGCCAGATCTGGGATATGCTCACCCTTCCCTGGCTTGAGCCTAAGGCCTGAGACCTCTGAAAGGGCATTGCCCAAACACTGCAGCTTGTCGTGAGCAGTAACAAAACCAGGCACCAGATGCCTTATCATGGCCCTTTCTATTACTAAAAATTCACAGCTGATGTAGAATGTGTAATAAGGGGCTCCAGGTGTCCCTGAGGACTTGACCATGCAGCCAGGAGGGCTGGAAGGTGCAAGAGGAGAAGGCAGCTGATGGACAGGGGCTAGGAAGGGGAGGAGAAAGAGCTACCATTGCCATAAGTTATTATCATAAACACTCTTTCTGTGCCGAGGTCCCCCTACCGCTCGTGGCTGCTAACCCTCCGTATCACCTGATCTCTCTCCTCCTCTGCTGGCATCTACTCATCAGAGGCAGAAGAGGAGGTGACTGGAAACAAACAGGTTCCCAAGGCAACACACCAGGCTCTGTCCTTCCTGGGCAATGGCAATGGAATACGAGCTGGGGAAGAATGTGTGAAATCTACATAATCCCTACCCTGAAGAGCTTACGGTTTAATGGGGACAGTAAAACAGACTCACAAAGCATGTCATTTCAAAAATGCATTGCCTCTAACCATCCATACTGTATACCCACTTCCCGGCTCAAGCCAACATTTACAGAGTGTTATGCTGAATGCCTAGGACAGTGTGCTCAAACCTTACTGAATCACCTGGAGATCTAATTACAATGTAAACCACACTTTGATTAGCAAGGCTGTAGAGGATCCAAACACCTTCCCTTTAAGGTAAGAAAACACCAGGCTCAAACCCAGGCCCAGTGTTCTCTGGAAGAGCCCACGGTGCTTCCCTTTCCCTGGAGCTGAGATCCTGAACAAGGACATCTCCACAGTCCTCATAGAATCATCCCTGTACCCCCTCGGCAAGGTATGAGGGACAAAGAGAAGAGAGGCAAATCCTCTGCCTGGGGTGGAAGGTGAGGGGCGAGAAGGATTGGTTTATCAGCTTTTGGGCCACCCTCAGAGGCCAGTAGGGAGGACTGTGTGCCTGGTGATTCAATCTCAAGAAGCAGAACCACTTGGCTGCTGAGAACGGTAGAAGTTATCCTAGACTGCAATTCCCCAGCATGATGGAGGGCCGGCAGGAGTGGGGTCCAATGGGTACCACCCCAGAGTTAGGAAGGCCTTGTGTCCGGGTTTGCCTAGGACAATCTCAACACATAATATACAACTGCTACCCAAGCATAATTATTAAAAGTGCCCCCTTTCACTACACATCACTACTATTATTTTAGACAATCATTTCTCTGGTCACCGTGGAGTAGCTCCAAGTTTCTCTCTGTTGTCCAGGTCCCCCCTTTGGTGAGAGTTATGGAGAGAAACCCTAGACAAGGTCAGAAGATTGCCCTGCCAAGTCTTCCTCAGAATTACTCTCTCCCTCCTCCAGGTGTCCAAGCTGAATATGATACTTCTGCTGAATCATTGACCCCACTGTATTGCAATTTTCTTTCCCCCTAGGCTGTCGTCACCTGCTAGGCTCGGCGTGACTTGGGACAAGGATCGCATCTTATTTGTGACCCCATTGCGCAGTTGGTGCCTGGCATGTAGTAGCAAATGCTCAATAAGGATTTGCTGACTGAGTGACTAAGCGAGTGACTGAATAAAGGAATGCGAGTTGGGTTGTGCTCTCACTTTTGCCCCCATTATACTGTGTGACCTTCTAGCAAATAACTTCTCTGAACCTTGGTTCCCTCGTCCATCAATTGAGAGAGTTGCACTAGAAGATCTCCAAGACCTCTTCTCATTCTGACACTCGGTGATTTTTAATTCCCATCACAGACCAAAGAACTCCCACTTCTGGAGTTGTTTCTTTGGATTGAGGTGTTAGCTGTTCAGATATCTCCTGTTAAAATGTGCATACAACCACATGGGGAGGTTATCATAATAAAAAATCCATCAGCATCACTGAGGAAAATTCTCTGGTGTTTATAAACAGCGGGCCTCAGAGAGAGGTGTCTGGAGGGAGGGGGCAAAGGAGAGGTCAGTATTGACGTGGATAGGAAAGAAAGTCTGAAGCAAGGTGAATTGTGTATTCTGGGACTAATTGAGATTCTGCAAGAAATAGAAAGGAAGCTAGGAGTCTGGGTAACTGGAACACAGGGGACATAAAGACACTGGGGAATTGTGGGGCACAGAAAGTTGCCAGAGAAAACACCATCAGCTGCCTATGTCTGTCTAGCAGAATAGCTGAGCATGACCAGCCAGGCTGTGGATCTCAGAGTCGGGTTGGGGCAGGGGCGGATACCTTGCTCCCGGAGGGCAGACCAGGGCACCTGATGGAAGGCACCTCTGGGCAGCAGGTTGTCAGGATGTGGCCTAGAGGCATTGACCTTCCACTGTGATACCCCATGGGACAGTCCTTGCATGGCTAAAACTGAGCAGAAGAGGAAAGAGTCTATCTCCCGCGCCTTCCAGACCCCCCTCCGCTCTGCCAGTGCAGGGAAAGAGTCAGATCCAAGGCAAGCGGCATCTTCCCAGGGTGTCTACTTTTGTCTTTTTGCTTAACCTGTCACATTATCTCCCCCTTGCAGATATTTTTGCCATGAATATAATGGTATCACTTTATTATTAGTCACTGACCCTGCAAGTTCACCTTTTTTTTTTTAACCCCAGGTACATTGGATTAATCACAATCCTTTGTCTATAGCTCTCTTTCTTCACCGATCCGGGCGTGGCCCACCTTTGTGTTTATTTCTGTTTAATAAATTGTTTATTTCAAAATAATATAAAAAACACCCATGAACACCCAGTGCTAGAACTAAAATATGGACCACAGCCACCTCTACATATGTGCTCCTCCTTCATCCTATCCCTCTCCCACTACCCTCCATAGATTTTTTTAAAATTTGCTCTCCAGGGCTTCCCTGGTGGCGCAGTGGTTAAGAATCTGCCTGCCAATGCAGGGGACAGGAGTTCAAGCCCTGGTCCGAGAAGATCCCACATGCCACGGAGCAACTAAGCCCGGGCGCCACAACTACTGAGCCCGCGAGCCACAACTACTGAAGCCCACGCGCCTAGAGCCCGTGCTCCGCAACAAGAGAAGCCACCGCAGTGAGAAGCCCACGCACTGCAATGAAGAGTAGTCCCCGCTCACTGCAACCAGAGAAAGCCCGCACGCAGCAATGAAGACCCAACGCAGCCAAAAATAAAAATAAATAATAAAATAAATAAATTTATTTAAAAAAATAAAAATTGGCTCTCCAAGGCTGATGAATTATTACACCTACTACCAGAGTTTACTCACCAGGACCACAACCCAGTGCTTCTGATTTCCAACTGGCTGGATGTGCTTATGCTCAGAGGGGCCCCAGACTCAGTGGATGACACGTATTCACAGATCGTGGCTGGAGTCACCAACTTGCTATGAAGTCAGATCACCCACAAATATATTTCCCATTGTTTTAACATTTTATCTAAGCCAGGGTTTCTCAGCCTTGGCAATACTGACATTTTGGGCTGGATCATTCTTTGCTGTGCAGAACTGTCCTGTCCACTGTTGGATGTTCAGCAGTATACCTGGCCTCCACCCACTAGATGCCATAGCACCTGTGCCCCCGCTCCTCTGGTTGTGACAGTCAAAAATGTCCCCTCAGGGAGAAGGCAAAAATCACTCCCCGTTGAAAACCACTAATCTAAACAAACATTTGGCAATATCCAGTTCAACAAATTCTGCAGATAAAATGCCCCCCTTAAAAGAAAAGACATGCACATCTGTGCTGTAAAGCCTTGCTTTGAAAAGTGTGGTCTTGAACCAGCAGCGTGAAAAACACCTGGGAGCTCATATGAAATACAGATTCTCAGGCCCCGACCCAGGCCTACTGAGTCAGGATCTGCATTGTAACAAGATCCGCAGGTGATTCATGCGCTATGAAGTGTGACGAGCCCTGCTGCAGAGATTACACAAACTGCACCCTGTGAATAAGTTGGGCCCCGATGCGGTGTCTCCCAACAAGGGAAGTTACTGCCTTTTGGGGGGGACAATCCATTGTTCTGTTGGGTTGTCCCCTGCTTTACAGGGCATCCCTGCCCCATCCCCATTAAATGCCCACACAGTGCTCCTTGGTCTCCAAGGCAGTCAGAGCTACCCTCACCCTCCAGATGCCCTCTGAGGAGCAGAACCACCTCAGGGTACAAACCCCTGGAGGGGAGTGTTTCTTGCACTGTGGACAGTTTGCCTGACTGCGGCCTACCTCAGTCTACAGATGGGTCCAGGAGGCAAGGAAAGATGCAGAAGTTAAAACATCGCAGTGCTTTTCACCACATCCCCAAGGGGTGGAGGGTACCAGCTGAGGAGCGCTGGCCCTGGAGGAGCCACCCCAGCCAATGGGAACACGGCAGAGCTGGGGGGGCGGAGCAGAGGAGGGGAGCAGGGGAGACACAGAAGCTCTCTGCAAGAGACAGAGCTGCGACTGCAGCCCAACCAGTCAGACCAGCTGGGGCAGTCCCCCCTGGTCCTGGCAGCTTCAGCGGCCTAGTCGAGATAAAGCAAATAAATGACAACAGGTGGGCATCCGAAAGGCCCGTCTGAGCTGTCTGAGGTGAGGAAGGGAATGCATCCAGGTGGGCGAGGTGCCCATTCTGTGCCCTGCCCTGCCCCCTTCTCACCTGGGATGGGGGAGAGGGATCCTCAGGCCCTTCCCAGAGCCGGGAGGAATAGGCGGCTCAGTAGGTGGGAAACCTGAGAGCTCTGTGGAAGAGATCCAGCTTCCAGACTGCAGCTGGACGCCTGCCCTAGACTGGAGCAGAAAGGGCTGGGTTTGCCCTCCAACCTTGCCGTTTGCCAGGTGCAGTGAGTGGGGGCATCCTCAGCCAGGTCCGCACACCCCTCCTAAGCTCGTGCCATTATGACTACCTGTGGGCCCCCCAGACACCCCCACACTCTCTCTTTCTTAGGGAGGCACGTTAGCTGTGCTGTTCCTTCTGCCTAGAAGGCACTTCCTCTCCTTCCAGTATCTCCTACTCATTTTCCAACACCCCTCTCGGGGAGTTCTTTCTGACCTCCCCTTCTCCCAGCCCCCAAGCAGAGGAAGGAACTGCATCCTCTTTTGAGTTCCCCTAACTCTAGGCACACGCCGGGTTTTAGCTCATAAGCTGCCATGTTATAGATTGTTTTTTCAAGCATAGGACTTGTGCTATTTTTCATATTTATATGAAAATGTGTCTATACCTGTCAGGTACAGCACCTGACAGGAAATATTTATAAAGTGTTTGTTGAGTGAATGAAGGACATCCTGGAGTACTCGGTCTACCGAGGTCATGCTGCAGAAGTAGAGAATGGACTTGAGGACGCGGGGAGGGGGAAGGGTAAGCTGAGAGGAAGTGAGAGAGTGGCATGGACATATATACGCCACCAAATGTAAAATAGAAAGCTAGTGGGAAGCAGCCGCATAGCACAGGGAGATCAGCTCGGTGCTTTGTGACCACCTAGAGGGGTGGGATACGGAGGGTGGGAGGGAGACGCAAGAGGGAGGAGATATGGGGATATATGTATATGTATAGCTGATTCACCTTGTTATACAGCAGAAACTAACACACCATTGTAAAGCAATTATACTCCAATAAAGATGTTAAAACAAACAAACATACAAACAAAAAAAAGCTCTTCTCGTTTGTTCGCTTCTGTCAGTCAGTCAGTTAACCAGTGTTGATTGAGCACCTGCCTTGGGCCAGGTCCTGGGAATTCAATGAAGAGCCAGAACTGCCACACCCTGCCTCATGGCTCTTACACTCCAATGAGGGACACACAGGAACGCAGAGCCTTTGGCTGCTCGGAGGAGCCAGCAGGTCCAATATCTGTTGGCAGTTACGGAAGAAACTGCCGCCCACAGATGGGAGGCCTGAGCCTCTCTCATACCTGACTGTGAGGCAGGGTCCTCCCCATGACAGTCGCCATAGGTAGTATATGCCCAGGATCTGTCTGTCCCAGACACACGTCTCCCAATTGGCAGAAGCCAGCCTTTCGAATATCACAGCTCCCCTGGTGAAATCACAAGGACCATAGCTGGCAAACGTCCCTGCCACTTTTCTTGGCATGCCCACTGCCTTCTCTAACTCCTTACAAAGGGGCTGGTTAGAAAATCAGAAACAGGATCAGATTGTCTTTAGCTGTCACTTTTGTCTTTAGCTGTTAAGAGATGATGTTTTTCTAACTCTGCCTGTCCCTGGATTCTCTTCTCCCTCCTTCAGTTTGGGAGCCTGTGTTGCAAGAAAGACATTGAAACTTCCCAGAGGCAACACGTCCTGAAGACCTCTGTGGAGCAAGGAAGCTTGTGTGGTTTTTGATCTGGCTCAAGAGCCTGGGGTTCTTATCACTGGCATGTTCAAGCCCAGGAGTGAGCCTGGGATTCTGAAATGTGAAGAGTTCCTCTAACGTTCCTCTAGAAGTGGCCCAAATTCAGGTTTCCCACTGGCCCTCAGTCTCAGAATTGTTTTAAGAAAGGAAGAATGTTGACCGGTCCTGAGAGGACCCACATCTCCAAGCAAGGACCAAAAAAGGACAGCCTTCAGGGGAAAAGGTGGAGGTGGGGGCAGAGGCCAGATAGTTTGTCACCTCACTTAATTCTCTGAATCACCTCACATCTAGCCATGGCCACTTCTCACTGTACAGTCCAAACATTTCCATGCTTGGCTCCCACTTTCAGCCAAACTAAGTTGTTTCCACTCATCTCACCCTGTCTCAGCCTGGGGGCCTCTGACCTCTGACCATTTCTTGGAAAAGCAGCACATAGCCCAGATCCGCAGAATGTCTCCCACAGCTGGGCCCCTCAGAATGTCAGAAGCAAACTTTCCACGGTCTGCACCAGGCCCCAGGAGGCAACGTCTGAGAGAGGGAGGCAGGAAGCTTGCCAGGTGGACAAGCAATGGGAGGTGGGGTACCCACGCCTACACACTCCATCTTCCTGTCAGTTTCCCATATTGGTTGGCTCTGCCAAGTGCCATCCCAGTTGTTGTCTCCCTGTCGTGGCATCAATACCTCCTCGAATAAGGACAGACCAGCACGTAACTCATTCCTCAAGCCTCAATGTTATGGAGCCACATGAACATGAGTAATGAAAATTCCACTGGCTCTTCCATAGGATCTCCAGGCCCAGGGTCATGGTTAGCACACACAGTGCTTTGTGTGAATTAGGAAAAGGAGGCCCCTCTGGGCAGATGAATTTTTTAAAGTGCCTACTCTGAGTGAATGAAGCAGGAAAAAGTGTCTCCATTTCATGCCTCTGGCGGGGCACTCTTGGGTGTGGCATAATTTGAACAACTATACATGCAGCCCTGAATCAGCCTCCCTTTCAAAGCCTCCCCCAGGTCATCTGGGTGTTTTCCAGAGCTCTGGTGCTCACAAACCAGTCCATTCCCCACTGTCACCACCCAGTCTCTGCCATGCTCTTCCTTTCCTGCTCTAGCTTCCTGGCTGATGGCCTCTACCTCTGAGGCCACTGGAGGGTATCTCCCCTCTGCTGCATCCTGCTGTGAGGGTGCTGATGTCTGGGTCCAGGAGTGGCCTCCCAGTGCTCTCAGAATGGCCAGAACTTGAGATGCTGGAGCTGAGCCGTACCCTTGGCACCTGGGCACGAAGACAGTGCTGGTGGAGCCCAGCATCACACAGTACCAACTTCTACAGCCTCTGCCTACCAGCCCTCTCTCTACAAGGCCAGGGGTCCTAGGGGCCAGGCCAAGGAAGGGTCGCTGCTCAAGACAGATATTAAGTGGCCCTCCCCATTCCAGTTCTCCCCAAGTCTGCGGTTCCACCGTTCTTCTTCCTCAAAAGCACACAAAATTGCCTGCCAGGGGCCCCACCCATAGTTTTTTGGAAATATCTAACATGTTAGGGTAAGTGGAGGCTCCCACTCCGTATGATGCTGGTTTCCTCCCCCAGAATTTGGCACCAAGAAGCTGACGTTTATTAAACATAAACTTGGGTTGAATGAATTAAACATAAATTAAGGTTGAATCCCTTAATTTAGAGCTTAGGTTTGTGGCGCCCAGAGTACTGGGCTTGAAGTAAGAAGCTGGCAGCATTCAGATCCTACTCTGTTCTTCCTTAATAGCTGACTCTCATCGACACTTTACTTCCTTGAGGTTGAATCAGCTCATGTGCAAATTGAGCACAATGATGAATATTTGGGAACACTCTAGATTCTCCAAGACCTTCCTGGAGCACAAAACTCTGGTCGGGCTAATTCCAGGGCAAAACAGCCTAATTTTGTACTTCTTATTAGCAACATAGCTTATTTAGCTCTACATCTTAACTTGTATCTTAACAGCCCTGCCATATGACTGCTTCTGTTCTCAGCTTGTGGTCCATTCTGACCTTTTGGTCCTTTTCTGCCAGATGCAGAAAAGTTGATAACTGGTATCTTCTTGTTCAGTATGTATATTTTTTACACATATCAGTGTGGAAATTCTGGGTCAGGCAATTTCCAATGATTTGGGAAGACCCATGAAAAGTAGGGTGGTTCTGCAGAAAAGCAAAAACAGAGTTCAGAAAGAAGTTTCCATGTAACTGGAGAGACCCAGCTCCTAGGAGATTCCCTAATACCCTGTAATAACAGCTACTGTGAGATGCAACTAGGCAGCAGCCAGTAGCCTCCAGCCTTGGGGCTAATGCATCTTTTCACCCTTCACCTCCCTTCCTCCTGGCAACACAAGATGGTTTGGATTATTATGCCTCCTTCTCATTGGTTCTTCTACCTCATCACTGGTAAATAAAAGACTCAGCTGCTGCTCTGATTGGCTGATCTGTTGCTGGGGTAAAGGCCAGCTTGGTGATGCTGCTTTGCCAGATGTGGTCTCCTTCAGGCCCTGAACACACACACCCTCATTCGGTCTCTCTTGACCTTCCTCCCACCCCCAGATAGTCCCTCTCTCCTCCCGTGGTTGAACAGTAAACAAGCAGCTCCTCCAAGGGTTCCCTGGAGACCCAGAGGTTTTCATCTTTGTAGCGTTTAGCCTGCTAAAGTAGGACTTTGCATAACCCATGAAGGCAAAGTTGGGGAAAATCAGCCTTTGACAATCAAGAACACACACATCTCCAGAAGACCAAGCAAGAGATCATAGATTTTCTGACACCTAAATCCCTCTAACAGCCACTGATGCACCTAGGTATGGCTTTGCATATAAATGGGTGAAAATGAGAGGCTTGCTAGTCCCCAGCTGCTACCAGTTCCCACTGTACCTGAAATTCCACCATTAAGATTTATTCCGTTATGAATTTTCTTCTCCTGGGACCTACTGTTAAAACACAAAGAGCCCAAAATCTGTTCTGAAAGATGTATGAAAAGGTTTATGGTCAAATAAGTTTAGAGATGCCAACATATTTTAGCACTCCCTGTGGCAGGCAGAATGATGGCCCCCAAAGACGTGCATTCCTAATCCATGGAACCTGTGAATATGTCAACTTACATGACAAAAGAAACTTAGCAGATGTGATTAAGGTTCAGGACCCTGAGACAGTTTATATGCATGGGCCTCATATAATTACATGAGCCCTTCAAAGCAGAGAGATTTTCCTGACTGTGGTCAGGGAAAGAGATGTGATGACAGGCACTGGGTCAGAGAGATGCTATGCTGTTGGCTTTGAAGATGGAGGATGGGGGCCACAAGCTAAGGAATACCCATGAATGTCTCTAAAAACTGGGAAAAAAAGAAACAAATTCTCCTGAAGGGCTTCCAGAAACAAAGTCCTGCCAACACCTTGTTTAGTGTGAAACTCGAGTCTAATTTCTGACTCAGCAAATTGCAAAGTAATAAATTTGTGATGTTTTAAGCTGCTAAATTTAGGGTAGTTTGTTAGAGCAGCATTAGAAGATGGAGTACACCCCCTCCCTCAGAGATTCATGGTGTGCTTTAGCTATTAAGGGCTATAGAGAGCCTTTCAGCACTCCATTGTAGCTAGGCTTGTTCAGCTTCCCAGCCACATCTGAGGCTACCATAGTTTCTTCCTTAGGAAATCAGAACAGTGGAGGCTGGTCTGCTGAAGGGGAAAAGAGGTAAAACCTAGGGAGCTGTGGAATAGCTGCATTTTCTGTCTGGGACTGTGCAGCAGAGAAAGCAACGCAATATCACCGCATTATAGACGAGGAAAATCGAAGGTCAGAGAGATTATGCGCTTGTCTAAGGTTGCACATTTGGTACGATTCTTACAGAACTAGAATCCGGCTTTTCACAGTTCAAGCGTGGGGCAGGAAACAGCTGGGTCAGAGCCGCCTAAGAGCTCAGGACATGTGTGAGACTTGGGGCAGAGGGGTGGTCATAGCCAGGCCAGCCACCCCAGAAAAGAGTCAGGCCAAGCGCAAGCACTCAAAGATATCTCACTATGCTCATGACATCAGAGAATCCTGGTGCTCAAAACGTCCCTCGCTAGGCTCAAAGATTAGCTCTAGAGCCTGGACGCAGAGAGCACCTGGAGAGCATTTACACCGTCTAAATCTGCAGCACCTGGACAGCCACAGTCCTCCGGAAACTACCACTCCCACTATGCCCCGCGACAGCGAGGAATAAACCTGGGATAAACTACAAGTCCCAGAATTCCTTGGGTGGGAGGCGCGAGCGCGGAGGAGCGGAGGGGCGTAGCACGTTGTCGGCGCGGGACCGTTAAATTTGAAACTTGGCGGCTGGGCGTGAGGGGTTGAGGTGCCTGGTTCGCGAGGGAGTCAGGTGCGTGGTTTTTTCGGGATCGCCCTCCGGTCGCTTCAGTACCTCGAAGGGCAGGTTCCAGAAGGAGGCCCAGGCGGTCTGCGGCCCTGAAGAAAGGCCCGCGGCAGGACGAGGTCCTGAGCCGGGAATGCAGGATGGCGGCGATGCAGAAGGAAAGGGGTGCTCCGAGGTAGGTACCGGAGAAGGGCGGCCGGGAGCTGGGCCTGCGAGCCCCGAGGGTGCCTGGCAGGTGACAGAGGCTTCGCTCAGAGTAGCCCAGGAGAGGACCGGCACGGTCAGGAGAAGAGCAGGCCCGGCCGGATCCTCCTCCCTGCTGGCGTCGGACGCAAGTGGTGGAGGTGAAGGCGCAGAGCCGGGTTAGTACCGACCTCGGGGTGAGGGCGCCTGAGAATCATGCCGCATCCAGCTTCAAAGCCAAGGAGGCTGTGGGACGCCAGGGGTCCAAAGAGCTTGGAATTTGTCGTGTGGTCTGTGTTGGTGCCTCAGCCCAGACGTTTGCTAGCTCTTAGACCTTGGACACGTCTTAATATGGAAAACGCTGCTATTAACGCTACCATGCCGGGTTCTGGGAGAATTCAGAGTATCTGTAAAGTAACTGCCTCCAAATAAGTGCTCAGCACATGGTAGGTGCTAGCATTAAGCTAGTAGCATAGTTAGAAATCTAAAAAGCCCTTGTCTGCATGCTGGCTGCTCTTCCTTATTTATACATATATAAGCTCTTACTCCTACCCTCCTGAAGCTTAAGTTCTGGGGTGGGATGAGGGTAGGGGCAACGGACAATAAACAAGATAAACTAAAAGCTGGATGGTGGTCGGTACTAAATAAATAAAACAGTTGGGGGGTGCAATTTTCGATAGTTTTGAACAGAGAGCCTCACTGAAAAGGTGTCATTTGGGTCAAGACTTGAAGGAAACTCAAGAGCTAGTCCTGCATAGATCTGGGGGGGGGGGGGGCGGGGAAATACAAAGGCTGGAGGGTGAGAGTTGCGGGAGAGAGGCGCACTGGGCCAGTAGCTGGAGCAGAATGAACCAGAGAGTAAAAGGAAGTGAAGTAAAAAAGGTGATGATGCAGGCATTGTAAGGACTTGGCTTTTACTCTGTAGTTGAAAGTTATTGGAAGGCTTTGAGCAGAGGAAAGACATGATCTGACATGTGTTTAAATGGGATCACTTTGGCTGCAGTGTTGAAAAGACTGAAGGTAGAAAAGGCTGGAAGCAGGGAGACCAGTTTAGAGGTTATTGAAATATTCCAGGCAAGAGAAGATGGTGGCTTGAGCCAGGCTGGAAACAATGGAGATGGTGAGAAGAGATTAATTTCTGGATATGTTTTGAAGGTAGAACCAACAGGACTTGCTGAGTGACTGGCGGGGTGGGGGGTGGGTGAGTGGAGTGGCAAGGTTAGCATTAAGAATTTTGACTTGAGCAACTGGAAAAATGAAATTGCCATTTATTTGAGATGAGGGAAGGACCAGGTCTTTGAGGAGGCAAGAGGAGGAGGAGGAGGGATGGAGGAAGCAATCCCAGCTCAGTTTTGGATACTATTTAATAGAGATAGTTTAATTGCTATTTTAAGAGCGGGAGAAGAAATTTAGATGAACTCATTATTGAGTTGAACTTATTCAGTGCTTACTAGTGTTAGATCCTATATTAGAGCATGAGAAAATAAAAATAAATGACATGGCCCTTACATTTACAGGATTCACACAAAATAGTTAAAAAGATATGAGTAGTTACAACCTAAATTATTATTAATCACTTACAGTTTACTTTCTTGAAGGAAGTTTTCAGCTCTCATCTAGACTGAGGTCTCACATAACTTTCACTTTGTTTTGAAGAATAGTGCCTATCTGTTTTAAACCCAGAAATAGTGTCCTTCAGCCAGAAGTAAGCTTCTCTTCGACCATTGCAGAGCTCTGAAGTTCAGAGTACATACCCTTTGTGGTGATTACCTCCAGAAAACTTTTGGGGATTCCCCCCATAGAATTGATAGAATTGGGGGAGCCATTTGTGACCAGTAAACTGTACTTTTGTCTGCTTCTGCTCTTGGCTACCCGTACACATAAACTTCAGTTTTAAGTCATCAGTTGAAACATGGGGTGTTAGTCTGATAAACACGTTGCTAATTTTAAATTAAACTAGATGATGCATTCAGTGGTAACCATCGAACTGCTTTTTGTCTACTTTGCCAAATTTATAATACTTTTTTCCCTTTTTTTCTTCCTGCCATAAACTTTCTTCTTATAATATTGTTCACAATACCCTAGCCATATTCTCTCTTCCATTAGGCAATACTACAGCCGTAAACTTGGAAACCAGGTCACAGAAAGGCTCAGAAGCTTAGGAGTATAATAACACTACTAATGTGCCAACCCACTATATTCGACCCAAAGATGATGATCACTTTTCTGAAAACATTTACAATAATCTAGTGTTATAATAACTCAGTGTTGGTATGAGATTTACTTTTGTTTCCCTCTTCGCAGTGAAGTCATGTCCTTGGAGGGAGATGAATGGGAGCTGAGTAAAGAAAATGTCCAACCTTTAAGGCAGGGGCGGATCATGTCCACACTTCAGGGAGCACTGGCACAGCAAGAATCTGCCTGTAACACCACTCTTCAGCAACAGAAACGGTATGTAGAATGGTTGGGGCTCACCCTGTCATCATTCATCCCCAGTTTAGTAGGTAATGTGGGTGTGGACCCGTGCAGTATGGCATGAGGAGTACTAAACTACTCTTCAAAAGCTGGTAGGATGAGAATCTGTTCTCCTCCTGCTTTCTCATCACACAACAGCTATCTAAAGATCTCCTCAAGTGCACTTAAGAACAAGAGCTATAGGATTTCATTTCATTGTGGAGCAGCCAAACTCTTGTATCAATAGAAATATTTCTCATACAGGGGGAACTGATAAGTAAAGCAAGTATCATTTTACAGTATTTCACAAAAGTATTATGTCATTCTGGATCCCTAAACAGAATGAACTCTTTGAGAGTAATCAGTTAATGAAATTGCTTCTTTGGATTCTGAGTACTGAGGGAGAGTGAATCTGCTATCTTTTATGTGTACTCAATTATTAACTTTGTAGGAAAGTATTTTCGAGAATGTGCCAAAATGAAATAGTGGTCTCCAAAGAAAATGTAAACCTCAGAGAAACCGAATTTAACAAACTCAGGATAATGAAAAGCTGAAAAATACCACTACATTATTCAAATGGACCTATGGAACTTGCTTTCCTCTGACAAATGTTTTGATAAATATACTTTTTTCAGAAAAGTAAAGTATCAGTTTCTACCTTCAATCTCGTGACAAAATTCTGATATTATAGGCAAATTATCATAATTTTTTAATACATACTTTATTTATTTTGTTAATTTTTTGGACGCGCCACGCGGCATGCGGGATGTTAGTTCCCCGACCAGGGATCCACCCCACACCCCCTGCGGTGTAAGCGCGGAGTCTGAACCACGGGATGGCCAGGGAAGTCCCCAAATTATCATAACTTTGATAGACTGTGATGAATATCCTTGTTCATCTCTTTGGATCTTTAAAAGCATTGAATTTTATGGTTTTGTTTCACAGATGGTGTTCTATTCTTAAATCTTCTTGGTTCTGTGACGTTGTACTAGTTTTTCCACTTCACTAACTACTCTTCCTTTTTTCTTGTTGGCTTCCTACTGCATTTTACCTAAGTCTCTGTTCTTTGTCCTCCGTTCTCACTCCATATTCAAATTTTCCAGGATTGTTTAACTACTGTTTACATCTCTTACTTGCCTTCTGTCGATAAATGTCTTTTTATCTACCTGTAACATATAATTAGATAAATGTTTCACTAATGTATTAAATACTGAATCTCTTCTCTTATAAATGACCTACCTTTTTCTACTCCATTTTGATTAATGGTACCAAAACTCATCTGAATGATCTTACCTCACTGCCCTCTCACTCTAATTTTATTTAGTCAATTACTAAGGATTTGTGATTTTTATTTTTTATTTTTTTAATTTTTTTTTTTTTTATTTTACTTATTTATTTTTGGCTGTGTTGGGTCTTCGTTTCTGTGCGAGGGCTTTCTCCAGTTGCGGCAAGTGGGGGCCACTCCTCATCGCGGTGCGCGGGCCTCTCACTATCGCGGCCTCTCTTGTTGCGGAGCACAGGCTCCAGACGCGCAGGCTCAGTAGTTGTGGCTCACGGGCCCAGTTGCTCCGCGGCATGTGGGATCCTCCTAGACCAGGGCTCGAACCCGTGTCCCCTGCACCGGCAGGCGGATTCTCAACCACTGCGCCACCAGGGAAGCCCTGTGATTTTTATTTGTAAAGAATAATTTACATGCAGTGAAATGCTCAGATTTTTAGTTAGTTTTAAGACATTTCAAGACACAGAACATTTTTATTACCTCAGAAAATTCTCTCATGCCCCTTCCCAATCAATCTTCCTCTCCCTCATGAAGCAACCAGTGATTAGATTTCTATCACCATAGGTTACTTTTGTTTATTCTAGAATTTTATATAAATGGAATCCTACAGTTCTTTCAGTATGTTTTTTAGCCTTTTTCATGTTGCATGTATCAGTAGATTTTTCCTTTTTATTACTGAGTAGTATTCCATTTGTTTATCCATTCATCAGTTGATGGACAGGTAGATTCTTTCCAATTATGTGCTTTATGAATAAAGCTGCTATGGACATTCTTGCATAAGGCTTTCTGTGGACATAGATTTTCATTTCTCTTGGAATAGAATTGCTAGGTCATAGAATAAATGTATGTTTAATTTTTTAAGAAACTGCTGGTTTTCCAAGGAGGTTGTAACATTTTACACTCCTATCAGCCATGTATGAGAATCTATTTGCGCCAAATCCACTCCCATATTTGATGTGGTCATTTTTTTTCATTTTAACCATTCTGGTGGGTGTATAATAGTATCTCATTATGGTTTTGCTTCCCATCTCCCAGGTGACTAATGATGGTGAGCACTTTTTGCTTGCTTGTTGGCCTTTTATGTATCTTCTTTTGTGGTACATTTGTTTAGATATTTGGCCTAGTCTTAAAATTGGATTGCAGGAGTTCTTTATATGGTCTGTATACAAATCCCTTATCAAATATATGTGTTACAAATATTTTCTCCCAGTCCATGGCTATCTATTTTCTTGGTGGTATTTTTTGACAAGCAAAAGTTTTTTGTTTTTGTTTTATTTTTGAATTTTATTTATTTTTTTATACAGCAGGTTCTTATTAGTTATCCGTTTTATACATATTAGTGTATATATGTCCATCCCAATCTCATCCCACCACCACCACCCCCACCACCACTTCCCCCCTTGGTGTCCATACGTTTGTTCTCTATACCTGTGTCTCTATTTCTGCCTTGCAAACCGGTTCATCTGTACCATTTTTCTAGGTTCTACATATATGTGTTACTATACGATATTTGTTTTTCTCTTTCTGACTTACTTCACTCTGTATGAAAGTGTCTAGATCCATCCACACCTCTACGAATGACCCAATTTTGTTCCTTTTTATTGCTGAGTAATATTCCATTGTATATATGTACCACATCTTCTTTATCCATTCGTCTGTCGAAGGGCATTTAGGTTGCTTCCATGACCTGACTGTTGTAAATAGTGCTGCAATGAACATTGGGGTGCATGTGTCTTTTTGAATTATGGTTTTCTCTGGGTATATGCCCAGTAATGGGATTGCTGGGTCATATGGTAGTTCTATTTTTAGTTTTTTAAGGAACCTCCATACTGTTCTCCTTAGTGGCTGTATCAATTTACATTCCCACCAACAGTGCAGGAGGGTTCCCTTTTCTCCACACCCTCTCCAGCATTTGTTGTTTGTAGATTTTCTGATGATGCCCATTCTAACTGGTGTGAGGTGATACCTCATTGCAGTTTTGGTTTGCATTTCTCTAATAATTAGTGATGTTGAGCAGCTTTTCATGTGCTTCTTGGCCATCTGTATATCTTCTTTGGAGAAGTGTCTATTTAGGTCTTCTGCCCATTTTTTGATTGGGTTGTTTGTTTTTTTAATATTGAGCTGCATGTGCTGTTTATATATTTTGGAGACTAATCCTTTGTCCGTTGATTCATTTGCAAATATTTTCTCCCATTCTGAGGGTTGTCTTTTCGTCTTGTTTGTAGTTTCCTTTGCTTTGCAGAAGCTTTTAAGTTTCCTTAGGTCCCATTTGTTTATTTTTGTTTTTATTTTCATTACTCTAGGAGGTGGATCAAAAAAGATCTTGCTGTGATTTATGTCAAAGAGTGTTCTTCCTCTGTTTTCCTCTAAGAGTTTTATAGTGTCCAGTCTTACATTTAGGTCTCTAATCCATTTTGAGTTTATTTTTGTGTATGGTGTTAGGGAGTGTTCTATTTTCATTCTTTTACATGTAGCTGTCCAGTTTTCCCAGCACCACTTATTGAAGAAACTGTCTTTTCTCCATTGTATATCCTTGCCTCCTTTGTCATAGATTAGTTGACCATAGGTGCGTGAGTTTATCTCTGGGCTTTCTATCCTGTTCCATTGATCTATATTTCTGTTTTTGTGTCAGTACCATATGACAAGCAGAAGTTTTTAATTTTTTTTTTTTTTTTTGGCTGCATTTGGTCTTTGTTGCTGTGCGCGGACTTTCTCTAGTTGCGGAGAGCGGGGACTACTCTGCGTTGTGGTGCGCAGGCTTCTCATTGCAGTGGCCTCCCTTGTTGCAGAGCACGGGCTCTAGGCATGTGGGCTCAGTAGTTGTGGCTCGCGAGCTCTAGAGCACAGGCTCAGTAGTTGTGGTGCAGGGGCTTTGTTGCTCCGCAGCAAGTGGGATCTTCCCAGAGCAGGGCTTGAACCCATGTCCCCTGCATTGGCAGGTGGATTCTTAACCACTGTGCCACCAGGGAAGTCCAGAAGTTTTTAGTTTTGATGAAGTTTAATTAATTAGTGTCTTTCTTTTAGTGCTTTTTTTAATCTTCTCTAGGAAATCTTTTCCTGCCCCAAAGGTGCAAAGATATTCTCCTGTGATTTCTTCTAACTTTATTGTTTTAGCTTTTATGTTTAAATTTATCCTTGAGTATGGTGTGAGGTTGGAGTAAAAGGTCTTCCACATCCACCCCCACCCCCACATGAATATCTAGTTGTTCTGCCTCCATTTGTTGAAGAGATTTTTTTTTTCTTTCCCCATTGAATTGCTTTGGGACTCTTGTCAAAAATCATTTGATTGTATATGTGTGGATCATTTCTGAGCTCTCTGTTCTGTTCCATTGATCTAATTGTCTTTCTTTTCACCAATTATATATTGTCTTGATTAGCTTTATATAGTAAAGACTAGAAGTCAGGTAGCGTGAGTTCTCCAACTCTTGTTCTTTTTCAAAATTGTTTTGGCTATTCTTGGTCCTTTGCCTTTCCAAATTTTAAAATCATCTTGTCAGTTTCTAGAAAAGAGACTGCTGGGATTTGGGTTAGATTGCATTGAATCTGTAGATAAATTTGGAGGATTGCTGATTTTTATCAGTAGTGTACATAATTGTGTCCCCTTTTCTAATTTTTCCTTTTCTTATAGTGTTGTTACCACCCAGGGTTCTTGGACTCTTTAATCAATAGAAATTGATAAGGGGCCAGACCAGAAATTCAGGCAAGGCTTTACTGGGACTCGTGCTGCAGGGAGCAAAAACAAATAACAGGTTCCCCTGAGCTGGGGCGAGCTGGTTTCTTAAATGGGGTGAGGGTAGGACCGGGTCCAAGGGTTGGGCCAGAGGGGTGACTTGGGTGATCTGCCCACCCCCTTGGTGGTGCTGTGTGCAGGGATCATTAGCAGTACTCTGCTTTTGTTCCTGAAACCTCAGAAGTGGTGGGTTTTTGGTCTTTTTGGATCTTGTTGTTCATAATTTGCCCCAACTGCAAATGTACACAGTTATTTTTAGTCCCTTATGGTTTCTTTGTATTCTGTTGCACAAGGAGACTTTTGTCCAGGTGCCAGCCTGTCTCAGTGTTACCTGATTAGTCTTTTTGAAATCTTTGCTTACCATATTCAAGATACTCTCCAATTGAAGAACCACTATTGGCTTTAACAGGTAGAATCCAAACTCTTTAAATTTACATTTAAAGCATTCCCTTCTTACCTCTCCAGATATCTCCATTTATTCCCAATACTGACTTTATGTTATAGCTTAATTCCCTCTGGGTTAACTCTCCCATTTTGACAACTTTATTCAATACTGATTTCCCTCTCTCTTGGAAAATTCCCTTTTTCTTTCAAATCTTATGGTTCCTTCAGAGTCCCACCTTCTAAGATTGCTTCTATGATACCTCCTTTCGACTTCATAAAGTCTTTACTATCCATTCTTGGCAATTGTAATATACTGCTCTGTATTATTAATTTTTCATTTATGTATTGTCTTTCTTATTAGGGCATAAATTCCTTTGTGTCAGGGACTATTCTTTATGTCAAACATAACCCCTTATACAGTTTTTATTGATTAAGCATTTATCTAAATTGTGGTTTACTACCCAATATTTCCCCTCTATTCTAACTGGTCAGTCTTAACTTAGTCTTAGCCCTCTGCTTTCCCAGCTCTTTACAAAGTCATATTTCACACTTTCTCTGAAGCATTCCTCCAATTTATATATGGTCTAATTCTTCTCTGACTAATGTTACCCATGGAATTTTTCTTTAACTTTAAGATTCTGATTTCTATATATATCTGTATGTGTGTGTGTTTAGTTTTTCTTCAGTACTATGAGATACATATAAAATAATAGCTGTCATTTATTGAGTACTTACTATGTCTCAACACTACACTTAAGACTAGTCAACCTAACAAGATAGATAGTATTATTATCCCCATTTTATAGATGAGGAAACTGAAAGCAGTTTAAATAGCTTTTCTAATGTTACTCAGCTAGTGATTACTGGAGCTGCATTGGAACCTAGGGAGTCTTGTTCCAGAGATTTAAACTGCTGTGTAATACTTCTTTTCTATATGTTGTCTTGGAATTTCTCTAATTTCTGTATATTTTCTCTCTCCTGTTATATTATCCGGCAGAATCCTGATTGTTTCTATTCTTTTTCTTTCTGTTTAATAAACCCTCAAACTCCAGTGCAGTTATCTAGGTTGATATTAAACACTTAATAGTGAATAAAAATGAAGGTGATACTTGTTCATTTGGCTCTTATCACTATTGCTTATGCTGACATTTTCTGTTTAAATTTCAGGGCATTTGAATCTGAAATTCGATTTTATGCTGGAAATGACCCTCTGGATGTTTGGGATAGGTGAGTCTTTTTATTTAACAAGGGCCATAGAAACTTAACAGGTGAGTCCTTATGGCCATACATCTCATACTGGGGTGTGTGGAGCAGTGTGTTAGAGTAGAGAGTAGTGTTTTGCAGACACAGATAAGCAGAATAATCATAGTATATCTTTCTGAGGTGTGACTGAGCTATACCTGTCTATCACCATCCCCATTATTTCCCACAGGTACATGTTAGCAATATTTGGAAAAGTTTGAGGTATACAGGTTTAGGGCATGTCATTGAGGACCTCTAAATAAACATTTTCAGTATATTAGATACTTCTGCTTTAAAAAGTCCAGAATGGGTCTTGGAGCAAGATAATGTTAAACTTGAAAAATATTCTTTTCCTGTCTTCTCATTCAGGTATATTAACTGGACAGAGCAGAACTATCCACAGGGCGGAAAGGAGAGTAATATGTCAACATTATTAGAAAGAGCTGTAGAAGCACTACAAGGAGAAAAACGATATTATAATGATCCTCGATTTCTCAGTCTCTGGCTTAAGCTGGTAAGTCTTTCTCAAGTGCCATCTGAGTTTAAAATATTAAACCAAGAGGTTTTCTCTAGAGGTATCTTGTACACCAAAAAACTGAGCTGTTCAGTAGATACTAAACATTTAATAAATATTCAATATTTGTTAAATTGTTTCTACTTTAGAGGTGGATTTTACTATAAGGTTTTTTTATCCCTTTAAAAGTGATCATAAAGCCTGTCTATTTCTCTGTCGGAGTGGGTTATTTATTGATTTTAAATATCATTGGGCCATGCAACTGTACTGGGGGAGGATGTGTAGGAGCCAACACATGGCAGTAGTACGATTGTTTGGGGAAAAGCTTTGGAGGTGATTCTGGTATCCCTTTCTCCCATTTTTTGAATCTTCACCATAAAAAAAAAGTGATGTTTATTTTTCATCTGTCTTTGGGTTTCTTTCACCTAGTATGTTGCTACAATTAAAAATATTGACCTGACCACTTTGTACTATCTTACTTGACATGTAGTCCATTTAGGAACACTCTTGAGGATTCTTTTATGAAAATGTCTTTGTAAAAATTATGGCCAGGGTTTCTTAGACATTAATTTCATTGCTTTTATCCTAAAAGAGATTAGAAATAAAGCAAGTGATAAATATTTAGAATAGAATTTTAGATGATAGAATTAGATATTGGATAAAAAAATTTTAAATAAAATATATTAAAAAATTAAAAATACATTTTTAAAAATTAAAAATTTATTAAAAATAAGTAATTAGATAATTCTAAATAACAGAATATTTACAACCATTGTAATATGATAAAATACTGACATTGGAAATTAATAAGATTTCTGGCTAAAATATATCTCTTGGGGAGGACTTAACTTAAACTTCAAATAGTTACTAATACAGGAAGTTAGGTGAATCCTGAAGACATAATTATCTGATTTCTGCAGGACATTTGACATATCTTGGCATCCTTATACAAGTTGATGAAATTACCTTAGGGATAGTAGTTAGGGGAATTTATAAGAAAGGATGGTGCACAAAGAATGCTAAACAGATTTGTTAGTATGGAGACTGTGGTTCCTGGTGGTATACTAATGGATTTTGTTCTTCATTCTATTCTATATAATTTTCTTATGTGTGATTTATTAGAAGGTTGAACTAAATAAACCTCTAAAGTGACTTTTAATCCCAGGTTTCTATGACTATATTTAGTTGGAGCTATTAAAAGTAACCATTGGAATAATTTCTCTGTTCACTTGTGTTAACCTGGTGCTTGTACTGAAAAGCAGTGATTATCATAGAGTAAAAGACATAGTCTAAACCAGTACTCCTGAAAGAATGGTCTGTAGACTGTTCAAGATAAGTACAAAAATTGAGAGTAAGCGTTTAGAAATTTTGTTAACAGTTTAACATTGGCGCAACATCTAAGCACATCCTCATTTTTCTGGTAACTTCTCTTTTTATTGTATTTTTTAAAAATATCAGTCAATACCTTGATTTCAGTGGGGTGAAACCTTGAACAGGGAACCCAACTGATCTGACTCAAAAAACTGTAAGACAGTAAACTTGAACTGTTTTATGCTACTAAATTTGTGGTAATTTATGATACACCAATAGATGAATGCAATGGGAAAAAAAAAATTAGCGATGGAATGGAAACTTTTAAACACACACACACACACACACACAAAACTGTCTCCTTCACCACAGGTAATCTGAGAAGGACTGGTCTAGATAACCGTCAAATTCAAATTATCAGCCCTAGAGTGATCAGCAGCAATTTAAACTTTGCACCTGGAAAATAAGGTCCATATGAAACTATTTTGCTGTCTTTCTTAGTCAAGAGGAGTAAAGTTGGGTTTCTGACACTACTCTTTTGCTTTGCAGAAAGATTTCTGCAGTCAGAGGGTTTTTTTTGTTTTTTTTTTTAAATTTATTTTATTTAATTTATTTTTATTTTTGGCTGTGTTGGGTCTTTGTTGCTGCACGCCGGCTTTCTCTAGTTGCTGCCAGCAGGGGCTACTCTTTGTTGCAGCGCTCTGGCTTCTCATTGTGGTGGCTTCTCTTGCTGTGGAGCACGGGCTCTAGGCGCTTGGGCTTCAGTAGTTGTGGCACGCAGGCTCAGTAGTTGTGGCGCACGGGCTTAGTTGCTCTGCGGCATGTGGGATCTTCCCGGGCCAGGGCTCGAATCCGTGTCTCCTTCATTGGCCACCAGGGAAGCCCCAGAGTTATTTTTATAAAGGATAACTACAATCTAGCTAAGGAAAAATTTGTTCTTAGAAAATATCCAGTATTTCTAGTTAAGAGTGTAAAATTGTTTTAATTTGGCTTTTTTAGGTTACCAAAAAGATATGTTTAACTTTTGAATCTATTAATCTCACCATCTTATCCTTTTATTGATATTTATCTTATTTCTTAAGTGATCTCATTCAGCAGTCTGGAATAACCTGATCTGTATTGGCTATCCCATGCTGTACCACAGCTATTCAGAAAGCCGTTAACAAAGTGCAGTCAATTTTAAGCTTTATTTATGTAGTAATAGATATCGAGGACTGGATCTTATACTGATAACACACTGAGAATTAAAACTTTGCTTGAAACACCATCACATATGGGAAAACATCTCTAATTTGGATAAGCAGAAAAACTGCATTTATTAAATTACTGCAAAATTAAACTATAAAATACTAATTGTTTTTGTCAAAGATATAAATGGAGCATTTCATTTTTTCAGCCTTTTTCTACCAGACCCTGGGTAGGGACCTGAATATAGTAGATAGCAATGTTTTCTGCCTTCGTGGAGTTTACTTTTTTGGGGAAGACAGATGGCAAATGAACAGGAGAAAATGTTATCCTCTGCAGTAGTAAAAGAACTCCTAACTAGAACACTGAAATGCTACTTTCTATATGAAAGGAGAAACTTTTAAAAATAAGTATTATCTGTGAAATTATATTTGGGAATAACTGCTAACATTTTAAATTTGTACAATCATCTTAGAAAGCAATTTACTTTTTAACATAGTTCTACTTATAGGAATTTATCTTAAGGGAATAATGTAAATTGTGAAAGGCAGTATGCTTAAAGATATTTATTATACAGTTATTTACATTAGGCAAAATTAGAAGTGGTTTATCCAAAAAAATAGGGAAATAATTAAATGATGGAAGATCTACTAGATGGAACATTTTTCACCCATTTAAAAATAGTAATGAAGAGTAAGTAGCCACATGGAAAAATGAATGATGCACTGTCAAATGGAATAAAAACATTTAATTATGATTAAAGCTGTAAAATGACAAAAATCCTTTTATCCTGGGTAAAATGATATATATTCCTTTTTTTCCCTAAGGGAAAAACAAAGACTGAAGAAAATACATAAAACTGTTAGTGGTGTGGAATTTTTAGTGATCCCTCTCTCCTCCCCTTCTTGCTACTAGAATTATCTACATTGTATCTGGTCTTATAAGGTCCCTTCTAAAATATAGATTTGACCAGGTCATTTCTTTGCTTATAGCTCTCCTACCCCAACACATATAACATTCACTATCAAGTATATTTAAAATTGATTAGCTTGACTTTCAAGACTGTTCAGACCTTTTTTTCCCAAAGTCCTGTCTTGCCTACACCTCTACAAATTTCTAGTCTTCAGTGTCTTTGCTTATACTATTTTCTCTGCCTAGAATGCCCTTCGTTTTCCATTCTCTACCTTATGTAAGTCTATTTTTCCTTAAGCGCCACACTCAAATGTCATACCTTTTTAAAGTCTTTCCTCCCTATCTCTTTTTCTTACAAATTAATTTCTTACTTTTGTCTATGTTTTAGGTCCTCCCAATATATTCCTTATAACATTGTATTATAATAGATATTTTTTTTCAGTGCAGAAATTACATATAGTATCTCCAATGATTGTTTGGCACATAATAGACACTCAGTAAGTGAAGAGAAATTGGTTAACTGCTAACGCTTTTCATTTGTTACAGGGGCATTTATGCAATGAACCTTTGGATATGTACAGTTATTTACATAACCAAGGAATTGGCATTTCACTTGCTCAGTTCTATATCTCATGGGCTGAAGAATATGAAGCTAGAGAAAACTTTAAGAAAGCAGATGTGATATTTCAGGAAGGGATTCAACAGAAGGCTGAACCACTGGAGAAACTGCAGTCCCAGCACCGGTAAACTGCTTCTCTGGAGCTTGTCTTAACTCGTTAAAACTAATAACAGTCGTTTTACATCTGAATAAAGTGCTCTCTATGGATTGGCAATTTAACTTCATTGCTATTCAGTTTTTTAAAAGACATATTTAAATATTTTCCATTTAACATTCTGTAAAATGTACTCTTTGGTGTACAGTTCTATACATTTTCACAAGTGAGTAGAGACATGTAACCATTACCATAATCAAGATATAGAATAATCTCATCACTCCATAGAATTCCCTCATGTTATCCCTTTGTTGTCAACACCTACTCACAATCCCAACCTCTAGCAGCCACTGATGTATTCTCCAGCCCTATAGTTTTGCCTTTTCCATAATGTCATATAAATGGAATCATACAGTATACAGTCTTGATTCTGGCTGCTTTCATTTAGCATAATGCATTTGAGTTGTAAGAGTTCTTTATATATTCTGAAAACAAGTCTTTTGTCAGATGAGTGATTTGTAAATCTTTTCTCCCAGCTTAAGTATGGGAGTGTTTTTTATAGAACAAAAGTTTTTAATTTTGAAGAAGTTTAACTTACAATTATTTCTTATATGGATCGTGCTTTTGGTATATCTGAGAATTCCATCTAGCTGAAGGTCACAGAGGTCACTCCTATGTTTTTATCCTGAAGTTTTATAGTTTACTTTTTACATTTAAATCTGTGATGCATTTTGAGTTAATTTTTGTAGGAGGTATCGAGGCTGTTTTTTTTTAAATTTTGCATATGAGCCTCCATTTATTCCTGTGCCACTTGTTGAAAAGACTTTCTCCATTGAATTACCTTTGTATCTTTGTCAAAAAGCAAGTGATCATATTTGTATAGGTTTATCTCTGTTACTCTCTTTTGTTCTATTGATCTCTGTGTCTATCATTGGTATATACCACACTATCTAGATTGCTGGAGTTTTATAGTAAGTCTGGAAATCAGGTAATATGAGTCTTCTAGCTGTTCTTTTTAAGTCTTCTAGTTCCTTTGACTTTGTGTATAAATTCTAGAATCAGCTTCCTGGGATTTTGATGAATATTGTGCATGAACAAGGTATATTTCTCCATTTATTTAGATCTTTGATTTCTCTTAGTGGGCTTTGGTAGTTTTTGTCTTTCAAGGAATTGGTCCATTTCATCTAAGTGATGAGTTTATGGACATAGAATTGTTCCTAGTATTCCTTTATTATCCTTTTAATGTCTGTAGGTTATGTAGTAACCCTCCTTCTTTCGTTTTTCATATTGGTAATCCTGATATTGGTCTTCTCTTTTTCCTCTGTCAGTCTGGGTAGAAGTTTATTGATTTCTCTTGATCTTTTTAGGGAATCAGCTTTTGGTTCCATTGATTTTTCTCTTAATTGATATTCTGCTCTTAATTTTATTAATTTCTGCTCTTCATTATTTCCTTCTCTGTGCTTGCTTTGGGTTTAACTTGCCCTTCTTTTCCTAATTTAAGGTGACACTTAGAGTACTGATTTCTAGAACTTTCTTTTCTAATATAAAAAATTTCTGTCTAAGCACTGCTTTAGCCATATCCCACAAATTTTGATATAATATTATGTTTTCATTTTCATTCAGTTCAAAATATTTTTTAATTTTCTTTATGTCTTCCTTTTGATCCATGGGTTATATAGAAGTGTATTGTTTAATTAGGACGTGTTTGGAGATTTTTCAGATATCTCCCTGTTACTGATTTCTAGTTTAATTCCATTATGATCAGAGAACATAATTTGTATGATTTCAATTCTTTTGAATTTATTAAGGTTCATTTTATGGCCCAGAATATGGTCTATCATGGTGAATGTTTTGTGTATACCTGAAAAATATGTCTTTTCTGCTGTTCTGGAATAAAATGTTCTGTAAATGTCATTTAGGTCAAGTTGATTGGTAATCTGTTCTGGTATTCTGTATCCTTGCTGATTTTCTGTCTACTTGTTCTATCAATTACTGAGAGAGGAATTTCGAAGTTTCTTTTATTGTGTTTTGTTTGTTTGGTTGTTTGTTCGTTTTTCTTGCCGCATGGCTTGTGAGATCTTAGTTCCCCGACCAGGGATTGAACCTGGGCCCTCGCCAATGAGATTGCAGAATCCTAACCACTGGACTACTAGGGAATTCCCTCTTTTATTGTGAATTTGTTTCTTCTTTGAGCTCATATCAATATTGCTACATATATTTTGAAGTTCTGTTGTTAGGTGTATACACATTTAGAATTGATCCCTTTATCATTATATAATGTTCATCTTTATCCCTGATCATACTCATTCTGAAGTCAGCTTAATCTGATATTGATACAGCCAGTCCAGCTTTCTTTAGTTTGCACGGTACATCTTTTTCCTTTCTTTACTTTTTTTTTTTTTTAACAGTTTTAGAGTTGTGCAGCCATTGCCACAATCTAATTTTACAACATTTTTAACACTCCAGAATGAATTCCATACTTATTAGCAGTCACTCCCCATTCCCACTCACCCCAGTTCCAGGCAACCACTAATCTGCTTTCTCTCTCTGCATTTGCCTCTTCTGGACATTGCACGTAAATGGAATCCTACATTATGTGGTCTTTTGTGACTGGCTTCTTTCACTTAGCATGTTTTCAAGGTTCATCATAGATGAACATAGTTGTGGCATATATCAGTATTTCATTCCTGTTTATTGCTGAAGAATATGTCATTCTATGGACATACCACATTTTGTTTATCCATTCATCAGTTATTGGGCATTTAGGTTTTTATTTTTTGGCAATTATGAAATAATGCTGCTATAAACATTCACATTACAGGTTTTTATGTGGATTCCCTTTTACTTTTTTCTTTTTAACAAAGGGAGTTCTTTTTTTTATTGAAGTATAGTTGATGTACAGTATTATAAAAGTTACAGGCGTACAATATAGTGATCCACAATTTTTAAAGGTTATACTCCATTTATAGTTATTATAAAATATTGGCTGTATTCCCTGTGTTGTATAATATGTCCTTGTAGGTTATTTTATACCTAATAGTTTGTACCTTCCAATTCCTTACCCCTATGTTGCCCCTCCCCTTTCCCTCTCCCCACTGGTAACCACTAGTTTGTTCCCTATATCTGTGAGTCTGTTTCTTTTTTATTTTATTCACTAGTTTGTTGTATTTCTTAGATGCCACATATAAGTGATATCATACAGTATTTGTCGCTCTCTCTGACTTATTTCACTTTGCATAATCCCCTCCAAGTTCATCCATGTTGTTGCAAATGACAAGATTTCATTCTTTTTTATGACTGAGTAGTATTCCACTGTATATATATACCACATCTTGTTTATCCATTCATCTGTTGGTGGGCACTTAGGTTGCTTCCATATCTTTTTTGTTTTGTTTTGTTTTTTTGTTTTGTTTGTTTTGTTTTGTTTTTTGGGGTTTTTTTAACATCTTTATTGGAGTATAATTGCCTTACAATGGTGTGTTAGTTTCTGCTTTATAACAAAGTGAATCAGTTATACATATACACATATTCCCATATCTCTTCCCTCTTGCATCTCCCTCCCTCCTACCCTCCCTATCCCACCCCTCTAGGTGATCACAAAGCACCGAGCTGATCTCCCTGTGCTATGCGTCTGCTTCCCACTAGCTATCTATTTTACGTTTGGTAGTGTATATATGATGCCACTCTCTCACTTTGTCACAGCTTACCCTTCCCCCTCCGCATATGCTCAAGTCCATTCTCTAGTAGGTCTGTGTCTTTATTCCCGTCTTACCACTAGGTTCTTCATGACCTTTTTTTTTTTTCCCCCTTAGATTCCATATATATGTGTTAGCGTACCTTGGCAATTGAAAATAACACTATTCTGAACACTGGGGTGCATTTATCTTTTCAAATTAGTGTTTTTGGTTTTTTCGGATATATACCCAGGAGTGGAATTGCTGGGTCATATGGTAGTTCTGTTTTTAGTTTTTTGAGAAACCTCCATACTCTTTTCCATAGTGGCTGTAGCAATTTACATTCCTACAACAGTGTACAAGGGTTCCCTTTTCTCCACATCCTTGCCAACATTTGTGATTTGTGTTCTTTTTTTTTAATTTTTATTTATTTATTTATTTATATTTATTTTGGCTGTGTTGGGTCTTCATTTCTGTGCGAGGGCTTTCTCTAGTTGCGGTGAGTGGGGGCCACTCTTCATCGCGGTGCGCGGGCCTCTCATTACCGCGGCCTCTCTTGTTGTGGAGCACAGGCTCTAGACGCGCAGGCTCAGTAATTGTGGCACACGGGCTCAGTTGCTCCACGGCATGTGGGATCTTCCCAGACCAGGGCTCAAACCCGTGTCCCCTGCATTGGCAGGCAGATTCTCAACCACTGCGCCACCAGGGAAGCCCGATTTGTGTTCTTTTTGATGATAGCCATTCTGACAGGTGTGAGGTGATACCTCATTGTGGTTTTGGTTTTCATTTCCCTGATGATTAGCGATGTTAAGCATCTTTTCGTGTGCCTTCTGGCCATCTGCATTTCCTCTTTGGAAAAAAGTCTTTTAAGGTCTTCTGCCCATTTTTTAATCAGGTTGCTCCTTTCGCTTTTAACCTGTCAATGTCTTTATATTTAAAGTGGTTCTTACACACTAAAGAGTTGGGTGTTGTGTTTTTCTCAGTTCTCGCAGTATCTTTTATGTGGTATATTTAGAACATTTTAATGGAATTATCAGTTTTGGGGGATTTAGATCTGTTATTATTTGTTTTCAGTTTGTTCTCTGTCTTTTGTTCCTCTCTTGCCCCTTTCCTGTCTTCTTTTGGATTATTTGAATTTTTTTTTTATTATTTCATTTTAATTTATTTTATTGGCTTTTTGTCTGTTACTTTTTTAGTGGTTGCTCTAGGGTATATTATACATATATCTAACCTTTCACAGTCTACTTAGAGTTAATATTTTACCACTTCAAGTAAAATATAGAAGCTTTATAACCATATAGGTTCTTTATCTTCCCTACTTTTTTGATACACTGGTTGTATGTATTATATTTACATACATTGAAAACCCCATCAGGGACTTCCCTGGTGGCACAGTGGTTAAGAATCTGCCTGCCAATGCAGAGGACACAGGTTCGATCCCTGGTCCGGGAAGATCCCACATGCCCCGGAGCAGCTAAGCCCGTGCGCAACAGTTGCTGAGCCTGCGCTCTAGAGCCCGCGAGCCACAACTACTGAGCCCACGTGCCACAGCTACTGAAGCCCACGCACCTAGAGCCTGTGCTCCACAACAAGAGAAGCCACCGCAATGAGAAGCCTGCACACCGCGAGGAAGAGTAGTCCCCGCTCGCTGCAAGTAGAGAAAGCCCATGTGCAGCAACAAAGACCCAACACAGCCAAAAATAAATAAATTAAATAAATAAATTAAAAAAAAAAAAAGAAAACCCCATCAGACAATGTTATAATTTTTGCTTTCATCAACCATACATATTTTAAAGAACTTAGGAGAAAAATAATATTTTATATTTACCATTTTTGTTCTTTCTTTATTCCTGAAATTCCAAGTTCTCCTCTGGTATCATTTCCTTTCAGCGCAGTGAGGTTTTTTTTAGCCATTCATTTAGAGTGAGTCTTTTGTCAAAAAATTATCTTAGTTTTGTTTTCATCTGAGAATGTCTTTATTCATCTTCATTCCTGAAGGATATTTTCACTGGATGTAGAATTCTGGGTAACAGTTCTTTTAACATGTTTCTGTCTTCTGGACTCCATGATTTCTGATGGGAAATCTGTAGTCATTTGAATGGTTTTTCCCCATTTTTTGTAATGTGTTGATTTTCTCTGGGTATGTCTAAGATTTTTTTCTTTAACATTGCTTTTCAGCAGTTTGATCATGATGTGTCTAGGTGTGATTTCCTTTATGTTTAATCCATTTGGGGATTACTGCACTTTTTGAATTTGTAAATGCATGCCTTTCACAAAATTTGAGACGTTTTCAGCCATTATTTTAAAAATACGTGTCTATACCTTTTCTTCTGGGACTTCAGTTACACATATGTTAGACTTTCTGATATTGTCCCACAGGTCCCTGAAGCTCTTCATTTTAAAAAAAATTTTAACCTTTATTCTTTCTGTTCTTTAGGGTGACCAATTTTTATTGATTTGTCTTCAGGTTCATTTACTCTTTTCTCAGTCTTCTCCATTCTGATAATGAGTATATCCAGTAAATTTTTTATTTCAGATACTGTGTTTTTCAGGTCTAAAATTTCCATTTGATTCTTTTTCATACTTTCTGGGTGTCTGCTGAGAACTACTATCTTTCCATTCATTTCAAATGTTTTTACCTTTATCTTATGGAGCATCATTATAATAGCTGCTTTAAAATCTCTGTCTGAAAACTAACACCTGGGTCATTTGATGTTTGTATCTGTTGATTTTTTTTCCTTTGAGAATCAGTCACATTTTCCCAGTTCTTCGTGTGTGAGGTAATTTTGGATTATATCCTGGACATTTATCCTGAATTATTCGACTCTAGGTCCTGTTGGTTGATGTTCTCTGGAGAATATTGATGTTGTTGTCTTATTAGGTAACTAACCTTCAGATATCATAATTTCTTTTTCATCTTATGTGGGTACTGGTTCCAGTGTCAGTTCAATTTTCTAAGACCTTTGGGTCTATCCCATGTGTCTGTTGCTCTGGGGTTAGTCTAGGACTTGGGCAGTGGTTTATACTATAGTTCAATTCTCAAAGCCTTTTCTCTGCTGCTTTGGGTCTGCCCTGTGTATGCATAGCTCAGGGGTGAGTCCAGAGCTTGTGCCCATTCATGTATAGAATTAGGAGATCCCTTTCTTCAGCTCATCCTCTCCAGTGTTTCTTCCATACTCATTGGCCCTCAGAGTCCCGTTTTCCCAGTCCTCTGGCCAGGAAGATGAGGTTTCTCTAGGAGTTTTAGCTTCCTACACCACCAGTGTAACAATTCAAAGTGAGGAAAAGAGATGAAGGCAAAAAACAAAACAAAAAAACCAGGAAGCAGCCCTGTGTGGGTTGTTTCTTCAAGTTTGACTCCTCTCCACAGTCCACTTGCTTTTGTTTACGTTTCAGAGACCTCAGTTGCTTTTTTGTATTTGTCTAGAGTTTTTAATTATAATCAGTGAGAGAGAGAGAAGCTATCATGAGCTTGTTCCATCTTGGCCAGTATTTGCAGTTTATTCAGTTTTTTTACCCTTTTGATAATGCTTAAAACTTGGGCGGCAGCACAGGAAGTTTAGTCTTCAAACTTCTGCCAGCTTTGCTAAAGTAAAATGTCCTGTTGGATGCAACTTCATTTCATCTGATTCAGGAAAAATGGTGGGGTAGGGGGTAGGGTGGGGATTCTATGTAGAGAGAGAAAGACACGCAGCGATAAAAATAGACGTGGCAAGATGTTAACAATTAGTGAATCTAGGTAAAGGGTATATGGGTGCTTATTTACTCTTTCAACTATTTTGTAAGTTTAAAAAGTTGATGGGAAACTCTGATCTTAATAAATTCTATGATCTTAATCTTAGACACCCTGATCTGATCCTGAGATCAACCTACTGGTGCTCTTCAGAGTATTTTTAATTGGTCAGATTTGGACATACAGAGGGGGAGCTAAATCATTCTAGCCAAAACCTTTTCTGATTTCAAGGTGGCTTTCTTTATTCCTGAGAGAATAAACACTTGCTTTTGGCTATTTCTATATATTTCTTCCCCTATCCCGCTTTTCGCCCTTGTTTAACAAATTAAGAAATTTGTATTTGGTGAGTAGTGTTCATCTCACCAAATGTTAATTGTCCATTCTCTTACTTTAGACAATTCCAAGCTCGAGTGTCTCGGCAAACTCTGTTGGCACTTGAGAAAGAAGAGGAGGAGGAAGTTTTTGGATCTTCTGTACCACAGCGAAGCACACTGGCTGAACTAAAAAGCAAAGGGAAAAAGACAGCAAGAGCTCCAATCAGCCGTGTAGGAGGTGCTCTCAAGGGTAAGTTTGTTAAGTGTTATTATGGGAAGCTCTTAGTCTCAGGTGGTAGGCAAATTATGTAAGGAGATCATGTATAAATATATATGTGGACATTGTCCTTCTGTTCTGAGTACTAGGTAGCAAAAAAGAAAAGTCTAAGGAGAACTGAGATCACAGTGTGCAGTAACACTAAAACATGTCAGCATTTTGTGTCTTAATTAAGAAAAACCCATTCTGAGGCCCTTATAATGCAAAAAAAAAGAGAGAGAGGAAAAGAAAAACCTAACCTAATATACAGGGAGCATCTAGAGTTTCTCAGTTTTAGTTGTTAGTTGAAAGAATATATGCAATAATATAGCAAGTATTATCAAAGTAAAGCTTACGTGTACCAAATCCTCAAAGAATGTTTTAACTTGGTCTTCAGCTTTTGGGGGGTCAGAAATTGGGCTCTCTTTGTATACCTAAAGATGATCAGTAATAGCTTTTTTAAAAATTCACTATTTTTTAGGGAAATTTAGGTTTACAGCAAAATTGAGTGGAAGGTACAAGGATAAATAATTATTAACCAAATTTATAGCAGTTAGACATGTAGACCAGATTTTTAAAAGAAAATCTTATCCCTTTCCTGATATCAACTTTTAATACTCAGAATGGGGACTTCCCTGGTGGCACAGTGGTTAAGAATCCGCCTGCCAATGCAGGGAACATGGGTTTGAGCCCTGGTCTGGGAAGATCCCACATGCCGCAGAGCAGCTAAGCCCATGCACCACAACTACTGAGCCTGCGCTCTAGACCCTGTGCGCCACAACCATTGAAGCCCGTGCACCCTAGAGCCCGTGCTCCCCAGCAAGAGAAGCCACTGCAATGAGAAGTCCGTGCGCAGCAACAAAGACCCAACGCTGCCAAAAATAAATAAAAATTAGTACTCAGAATGTTCCTTGGAGATCTGAGAATTAGGGTATAAGGAATATAGTCTTAAAGAATATTTCATCCAGAGCATGATGAAGCTTGATTCTAATAAGCAGCCCCACTAAAGAGAATACCACTAATAAGTGGGCTAATTCGTTTTTTCTAGATTCAGTACATTTCAGCTGATTTCCACTGAGAGAAAGTTTTAAACTGAAAAATGAAGATTAAGATTAGGTTAGTCTGGTAAAATTAGGCAATGTTAGAATGATGACTGAAGGAAGATGTAGAATTTGTTTTTTGGATATCTATGCATAAAAGATTACAGGTGAGGGAAAAGAGGTAGGGTATAAGTAACATACAGAATGGACTTAAAAATTACTAATTTGATCCATTAAGGTTTTTAAAATTATTATTTTAAAAAATCTCTGATTCTATGGTAGTAGAAGTAATCGCCTTGATTTGGGAAAGAATTAGGTATACCTTCTTGGGCATCTAAATTGATAATTAAAGATTTTACATCAAGTTTTAATATTTTTCTCTTAGCTCCAAGACAGAACAGAGGACTCCAAAATCCAGTTCTTCAACAGATGCAAAGTAATTCTAGAATTACTGTTTTTGATGAAAACGCTGATGAACCTTCTAGAGCGGAGTCATCCAGGCCTACAGGGCAGCCATGGATAGCACCTCCTGTGTCCAGGGCCAAAGAGAATGAGCTGCAAGCTGGCCCTTGGAACACAGGCAGGCCTTTGGAATACAGGGTAAGGACTCTTAGATCCAGTTTATTTGCTGACATAACAAAGACTTCAGAGTTAGGGTAGAGGAGTATTTTTAGCATCTCTTCTAATTCCTCTTGAATAATTAGGCATGGTCTGCATATGTTGTGTCAGAATGTAAAACCATGGTAATTTTAATTTTCTTCTTCATCGCCAGCCTCGTGGCAATACAGCTTCTATGACAGCTATACCCTCTATGCTTCCCAGTTTTACTCCATATGTGGAAGAGACTGCACAACAGCCAGTTATGTGAGTTTGGTTTCCAGATATTTTGAGGTGGGAATTATTAAGAGTGGGCAGGGGCACCTATCCTAGTTCCCAAAGGCATTTTCTTCTTTGTGGGGATGAAGGTAAACCAAAGTTTTATTTCCTTTACATCTGTATTTTTTTGAGTATGTTAGGGCTAAAAGACTATTTGTTAGTATTATTAAGGAATAAACTCAATAGGTTTATATTTACATTGCTGTAGTCAAAAACAGTCTCTGTGATTTAAATGAGGTGTTCTACCTTTGTTATTGACAGTAATGAGAAATTATGGCAGTTTTTCCTTGTAACCTGCTTTTTCTTTCTGGATGTCTTTTTCTTCCTAACCCTTGGCATTTCTGTTTATAAGAAAAAATATGATAGATGATGATTAAATAATCAGGCAGTCTGAGATTCAGTCTAATATGTAACATTGTGGAGTTCTAATATTAGGTCGTATTTTGCACCCCATTGCAAGAGTTTCCTCATAACTAAGCTATAACCCTTCGTATATGCTAGGTATGATGTTTGTGTGGGATTTTCATAGAGTCTTTTATCAGTTGAGCAAGTTGAGGAAGGCTTTTAAGCATGTAGATGCTTGGGCCATTAAAGATTCTGATCCAGTGTATCTGAGGTGAAGACCAGGTATCTTTAGTTGTAAAAAGGTACGTAAGAAAATAAAAGATATATAAGTGATTCTGATCCATTGTGCAGATTGAGAACATCTGCCCTATCCCGACAGATGTACTTTATGCTTCATTCTTTTCAAACCTATATTACCACTCTCATTCTTCCCCCTCAGCTGAGAACGTTGGATTTCACATCATCAGTTCCCTAAATGCTATATTCCTGACTCTAATTCTTTGGGGTGCTAAACAATGGAAAATGGGCTGTATTGCATAAGTTGACTTCATTTCATACACTGGCTTTGATTTAGATATTTCCACAGACATAGAAAGCAAACTTATGGTTACCAAAGGGGAAAGATGCGGGGAGAGATAAGTTAGGAGGTTGGGATTAACATATACACACTACTATATATAAAATAGATAACCAACAAGGACCTACTGTATAGCACAGGGAACTATACTCAATATTTTGTAATTACCTATAAGGGAAAAGAATCTGAAAAAGAATATATATATAAATATATATATATGTATAACTGAATCACTTTGCTGTACATCTGAAACTAACACACAAATCAACTATACTTCAATAAAAAATTTTCTTTAATAAAAATAAAAATATTACCTCCTTTAAAAAAAAAAGATATGATATTCAGATTTATTTTTACCTATAAGTAATAAAAGCTATATGATGACGCTAACTTACACCTAATTTCCTTCTTCATCATAGTAGTACTCAGAACATAATTGTTGATGGACCATGTAAATTATTTTTAGCCTGTTTTCTCAGTCTTTTTTGTTTTTGTTTTTTTGGAATCGATCACATATAGCCTCACTACTGACATTGTCCCTGTGTTCTGTCAAAACGTAAGAAATAACTCATTTGATCTGTATGGTGAATAATAATTATCTTGCTTCTTTTAGGACACCATGTAAAATTGAACCCAGTATAAACCACATTCTAAGCACAAGAAAGCCTGGAAAGGAAGAAGGAGATCTCCTGCAAAGAGTTCAAAGCCTTCAGCAAGAGTCTGAGGAGAAGAAAGAGAAAATGATGTATTGTAAGGAGAAGATTTATGCAGGAGTGGGGGAGTTCTCCTTTGAAGAGATCCGGGCTGAGGTTTTCCGGAAGAAATTAAAAGAGCAAAGAGAAGGTATGCGTATTGATCTAGTTCAAGTTTGTAAAACTAACTTAGTTGTAGGAAGACTGAGTTGATACGTTAAGTCTGAGGAACGTTACCCCGTTGTGTGCACCTTATGTGATGCTTCTGTGGTTTCTATGTTTCCCCATTCAGGCTGAACTTCCGTTGTTGCTTTCCATGAGACCCTGAGGGAAATATTAAGCAACTAAGTTTGTGTTCAAAAGTAAAGGAACCGCATGACCAATTCATAATTTCCCTGCAATCGGCAGACAGAAAAGTGCTTTTCCTAACATTTCCTAAATATTTCACTTTACTTTTGATACTTCGACTGAAATTTCTCCCAGGGCTTATTCAGGTTAACATACTCACTCATTTAGATGATAGTTATGTGTACTGTTTATTAAAGACATTATGTTCTTTCTAAGGTAAGGGAAGCTTCACTATAAATTGAAAAACTGGGAATTTGGGGGAAGTGGGAAGTGGTTCTGATTCTGAAGCCTAGAAGTACTTGGGGGTAAGAGGCGTGAAGAATAGGCTGAAAGTAGGGAAGTATAGCATTTGGAGCTTAAGGCATTAGAAGATGCGCGAGAGTACAGAAAAGGAGGTAGGGGAGAGTCCAAAAATAAATTTCATTCATTTAGACATTTTGACAAGGATCTATACCAAGAAAGAAGAAATTTTTTTTTTTTAAACACAGGCATCCAGAGTAACCTACTATTGCAGCTCAGCTCACTTAAGGAGATGTGGCATTCATAAGGCTAGCTGGGAAACTTAACCATCACTTATAATTTGTTAGAGAAAAAAATATTTCAGAGTTCCAGGTGACAAGTTAGAAGCAAACGTCTGTAAAGCAGACTGTACGTTTGGAATTGCCTTATTTGTTATATCAACTGGTGCCTTCCAAGGTTGACAGAAGTGCTCTGGGCTCAAATAATACATTGAAAAATGGAATCTACATGTCTAGGTAGGAGACAGGGAATGGTTAAAAAGCAAGGAGCTGGTCGTGTAAAGCTTTTAGAAGTGGGAACCACCACAACAAAGAAGTAGGCTAGCAGAGTAGCCAAATAGGAGCTGGGAAAGGAACTAGGTACTTAGATTAAAACTACTGTTTCCTGAAGGGAAGGCTCTAGCTAAACCAAGTATATAAAAGTAAAATAGTACATTTTATTCTCAACTAGCCAAAGAAGGACCTGAGCTAGGGTTAGTTGGGATTTGAGTTGATAAAAAGAAGTATTGACCTTTGAGGATACTTTAATACTCGTTTCCTAACCTTGTCTCTGAATCTAGTTTGTACTCTTATAAATCCTTATGCCTATAAGAAAGAGGTTTCTTCTTATATTGAAAACTAGCTTCAAAGATTGTTGCAGACTTTCACTCTCAGGTAGGGATATGAGAAATGAGGAAGCCACAGGTTAGGCCTAAAGACAAGGCTGTTATCCTTTCTTCCCATTGCTACTTCCACACCATTTTCCCCCTCCTCCTTCAAAAAGCTTCTTTCGGATTCATGTCTTCCAATATTTTTTTTCTACCTCTTGAGCCTCCTTAGTGTTCTCACCTCAGACTTTTTCGTCACTCCCTGTCACTCATTAACTGACTAAGCACCTGGCTCATATCTTACTTTCTACTCCCTACATCATCCACTATATTGTATTCACCTGGCAGAACCTCAACCCTGGTTAAATCCAGCTCTCTGCTCACACTCTGTACCTGCATCCAAGTATTGATAGTTTAAATGTAGCTGGAGACAAATGCAACTGTGTGTATCGGTCTCATTTTAAATTCTTGTTTTTTTTTTAATTGGGTTATAGTTGTTTTACAATGCTGTATTGGTTTCTACTGTGCAGCGAAGTGAAGTTCCCTGTGCTATACAGCAGGTTCTCATTAGTTATCTATTTTATACATATTAGTGTATATATGTCAATCCCAATCTCCCAATTCATCCCACCCCACACTTTCCCCCCTTGGTAACCATACGTTTGTTCTCTGCATCTGTGTCTCTATTTCTGCCTTGCAAACCAGTTCATCTGTACCATTTTCCCAGATTCCACACATATGCGTTAATATACGATATTTGTTTTTCTCTTTCTGACTTACTTCACTCTGTATGACAGTCTCTAGGTCCATCCACATCTCTACAGATGACCCAATTTCGTTCCTTTTTATGGCTGAGTAATATTCCATTGTATATATGTACCACATCTTTTTTTTAATATATAAATTTATTTATTTTTGGCTGCATTGGGTCTTTGTTGCTGTGCGCGGGCTTTCTCTAGTTGCGGCGAGCAGGGGCTACTCTTCATTGTGGTGCACGGGCTTCTCATCGCTGTGGCTTTTCTTGTTGTGGTGCACAGGCTCTAGGCATGCGGGCTTCAATAGTTGTGACATGCAGGCTCAGTAATTGTGGCTCACAGGCTCTAGAGCACAGGCTCAGTAGCTGTGGCACACGGGCTTAGCTGCTCCGCAGCATGTGAGATCTTCCCAGACCAGGGCTTGAACCTGTGTCCCCTGCATTGGCAGGCGGATTCTTAATCACTGTGCCACCAGGGAAGCCTGTACCACATCTTCTTTATCCATTCATCTGTTGATGGACATTTAGGTTGCTTCCATGACCTGGCTATTGTAAATAGTGCTGCAATGAACATTGGGGTGCATGTGTCTTTTGAATTATGGTTTTTTCTGGGTATATGCCCAGCAGTGGGATTGCTGGGTCATATGGTAGTTCTAGTTTTAGTTTTTTAAGGAACCTCCATACTGTTCTCCATAGCAGCTCTATCAATTTACATTCCCACCAACAGTGCAAGAGGGTTCCCTTTTCTCCACACCCTCTCCAGCATTTATTGTTTGTAGATTTTCTGATGATGCCCATTCTAACCGGTATGAAGTGATACCTCATTGTAGTTTTGATTTGTATTTCTCTAATAATTATTGATGTTGAGCATCTTTTCATGTGCCTCTTGGCCATCTGTATGTCTTCTTTGGAGAAATGTCTATTTAGGTCTTCCACCCATTTTTTGATTGGGTTGTTTGTTTTTTTGATATTGAGCTGCATGAGCTGTTTGTATATTTTGGAGATTAACCCTTTGTCCATTGCTTCGTTTGCAAATATTTTCTCCCATTCTGAGGGTTGTCTTTTCGTCTTGCTTATGATTTCCTTTGCTGTGCAAAAGCTTTTAAGTTTCCTTAGGTCCCATTTGTTTATTTTTGTTTTTATTTCCATTTCTCTAGGAGGTGAGTCAAAAAGGATCTTGCTGTGACATATGTCAAAGAGTGTTCTTCCTTCGTTTTCCTCTAAGAGTTTGATAGTGTCCAGTCTTACATTTAGGTCTCGAATCCATTTTGAGTTTATTTTTGTGTATGGTGTTAGGGAGTGTTCTAATTTCGTTCTTTTACATGTAGCCGTCCAGTCATTTTAAATTCTTGACCACAAATCTCAAATGAGCATTTACCAGTGCCTAACAATCATTCTAGTTTCCTGGTAGGTGAATTTCTTCTTTCTGCTAAACAACTAATTTAATTTTCTTTCATATTTTCAAATCTGCATCCCTGTCCCTCCTCACCTATAAACTCATTTCTAATTTCATTGAGAAAATAGAAGGAATGTAATAGTAACTCCATTTTCTTCCACCAGATCTGCCATATCTGCAATCTGTACCTATACACTCATTCTTTTGGTTAAAATTAACGTTTCTGGGGTTTCCCTGGTGGTGCAGTGGTTAAGAATCCGCCTGCCGATGCAGGGGACACGGGTTTGAGCCCCGGTCTGGGAAGATCCCACATGCCGCGGAGCAGCTAAGCCCGTGTGCCACAATTACTGAGCCTGCGCGCCTAGAGCCCATGCTCCGCAACAAGAAAAGCTACCGCATGAGAAGTCTGTGCACCGCAACGAAGAGTAGCCCCGCTCACAACTAGAGAAAGCCCGTGGGCAGCAATGAAGACCCAACATGGCCAATAAATTAATTAATTAATTAAATTTAAGAAAAAAATTAATGTTTCTCTGTTCCTATCAAAGGAGTGGCCCTTTTTTCTTCCCCTTCCAGCATTTTCCCTTTTTACTAAACCATTCTCACTAATTTATACATATATACTCTGTCTCCATTCTTTAAAAAAAAAAAAAAATCTCCATTATCCTCATATTCTTCTCCAGCTACTACCCCATTTTTATACTCTCTTTCACAGCAAAATTTTGGGGAAATTGTAATCTTCTTTTGCTGCCTGTTATTTCCTCAAGCATCCCTTCTATTCCAGTGATCACGGTGACCAGAAACCTCCTTTTTGCCAAATCTTATGGCTCTTTCTCAGTCCTGATCTTTACTGACCTCTTGGCTTCATTTGGCATAGTTGATGAAATACTACTTTATGAAATGCTTCTCTTGGCTTCTTCCTTGATGTGTATTCCCACTCAGTTTCCTTTACTACTGTTCTTCTCATTCAGGACCTCTTCCTGAGGCCCAGGGGAGAGTTCTGAAGTATCCCAATTATCTTTTCTTTCAACAGCTATCTTTAGGTAATAGATTAAATACTGTTTGCAAGCCATGGAGTCTCAAATTCATATCCCCATCCCTGACATTTCACCTGAACCGCAGACTCACATTTAGTTGCCTGCATCTATTGGCTATCCTAATAGACATTTTAAACTCAATCTAACCAAAAATAGTTACTGGGACTTCCCTGGTGATCCAGTGACTAACACTCTGCACTCCCAATGCTGGGGGCCCTGGTTCGATCTCTGGTCAGGGAACTAGATCCCACGTGCTGCAACTAAGAGTTTGCATGCTGCAACTAAATATCCTACATGCCTCAACTAAAAGATCCTGCATGCCACAAGGAAGATCCTGCATGCCGCAACTAAGACGTGGTGCAGCCAAATAAATAAATATTTTAAAGAAAAACAAAGTTAGTGATTTCTGTCACAAACCACACCCCAATATGCAAATGTACCACAGGCTTCCCTATCTCAATAAAAGGCATCCCCATGCACGCAACTGGTTCAAGCCAAAAAAAAGTCCAGAAGTCATCTTTGATCCCTCTTTCTTTACCATTCCCCCACATCTAATGAATAAGCCTATCAACTTTACCACCAAAAAATTTCATAAATCTTTCATTTATCACCATTCCCATTGTTACCTCAATCGAAACCACAGTCTTTTAGCTGGACTACTGCATTTAGACTTTCTGCCCTCATTCCGGCCTTAACACAGTCCATTTTATTCACAGCAAATTATCTTTTTTAAAAAGTCAGATCATGTCACTCCTTTATTTAAAATTCTCCAGTGTTTTTTCATTGTCTTAGAATGCAGTAGAGTCTTTACCCCTACATGATTTAGCTGTTGCCTACCTCTCCAACCTCATCTTTTACTTTGTTCCCTCTATCTGTGCTACAACCATGTTGGCCTTCTTTTGGATCCTTGAACACAATAATCTTGTTCCTGCATTAGGACCTTTGTGCCAGCTAGTCCTTTGGCCTAAAATCTTTCCCCAGATCTTTATATGACTGGCCCCTTGTCATCCAGGTTACAGCTTTCTAATGTAACTTTCTTAGATGATCTTCCCTGATCTCTGGTCTTAAGTAGCCCCTGACCTCCATCCCCCTACCCAGTGACACATTCTCACATCACCTATTTAGTTTTATTTTTAAAACTGATTTTTCTTATTAATTTCTGTGTTTGTCTCTCCCAAATTGAATGTTAGCATCACATGACCAAGGACTTTGTATTATGTACCACTAAAACCTAAATTCTTAAAGTTGTGCTTGGCATATAATAGATATTCTATTTTTTATTGATTGAATGAATAAATAATAGAGACCTAGACCTCAGGTTGAGGGCTTTGCTCCATTTGTATCATTCTCATCTGTAATATTAACATATGTTGAGGACATGAGCCCCAAAGACAGTTTTTGACAGGATAAATTGCTATGAGGAGTAATGCCTCAGCCAACTTCACTGTTTCTAGCTGAGCTACTGACCAGTGCAGAGAAGAGAGCAGAAATGCAGAAGCAGATTGAAGAGATGGAGAAGAAGCTAAAAGAAATCCAAACTACTCAGCAAGAAAGAGCAACTGATCAGGTCATTCTCTTTTTCAATACGTACAATTGATGCTTATTGAAACAGATTTAAACAATATAAAAATATAGAAGGTAAAAAGTCCTGTCAGACCCACTCAGTTTCTGATAGTTTCTTCGCTATTAATATCAGTAAAGTTGAGCATGAAAGTAATTTAACAGGTGACTTCAAATGGAATTTGGGGCATTTAAGTGATGCAATTTATAGACTATTGACTTCTTAGTTATACTCTAAAGCACTACTCTGTTACTTCTGACTTTAGATTTTTATTCTAGTTATGTTCCATTAAAATGAGATTAGCTAAAGAAATTTAGTGTGTATTTCCTTGCCACTACTCAGTTGAGTACAACAGTACCAGTTTATACTGGGAACATGAATTATTGGGAAGAACTTTTGTGGTACAGACATTTTATATGGTTAGTAGATGTCTAGGGGAAGAGTATAGTAAAGTTAATTTTGGCACTAAAACTTGAGAATAGGTAGCATTTTCTATATAGGAGGGACACATTGATTTTGTTTATTTAATGCAAATAGCAAGAAGAGAAGATGTCTACAAAGGAGACAGCTGAACTGCGAATTGTTTCAGAGTCTCAGGAAATACCAGGAATGGCTCTATGCAATTCTGTTTGCCCAGTAAACTCTTGTGCCAGGTAGGACCGCATTGGCGGGAGGGATGATGCTTATAGGAGGGCATCTAGAACCGACCTTTGACTCTCTAGTGACTTGAAGTCTCCTTAACTTTTATAGTATTGAGACATGATTTTTGCAAGTCTTTGTCACAGCATAAGCTGTGATGCTGATGAGAGAGGTCTGGGTGCTGGCTCTTTTCTGTTAAAAAAAAATACATGTTTCTTATAAAAACAATCAAATAATTTTTTAAATGATAATACCACCCATTTCTACTACCAAGAGATGACTAGTATTAACATTGGTATATTTCTTCTTATTTGTTGTTTTGGTTTTGTTTTATAAAACTGAAAGCTTACCATTTTGTAATCTGCTTATACTGTTAATGTAACTTAATGTAACTTAACATCTGTTATCAAATATAATTCTATGACAATTTTAATGACTGAAGGTTCTATCTTAAAGAATTTGGTTTAATGGTACTAGAATATTTTCTTTATCTTAGAGTGAAGAAGATTATATTTAATAAAAAGACCTCTTGGACATTTAAGAATTAAATAATTCTTTCTGTGGGTACTAAGCACATGTTTTAAAACAAATTTCTTCACAGGGAAACTTCACTTGCAGAAAACATTTGGCAAGAACAGCCTCATTCTAAAAGTGAGTTTTATTTGACAATCTCTTGAAGACCTTACTGATACAAATGCATTATGTAATAAGTGTAAACACTTTTCTTGATTGTGGTAAAAGGTTTTGAAAGAAAGCAGAGAGAGGGACTAAGGTACTGTTATCTTTGAATCATGGAATTCAGTTATAAGCATATGATTCAAGATAGGTTAGACATTTGAAAGAATATTTTTATAAAATAACTCATTGCTTTAAAATATTTGGTTTAAATGTAATTTAAATTTATACTAACTACAAAATAATCTTCCACTTTAGTTAGTGTACTCTAGCTAAGCATATCAGTAGTACCCAGCAGCCAAGAGTGGAAAGTGGTTTTTTGGAAGAATGAGGGGGGAAAGCTTACAACTAAAGCTATTTTATATTCAAATTTGTTGTATTTTCAGAAACCTGTTAAAAGTGGTAGAAACATGAGTATCCATCTATAAATAGTTAAAAAATTCAGTAGAATCTGATTAAACCTCTAATTCTAACCATTAATTTATAGGAAATGCAAAGCATAGAAGAACATGTGAAACAGAATATAATTGGCAAAAAATCCAGCATTATGGGGCAAACAACCCAGTTTCTAAAATAAAAAATTAATAGCAAAAAACAAAAACCCTATAAAATAAAAGCAATTTAAGAGGCATTTCAACTAGTCACAGTGTATGAATCTACTTTGCATTCCTAATTCAAACTTTCTAAAAAGTTTTGGTAAAATGTGAAACCTCTGACTGGATATTTGAATACAGAAATTTTTAATTCTATAAGTATGATCATGTTTTGAGATTATGCTTTTTAAAAAGAGGCTATCTCTTTAAGAAATATGTACTAAAATATTTACATATGCAATGATATGGTGTTTTGTATTTGCTTCAAAATAATCCAGAATTGGGTTAGGTTTGGGGGAGTAGTGGTGGGAAATAAAGATGAAACAAGATCATCCATGTTTAGGTAATTGTTATTAAATGATGTCTACTTTTATATATTTGAAATTATTTATTATAAAAGATAAACAAAATTGTCTTTCTGCTTTCAAACAGCAAAAATGTTAATTGACCTAGTTGTCTTGAAGAGTAGGGCATTTACTCTTAAGAGTGTAAATTTAGTCTCTCTTTCTATAGGTTCCAGTGTACCTTTCTCCATTTTTGATGAATTTCTTCTTTCAGAAAAAAAGACTATCAGGTTTGAGGGGTTTTTTGGTTTTATTTTGTTTTGACAATTAAAAGTTTTCTGTTATCATAAATGAGGATGAAATAGGGGGTTACTGTTATCTATGTTAAGGGAAAAATTGCTAAATGAAATATTTCTTTTTCCAGTCCTTCTGCAGATCCCCCACGGGTTTTAGCCCAACGAAGACCCCTTGCAATTCTCAAAACTTCAGAAAGCATCACCTCAAATGAGGATGTATCTCCAGATGTTTGTGTAAGGAGCAATATCCCTAAGTTTATATAAATGGACTAGTGGATAGTTTCATTCAATTATCACAAAAGTTTAGGGTTAAAATGAAAATCACTGGCTTGAAATAAGCACATGAAAAGACACTCAACACCATCCGTTATCAGAGAATGAAAATCAAAACCACAGTGAAATATTGCATACATGCTCTAGGATGGCTATAATCAAAAAGACAAAATAACAAGTGTTGGTGAGGATGGGAAGTAACTAGAACCCTCATACTTTGCTGGTGAGAATGTGAAATGATGCATTCTCTTTGGAAAACAGTTTGGCAGTTCTTCAAAATGTTGAACATAGAGTTACCATATGATCCAGCAATTCCCTCCTAGGTATATATCCAAAAGAATTTAAAACATATCTTCACACAAAAAACTTTACATGAATGTTCATAGCAGCATTGTTCATAATAGCCAAAAACTGGAAACAACCCAGTGTTCGTCAACTGATGCATGGATAAACAAAATGTTGTGTATCCATACGATGGAATATTATTCAGCCATAAGAAGGAATGAAGTACTGATATATCTTACAACATGAATGAACCTTGAAAACACTGCTAAAATGAAGCCACACACAAAAGAACACATATTGTATGATTCCATTTATATGAAATGTCCAGAATAGGCAAATCCATAAAGACAGAAAGTAGATTAGGGATTTCCAGGGGATTAGGGAGAGAGTGGGTTGGAAAGTGACTACAAATGGGTATGGTGTTTCTTTTTGAGGTGATAAAGATGTTCTGGAGTTAGATAGTGGTGATGGTTGCAAAGCCCTATGAATATACTAAAAACCACTGAAATGCACACTTTTAAAGGGTGAAGTTTTTGGTATGTTAATTATATCTCAATTTTTTAAAGTGGGGAAAAATCACTGCCTTGAAAGCCAAGGATCTTTGTTCTTTTTATATAAAATGTTTATGAAACATTGGCAATGAAAGAGTTATGTGAACCAACCTTTTTTTTTTTTTGTAGTAATGTTTTGTTTTAACCACTGTGGACTAGTGACATAATAGTACTTAGGATAAAAAAAGACCCTGTGTAGACATTCAAGACAAAGTAAATAATCTTTATCAGTGACATTTCATTGAAGTCTCAAACCAGCATCTGGAAACTTGTCTTGAGATTGAAGGGAACTGAGTATGTTTAATCTGAAGACTTTTAAAGGGAGACATGATCAGTAGCTATAGTGATTTAAAACAGTATATTCTCCACATCCTAGGGAATGACTCAAACATGTTTTTATTTACTTATTTATTGAGGTATATTTTATATTCATAAACTGGACAAATATTAATTTTTATATATGTGAATATCCATGTGGTCTTCACCCATGTCAAGATACAGAAAATTTCCAGCAACCCAGAGGAACCTCGGGAGCCATTTATGACTAAAAGTGCTCAGGCCCCATTCCAACTATACTGAATTGGAATTTCCAGGGATAAAACCCAAGCATGTATTTTTATTGGTTTTAAATAGTTTCCCAGGTAATTCTAATATAGGTAATCCACTGACTGCTATGAAAAGATAATGATGTGGAAGAATAAGTTTTACATACTGTGTTCTGGAGAATACCACCAGAGAATAGATGGATAGGCTGGATTTGGAGGTAGTGGTTCTAGGTTCAGCTGTTCAAGGATGGACTAAATTATTAAAGGGGTAAATCTCAATCTAGTTTTTTTGTCTTAAACCTTTTACTTGAATTTTGTTAATAGATACCTACCAGGATTCTTTCCCCTACAAAAAAAAAAAAATTTAAAGTGTCTAAACTAATAGGGCCATAAGTAGAATTTGCATAAAATTTATTCTTAGAATGCAGACATCTATTTTACTCTAATCTTACATTTTTTAGTTTCACTTATTGTTTCTTCTAGATGTATCTCACCTCTACTAAATAACGCTGAGTCAGAAATTCAGAGTATATATCATATTGGTAATGATCTAGAAAATTAATATCTAGTATCTATAAGGGTTAAATGAAATAGGCACTTTTGTGTACTTCAGGTAAATGTATAAAGTGGTACAATCCCTCCGAGGGCAGTTAGGCGGTATGTATAAAGACCCTTAGTGTTCAATTACCTTTTTGACCTGATAGTTCTACTTTTATGAATTATTCCTAAGAAAGTTAACATATTCTTAAAGATTTAAATCTACAAGAATATTTAAAATAGTTTTATGACAGTGAAAAACAGGGGATAACCTAAAACATTTGGTCAACTTCTGACAGACCCACAATGTTACCATCATGTTTCTAAAGAATTTTTAATAGCACAGAAAAATATACTAAAAAATATAATGAGAAGGAATAATATAGACTAGCATAGATGCTATAATTTCATTTGTTTTAAAACCTCTTTTTTAAATGCATAGAATATGCTTGTGCATGTATCCTACCAGATGTATATGGTCACAGCAGTTGCCTCTGGGGAGTAGTAACTGGAGTGGAGACGTCAGGGGGAATCAAGTGTGGAAGGGAGACTTTTTCACTATATATCCTTTTAAACTAGTTGACTTTTTAAAACTATATACCTGCATTACTTTTAAAGACAAAGGCATATTTTAAATGTTTTCCATTATTTTATACTTTTTTTCCCATATTTTCTACGATGATCATGAATTACCTTTAAGAAATAAAATAGAAATTAAACATTTGTCAAAGAAAAAGACTTAAAAGCTAGGAGGACAGCAGATTATTGGAACATATTGTAGGCCAAAGCCAGAAGAAAAATAGTATTAGTCCTCTAGTTCCTAGGTGAAATTGGTGGGAAAAAAACATTGTCCAGTATTTTTCCTTTGTATGGAGAATCCCCACAGTGTATTTTTCGATGAAATATAATTTGCTGTTTTCATAATACAAAACCTTTTTCCTCAAATGTAATGATGTGCTTTTTAAATTTGTCTTTCTCTAGAGATTCTGATATGATACTTTTGCACCCTGTGTTAAAAATCACTTATCTAAATATGTATCTCTTTCACTAAAAAAGATAGGCCATTCATATGCTCACTGAAATGTATGAGCTAAATTTTTTGTGGTTTTTCAGGATGAATTTACAGGAATTGAGCCCTTGAGTGAGGATGCTATTATCACAGGTTTCAGGAATGTAACTATTTGTCCTAACCCAGAAGACACTTGTGACTTCGCTAGAGCAGCTCGTTTTGCATCCACTCCTTTTCATGAGGTAATATCCTTGAAGGATCTCCCTTCTGATCCTGAGAGACTGTTGCAGGAAGAGGACCTAGATGTGAAGACTTCTGAGGACCAGCAAACTGCTTGTGGCACTATCTACAATCCAACTCTCAGCATCAAGAAGCTGAGGTGACTGGTGATTATAGGTTGTACAAATCAGGTTGTTTGAAGGCTCTCTTATTCTGTGTGTGCTTGTCAGTTATAACAATCAATTATGAAGCTTTTACTACCTGCTGGGTACTGTGCTAAGTGCTTTACCTGACAGCTGGGCTCCTCCAGATAAAGTATTAATGGGATTTAGTAACTGATTTGATTTTAAAGGTTAAAAGTAAATTTTTCTGGTTATGGTATCTTTGAGAAAACTCAGCAAAGTGTACCTGACTGGTAGAGACGAGGCATTTATTTTTCCTTTAATATTGAGGTTAAAATAATGGTAGAGTAGGTTGATGCTAATTTCAAATAGGCAATTAGAGACATGTTTTTGTTCTTTTTTTAACATCTTTATTGGAGTATAATTGCTTTACAGTGTTGTGTTAGTTTCTGCTGTACAGCAAAGTGACTCAGCTACATGCACACGTATAGCCCCATATCCCTTCCCTCCTGTGTCTCCCTCCCACCCTCCCCATCCCACCGCTCCAGGTGGTCGCAAAGCACCAAGCTGATCTCCCTGTGCCATGAAGCTGCTTCCCACTAGCTATCTATTTTACATTTGGTAGTGTATACCTGTCAGTGCTACTCTCCCACCTCGTCCCAGCCCACCCTTCCCCCTCCCCGTGTCCCCAGGTCCACTCTCCACATCTGTGACTTTGTTCCTGTCCTGCCCCTAGGTTCATCAGAACCACTTTTTTTTTTAGATTCCATATATATGTGTTAGCATACGGTATCTATTTTTCTCTTTCTGACTTGCTTTACTCTGTATGACAGACTCTAGGTCCATCCACCTCACTACAAATAACTCAATTTCGTTTCTTTTTATGGCTGAGTAATATTCCATTGTATGTATGTGCCACATCTTCTTTATCCATTCATCTGTCAATGGACACTTAGGTTGCTTCCATGTCCTGGCTATTGTAAATAGTGCTACAGTGAACATTGTGGTACATGACTTTTTTGAATTATGGTTTTCTCAGGGTATATGCCCAATAGTGGGATTGCTGGGTCATATGGTAGTTCTATTTTTAGTTTTTTAAGGAACCTCTGTATTGTTCTCCATAGAGGCTGTACCAATTTACATTCCTGCCCACAGTGCAAGAGGGTTCCCATTTCTCCATACCCTCTCCAGCATTTACTGTTTGTAGATTTTTTGATGATGGCCATTCTGACCGGTGTGAGGTGATACCTCATTGTAGTTTTGGTTTGCATTTCTCTAATGATTAGTGATGTTGAGCATCTTTTCATGTGTTTGTGGGCATTCTGTATATCTTCTTTGGAGAAATATCTATTTAGGTCTTCTGCCCATTTTTGAATTGGGTTGTCTCTTTTTTTGATATTAAGTTGCATGAGCTGCTTGTGTATTTTGGAGATTAATCCTTTGTCAGTTCCTTTGTTTGCAAATATTTTCTCCCATTCTGAGGGTTGTCTTTTCGCTTTGTTTATGTTTTCCTTTGCTGTGCAAAAGCTTTTAAGTTTCATTAGGTCCCATTTATTTATTTTTGTTTTTATTTCCATTTCTCTAGGAGGTGGGTCAAAAAGGATCTTGCTGTGATTTATGTCATAGAGTGTTCTGCCTATGTTTTCCTCTATGAGTTTGATAGTGTCTGGCCTTATATTTAGGTCTTTAATCCATTTTGAGTTTATTTTTGTGTATGGTGTTAGGAAGTGTTCTAATTTCATTCTTTTACATGTAGCTGTCCAGTTTTCCCAGCACCACTTATTGAAGAGGCTATCTTTTCTCCATTGTACACTCTTGCCTCCTTTATCAAAGATAAGGTGACCATATGTGCGTGGGTTTATCTCTGGGCTTTCTATCCTGTTTCATTGATCTATATTTCTGTTTTTATGCCAGTACCATACTGTCTTGATTACTGTAGCTTTGTAGTATAGTCTGAAGTCCGGAAGCCTAATTCCTCCAGCTCCGTTTTTCTTTCGCAAGATTGTTTTGGCTATTCGGGGTCTTTTGTGTTTCCATACAAATTGTGAGATTTTTTGTTCTACTTCTGTGAAAACTGCCATTGGTAGTTTGATAGGGATTACATTGAATCTGTAGATTGCTTTGGGTAGTATAGTCATTTTCACAAAGTTGATTCTTCCAATCCAAGAACATAGTATATCTCTCCATCTGTTCGTATCATCTTTAATTTCTTTCATCAGTGTCTTATAGTTTTCTGCATACAGGTCTTTGTCTCCTTAGGTAGGTTTATTCCTAGGTATTTTATTCTTTTTGTTGCAGTGGTAAATGGGAGTGTTTCCTTAATTTCTCTTTCAGATTTTTCATCATTAGTGTATAAGAATGCAAGAGATTTCTGTGCATTAATTTTGTATCCTGCTACTCTACCAAATGCATTGATTAGCTCTAGTCGTTTTCTGGTAGCATTTTTAGGATTCTCTATGCATAGTATCATGTCATCTGCAAACAGTGACAGTTTTACTTCTTCTTTTTCGATTTGGATTCCTGTTATTTCTTGTTCTTCTCTGGTTGCTGTGGCTAAAACTTCCAAAACTATGTTGAATAGTAGTGGTGAGAGTGGGCAACCTTGTCTTGTTCCTGATCCTAGTGGAAATGGTTTCAGTTTTTCACCATTGAGGATGATGTTGGCTGTGGGTTTGTCATATATGGCCTTTATTGTGTAGAGGAAGGTTCCCTCTATGCCTACTTTCTGGAGAGTTTTTATCATAAATGGGTGTTGAATTTTGTCAGAAGCTTTTTCTGCATCTGCTGAGATTATCATATGGTTTTTCTCCTTCAGTTTGTTAATATGGTGTATCACGTTGATTGATTTGCGTATATTGAAGAATCCTTGCATTCCTGGAATAAACCCCACTTGATCATGGTGTATGATCCTTCTACTGTGCTGTTGGATTCTGTTTGCTAGTGTTTTGTTGAGGATTTTTGCGTCTATGTTCATCAGAGATATTGCCCTGTAGTTTTCTTTTTTTGTGACATCTTTGTCTGGTTTTGGTATCAGGGTGATGGTGGCCTCATAGAATGAGTTTGGGAGTGTTCCTCCCTCTGCTATATTTTGGAAGAGTTTGAGAAGGATAGGTGTTAGCTCTTCTCTAAATGTTTGATAGAATTTGCCTGTGAAGCCATCTGGTCCTGGGCTTTTGTTTATTGCAAGATTTTAAATCACAGTTTCAATTTCAGTGCTTGTGATTGGTCTGTTTATATTTCCTATTTCTTCCTGGTTCAGTCTCAGGAGGTTGTGCTTTTCTAAGAATTTGTCCGTTTCTTCCAGGTTGTCCATTTTATTGGCATAGAGTTGCTTGTAGTAGTCTCTCATGATCGTTTGTATTTCTGCAGTGTCAGTTTTTACTTCTCCTTTTTCATTCCTAATTCTCTTGATTTGAGTCTTCTCCCTTTTTTTCTTGATGAGTCTGGCTAATGGTTTATCGATTTTGTTTATCTTCTCAGAGAACCAGCTTTTAGTTTTATTAATCTTTGCTATTGTTTCTTTCATTTCTTTTTCATTTATTTCTGATCTGGTCGTTATGATTTCTTTCCTTCTGCTAACTGTGGGGTTTTTTGGCTCTTCTTTCTCTAATTGCTTTAGGTGTAACGTTAGGTTGTTTATTTGAGATTTTTCTTGTTTCTTGAGGTAGTATTGTATTGCTATAAATTTCCCTTTTAGAACTTCTTTTGCTGCATCCCATAGGTTTTGGGTCGTCATGTTTTCATTGTCATTTGTTTCTAGGTATTTTTTGATTTCCTCTTTGATTTCTTCAGTGATCTCTTGGTTATTTAGTAGCGTATTGTTTAGCCTCCCTGTGTTTGTATTTTGTACAGTTTTTTTCCTGTAATTGATATCTAGTCTCATAGCGTTGTGGTCAGAAAAGATACTTGATATGATTTCAATTTTCTTAAATTTACCAAGGCTTGATTTGTGACCCAAGATATGGTCTATCCTGGAGAATGTTCCATGAGCACTTGAGAAGAAAGTGTATTCTGTTGTTTTTGGATGGCATGCCCTATAAATATCAATTAAGTCCATCTTGTTTAATGTGTCATTTAAAGCTTGTGTTTCCTTATTTATTTTCATTTTGGGTGATCTGTCCATGGGTGAAAGTGGGGTGTTTAAGTCCCCTACTATGATTGTGTTACTGTTGATTTCCCCTTTTGTGGCTGTTAGCATTTGCCTTCTGTATTGAGGTGCTCCTATGTTGGGTGCCTAAATATTCACAATTGTTATAGCTTCTTCTTGGATTGATCCCTTGATCATTATGTAGTGTCCTTCTTTGTCTCTTGTAATAGTCTTTATTTTAAAGTCTATTTTGTCTGATATGAAAATTGCTACTCCAGCTTTCTTTTGATGTCCATTTGCATGGAATATCTTTTTCCATCCCCTCACTTTCATTCTGTATGTGTCCCTAGGTCTGAAGTGGGTCTCTTGTAGGCAGCATATGTACGGGTCTTGTTTTTGTATCCATTCAGCCAGTCTATGTCTTTTGGTTGGAGCATTTAACCCATTTACATTTAAGGTAATTATCGATATGTATGTTCCTGTTACCATTTTCTTAATTGTTTTGGGTTTGTTATTGTAGGTCTTTTCCTTCTCTTGTGTTTCCTGCCTAGAGAAGTTCCTTTAGCATTTGTTGTAAAGCTGGTTTGGTGGTGCTGAATTCTCTTAACTTTTTTTTTTTTTTTTTTTACAAGATTTAAATAGACTGACACCAAGCATTGTACATGGATGACCACAACAAAAGCAACAATGATTGCAATTACCAAACATGAAACACACTCATACTATGTCATAATATTGACATTCAGTCCAGTAATCCTCCACTGTAACAGCTCCTTTACTTTGCAGTGAAAATTGATTTGTATATTCTTTGCCTCTGAGTCCTTGTGGGATTTTTTTTTTTTTTTAATTCAGACAGAAAGTCACAAAAATTATACTCATCCTCATCAGTTCACTCAGTCCCATGTAATTCATTTTTTTTTCATCTTGATCTTTTGTTAGCACTTTTATGAGTTCATCAGTTTTTCATTAGAGTTCTGAAAATGCTTATTCATTCAGTTCAGCAGTACAGTCAGTTACCAGAAACCTGTACTTGTCAGAGTCTTTTCCATGAATTTCTTGAAGATTCTCTTAACTTTTGCTTGTCTGTGAAGGTTTTAATTTCTCCGTCAAATCTGAATGAGGTCCTTGCTGGGGAGAGTAATCTTGGTTGTAGGTTTTCCCCTTTCATCACTTTAAATATGTCCTGCCACTCGCTTCTGGCTTGCAGAGTTTCTGCTGAAAAATCAGCTGTTAACCTTATGGGGATTCCCTTGTATGTTATTTGTTGCTTTTCCCTTGCTGCTTTCAATATTTTTTCTTTGTATTTAATTTTTGATAGTTTGATTAATATGTGTCTGGGTGTGTTTCTCTTTGGGTTTATCCTGTATGGTACTCTCTGTGCTTCCTGGACTTGATTGACTATTTCCTTTCCCGTGATAGGGAAGTTTTCGACTATAATCTCTTCAAATATTTTCTCAGACCCTTTCTTTTTCTCTTCTTTTTCTGGGACCCCTATAATTCGAATGTTGGTGCATTTAATGTTGTCCTAGAGTCTCTGAGAGTGTCCTCAATTCTTTTCATTCTTTTTTCTTTATTCTGCTCCCTGGCAGTTATTTCCACCATTTTATCTTCCAGCTCACTTATCCGTTCTTCTGTCTCAGTTATTCTGTTATTGATTCCTTCTAGAGTATTTTTAATTTCAGTAATTGTGTTGTTCATCACTGTTTGTTTGCTCTTTAGTTCTTCTAGATCCTTGTTAAATGTTTCTTGTATTTTCTCCATTCTGTTTCTGAGGTTTTGGATCATCTTTACTATCATTACTCTGAATTCTTTTTCAGGTAGGTTGCCTATTTCGTCTTCATTAATTTGGTCTTGTAGGTTTTTACCTTGCTCCTTCGTCTGTAACAAGTTTTTCTGTCGTTTCTTTTTCTTTTTTTTTTGATGAGTGGTGCTGAATTCCTGTCTTACTGGTCATTTGGCCTGAGGCGTCCAGCACTGGAGTTTGCAGGCAGTTGGATAGAGCCGGGTCTTGGTGCTGAGATGAGGACCTCCGGTAGGCCTCACTCTGATTGATATTCCCTGGGGTCTGAGGTTCTCTGTTAGTCCAGCGGTTTGGACTCGGAGCTCCCATCACAGGAGCTCAGGCCTGACATCCGGCCTGGGAACCATGATCCCGCAAGCTTTATGGCATGGTAATAAAAAAAGGAAGAAAGAAAGAAGAAAAAGAGCAGTACAATATCAAAGAATAAAAAACAAAATAAAATTAGAAAGATAAAAAATATATTAGGAAAAATAAACTATAATTGAAGCAACTGCAACAAGGTAAAATAAAACCACAGCAGAAAAAAGGGAAAAAAAGGAGTGTGGGGTGGGGAAGAAGCCAAAAGGAGAGATTACTAACAAAGTATAAAGAATAAAATAAAATTAGAATAATAAAAGATTAGGAAAAATAAAAATATAAAAGAATCAACAGCAGTGAATCAACAAGGTAAAACAGAACCCAATCTAAAAGAGGAGAAAAGAAAAGAAAAAAAGCCTTGACTATGGGGGCAGAGTTTAGGCAGGGGCGGGGTTTAGGGTGGGGCAGGACCTAGGGCATGGGGGTGCCGTTTGAGCGTAGGGCGGGGCCTCTGCTTAGGACCTGCACAGAAGGGGAGAGGCAGCACATGGAAAGAAGGACCTCTAGAGTGTGGCGTTTGGAGTTTGGAGGTAGGGCCCTGAGTGAGGGTGTAGGGGCGGGGCTTGGGCTCTGCAGGGCAGGAGGGAGACTCCGAGGGCAGAGGATTAGGCCCTGGAGCCCAACAGGCTTCCCAGTGCCTGACTGGACACGGAAGGCACTGGCCGTGTTACCTTCCGTTCCTTCATGCCCCTCCCCGACGGTCTCTGGCAGGGTCTCCCCCACCTTACCCCCACTGGGCCACTGGACCCCTAACCATGGGTGGGTCCCGCTGGGTGTAGGAACTCCTTCCCTCCCCCAGACACCCCTCAGGGGTGCTGGTCCCTGAGGTCCGACCTTTACTTTTGCTCCCCCTTCCCTCCCTCCCACTCCCTCAGGACCCGCACGTCTGGAGAGGGCCTCAGTGGGCAGAGGATCAGGCCCAGGATCTCAGCAGGTTCCTGGGGGTCCAAGTGGGCAGTGGAAACCTGGCCACTCTCCCTTTTGATCCTCTGCCCTCCTAATGGTTCCCCAATTTCCCCCTTTTGGCATGGGATCCCTTAACCTCCCTCAGGCGCCCCTGAGGGGTGCCAGTCCGGTCCCCCCTCCACTTCTCTTCCCCCTTCACTCCCCCCACGCCCCACGTCCTACCTGGTGGCTGGGGCTTCCTCCCATCCCCTTAGATGTCTGTGGTCCCCCACCAGTGCCTGGCAGGTGCCCTAGTTGTGAGGAGACACGAATTCCGCGTCCTCCTGGTAGCCATCTTGACTCCACTGGAGACTTGTTTTTTTAAAGTATCTTTTGATAGAGAGATGGAAATGAATAAAGAAGAGGGGGGAATGGCATAGAGAGCCAGGGACTAAGCCTTGTGATCTCTCCATATTTAAAAGTCACCTGATTTAAACAAACTTATTCCAGTTTTAGGAATATTCTTTTTTTTTTTTTTTTTTAAGGAGCAAGCTGCTTTTTTTTTTAATTTTATTTTATTTATTTATTTTTGGCTGCATTGGGTCTTCTTTGCTGTGCGTGGGCTTTCTCTAGTTGTGGCGAGTGGGGGTACTCTTCGTTGCGGTGCGTGGCTTCTCATTGCAGTGGCTTCTCGTTGCAGAGCATGGGCTCTAGGGTGGGCTTCAGTAGTTGTGGCACGTGGGCTCAGTAGTTGTGGCTTGCAGGCTCTAGAGCGCAGGCTCAGTAGTTGTGGCGCACAGACTTAGTTGCTCTGTGGCATGTGGGATCTTCCCAGACCAGGGCTCGAACCTATGTCCCCTGCATTGGCAGGCAAATTCTTAACCACTGTGCCACCAGGGAGGCCCAGGAATATTCTTTAATTTGCCACTTTGTGCTTTTAAAACTGTATTTTCAAACTTTTTTCACATTTTCTAGCATGTATTCACCTTGAATAATTTCCCGTTTTCTTTCTTGACCTTTGCTTATTGAAGAGTTATAAAGTCCAAAGAAGGGATAAAGAGGAAGGAAGTTAGTGTCTTAGTTTTTCTCAGTCAGTTTAGAATAGATGTAGAATAAGGCATTTCCTATAGATTAGGTTAATAAAACATAAATTTAATGCTTGGCATTGCTTTTCAACCAGAGTAGATAAAGTTACCTAGATTCTGATTATGAATCTTTTTTTTTTTTCAGGAAAATAATGGACTTTAAAATTGAGACTATTGAATAGCAAATAAAAGTATAATAAAGTTGATGTAAATTACCCCCTTGAGGATTGACTCATCTGTGGTTCTTTCAGCCCAATTATTGAAGACAGCGGTGAAGCCACACACTCCTCTGGGTTCTCTGGATCTTCTGCCTCGGTTACAAGCACCTCCTCCATCAAATGTCTTCAAATTCCTGAGAAACTGGAGCTCACTAGTGAGACTGCAGGTAGGTTCATATATACCATTTGTAAACAAATATCTATATCCATGTCCAGTGAACACTTATTTATCAGAGCAAACCGAGGTATAAGTATTTCTTCTCTAGAAAAGTTACCATAAATTGTGAAATCTCTAGAATAAGTGAGTACTAACTGAGTTCGGTATCATAAAGACCTGAGATAGATGAGTGTTGTTAGGTTAGCAGTATTGATCATGCAGTCATGGTTTTTTGTCCCCCTCCTCTGTTATAATACCCATTTTAAGTTTTGGGATAATTTTTTTTCAACGTTTTTTTCCCCCAGACAGCCCTACTCAGTCACCCTGGTGTTCACAGTATCGCAGACAACTACTAAAATCCCTACCAGAGCTGAGTACCTCTACAGAGTTTTTTGTAGAAGATAGACCAATGCCTAATTTGGAAATAGAGAAGGAAATTGAATTAGGTAAGTATCGTTGAATGCATGTCCTTTTGTGTATGACAGTATACAAATAAGTGATTATTTGTACTTGAATTTGATGCTTAAGTACAATCAATATTTCTAGAATGTAAGAAACAACATTATAGAAGTTGACACATTGATAAGTTCATGTCCCAGTAACAATAGGAATTCTGTCTTCCCCTCTTTCAATTTTTTTATCCCCTCTTTCAGTTTTTAAAAAATGATTTTGAAAAGTATTCTAGATGCTACTAACTGGCAAATATAAAGTGAGTGCCTTTAGCCCTTAAGCCAGGAAGTAAAAGCTAGGGAGCTATACCTATTCACAGTGATTTTGAAATGGAATCAAACCTTCTCAACAGATAATGAGGATTATTGCATTCAACAACAATACCTGATATGTGAAGACTACAAATTATTCTGGGTGACACCAAGAAACTCTGCAGAGTTAACCATAATAAAGGTGGGACTGATTCTTTGTCATTTCAATTTCTTTGTAAATAATGTTGGTTGAAGCAGTAACTGTGGCCCCATGGTACCATCAGATCCTTTTCATAGTCTATAAGCTTCCTTATAGGAAAGTCAGTGATGCATAAAGAAATCACTCACCATTATATGCCAAGATCAGATATCAAAAATGAGAGGGTATTGTGTAAATCTCTCAATGTGTCCAAACATGTCAGGTGTTACATCAATTTTATCTTTTTGAGGACATCTGAAATTTTATGGCTCGCTCCAATCTGGACAAATTACATTCTAGGCTTGACACGTACACACACACACACACACACACACACACACACACACACACACACACACACACACTATATTACCTTGAAATTTCCATTCACCATCATCCCAGGGATTCACATGACCTCTTTTTTATATTGAATGCCTAGTTACATTGGATCCCATTTTCTTCTTCTTTCTTGGTTTAAGTCCTCATATTTTAGTAGCTTCCTGAGAAAGGATGCATAGGATGTAAATTTTTTGAAACCTTGCATGTCAGAAAATTTCTTATTCCACATCTTTGTTTGATTGGTAGGTTGGCTAGATATTAGAATTCTAGGTTCAAAACTTTTTTTCTTTAGAATTTTGAAGATAAGCTCCATTAGCTTTTGGCTTCTAACCTTGCTTTTAAAATCTTTTGCCATTCTCTGTGTGATTTTCTTTTTTCCCCCTCTCTCTGGATCCTTGTAAGATCTTATGTTTGTCCCCAGCATTCTGAAATTTCACAATTACATGCTTTGGTAAAAGTGTATTTTCACCCATATGCTAGGCCCTTGATGGCCATTTCAATCTGGAGACTCCTTCAGTTCTGAGAAATTATCTTCAAAGAAAAAATTATTTCTTCTCCCCAGTCTTTTCTGTTCTCTTATTCTAGAATTCCTTTTATTAGGATTTGGGGTCTCCTGGACAGATTCTTTAAAAACCTTATCTTTTTTTCTCCTATTTTCTCTTTGTCTTTTTGCTTTACTTTCTGAATGTTTTGTCAACTTTATTTTCAGTCTTTTTACTGGGTTTTTCATTTCTTTTATCATGTATTTAATGTGTAAGAGTTCTTTCTTTGTAGCATTCTGTTCTTCATTTCAAAGATGAAATATTCCTTATCTCTCTGAGTGTACTAATGATACATTAATTTTCTTTTTTTCTCCCTGCATCATCTATTTCCTTTTGTTTGTTTTGATCTCTGTCTTTCATATTAGAGGCTTTCTTCAGGTCTTTGGCTCTCTCTTCATATTTAAGTGTGGGATGCTAGAAAGCCAGTTGAAAGTTCTGTTATATGGTGGGACCTTGACAGCTGTAGGCTTCACTGTACAATGATCTCACTTGGCCATTTTGTTGGAAAATCCCCAATCTTTGGGTCTTTTGAGCTTATCAGATTCCTCAGAGAAAACTTCTGGTTTCCCGCCTAAAGCATGTAATCCTGGCTGCTAGCCTCCTGAAAGTTGCATGGGGAAGTTAGTCTGGAGAGTAGAGGGGCAGGAAGGTGCATCTTAACATTTGACATATAATAAACTTTTTCCATTTGACATATAATAAACTTTTTCCATTTGACATATAATAAACTTTTTCCTCTTCTCCATATGGTATTCCCACCCTCAACAATGCATGGTGTCCTCTAGTCCAGAGCCCTTCTGTTTTATATTCTCTAGGAATAAACTTCTGGTCTTCAGGAATGAGAGAGAGGCAGTTGCTAGGCTGGGCTACAGGAGCAGGAGGGGAATCTGGGGACTGATGTTCTCTTTAACAGAGTTCAACCACTCCTGTTTTAGCTCCACCTTCACCCTTACTTCTAGAGGTAATTAGTACCACCAGTTTTATATTATAGGGAGATGGTCTTGTATAAATTTGGTTGCTCTCAGCTTTCTCCACTGCTAGAATCAGCTTTCTTGGGTCTGTTAAGTGGATTGTTACCTCTTACTATTTTCTTTCCAGCTTTCAGAATTTCCTGCTGCTCCATCCTTTATTATAGATTTCTACCTTTTAAAATATCCCGTTACTGTTATTTCTGTTGGGATATAGGAAGGGCTGGAGGGAATGTTTTCATTCTGCCAACTATAACCATAGATTCTAATGACTCTTATTTTTAAAATATATTTTCTTACAGGTATCTTCTCAACCTGTCCCATGGGACTTTTATATCAACTTCAAGTTAAAGGAACGTTTAAATGAGGAGTGTGATAATTTGTGTATCTGTTATCAATACCAAGATGGCTGTATTGTTTGGCACCAATATATAAACTGCTTCACCCTTCAGGTTTGCAATAATATGAAAACATATCATTTAAAGTCCTCAAGTAGAGAGATTTGTGCTCTATTTAGCAAAGGAATTTAGTACAGAATTCCTGTTAATCTTCTAGAAATAGACCAATTAAATAATGAGTTAAAAGCATTGTTTTCTTTTTCCAAGTTATTTTGACCAAGAACTTCCTTTAACTTTTTATTATGTCAATTTTCAAACGTATAAAAGTAGACAGAATTGTGTAATGACCTGGTCATCTAACTGTGATCATCACCAGCTCATGTCCACTTTTGTTTTAAATTCCTGGTCTGATAATTCCAACATCCCTGCCATGTCTGGTTTTGATGCTTGTTCAAATTGCATTTTTTGCTGTTTGGTATGCCTTGTAATTTTTTCTTGATAGCCAGGCATGATGTACTGTGTAAAAGGAACTACTGTAAATAGGCCTTTAGTAATATGATGATAAGGTGTGAGGGGAGGGAAGGTGTTGTACAGTGCTATGATTCATCGTCTTTTGCAGCGAGCCTATGCCTTTGGACTGTGAACTTGACAAGTTTCTCAGTTTCCTACCCCCACACCCCCTACCACCCGGCTTAGGTAGGACCAGATGGTTGGAGTGGGCTGGAATTGTGTATTTCCCTTCCCCAGGTCAGGTAGGCTCTGATAATGCCCCAGCAGGTTAGGCTCTGGTTAACTAGTTTCCCCTGAAAGCAGGCCTTTTTAAAAAGAACAGAGTGCTGTGGCCTGTTTCAAATGGTTCTTTTTTCCCCTCCCGCTGCTGGAAGCGGGGAATTTTTCTATGATATTTACTGTGAGAACCTGGTCTGGCTCCTAGAGGTAAAGTTCACAAAAATGTGGGGCCCCCCTGTGCTTACAGATCCTAAAAGAGTCGTTGATTTTTCAGTTGGCTCAGCTTTTTACATGTTAGGACAGTGGCAACTTCCAAGCTCCTTAAGTGAGGAATGGAAACCAGAGGTCTATTTTTGCCACTCTTATTTTATCTATACTATCCCCCTGGATCATTTTTGGAACCCAAACACAATATATCTTTTTTGGCCACACCACACGGCTTGCGGGATCTCAGTACCCCAACCAGGGATTGAACCCAGGCCCTTGGCAGTGAAAGCCCAGAATCCTAACCACTAGGCCACCAGGGAACTCCCCACAATATATCATTTTATTCTTTGGAATGTTCTTAAGAAAGTTTTACTGCCTTTTTTTAGTTTAGTGTTTCCGAGGTTTTTATTTCTCATCTCTCTTTTTAAATTGAAGTATAGTTGATAGACAATGTTATATTAGTTTCAGGTGTACAACATAGTGATGGTTTTGCTGCAATTTTGATGGTAATACAAATTCTCCAAAATGGTTGGAATGATGGTATTTTAAAACTACCATTTATAGAGCACCTATTATGGGCCAGGCTCACCCCTGATGCTCTTCATCCATTATTTTATTAAATCCTTATAAACAATCTTATTGGAGAGCAGCATTATTAAAAATGGGACAAAAACCCAACATACAAAGGAGCCGACATTCTAATAGAGAACAATAAGGAAGAGTACAGGGCAGCAGTAAACAAGGTATTGAGTATAAGTCACCCCAAATTAAGAGATAGTTTTCTATCCTTCTATTTCCAGGATCTTCTTCAATACAGTGAATTTATTACCCATGAAATGACAGTGTTGATTATTTATAACCTCTTGACAATGATGGAGAAACTACACAAAGCAGAAATAGTCCATGGTGACTTGAGTCCAAGGAGTCTGATTCTTAGAAACAGGTTGGTCCTTTTCATTCTCTTATAATTCTATCAGCTTTGTCGTAAAACATGGATAGTTACCATTCTCTTTTGCCTTTTGATAAATGCCATAATAATGAACACAGTGTGGTAAGAGAATATTTGCTACCTAAAACTCAATAGTCACTGGGAATAGTTTAAAAGAATTCAAACAAAACAACACATTGAGGAAAAAATTCAGAAAAAAAGAATTAACAACTCTATTGTGATGATTCCTGTCAAGAAGAGATGTAAAATCTGGATATTTGGGGAAATGTGAAGTAGACTGTCCAGTCTTTCTTTGTGTGGGGCCAGTGCGGAGCTAGCAAGGATGCTAGCAGAACTGAGGCACTGCTCAGTTTCAAAGACCAAAGCTTAAGTCACACCAGATTGAGGTAATTGCCAAGAGAAGCAGGTAGAACCAGAGTGCAAATGCAAACCATGCCAAGGAATGGGGCTTAGTGTTCAAATTAAATCCAGTTTAGCCATCAGGTTCAAGGGGTGAGCACAGAGCAGGAAATAAGAAATGAAGCCCAAATACTAAGAACTGAGAAAATACAGACAACATTGAGGCATAAACAAGGCAAAGATGCTCAACAATTTTTGTTTTATGGAAAGGACTAGAGGACCAACACACCCTTCTAATAATGGGCATTGATCTCATGGTATTTGAGTGAAGCAGTCTGGTTTAAAGATGCTTTGTCTGCCCCAAGCCTATGACTTGGGTAAGCAGTTAACTTTCTCTCTGAGGTCATTGGTGTACACTAAAAGCTGGAATCATTCTTTACATTTCTCCTGACTACTTATTCTATAAGAAGAAACTGAATTAGACTCTAAATCATAGTTGGCATGGAAATTAAAAGAACCTTCAATGTATTTCTGCAATTATAACCAAAAGAATTAGAGCATCCTACTTTCTTCCCTGAGATGGCAGAGTCCTAAAGGCTTCCCCAGGCATAATACAGCAGCATTTCTCATCCAGGGCACCATAGGTACTTTGGATGAGATAATTCTTTGTGCAGGTCTGGTCCAAGCATGCCAGGATGTTTTATATCTATTTCCCTGTAACTACCTCTCACCCAATTAAATACAAATTACAATCCCCCAGCCATTGTGATCACCAAAAATCTCCCCATATGTTTCCAAATGTGAGAACCCCTGGTATAGTTTTTATTTTCGTTCTATTTCACAGCACTGAAATTTCAGAGGATAGTGCTAGAGTTCTCAGGACTTTTCATGGAAATTGTAAGCAAAGAGATTTTCTAAGCCTTTTTGGGATTAGGCATTTGTATGCTGTGTATTCAGATATCCTTCTCTCAGTCACTAGAGGACTCCAGGAAACCACATAGTGTTGAAGGGACATTGCCTTTTACTTTGACACAACTTTTCAAATTTGATAGGAAATTTCATATAGATTCACAAGGAATTGAAAGAGCCTTTTTTTTTTTTAACATCTCTATTGGAGTATAATTGCTTTACAGTGTTGTGTTAGTTTCTGCTGTATAACAAAGTGAATCAGCTACATGTATACATATATCCCCATATCCCCTCCCTCTTGCGTCTCCCTCCCACCCTCCTTATCCCACCCCTCTAGGTGGTCGCAAAGCTGCGAGCTGATCTCCCTGTGCTATGCGGCTGCTTCCCACTAGCCACCTATTTTACATTTGGTATTGTATATATGTCAATGTTACTCTCTCACTTCATCCCAGCTTACCCTTCCCCCTCCCCGTGTCCTCAAGTCTATTCTCTATGTCTGTGTGAAAGAGCCTTTTGAAATCATTTAATGCAGTTTCTACATTGTGCGTGTGTGTGTGTAAAATGAGATCCAAAAAAGTGGAATGTCTTGCCCAGGGTAACAGTGAATGGATGATTAGAGAGCTAGGAGACCTTCCTGCTTCTTTTTATTATTCTCAGAAACATTTTTCCTACCTCTCCCAAGTTTTGAAAATATTTGGGAATTATAGTTTTATGATGGCCAAAAACAAGTTGTAGTACGGAATCATAAATTTTAAAGTAAAATAGATCATTCTGTGCTGTGGAGGTATACGTGATAGGATTAATCAAAGCCTGTATTTAGGAATATAAGCCCTGCCACTGATATCAATCAGGGATTTGAAAAAACCAACTGAGAAAGCAGAGAAACAGAAGGAACACATAAAAATAATCCATTTTTTCCTCACATAAATAGTTCCTATGTCTCTTTGGAGAATAGCTTTATTACATGGAATAGATACGCCTGAGGAAAATCAATAGTGAATTAGTGCTATAAAGTTCTTTTCTGTTTTTTTTTTTTTTATAAGGAAACAGGATTGGAATTACATATAAGAGGAAGACAGAGTATGGTATTAATTTAATATAAACAGGATGGTTTACAGTATTTTGTAAAGGTATCACTTTACCAAAAAACAGCCTTATGTTGTTTTCAGTTAAACTCTGGGAAGGAGGGATCTGAATGACACTCGGAAAGCCTAATCTAATAGTAAACAAGAAAGACTGTGACATCTATAAAAGCTTAATTTCCTCCATCATAATTCTTGTCAGTGTATAAACCATTGCTGTTATATATGTTAATATGTACAGTGCAAGACAGAGGCCTGCAGTCTACTTCCAGTATTTAGTTTATATAATATGGAAACTTGATAAATGTTCTGTGGTGGCCATGCACAGTGGCTTAGATATAGCTTGGGTCACTAAACTAATCTTCACATTCCCCAGTTGGGTGGATACTGCCACTGCTCTTACAGGTGCATTTTCATAACTAACCACTGGAGGGAGCTATTGGCATAGCTAAGGCACACCTGCAGTACCTCCTTTTTTTTCTTTCTTTTTTTTTTTTTAAAGACCAGCTATGCAGCTTCTTTCATGGCCTATTTTTATTATCTCCTTCTCTTACATCTGGGCTTAGAATCCACGATCCCTATGATTGTAATAAGAACAATCAAGCTTTGAAGATAGTGGACTTTTCCTACAGTGTTGACCTTAGGGCACAGCTAGATGTTTTTAACCTCAGCGGCTTTCGGACTGTACAGATCCTGGAAGGACAAAAGATCCTGGCTAACTGTTCTTCTCCCTACCAGGTAAGTGTAAAACAAGCTTGAGCGAATACGGAGAGGGTTTCTTAATCTCTTTCTTACCTAGATAAGCCATGAAAGCTAGTGTTTAATGATATTGTCTCTCCTGGAACAGATGACCTAGTTTTCAAATATCACCAAGTCAAGCAAAATGTACCATTTTTCTGTCACAACACTGAGGAATTTATACATACACGTGCAGACACATGACTAACTCAGTAACCTAAGTGTCAGGGCCATTTCTACCACTTATCTGTGTGGTCTTTTGTAAATCATTTTCTGTGATCTTCTCTGTAAAATAAAGATAATAATCAGCTCTGTTTACATCAGAATTCTTGTGAGGATTAAATGAAATAATGTATATAAAAAGGACATTAGGACAAATATAAAGTGTTTTATATGGTGGCATTATATGCAGAAATCCCTTCTGACTCAGCTCTGGATATATGGCATTTTGCTGATTGAATATGTGGCATAGCCCTGAACTAGTCATGTAGAACACATTTAGATCACAGCTGGAGTCCATGCAAATTTAGTAGGTGTACAAATTTGAATTTGACAGTCCAGATATATTTGTCATCTTTTGTTCTAGGATAATTCCTAGAGTTGGCTCTACTGATCACTTCTTTGGGGAGTTTCTCTCTTTACTGTAACGATAAGTAACAGTCTACTAAAATGTATATCATAAAATAAACTTAGCTAAGCACTATAATACCTGTCAACTTCCTACATAAATAAATTGCCATGACAGTAGCAGAGAATGATTTTAGCTGATGGTGCTTTTTGTGATTTCAGGTAGATCTGTTTGGTATAGCAGATTTAGCACATTTACTGTTGTTCAAGGAACACCTGCAGGTCTTCTGGGATGGGTCCCTCTGGAGACTTAGCCAAAATATTTCAGAGTAAGTATTGGTGATTTCAGGGTCTTTGACTGTCCAAATAATGTTCTCTTTATCTTGGGTGCTCTCTCTGCTTTGACAGCCTTGGTTTCTTAGTCCAAATGCCATGATTTCATTAATTTTAACCAGTTTTCATTAGAGTATCAGTGGAGCACCTTGTGCAGGACAAAGGAATTGTTAATTAAAAATGGGAATCTGGGCTTCCCTGGTGGCGCAGTGGTTGAGAATCTGCCTGCCAATGCAGGGGACACGGGTTCGAGCCCTGGTCTGGGAAGATCCCACATGCCGCAGAGCAACTAGGCCCGTGAGCCACAATTGCTGAGCCTGCGTGTCTGGAGCCTGTGCTCCGCAACAAGAGAGGCCGAGATAGTGAGAGGCCCGCGCACCGCGATGAAGAGTGGCCCCCACTCTCACCGCGATGAAGAGTGGCCCCCACTCGCCGCAACTAGAGAAAGCCCTCGCACAGAAACGAAGACCCAACACAGCCAAAAATAAATAAATAAATAAATAAATAATTTAAATTAAAAAAAAAAGAGCCAGATAATAAGTTAAAAAAAAAAAAATTGGGAATCAAGCTATTCGGACTTCAGGACATCTTTCTGGACCTAGATGTATAGATGTATCATAGACATAAACCATGACTAGAGTATGGAAGCCTCTCAATTTAGAAGGCTTAATAGAAACATTTTATGAGAATAATTTTCTAACCAATTGGTGTTAGTCTTATGGCCCTTTTTAATAGCTTTTGTCAAAAGTTAATAAGCATCTCTTGAAGAAAGTCAAATTTCTAAATTACCTACTAATTTTAGGCTATTATTTATTTAATGAATGGGTGAAACCAAAGCAGAGAACTGAATCTCCTTGGTGAGGAAGTAAATGCTCTCTTAATAACAGCTGCTTGGTCTCAGAACCTTAGTATTCCCTCAAGCCTACTCATAATACTTATTAAATATCCCATGTTCTCCCTTACCTTATCATAGCTATTAACTTCGCAGAATAAGCTTACCAATCTAAAACTTACTGATACATTCTTTGGTTAAAAGAAAAGTCAGTGTTGAAAATTTAACACCCCTTCACCTCCATTTTCCCCTCCCAACAATTGAATTGTATTTTTTTCTTTATTTAATTCAGAATTTGGCCAGTCTTATTTGTCTCTAACATGTACTTTCAAAATAGGTTTGAAATATAATGTAAGGCATATAGGATAGATTCAGGTTATCTCCAGTTGGTTATGGTCCTAGGTTGGTCTTACACAAACAGAAGCAAGTGGGGTCAGGTGGGGTTTCCTAACAGCCTTGCCTTATACAATAATAGAAGCTTCTCTGATCTTTAAAAAAAAAGGTGCAAACATCATAGACTTAAGCAGTAGTTACTTCAGTTGAGCTTAGGATTCTGAGAAGGTTGTGAAGATAATAAACCACTGGGCGGGGGGAGAGAGGAAGCTGTAGTCTTTCTAATGACCTAGACTTTAGGAAAGTTAGAAGAGAGGAGACAAAATTCGTCTCTCTTCTGTTTGTAGAATCTTAGTACATGGAGGAAATTTATAGATTCAGATGAAAGATTTTCTTTCCCTTTATGTGCATTATATTATGGCTTTTCCCACTATGGTAGTCTTCTTTCTTTTTTTTTTTTTTTTTTTTGTAGTTTCACCTTGGGTTTTCAAAGGACACTACTTGAATGATCTCTAACCCTAGAGTTAGGTATTACCTTAAATCATGTTGGTGCATAAATGTACCACTGAGTTAAACACAGAAAGAATTCTAACTCCTATATGCCTAATCTTGATGAAAATGGTTTTATATATTTTTAGGCTAAAAGGTGGTGAACTGTGGAATAAATTCTTTGTGCGGATTCTGAATGCCAGTGACGAGTCCACAGTGTCTGTTCTGAGGGAACTTGCAGCAGAAATGAATGGGATGTTTGACACCACATTCCAAAGTCACCTGAACAAAGCTTTATGGAAGGTAGGGAAGTTAATCAGTCCTGGGGCTTTCCTCTTCCAACAAGATAGGCAGTCAAGTCTCTCGCAGATTCCTGCCTAAAACCAATGGTGGTACTGTGGAACACTGGACCTGTATATGCTATGATTTAATTTAGGTACACTACTAACACTTTTCTGCTTTTTGGTAGAAGTATATTTCTAGGTAACTGGCATTTTCTACTCAACAAGGTACCTCCTCTTGGCCTTGTCTAACTTTAACAAAGAACTGTTTTATTCTAAATGGATTCCATATTAATGGGTACCTTGTTGTCATTTAACGCATTTGTCTCAACTTTTCCCTGTGCTTTTCCCGTTTGTAATTTGTGACCTGTACCCTTATGATCACTATGTATTTTGTAAATAATAAAATAGTATCTGTTAAATTTGTGCTTCTAACATCTCATCTACTTTTTGCTAACTAAGGTAATAAATGGCCTGATTTTGCAGACAGGAGCTACTTTACCATGGAAATGTATATATTCTAGACTTGGAACTGTTATGATAGGATGGTAACGAGACAGAATAGCCAACCATTCCTTTAGGTGTTCCTGACCTTCCACTAAATGGTCTAGATTGAAAAGTAGATAAAATGGTTTACACAAGGCCAAATTTTCTTAAATTTCAAGGGGCAAAATTGTTTGTTTTTATTATATTTTAATGTTTTCATTTTTTATCCACCAAGCCCCTTGGTCTACTTATATAATCTAGCAGTGCTGCTGCTGCTCGGTGTCTTGATTAGGGCCGTGCAAGTTAGGAAAGAAAAGGTTTTGAATGGGCTTTAGCAACCTTTCAGGAATGGAATAATTACCATTCTGTTACATGCAAAATGACTTGGTGGGGGCACGGTTAATGAAGGAATAGAAGGAGATTTTGTTGTTTGGAAGATTTGAAGAGGCAGAATTTTAGAATAAAAAGATGACTTTGAAGCATGGAATCATTTGGGAGAGAATAGGTCTAAATGAAGTATTAGACTGCTAAACAGAAGCATGAATTACACCAGGTCTTGGGTATAGGGAAGGAAACTGGTAGAAAAGGGCAATGAAAATTAACTATTTCATATCTAAATATCAAAATTATCAAATGTGCCTCTATGCTGGTGCCTGATTTTTTTTTTTCACTCTAGTTGTCACTGTTACTGCTCTAAGATTGCTGGAAAGCAGAAGATTCTAAGTATATCTCAGCTAAAAATATTTAAGCATATATAGTTGAAGCACTGAAACATGATTTGGCTCTGAAGGATAATCAACTTAGAAATTTTTTGCTCTTAACCAAAATATGATTTTTTAAACATTTTCATGTTTGCTTCTCATACAACTAAGGATATGAAATTATATATCTGTATCTTTTATGTAATCGAACCCATCTACCCCTCTGCTCTCCTCATTTCTCAATCCACCTCTTTGACACACAAAGTCATTTGAGGCTGGATGGTAAATTTAGATTCTTTCTCAACATAGGCTTAGCTACCATCTAGTGAATTTTTCAGCAACCTTGACAGCAAGACTGACAAACCACTGCTTTATGGATAAAGCTTTGATTCTGAAAGTCCACTCTGAGGAGAGGGAGGAAAATCTGAGGAAGCTAATTTATTAGAGAACTTGCAACTGTTTTGCTACCTCTTCCTCCTTTCCCCATCCCCTCCAATCCTGACCTTTCTTTGTAGAGGGGAGAAAATAATACCTGACCAATTAGGACCTATGATGTCTTCGTTTTCTCTTTGAGCATAAAACCACAAAGCAGGCACATTTCCGCTTTCCTTATGTTTTATGTTGTTTGTCTTGGGAGAAGGAAGCGGAAGCCTCTATTTGTTGGCTGAAGCTTCAAATGGTTCTTATTTCTTGTCTCACTAAGGCAGAAATATAACGATAGACCTGAGAAAAAAAACATAGCTGAAAAGACAGAATCTTCACTTTTGTTTGAAAAGAGACCATGGAATATATAGTGCCTCACCATTCACAAAGTGTACATCCACTAATCTTCTACCACTGTTAGAACCTTCATCCCCCTGTGACAGCTGTACAAGAAGCCTTCCACCCAAGTCAGAGTGCTCTAACTGATGCCAAACCTGAATCTGGAAATAAAAAGATTTCCTTTAGCATTAGGACTTTAGACTATTAGTTGGGCTATTATCTCAAGGTAGATAAGAAAGCCTTTCAGAGGGTTAGCACAAAGCACTTTGAAATGACTCTTGTGTTAGGCTAAAATCTTTAGGCAAAGACAGCAAAGAAATGCTTCTTGTCTGTTGCATTTGGAAAAGAGGAATTCTTCCTCCAGCTGCACGAACTCATACCAAACTCACTTCCAATCTGGCTCATAAAAGTAAGATTTCCCTAGTGAGGAAGATGCGTTTTTAAAACAATTTTTAATATGGCAAACTTCGACCTTAATGAGGTTCTTGTTTCCACCAAAGACACAAGAAGCTATGAATATTTAATAGGATAAAGGTGGCATTTCAGAAAACTGGTGTTGAAATAATGGATTAGAGTTTGAACTCTATCACCAGCGCCACCACTATTTCATACAGCACCTTTGTGCAAATTAGAAAAAGGCCCCTTCCTCTAGCAGGTTCAGTACTTCCCTGTGCACCATAGCTTGACTGGATTTCAGTCCCCACTTACCCTCTCAACCTGGTATCCTTGTAAATAAATTGCACAGCCATATGCAGTGGTCTTTCCCGTTTCACAGCTTACCTGCAAAAAAAATTCTAGATAGATCAAAAATGTTAATGTAAAAAACTGAAAATATAAAATAGTAGATGACTTTGTAATTTTTTGTCTGTGACATAACACCAAGATTTATCCAGGAAGATTGCTATTTATTACTATAATAGATAAAAAATAAAACCTGACATAGTCACCTGTCTCTCCCCTCCCCCCCAAAAAAAAACCCTAAACGCAAACTAGGAAAAATTACTTGCCACACGTTTGCATCATTTTTCACTTGCATTATCTCAAGGTCTCATAACTAGTCTCTCTGCTTCCCCTACCCACCTCCAGTCAAATCAGAACCCTCCAATGGCTTCCCATCTCACACAGCACAAAATCGGAAGACTTCTCACAGCCTGCAAGACCCTACCAGGTCTAACCCTGCTATTCCCTCACCTCTTCCCTGACTCCTCTTTCCCTTGCTCACTCCACTGTAGCCTGCCTGCCTCCTTTCTGTTCCTTAAACATGCCAACTAGTTTCCCTCTTTATGAACTTTTTGCTTTGTTTCTTCTGCCTGGAATGTTCTTTCCCATAACTTCACATGGATTACTCCCCTACTCCCCTTTAGATGTCTTCTCAGATCTCCACCTTATCAGAGGCCTTCCCTGGCTGTTCTGTACAAGTAGCGTCCCACACACACACTGCTGTTCTGCTGTTGCTCTCTGTCCCTCTTACCCTGCTTTATGTCTTCCATAGCACCGATCACCTATTTTTTCCATAGCATATATATATATACTTTGTTCTTCTCCCCTGTATCCCACTACTAGAATTTAAGCTCCTTAAGGGCAGGGATTTACTTTGTGTCTTGTTTTAACCCCAGTGCCTAGAGCACTGTCAAAGCACTATTTTACCTAAGGTACAAAGAACTTTCTTAAAAAATTGAAAACCAGTAGAAATAGACAAAGGGCATGAACAATCCACTAAAAACATTTTGATGGCCAGCATGTGAGTTGTTCACTGTCATTCCTATTTAAATAAAATGCAAAATAAACCTGAAGTTTTCATCATTCAGATAGTAAATGGTTGAAAATTGTGTTTGTGAGGGTGAGGGGAAATAAGCACTCATGTTATTAGTGGGAGTGCAAATTGGCACACTATTAGGAGGTGATTTGGCAATGTTTATTTAATTTAAATATTCATTCCCTTCAGCTGAGAAATTTTTCCTAAGAATTTATCTTAAAGAAGCATTGGCACAGATGCTCAAAGATAAAGCACTGTTTGTAACAGTTGTCCTCCCTGCTTCCAAGGCTCATTAGTCCCAGAGGGATAATCCATGTGACAGACCCTGGGAAAAGAGGAGTCCTGGAACTAATGCAGAGGTGAAGTCAGACAATTTCTGTAGATGGCAGGGATGCCTTGACATTGGTGCCAAGGAAGATTGGTGCCCAATCTTCCAATTTGGCATGAGCCTGTAGAGATGGCAGAACCTGAGTTAGGCTTTGAAAGTTGAATTCCAGACATTTCAGCTTATGTTTAGAAAAAAAAAAAAAAAGCTGAGGGGAAAAAGTGGTTGCCTTTGAGGAGAGTAGGGTGGAGAGAGGAACAAATAAAGGCTTTTACTTTTCAATTTGTGCATTTCTGAGCATTTTGAACATCCTGATTACTTTTTTTTATGTCTATGGGATAATCTAGGCTAAGAAATTATGGGCTATGGTTTTGTCATCTTTTCCCTTCTCTACATTAAAAAAACAAAAAGCCTAATATGTGTTAGGCTTTTTTTTTAGTGGGAAATTTGGGAGACTTTATCATCCAAATATAAAAGCAAGATTAATTTGGAATTAAAATGAGAGCGTGAAAACAGTTTTAAATTATTGAAGATAATATATCTAAACTTCTGTTTTTAGTACGCTAAAAATTCATACATGTTCAAATGTTTTATAATGTGTCTATTCAAGGTACGCTTTCTAAAATTATCATCTTCCTACTGTTACAAGTTCCGATGTCTGGGAACAAGGGATTGAATTACATAAAACTTGACTTTTTTCAAAACAAAATACATTTTATGGCTTTCGTATAAAAACTTGAGTTTCCACAAACTGACACTGTATGATTAAGAAAGGAACAAACAATGATGAACTCAGGCTAAATGTGTATAGACATACTTTCTTCCCGTCAAAGCATACTACTCCCAATAGTCTTGCGCTTTAGAGGCTCCTGCGTCAGACTTGCAGCCGCCTAGCAGTGTTGTCCACTAAATGCAAATTGGCTTCTCCATGGGGAGCAGTGGTTGCCCAGTCACGCTGCTAGTTCTCAAACCCCTTGTGAGCAAAGGGCTGTGTGTCTATTAACTTTATATAGTCCTAGAAATTAGTAGTGAATTAAATACGTAGTGAGTTAAGAAAAATAACTAGTGAATTAAAATGTTGGAAAATAGCGGCCACAAGTTCAAAAACTAGCTATATTAGAGTCTTGGTGAGGGGGGGGAAAAATCTATCCTAGGCTGTAGATATGCCTGGAATCATAATCTCACTTTCATTTCTAGTGTGTCACTTTGTGTATGTTTCTTTAACCTTCTCTTGTAATCGACTGCTGACCATACATCACGATACACTTCATTGTACTGTTTACTCTTTTCAAAATTAAATGTTATTTTCACAGGTATATTTATTCCATCAAAATGTGTACTTTATTTTCCGTGTGTGTATAATTCAGCCTCTCATTCATTCGAAACAGTTACGTGAGTCAGTGTATGCTGCAATTTCTAAGTAGTTTAATCTTACTGGCCTGGTCATGTGATGCGTTTTATTTAATTGCTTCAGTCCTGCAATTAACAAAGTGAGGATGGCATTTCATAAAAACAAATACCCATTAAAATCTGTGAACAAAAAGACGAACATACATTTGCTTTTGCATTTTAAAGTAAAATTGAAAAAGAAACCTGGTAATGCTAGAATAAAGTGATAAAAATATTGACAAGGATGACACATGAAGGTTCAGTGAGACTGGCTCGTTCCAGGAAATGAGACAGCTAAGGGTGAGTACATGTGTGGTACAGCAAGTCAAGGAGTCCCAGTGAATCTAGGGGATCAGGCAGACAGAGATAGGAGCTAGGCAGAGCAGACAGACGTTAACTAGCATTGCTGGGAGAGACCTTCCTGATCAACTACCCTGCCACTAAACAGGTAAGGAAGCCACTTGCTCAGGACTCGCCCAAGCAGACACATCCAGAACCCTACCTAGCTTGTGGACCAGTGGTGTAAGCCACTGGGGCAGCCCCATAGCGCCTGCCTGCATTGTATCATCAGTTGCCTTGGACAGGTACATGTACATGCCTTACCACTCTAATACAGTTGAGCTCTTTGAGACAAGAACTGTGTCTTCTTTTTTTTTTTTTAAAGTTTTCCAGAGAAAGTGAATTTTAATATATTTTTCTTAACCATATTTGCTTATTTATTTATTTGTTTATTTTAATTTTATGGCTGTGTTGGGTCTTCGTTTCTGTGCAAGGGCTTTCTCTAGTTGCGGCAAGCGGGGGCCACTCTTCATCGCGGTGCTCGGGCCTCTCACTATTGCGGCCTCTCTTGTTGCAGAGCACAGGCTCCAGACGCGCAGGCTCAGCAATTGTGGCTCACGGGCCTAGTTACTCCGTGGCATGTGGGATCTTCCCAGACCAGGGCTCGAACCCGTGTCCCCTGCATTGGCAGGCAGGTTCTCAACCACTGCGCCCACCAGGGAAGCCCAGAACTGTGTCTCTTTATACTCTAGTTACATCTTGCACGTGGTGCTCACATTATAGGGGGTCAACTTCACAGGCCCAGGGCCTGCTAGAACCTCCTCAGTATTGAGATGGCCCCTTGCCTATGGTGCCAAACCAAATGCTAATAACATGGTTAGAGATGCTGCCTCTACAGCCAGAATGCCTGGATTTGAATCCTGGCTGTGTGACAATGAACAAGTTACTTACCGTCTCTGAGCCAGTATTGTCCTCTATGAAATGAGGATAACCTGAGTGCCTACTTTACAAAGTTTTGAGAACTAAATAAAGCTTTTAGTACAATGCTTGTAGATGTTTGTATTGATTTAGTTCTAATGTGGTCTAAAGTTCTCTAGAAACCTCTGGAGTAGATTAGAATCCCAGCTAGATTGGAGCCTTACTGTCGTTTGAATTAATTTACAGTACAGAGTACGGCTGAATCTATAAATAATAAAGGTAGGTGAAAGAAACATGGTGTTCTCTAATCTAAAGGGGAAATGAGTTTCTACTGGGAGTGACCTTCAGGGAACCAAGTATTTGTACTTCAAGAAGACGGTCTCAAGATAAGCCAGGTACCAAGCTATCAGGAAGGTCCATCTAGTCCTGTCTTCAGCCCACAAGTCTGTTTCAGTCCAAAGGTGGTCTCTGGCTCGCAGCTCTCTGCTGCTTCTGTGCCATGTTCAGAGCACAGGAATCTTAAATGCTGCCTCTGGTCCTGTTTGCTCTGACAGTACGTAACAGGCAGGTCTTGCTGCCCACATTAGTGGGAAGCAAGATGCAGATCCCTTCCCTCTAGCCACCTGCAGATGCATCTCACTCCTCTCCCCCACCAGGGGAAGCACTTTCTGGCTTAGGGAGCAGGGTCTACTCACCCCATTTAAGGCCAAGACATTTAGTCTCTTCCTGAGACTCTTGCTGCTAGAGCTTAGGCTTTCAGAACTATTTCTATATTACCCTCTGCTACATCCCTCTCCTGAGCCAGTGGATAAAAAGTGACCACTTGCTTAATAGGAAAAAGGAAAGACAGAACATAGGAAGCCCTATAAATTCGATTCATGAACTGGAAAACCTGGGCTCCAACCCCAGTTCTGCTCCATACTGGCTTCTTGATCAGGGCAGGTCAGTCTGCCATCTATAAATTAGTGCTGAGGCTTCTACCCCAAAGGGCTGTTGTGAGAATTAATAACACAGTATATTTGCTAAACATGAAAGTTTCACGGCTCCTGGCAAGCAGTTGATTTGTCTCTGTCTGCCCAGCAGCCGGCCCAGAGCCGGGCACAGGAGGCAGCCGGAGCTGGTGTAATCCACTGTGGAATCTAAGCTACAGTGGAGATGCCTGACATTCACTCAGGCCTCCAGCTGCAACCTGTTGACTCCTGTTTTACTCTGTTGATACATGTTCATTTACCCCCTTCAGGACAGCAAATAATCTCTTGGAATGTAGCAAAGATGTTTAGCCAATGAATGTTTTTAAAACTCTATTAGGGCTCCACATTTAATGACAGGCACCATGAAGGATATAAAGAAATGTAAGGCATGCTCTCTCCCTTCAGGGAGTTTATAATTTAGTTAACAGAACAGGATATTACAGGTTAAAAGCCAAGAGAATATAGAGAGAAATAAATCAAAGGACATCTCAAGGTAAAGCAGATGGAGCAGATGTGTTAGGACACTGAAGAAGTGAGGGTCAGCATGGGTTAGGGTGTCCTGGGAGCCATCAGGGCATGGCAGGGATTGGAGCTGGTCTGTATCGGGTAGTTTTCAGCTGCAAAAATCAGAAAATCAAAACTAGCGTAAAGGGTAAGAATATCTGTTATCTCACATAACAGCCTGAACCCAGCAATTCATGGAAGACCCACGTTGTTTCCACCTATTCTGCCATCCTCAGCATGTTGGCTTTTGTCCTCAGGCTGGTCCCCTTCTAGAACCCAGTTGGCTACCACAGCAAGCTCAACAACTTGGAGCAGCACAAGGAAATTTTTCCCAAAAACTCTCCCAGCAAACTTGCACTCCTGTCTCGGTTGTCACATGCCTAGGGCCTAAACCAATCCCTGGCAAAAGGAAGGGAATTAGCAAGATTGGTTTAAACTAATCAAGATTCACCCCTAGGGCTGGTGCTGGGGAGGGGCCCTTCCCTGAGCATACAGGAAGGAGAAGAGTACACATCCAAATAAGTTGGGTTTCTTCCAGCAAGTAAGAAGGGACATGAGATGGGTTTAGAGAGGCAACCAGTAGTGTCTGCTGCATGGGTGGTGCTGGGAAGAAAAAAGGCATAACTTGATAGGAAAATAGCATCCTGGACTCTGAAACAGATTACCTGGGTTCAGACCCCTGCCCTGTCACTTAGTGACCTGAGCAAGTAAGTTAACTTCAGGAGGTCTTCGTTTCTTCACCCCTGAAATGGGATAGTAATAATTCTCACATAGATTATAGATTTCATGAGGACAGAGACTTGTCTTTTTCATGAAGTTATCCCCAGCACCTAGCACAGAGCTTCGTACCGAGCAAGCACTCAGTAGATATTTATTGAATGGATTCATTAATTGGATTGTTGTGAGGATTTAATGAGTTATTGTGTGGCATAGGCTTAGCACAGTGCATAGCCTATAATATGTGCTCAAGAAAATGAGTTTTTAGCCAGTCTTTGACACAGTGGGAATCCTCCATATATGTCCTTTTGCTGCTTTGCCATCACTTGTGCTGCCAGATTTATCACTAGCCCTTGCTCATTGCAGCTGAAGCTCAGGTGTGGCAGGAAGGCTCTGCTCCTGGGGGACTGGGCCTGGACTTGCAAAGGCCTGTGTACTTGGGACTCTGCAGTTTGTAACTCTGCTCTGACCAGTTTCTGAGCCAGCCCTCATGTTACCATTGACCCCTCAGGGTCAACCCCCTAAAGCCCCCCCGGAGACCAGCCTAATTCACTTCTAAGGCTATATGTGCCACAGTGAAGAGGGGGCACCCATTTCCCTGACAGAAGGCTTTTCTTTTTCACTGTGTCTCATGTGAAGTTTGAACTGTCCCAGCCAGTTTCTGCTCGTCCCTCCTTTTCCCTGCTCTGACAGAGGGGGGCCAGCCCCTCCCGTTGAGGCAGCTCCCAGGAAGGCTTATCTATGGGAAATGCCGCTGCTGGGCCTGCTGCCAGCAGCTGAACTGGGCGTTGAGGGCTGACCCCCCCTGAAGTCTAAAGGCCTTGTCCTTGTGGCACAGCAGTGAAAGCCAGCCAGAGGCAGCACTCAGCCCCGTCAGAGCATGCTGTGGCCAGACCCCAACTGAGTGGCTCCCTTCAGCCATCTGTGCAGTGTCTCCCAGAAACAGTCATGCCAAAGCTCCCCAGGGAGTTCCTGCCTCGGCACAGATCCTGGCTTTGCCACTTTCTAGCTGATCTGGGGAAAGTTATTTAAACACTCTGAGCCTCAGACTCCTCATCTGTACGGACTGGGATAAAAAAAAAAAAAAAGACAAAACCTTGGTGTTTTGAGGATTCAGTGAACTAACAGGTGGAAAGAGCCTAGCCGTCCTATGCCAGGAACATGGTGCCAGGAACATGGTGAGTACTTGATAAAAATGTTTTCTTCTGCGGCCACCTCCATCTCACGAAACCAGGAAGTTTCACAATTCCATAGACCTGATTCTGGAAAAAGAATTCCATTCCCTATTCACTTACTTGAAAAATCCTGTTTCTCCAGAGAGGAAACCCTGGAGGTTAACAAGCAGAGACCCTAGCCAGGGTCACTCTGAATCCTGATGAGATTCAGGTCTACGCTTCCCTCCCTCACGTCCCCAGCAGCGTTGTGACAAACGGGGCAAGAAGGGAAGACCATACGAAGCGGTGCCCACCTTCTGCTTCCCAGGCCATCTGCTAACACTGCCATCTTCTCTGGGTCTGTCTCCCCGTTGGCCACGACCCTATTACCCTTTCTTCTTGCTTCCCCCAGTTGCCCCAGAAGCCGGGGCACTGCGGGGTGGAAGCGTGGGGGACGTTAGACCAGCTTCTCAGGGAACAAGCCCTGTCTTCCCTCAGTCTGTGCCGCGGCCCCTTGGCTTCCTCCCCACCTCCCCTGCCCATCGGCGTGCAGGCAGGTTCTGCCGCCCAGCCTGGGCTACCGGAAGGCCTCGTCATTCCCTCTTTGCTTCTA